>NW_025318858.1:1872500-3072500 GCF_018153725.1 Drosophila mojavensis | reverse complement strand
CAAATTTAATGTGCGCCAAATGCTACAAAAACAAATGATATCATCTCATCTGAAAGCGCAACAGAAATTCGTCGAAGCGCTTCATAAAAAATAAATAAATGCGTGCGTTTGTATGTGCGCGCACACGCACCCACACATACATACACACACACTAGCTGAAAGCGAAACATTTGTTTTTGTGCAATTGAAAAGCTTTGCGCAAGGAAGTTTTGGGGGCGAGCGAACGCCGATCAAAAAAGAGACAAGCGAAAAAAATGCAGTATACACACATAATCAAAAAAGTTGCTTAGGCGGCGGCAGTCACACACACACACGCATAGCGCTACATAATTGCCAAATAGTGTATATAACGGGCCTACGCAGCGCAGCGACAGCGGCGCAGCAGCAGTCAAAGTGCGAGTACATAACAAATAAATGCTAAAATTTCACAAAAAAAAAGCACACGCACACACGCATAGACACGCGCGTGCACACACACACATACATTCACAGGCACAAACGCAAGCTGCAAAAGTGCGTTCCGTTAATGGGCAGTGCGAGCGAGCGAGTGGGTGTGTGTGTGTATGGCTGGCGCCAAAATATGGAGCATACATATGTATGTATATATGTATAAATATATATACATAATATGTATGTATATAAACCGCCCCAAAAACTGTACATAGCCAACACAACAGCAAGAGCATGAGAGGAAGAAGAAGAAGCAGCAGCAGAAGCAGCAGAATAGCAGCAACAAAAAGTGCTGTAGCTAAGCAAAAATGTGTGAGGGCTGCCGTAAAGTGTGTGCAGCTCACTGCAAACGCTATAGCAAACGACAGAAGCGTCGCAGTCGGCATCTATGTTGGCGGCCATGCCAAAAGACGCAATACACACACAGACAGCACACGAACGCACGCACAGGCATGCATACACGCATAATGGCCTGCATTGGTGTGTGCGCAGCCAACGTACGAAGCTTTTCTTATTGGATTTCTCATAGGCCACATGGCAGCGACAGCAGCCACATAAGCACGCACAAGCACGCACATACACACACATACATACGCACAGACACAGCTAGCAAGAGAGTGAGAGCGAAAAAAGAGAGCGTGTGCGAGCGGGGGCCCGCTGACGCTGCGCTTGACTGCGTGTTGCTGCTACACGTGTTTGTTTGAATTGCGTAAACTTGCTGTTCCATTCTCCGTTCGTCGTTCTTTGGATTGTTTTTGTGTGCAGGCAGGCAGCATTAGCTTGTTTTTTTTTTTTTGCGCGCGCTCTCTGAGTGACATGCGCGTTCTCAGCTGGGGAAGTGCCGCAAACACGAAAAAGCTCAAGCACAAGCTCTCGCATGCTCTGAGTATTGTTATGCTAAGTTCTTCTTGTTGTTGTTGTTTCTTTTGCTTTTGTTTTGCCACTGGAAGCAGGAGAAACGAGTTTTTTTGTTTTTTTTTTTTTGCTTGGGCTTACGCTCAAAATGTTTCGCTCTTTGAGCACTTTGGAGAGCAACAACATTAAATAAATAGAAGAAAAGCAGCCAATTTGATGCTTTTTTCGATTGTTCAAATGAGAAACAATTGAGCCGTTGATTAAAGTTTCGTTGGTTACAGGACACTTGTGGGAAATGCAATAAGATATAGACAGAATTTGCTATTGTTTATTGTTTGTTTGCTTTTGTCAGCAACTTTTAGCGGTTGATCAAAACGCAATTTGAGCTCTATTGTATTTTTTTTTTTTTTTTTTTTTGCTTTTGCTGCAAATCAAGTTTGATTTCTTTATTTGAACTTGAGGACTTTTGTCTGCTTGCACCTGGCCAGCTGATGCAATCAGAGTTCAGCTAACCTCCCCCTTCAACCCCTTCGTCCTTTGCCGCCTGCTGTGCCACAAAAAGCAAGTTTCTAATTTTGGTAGTGTTTTCCGCTCGAAGGAGTTGTGAAAGGACTCGCGATTAGCTCATGCGACTTATGCAATTTGCCTGCACGCAGTGAGAGTGTGAGTCGAGAGAGAGTAGTGAAACTCACCCCCAAACTCTAGCTGAGAGAGAAGTCCTGTGAGAAGGGGCGACATTGCATACACAAAATAGGAAAAAGCAGGAGGAAGAAAAAAACACAAAGTTGCAGCAATGACATCATAAAGCGCCTTGCATGGAACGCTCTAATAGTAGCTCAACTACAGCTAAAAAGCTTTTTACTGAATTATAATATTTTTAATATTTCAATGATTAAAGTCTTTACCGTTATTCAGCAAAAAACAAAATCCAATTTGAACACTGCATGTCGTGCATTCAAAATGGATTAAACGTGCAAAAACATTGCACAGCCGCTGCGCAAGTGCCTCTGCTTGTGTGAGTGAGCGCGTGCTGTGCTGCGAGAGCGCTCAGCGCTGAGAGAGAGAGAGAGAGCATAAGCGAGTGAGCAGATTCTGCATTTGCAACATAGAGCAAAAGCACTCAATGCAAAATAGGCGCACTCTCGCGACGCCGGGCCTGTGCTTGCGCGTGTATGTGCATGTGTGTGTGTGTTTTTTTTTGTCGCTGCGGTTTGCTGCGTTCGTTCGCCATTTACTCTTACGGTCTTGGAGCTGTTGCGTTGCTGCGCTGCTGCGCTGTTACTGCTGCTGGTGCTGCTACTGCTGCTATTGGTGGTGGCTCTGCCACTGCTTGTGTGTGCGTGCAGTTTGTTGTATGCTTGTGTGAGTCGCCGTTGTCGTCGCGTCGCCTCTGCCTCTGCCTCGATAGGCCGGCCATAAACGCAAAAGTGGAATTACGCTCGCGTTATTCGGCGCTAGGTTTCGGTGGTGCGCAGCTCGCAGTCGCAGCGTTTGTTGTGTGCATTTCTCGTCTCGTCTAACGGCAACAGCAAAACAGAAGCTGACTGCAAAAACAAAAAAAGCAAGAATAATAAATACACAAAAACCAAAACTAAATTACATTTCAAAATTACAAAGCAAAATTTAAGAAAAAAACAAAAAAATATTCATATTAATTTATTTATTACGAACGGAAATGCGGCAGAAAATTGTTTTGAAAATTGTGCACCAAATATTTGCTGCCTAACAACAAAAGTTTCCTCAACTTAACTGTTTTTTAATTTATTATTTAAGTTTAGTTCACATTAAAACAAAAATACATAAACAAGATAAATATCGCCCAAGGCCGGCAAACAAAATACACAAAAAGTCGAAATAAAAACAAAAATTATTACAGTGCACAAAGTGTGTGCCTACATGAGTGTGTGTGTGTGTGTGCGAACGTATGTGTGTGTGTATTTGACAAGTGATTGAAGGTAAATTCATTGTTTATTGTTATTAAACCAAACAAATTCAAATATAAATATACAAAAGAAAAACAATTAAATTTTAGATAAATTAAATAAACAAGCAACAATTTTTGCAATTTTTCTAAATGCATTAAAATCAGTGAAAATTATAAAATTTAGTAATATATTTAAAGCACAAATTATAAATTAAATGTGTATAAAAAACATAAACTTAAAAATAAAATAAAATAGAAAAAGGAATCAAAATATATCAATAAATATCATGATTATATTAAATAATAAAATAAAGTTTAAAAATTAATGATTTAATTATTAATAATATATATAAACCTGAGTAAAAACTAACTTTTTGAAAAACTCGCAATTTTTGAGCGCCAAAAACGCCGCAGGAATACAGTTATATAAAGCTCTCTCTCTTTATCTCTAAATATATATTATCTTTATATATGTGCCTATGTTTTCTCCAAGTGCACTTTATGTATCTTTAAGATACTTTCCCAAAAATAATGAAGCAAGGACAGCAGCTCTACAAGTTTCTTAACTCGTTCCGGGAGAAAACCCCTATAAATGCAATAAATGCGTATACCAATTACAATTGTGCGTAACTCTATGAGTGTGTGCGTGTGTGTGCGTGTGTGTGCATATTGTGATCTTTAGCATACCGAATGGGGTTGCTTGGCAACAACTGCAATTGGAAACTGGAAATGGGAAAAGCGGAAAGCAAAAAGAAACTTGTGCATTTTTAATCAAGCAACAACAACAACAACAACGGCAGCAGCAACTACAGCAATAATAATTACTACAACAATAACAAACAATAAACCACCCTGCCCGCCCTTCATACAAAGCCTATGCAAAAGATGCGAAGCATGAAAAGCAAAACAGCCAAAAAGTGAACTGAATTTCAAACCCTTCCAAGAGACACGTGTGTGCGTGTATGTGTATGTGTATGTGTGCGTGTGTGTTAAAGTGCATAAGGCAATATGCAGGGATTATAACAGTTTTACATAAAAGATATATACAGAAAACTTTGCTAATACACTTGTTTGATATAAAAGAGAAAGAGAGAGAGAGAGACAGACAGAGAAAGAGCGCGAAGGAGATTTGCAAGAACTTTACAAAAAGAGAACCAACAAACAAAAATAATAAACAAATATTCAAAATATAAATATATATACATGACTGAAAATAAAAAATTTAAATGCATTTAAGCTGATTTTAAATACTAGAAAAAATTGAAAAAAAAAAATATATATATATATATATATATATTATATATAAAGAAATTTGACAAAATTTCAACATAAAATATATCCTAATCAAATTGATATACATTTTACAGAAATTATTATTTTTTTATATTATTATATTATATATATTACTATAATTATAGTATAAATCACGCCCTTAAATGGCTTAAGTTAAAAAAAAAATGTAGAATTGAGGCAAATTTATTATTATTCTTTAAATGTAGTAAACAAAGCTCACAGACTATGAACCAGTGAGCGTATTGAATCTATTGCATCTGTTTAGTATTCCCATTATTAACAGATTTGGCACTTAGAGCGATAAGCGTTGACAATTTCCTGATGGAAGTCGATGAAATATTTCACAACTAACAAAAAAAAGAAACAATCTCAATTAAAAGCTACATTAAAGACGAAACCCAGAGCCACGAAATGCGTTGCAATCTGCGGGTTTCAGATTAAAGAATTAATGGAAACAGCATTCGGGTACAGATAAGCATTATATTTATTTGACATTTTTGAAAAATCTAATCAGAATTTTGAAAAAAGGGCAATGTGAAATATATAATATATGTTCCTGTCGTTAGAAAGAGCTGTGAAATATGAAGGTGTAGAAATATGTTGAATTTCATATAAGATTATAATGAAAATATTATAGAAATATGAGCATAGAATAGTTTGATATCTAGTTAAGTTCAGTTCGCTATGTTACTATCAATCTATTTATATAGCTTCAATTTTATTGCAATAGCATTAAAAGATCCTGAGATTTCAGGAATCAAAATCTTAGGAAAATGAATTAGAAAGAGATATTCTTTGTAGACGTAAAAAAAATATATTCAACATATATCTAAAAAAATATATAAAATAAACAAACAAAAAATTACGAATCTATATAGATACCTATACTCTTTAATATATATTTATCCAATTCTCCACTTTTGTTGCAGGTCTCCAATGTCACTGTGAAAATGTCTCCACACAGCAAAAACGTTCACAAAATCGAAAAAAGGCGAATGCAACATTGCCACATGCAACAAAATGCAATTTTTGAACATTTAACTAACTAAAACAAAGTTGCGAAAATCCAATTCAAAAATAAACAACAACAAAATATTTCAAAAATGAACTGAAAAGTAAAATTTAAAACCTAAACAAACTTTAAGCAAATGCAAAATTGGCAAATTATAGATTTGGGCTAAAAAGAAGAAAAAAAAATTAAAAACAAAAAAAAACTTTTTTGAAAAAAAATCTAAATATATTTGGCTAAAAATTAAATAAAAAGCAAGCAAAAGGAAACACAACAACAAAATCAATTAAATGTAACTTTAAACTAAACCGAGAAACAACAACAAAAGCAAAAATCAGCTAAATTTCGAAATCAAGCAAAAACCGCTAACAAATTTAAAGCCAACAACTAAATTGGAAAACCTCTTCAAAATTATTGGTTCGGACAAAACGCAATACTAAACACAGCAACAACAACTACAACAACAGCAATATTTACTACAACAACAACAACAAGCAGCCGTAAATAAATAATAAATAAAATAATAAAAATAAAAAAAATCGCGTGTGTTAGTTTGCATAAAAATTTCGTTTCGATAAAAACAAAACAAAAAATTTAGAGAACAAAAAAAAAAAAAACAGAAGAAAAAAAATCTATGCTTAAAACATATTTATGTATAAATATATATGTATATATATATATTGAAAAAATATAAATATTTGGTAAACATTTTTGATAATAACTGAACTGTAAAAAAAAAATTAAATAACATTTAATCTAAGTGCAGTGAAGTGCAAACAAACAAAATTAATTACAAATTGTAATTGAATGAAAATTCATACAAAATTTGTAAACATTTTTTACGATTGAAAACTAAGGCAACATTAATTTTGGATTAACACGCAACATTTGCAATTGGATTATAAGGTGAGCTTTAATTTTATTTAAATATTTGAATTATTGATTTGTTTTTTTCTATGTCATGAGAAGAATGTGTTATATATCAGCTAATGCTGATATAATGTTGGCTAATACCAACTCTAATACTGTGCAACACTAAAATACTAGCCAGCTATCCAACACTTACTTCTCTATGGAATGTAATCCAGGAGAATAAAAATTTAATTTGAAATCGAATTCGCCAACAGTGAATTATAACTGTTCTCTTTGATCTAATTAAAGATCTATATTATATTTACTCTACACTACAACTCTACACAACAAATCTTGTAAAGAATCGACTCTCCGACTAGCTACATACATATGTATATCTCCACTCTTCATTTATTCCGAACTCGACTCATCTACTCTACATTCTTCTTCTCTACTTCACTCTACAAACGCTCTGCAACTTGTTGCTTTCTGCTACTCTCCACTCTAACTCTCCACTTTACTCTCCTCTGCTGCATTTTAGCTAAACTCAAAACTTCAGTTGGCTATAAGAATACACTTCCCATTTGGCGGTTCGCACAACTCTCCACTTTTTAACTCTCCACATGGCGCTGGAAGCACTTTCTGTCTTGGGCCTAACCTCCAAGCAATGTCATTCAATATTTATGTTAATTGCGCAGCGCATTTTCACTTACACAACACTAAACCAACACTGGGCACTCCCCTTGACAACGACCCACCGCCCCCTCCCTCACCATTAGTACAACAAAATATTGTCACACTTAGTTAAAACCAAGTAAACATTTTTTCGAAAGTTTTTTTTTTTTTCCTCTTCTTATTTGTATCTTTTTATGCTACAAACATTTGCAAACATTTTGCAGACGCACAACGCATTTAATTATTATAATAATTACGCACAATTATAATTTATGCAAAGAAATGTATGAGAGGGAAAAGGCTTAAAAATTGTGTTTGCTTATTATTTTCTACGCACTTTTTGTTTTGTATATGATTTATGAGCGTCAGCGTTGCATATTAATAACAATTAGGCGACAACTGAAGAAAAGCAAAAGTCACACACACACACACACACACACACACACATACACGTACATACATATCAATACAAGCACACACACACATGCAAACATACGCAACACATTCAATTTTTTTCTTTGCATAAATTAAACTTTTCTTATATTGCTGCTGCTGCTGCTGCTGCGTCGCAGTCGCCGCTGTCGTTGTCGTCGCTGCTAACACGCAACCCCCTCGCGGCATTGACGCCAGCGTCGCTGCCGCTTTGACCTACTTTAAGCGCAGCGCGTTCCAAATTTTTGTGCGTTGTACGTACTGCTGCTGTTCTCCTTCCCCTCTCTCTCTCTCTCTCTCGCTCTCGCTCTATTGTTGCTTGCTGCGTGCGCTTAAATGTAGTTGCCGTTGCCGTTGCTGTTGCTGTAGTGGGCCTTCCGCATTTAATTAAATGCAACAACAATTTGGTTATTTTCAACCTTTGTTTTACGTGTGCTTCGTTTTTACTGTTTTCTTTCTTTACTCTACCATTTGCTATTGTGTTTTTTTTTCTTGTTGCATTTTCACTTGTCGGAAGTGCGTTTTAGTTTAGTCTGGCCTCTCAACCTTTCAGTGTTGCTGACTCGCTCACACGCATTGCGCAATCGTTCGGCTTCCTAGAATACACAAAGCTCCCTACCCCAACCACCCTGTCTGTCTGCTGTCTATCTCGCTCTCTCGCACGCTCACGCAATGTGCGTCGCAGACTGCGCGGCTTTCTGAGCTAACGCAATGCAATGCTGCTGCTGCTGTTGTTGTTGTTGTTGTTGTTGTCGTCGTTCGCAGTTACGCAAAGTGCGTCGCAGTTGCTGCGCCTATGCAGTTGTGTGCGTATTGTTCTTTTTCTCCCCCTTCCATTATGCTGCGTGCACTCATTAGAGCTGTTTCGTGTGCTTCGTCTTCTTCTTCTTGTTCTGCGTCTCGTGTTGCGTCTGCAGCGGCTGCTTTAATAATTGTGGCATTTTATGACCTGCCACTGCAGTTGCTTGAATTTTAATGTGTCGCCTACCAAGAAAAGCGATTCAACATAACAGCAATAACAACAAAACCCGTCAATAGCTTTAACCGAAGCGCAGTTGTTATTACAGTTGTTTCAACTGTTGACATAGCACTAGAGTGACAGGCAATCAATCTGTCTCTGTCTCGCTCACGCTCTAGCCGCTCTCACTGCAATTGGCCGCTGCGTATGCACTTTCCAAAAATACGCAAAGCCATTGTAATGAGAGCTTGTTGTTGTTTAGAGTTGAAGTTTTTTCTTTACGCCGCAATTCCTTCAAGTGGCTCATAAATTTGCTTAGCACTGTAAACAAATGCTGAGTAATTAATAATCGACGCTCTACATAAGCCCAGCATGCGAGAGAGCATACATATGTACGTGTATGCGTAACTGCACATTTGTAGATTTTGCCGCTCTCCGCTCTTGCGAAATGACAGACAGCACAGTGGCGTGCCATGCTTGGGCCTCATCTGTGCGAGCCCAGCAACGCAACTGACTAACAACGCCCATGAAATGCGTTTTCTATTTTGCTCATACACACACCCATACGTGGACAGCGCACAGGCACAAACACACACACGCCCACTTGGAGAGGGCGCTTTGCTTACTCTACACAACGCAACTCTACGCTATGTATTGAATGCATGCAAAACTTTTTGCCAGCGCACATTTGCCAATATATGCGAGCGAGTGAGAGCGACTGACTGACGGCGAGTGTGAGTGCGAGTGTGTGCGCTATTGCGAAGTGGAGCAAAAGGCAACTGGCAATTAGCAGCAGCTGGGGAATAACTGCGAACGAATAGTTTTGCCAAAGCATTGCACATAGGCTCCGCCATATCTGACGGTGTGTACATATCACATGCACAGACACACATAGACAACTCTACATTCACACCTACACACAGTATACAGATAGCATTTGTCTGTATACATGCATATGTGCTTTAGGCCTATAGACCAAACAATGGAGAAAAACAAATTCAAAACGAACGACACTGACAGGTTTTCACTGTACTTAAATAATATGAACTAAAAATATTTGTTTTCTGTTTCTTGTTTGCTTTTTTTTCTTCCCTTTTTGCTTTTATAATGAATTTGTCTTGCGTTTTTGATAAGCTTAATTAGCAGCACATAAAAAACTCGGTGATTTCGCATTATTTTATGACAAGTTACATTTTATAAATGTATGCGAATGTGTGTCTATATCCATATAGTTTTGCAGTGCAAATCCTGACTTGATGCGTGTCGCACATTCTTTTCGTTTTTTTGTTTTTATAGGCCATAAAACATGGCCGTAATATTGCGCATAAATTAGTAGATGAAATTATTTTTACAGCGTGTTAGTTTGAGAAAACCTTTAAAACATGCAAACATGCAGTGAGTCAGAGAAAAGGGCAGCATAGAGAGAGGGGGAGTGAAAGTAATAAAAGTAAACCTACTTTTTTTGAAACTTATATGCATATTTCTTCTCAACTAACTTCAAAAACTTAATGAAAAAGAAATATCGAAAAATATGGCATTAGAAATATGTATTTATGTTTATACAATTTGTTAATTAGGCTCAAAAATAATAAGTGGATTAATTCTAAAATGCATTATTATTAAAACTGCTTTGAATAAAAAATTAATCTCCAATGCTGTAAACTTAACATCTTTAAGAGAGATACATATGACTTTAGCATTAAAATATGCTAATTTATGCTAATCCAAAAAGTAATCTCATAAAATGTAACCAAAAATATATTCTGTAAAATCAGAAAATAACCTTCAATGGGTGCTTTTTGTTATTGTTCAATAAATTCGTAGAAGCAACAAGCAACAACAATTTGTCAATTTCATGTCAATTACAACACCAAAAAGCGCAGATAATACACAAACATACATGTATATATATGTATGTGTGTGCATATGCTATATAGCATAACTAGAACTCTATATATCTCTCTCTCTCCCACATACGCATGAATATGGAGGGCGAAGCTTGTATATAATGCTATTATATAGCAAAATAAATTATATAAATACAATAAATATATACATATACATTTAAATATATGTACATATGCATGTGAGTGTATATGTGCAAACGCAGCGCAAAAAAAATTTTTTATGTGTTACGCATTTTTCCTGTTTTTGCTATTGAGTTATTTGTAGATTGTGTCGGAGTCGCATCTAAATTATTGCGGCCTACAATTAAAATTGGCCGCAAGTGAATATATAGCGCTCAAGTGAGAGAGAGAGGAAGGGAGAGGGAACTTTAGGGTCGGGGGCAAGCGGCGACCGCTACGCTCTATCGCCAACGCCTGCACAGCAACAAAAAAAAATTTCAAAAAAAAAAAAAACCTTGAGCTCGCACAACATAATTAAAAATGTGCGTAGACGCACACAAACACACTCAGACGTTTAAGCACACAGAAATACACACAGACGCATACACGCGCAACATTTTGCAGCCGAAAAGCTTTTGTTGCTGTATAAATGACATTCACGCGCACTAAATACATATACACGTCAACGAAAATAACAATAACAACAACAGCAGCAGCAGCAACAGCACTAAAAAAAAGCTCGAACTGCAAACACAACAGCAACAACAACTAGCAGTGCCCTACAGCAACAACAACATACGCAACTAGCACTAAGGAAATCTAAAAATGGCTTCGTCGCCAGCTAGTGCCAAATACAAAGAGAGCGAAAAAGAAACGAAATTCAGTAAGCATAGGCCTACATATTTCGCTCTCACTCTATCTCTCAGTCGCTGTTGCCTCGTCAAATGCAAAAGCTTCAACGCTTACGCTCGCGCACACGCACTATTTGATGGAGCTTTTGAGCACGCACACACTATGCGAAAGCTTTTGCAGTCTGTGTAGAGATCACCATGCGGATCGCCGCAGCCAATCAAGTGTAGTAGCCGAATGTTCATTTTATTTCATTTATATGTAGCTTGAGCCAACTTCCTGACTTTGTGCAGCGCAACTTAAAATATAAATATACATACAAACATGCATGTATGTATATATGTATGTATGTATATGCATGCAGCTATTTATACCTATCTCATTATATTATCTCACATTTTACACGCTGCAACTTCTTGTCAATGAAAATCTGTTCGAAGTGAAGAGAAATGTTTATTTAATTGTTTGGTGGAACCCTTTGCTTTGTTTTGTTGTTCCTCTCAATTTGTTTTTAATAACAGCTAATTAAGTCAAGTATAATTCCATACATATACTCATGTTAAACACACTCAATTCTGCCTCTGCCTCCTCTTCTTTTTCTGTTAAATTGCGGCAATCTTCTAGCGCCAGCGTCGCGACGTCAACATCAACATAGGCATTGTGTGTGTGTGTGTCACATGGGCGATGCTTCTATACATACATACTTATTTTCATATGCCGTTTGATTTTTATATTATGCCTTTGCTTTTGAGTCTGCTTTCTCGCTCACTCGCATTACCCTTTTTGGGCGGCGTAAGTGAAGCAAAGACGTTTGAAGTGCACTCGTCGCAGTTATGCGAACAGAAGTGGAAGCAGCACAAAAAGCACAAAGAAGAATTGTTAAGGAAATTAAGAAAGCATAAAAACAACAGCAACAGCTTCCGTTAAAACAAAGGCAAGCAAGTGAGCGAGTGAGTAAGAGAGAGAGTGAGTGAGTGAGAGGGGAAGAGGGTGCGCTGTGCAAGCGAAAAGGGGTTCCCGAAAAAAAAAAAAAAAAAAAACAACACGCAAGCCGCGCACATATGCAGCATTTACCGTTAGCACGGCAGGAAAGAGGCATAGAGAGTGAGAGACTGAGACTGAGAGTTTGGGTAGCTGCGCTTAATTGCGGGCTTGGTTACGCGTGTGTTTCTGCTTCTTCTTCTTCTACTTCGTGTACTTCTTCAGGCTATGCAGCAAATACTTTTATTCGATGGGAAATAAGTAATTTTAACAGCTGAGCAATTGTTTGGGAAAATATGAGAGCTGAAATCTAAGTAAGGTGAATTTATGTTTGGTGTAATGTAGGCATAAATGAAATATAGAGAGAATATCTGTATATCTAAAGTAAAGTTGTGTTTTGTAGGTCTTTTCTTATCCTTACATATTCTATTGCTTTATTGTTCTATATATGCTATTCATATACATATGTACATACATATGTAAGTATTAATGATCTCATAGCCAATGCTTTTCCTTTGGTATGGTTTTTTAAGCCTTCTCTCCGTCCCCTTTGCACTTGTTTTCCCATTTAAAACTCGATTTACGCTACTCTACACATACGATGGTTTTTTGTGTTGATTTTTCTTAGCTCTCTAATGAACACTTCAGCTTGCATACCCCTGATCCCACCTCGCCTCTCCGCTTGCTCTGCCCTTCAACTGCTCCTAACAACGCTGTGCACTTGCATTTGGTAATTAGAGGTGGGTAACTGGGTGGCCAACAGCAGTAGCCCCTGTGTTTTTCGGCCTGTCTATCAGCCGTGCAGCCATGTGTGCATTTAACCCCCAACCCGTTAGCTGCCCCCCTCCCCATGCGCTCCACTGTCGCTGTTTCGCGCTCTGTCTCCATCGAGTGCGACGCGAGGTTCGACGTTGAGTGCACTTCAAAGTAGCAATTCAATTTCATGGTTACCAAGATGCCATCTCTGTCTCTCACTCACATGCCGCACTGCTCTGTTTAACTAACTCTACATAAGGTCTTTCTCCCCTCCCTCTCTTGCTCTTGTCGGCTGTGTAAATCACAGTCATAAAATGCACGTGAGTGCAGTCTAGTGTCCAGTTTTTTATGGCCGCATTCACACTGTGAGTCCAATCAGAATTGCAGTTTGAATTAATTCGAATTGGATGCCAGTTGGAAAATCCAACTTGAACACGAATTTCGACTATTTCGTATTGCATTTGGTTTCACGTTGTGCTGTAAATGCAAACACCTCAACTGATGATGGCGTGGGGGCGTGGCAGCCGAAAGCCAACCACGCAGAACGCAAAGCCTGAGAAAAATGCATAAATTAGGCGGCTTAGCCAAGCAGTTGTTTATGCTGGAAGACCAAGAAGAAGAAGCAGCAACAACAATAGAAAATGCATTGCTATAGTTGGAGGTAAAGGTAGACTTGCCTACCTGTCCGTCCCCTCACATCGCTCACCTTTGTGTGCAAGTGTGACTTACAAGCGAAATTAGGCAACGAAGCGTATGAAGCAGCCAACTTTTGCCTTTGACTTTTCGGCCAGCCGAGCGCAAAGTGACCCAAAAAATGACTGGAATGGGGCAATCTGAGCAGGGGGCCGGTGAGCTGGGGCCTGGAGCCAGAGATGCGTTAACTGCACTCTTTACTTGACTGCCAAGAGTTGAACCCTGTTGTGGCTGGCTGCCCTTTTCCGCCACGTCAAGCTGTGCCTTGACGTCTTTTCTTCCAGTCGCTGCATATGAAAATGCAAAGTTGAATTTTGAATTAAAAAATATTACTTAATTCTAATTAAATGAGGAAGTAATAGAAGCAGCATAGGCAAGGGGAGGATTGTTAGGTCTGTAGGGCTTGTAATATACTATACGTTATTTAGGTATTATTAAAATAAATGTATATTTATGTATATCGATTCATATCCATAAGACATATTTGAGATAAATGTAAATTAATTTTTTAGCGAAATTTATAAACAATAAAATTTAGTTGAATCATTTTTTCCTGGAGCTAGTAAATGATATACCTTAAAGCTATAATAATAATAAATAAACATTATAGGTAGATGTTAAATAAATAGATAAGGCTGGGAAACTTTAAGCAACTATTTAAGAGCTCTACAGGGTAGCGCTCTATTTCAGTCATTACAAAAAACTTCCTAGAGACTTTTAGTATTAATAATCATCAAGTAAGAGGCTTAAAACGCAACTCGAAATTTTTATGGACTACATATATTCTTAACACATCTAAAATGATCTACTCTTAAGTCTAAATACATATAAATCCATCAACTTTTCTTAATATTCCGAATTTCTATCATATTATTATTTATTTACATATACATCTGAACTCTCATTAATATTTCTTGCCAAATTAATTATACTAAATTGCTTCTCTTTTTTTCTCTTCTCAACAATTTATTTCAGGTAAGCAAACGCTTTGTATAGGCCCAGCTAATTAGGCCGTCTAGCTAGCACGTAAGTTGTTATTCATATAAAAGAAAATCTATTTTTTTTTTCTGTTGCCTTCTTAAAACATTTTTCTAGCATGGCCTAATGGTATTTACCATTACCGTTACCCCCGATTTCCGGCCATAAATTTTGCAATTAACGACAAATGTCACTTTGTCTGAACGCTCGAGGCGCCGACTGCGGATTGCATTGAGCGCCGCCCGCCCTCCGCCCACCGTCCCTGCCCTCCTCCTGTGCCTTTCTGTGAACCCTTCTGGGCCAAGCGAAGCGTGTCTGCCACGCCCGCTCCACAGCCGCCCACTTACGGTCTGGTTCGTCCTGCAATTGCATTAAAAAGCATAAATTTACTTTAGCATTGGACGTTATAAAATCCATTTATGCACTTCACTTGCTTCTTCTTCTTCTTTTACGCCGTTTCCTCTCTCTCTCTCGTTTTCCTATGTCCGTCTGCTGTCCTGTGTTTTTTTATTTTTTGCCTAGCCAGGACTCTGTGTCCTGGCCTCGGTTGCATGCTGGTCAGACATTTTCTATGTGTGTGTGTGTGTGTGTGTGTGTCCCTTTTGCCTGCAATCTACAATAATTTCTGATTTCTTTTGCTGTGCTTTTTTTGCCCCGACTCCTGCCAATTTCTGCAGCTGGCTAAAAAAGCACAAACAACAACAACATGAAATTTCTGTTCTATGCAATTTTTACCTACAAAAATGGGAGAGAAAACACAACACCCAACAACCAGCTAGCAAACGCCCTAGCCACGCCCCCTCCCTACCCCTAGCCAGGCACTGCCTTTGCGGTTCGCTTTGTTTGTTTGCCTCCGTTTTTCGTTGTGTTGCCGATGATGAAGTTTAATTTGGATACAGCCTCTGCCCGCCCTCTCAGTCTGCGCCTCTGCATCCATCTGTGCTTCAGCCTCTGCTTCAGTTTCTGCCGTTGCCGACGCGTCGCCCGCATTGCTCTGCTAGTCAGACGCAGCTAACCCATTCAGCTGGCGCTTTATTGCATGTCCATGCCAATCTACATGCCCCGCCCACTCGAATGTGCGCCCACTTCACTATGCAAGCACCAGGAAGAACAACAACAACAAACAGCCTTTTGCATATCGCATAATCGTCGAATAGAGCACAAACTGTTTGTATACCCTAACTACTAGACAATATGTAGTCGAATATATAGTAGACTATCGATATATCATGATCGATATATGTACTAAAATACAAAACTTGAGGCTTGCTTCTTTTTGGTATATGGATACTACCCATTTAGGAACCTTTGATATCATCTCGATTAATGTTTTGAATTGGGATATGGATTTAACGTTGTATTACGCTTAGTATTCCCTTAGAACTAGCATTAGTTTTATCCTTAGTCCTCAGTTGCTTTCCAGTTTCCATTATTTCATTCGTATATTATATTACTCCTCTGCGATTTTAAAAGTTTTCTGCATTGTTCACTCCTCTTCAAGGTTTCACCGTAACTTTAATCACTTCCACGAGCTTCATCTCTATTTCACTCCACATTTCTACTATTCCCTCAGTTTCCCGTCCAGTTGTTCCAGTCTCTAGCTGCCATTTCCATTCCTTTTCCTCTTCTCTTCCACTATTCCACATATGTATTTCTCCACTTCCCACTTTTAGCCATTTAATTCGTACAATTCCATTATTAATTCACATTTCCACTCTGTTCCTACCATTTCTCTCGTTTGCACTATTCCAGTTCCAGTTTCCAGTCCAGTTGTAATTACTCTTCTCTTCTACTACTATTTCATCCATATTCCACTGCACTGTTCCATTTCACTGTTTCACATTCTTCTTCCATTCTCCGCTCTTTTTCTACCATTTCACTCAATTTCCACTATTCCACCTATTTTATCTATCTCTATATTCCCGCTTCACATTTGCTCCTCCACTATTCTTCCACCTTTCACACTTTGGCCACTCTTCTCTCTACTATTCCACTAATTCCTTTACCGCTCTCCACACACACACACACACACACACACATTTTTTTCTTGCTCTTTTGCTTCCTGTTTCTCATCCATTTCCGCTCTGCTCTGCCGCTAATATAATTTCGATATTTGCCTTCTTCTGCGCTTCGCATGCCGCCCAAAAAAAGTTGCACAAACTGAAAAAGTGGGCGTGGCTGGAAAGTGCTGCAGTGTCACGCCTCCCAGCCAGCCGGCTCTACCTACCGCCCCCTGCCGCACTCTCGCCAGCCCTGCTGCAGTCCAAACACAATCCGCAAACTGCAGCAACAGCATAAAATAACATTTTCTACCCTGCAATCAATGCAAATGGCTTGATGGGGGTATATTAGCTTATGACTAGGACTGCCATATATTTAGATAAAGTTTGATAAATAAAAGTATTGAAATTGGAATGTAATAAATAATGTAATTTATTTATATTTTCTTAATATTATAATGATCATTTATTGTTAATAATAAGATTAATAATTTTTAAACATTAATCATTTAAAATTTATTAACATGTTTCAAGATACATATTACAATAATAAAAATTTTTTAAAAATAAACTTCTGTCATTAATAAAATTAATAGATCAATAGGACCTAAACGAAAATGATTTAAGCTCTGGAAGTTTCAGTTAGATCTGTTAAGTTGAATATATTCGAAATGTATGTATATCCAAAAATCAGGAGAAATATTAAAAATTTCAAATCTTGTTGCTATACAAGGTGACTGCTAGTCGGGCATGCCCGCCTGCCATACGTCAACTTTCGCATACGATTTTCCTCTGAAATTTGTGTCTGGATTTTAAGCGCCGTCGCCTGTTTTTTTCTCCTTTTTTGTTTGCTTTTGTAATTTGTGTACGTCTCTCCGTGTGTGAGTGTGTATGTGTGAGTGTGTGTGTTTTTTTTGTTTGCATGCGCTTTTCTGCAGAATTTTCGGCAATATTCCATTAATACTTTGGACTAGTTGTTGTTGTTGCTTTTATTGTTTATTTTGGCAAAGGCGGCGAACAAAAAACTTTTTTTGATAAATAAATTTTGCGATAAAGTGGAAATGCAGAAATTTGTGCTCGCTAACAGTTTTTTGTTGTTGTTTGTTGTTTTTACTGCAGCTTTTTGCAGCATAAATAAATCATCAATGCATTGGGGGATTTATTTGCCATTTCAATTTATTTTAGAGTCCTCTAGAAAGCCTCTACTTTTGCTCCCGCTCCTTCGCCCTGTCTCTTTCTCTCTGCTAAGCTCCATTGCAGTTTTTGCTGAGCATAAATGAATATTCCGTTATCAGCCGGAAATGGAAAATGGAGAATGCATGTGTCAGGGCTTTTCTCTATGGTGCGAGGTAAAATCATTTTTAGCCTAGCTTAATTGTAAATGCAAACGGCAAATGTTGGGAAATGCATTGGGAAAAACTTTAAGCAAAGACAGAGAATGCTTTTTGCAGTGCAGCAAAACATTTGAGGATATGAAAATGAAGAATTTAATTAAATAGTTCTGAAAGCGAGAAAAAATATAGAATGAAATGAAAGATTGAGATAGATTGAGCGTGATAGAATATGTAATAAAGGGGATAGGGAAACAGAGATCGATAGAAAACGTAAATAGTGCAGAAAAGAGAGGAAAGAAAAGAAAAGAAATGAAAAGAAAAGAATAGAAATGAAAGACGACAGAAGGCAACTAGCATAGAAGCAACCGGATATGTAGAGAGAGACGGAAGATCAGAGAGAGAGAGAGAGAGAGAGTGCAAGTGTGATACAGAGGGAAAAGGAAGAAAAAAGAAGAAGAAAAGGAGTTAGGAGAGAGAGAAATAAAGACTGAGGGAGTTAGACAGAGAGAGAATGCGTGAGAGAGAGAGAGAGAGAGAGCTGAAAACTAGATGAGAGAAAGGCAATGAGTAATATGCGGGAGAGAAAGCGAAAGACATATAGAACGGATGTACATACATAGAACTAATACCATATTCATTCGAATAGAGAGAAGCAGAGGAGTAAGAAACAAGCACACAGAGGAATGGACTGAGAAAGAAATGAAAAAATAAGAAAAGAAGCAAAAAAAGAAAGCTAAATCCATTGAAGCATATGAATATTAGATAATATCCACATAGGAGGTAAAGCGCTTAGCCCCTCGGAGATTGATAGCCGAAGGCGGTGCTCAATTGCAGGTGTTTGCCAGAGTTCCATCGGAAGCTCATCCATCAATCTATCGCCATCTCTCAGAGAAGGCAAATGCAATATGCGATTGACCAATGACCATAAACTACATCTGCTACACAATATTCATGGCCCAGGCTTGAGCCACGCCCACCCAGAGTGTCGCTTGCTCCTGCTCCAGTCTCTGTCAGCCAATGCAGCAAATCACACAAATTAACTAGACAAAAATTGCCGCAGGCCAGAAAATGAAAAAACAAGAAATAGACGAAACAGAATATAGTATAAGAGAAATTCTAATGAAAAATCCGTCAAGCGCAAAAAATCGAAAGGGGAGTCGAATTGCTCTCCCACTTCTTCTGCCTCTCTCTGTGCAATAAATGCGATAAATTGCTCAAGTGCACAACACTGTGGCACGCCCCCGCAGCCAACCGCACGCGCCTCCATTGAGAATGCAGGCAAACGGAAAACAAAGCGAAAAATCACTTTTTCCATACGAAAGTTGTAAAAAAGTAGTAGAAACGTAGTACTACGTCTATGTGTGTGTGTGTGTCGCTGCCTGTCCAAATGAATTTTCACTCATTTCCTTATCGTCTGTGATTTCCTTGCCAGACGCCAGCACACACAGAGAGGGAGACAGAGATAGAGTGAGAGAGAGAGAGAGAGAGAGAAAGCTTCCCAACATGCTGACAATTTTAAATGAATTTTCTATGCAGGCAGTCGGCTATCTAGCTGTCGCCCTCCCCACGCCCTTGCACTCACACTGCCACGCCCCCTTTGCCTAGCTACACGTTTGTCGCATTGTCTGCAGGCGGCGCACACACCAACACACACCAACACACACCAATACACACCAACGTACACCAACAAGCCAACTTGAAATGCAGTTATAAGTTGTTGTTGTTGTTTTCCAGCTCCACGTCTGTCGCATTGTCTGCAGGCGGCGCACACTTACACCAATACACCAACGCACACCAACACAGCCAGAAACTGCAGTTGTAAGTTTGTTCCTGTATTTTTGTTGTTTTTGTTTCTTCTTTTCTTTTCTGTGCCGCAAAAAAATCAATGAAAATGCGACTCAGCAGGGTTGAAGCTGCAACATGCTGATGCGGCTGATGATGACGATGATGATGCTACTCATGATGATGATGATGATGATGATGATGACGAGGCAAAGTTTTGTGGCATGTCATTATGATGGCAGGCAACACAGCAGAGCACAGCAGCAACCCTCAAGCACTGCAGCGGGCGACAGCTGACTGCACAACCACCAAAACAGAGCGGCAGCAACAGCCCTTACACACACACACACACACACATAGACACACACACACACACACACACACACACACACACACACACACACACACTCGCTGAATTCGTGTAAAAAAGGAGCAGCAGAAACTTTCACTTTTTTTTGCATGCGGCATTTTCGTACAGTGCAATGCGCCAAAAAGCAACGAGAAAAACTTAGAGAGACAGAGTAAGAGAGTGAGAGAGAGGGAGAGGGAGGGCGTGAGAGCGAGACAGTTAGCCAAATGCAACCCTGCATGTGCATGTGCTGCAATTATTTCATAATACAATTTTACAATTTGCAGCCAAGTGCAGCAGCAAGCAGAAACTATAGCATACTTTTCAGCGTTCGGGGAGTTGGTTGGGCTTGAGGGAGGGGGGCGGTAGGATTTGCGCTGTGTACTTCCTGGTTTGGTTTGTTTTTTTTTTTTTTTTGAGGGTTGCTGGAAAACTTTTAGCAACGAGGCAGTGGAGGAAAATGCGAACGCTTGGAAAAACTTTTGCCACAGCACAGCGCACGGCTCACAGCTCACAGCTGTGGCAACTGCTGGCGCTGCTGGCTTTGGGGGTTGTTGCATGCCACGACGTGCACGAGTGTAGATAAAAATATTTTAATTTATTTTACTTTCAACTGCAGTGGCAGCCTGGCAGACACACTTCTGCCCCCGGCTCTCTGCAGCCTCGGCTACATATTTTCGTGCTTTTGGCTCTGCATTCTGCATATGGCGCCTGTGCTATGTGAATATGTTTTGCCATAGCAGTATACCCTGTAGGCTGTAGTCGAAGTGAGCTGGGGTAGGCTATGCAGATTAGTGTGATTGATAGTGCGTTTTCTTATAGGTGTTATAGTTGAGGAAACTAGCTAAAGGGACTCTTCTATGCTTAGCGTTAGACCACTGTATATGCAGGGTATATTAATGTCAATCAGTTTTAATTCTTGCTTGAATGAGATACTTTACAGTATATCCAGTCTGACATTAGTTCAATATGTAGCTGGAGGACTCACACAACGTTATGTAGTATTTTACAGGGTATCTACAAGTCGGAAACATTTTCAAAAATAACTTGAATTTCAATTATAGTCTGCAAATACAATTTCTTGTATGAGTAGTTGCTGTTCTTGTCTACAGGGTATCTAGTAGTCGAGCAATATCATCTTATAGAACTAAGCTCTTGAATATCTTAAATCTTATTCATTTCGAGCACTTATATGCACTCATTAGCCTTTATATGAAGGACCAGGGTATCTGCTAGTCGAGCATTGCCCATGGGGCAACTGCATCTGTCGCATGCAACGCCCAGCTCAGCTAAAACAAATTCCCTAACGAAGCGTCTGTCTGGTCTGGTTGCGCCTCGTCTCCCCTCGCCGCGCCGCGCCTCGCCTTGGCTCGTTTCAATTGTTTGCTTTTTGCTGCTGCAGTCATTTTATTTATCTTTGATAAAAGGTTTTAGTTTTCCATATGTGTGCGAGTGTGAGTAAGTGTGCGTGTGTGTGTGTGTGTGTGTGGGCGACCCATCAATAGAGTGGCTTAGGTTAAAAGGTTTGGTTGTTTAAGGGATTTGTTCAAATTCGCTGTGACTCACAAGAATGCGAAATTGAGTTTCATTTGGAGTAAAGATTTTTAATGGATGTGTAAACTGGATATTGGCAATATATGTACATACACATATATACATAAATATATATATATCTATAGAGAATCAATATCATAGTTTAAGCATGCAAGAAAATATATTTATGATAAAAGTAAGTAGATTAAACTGCATTTTGAAAATAAAGTGATAAAGCACAACTCTATAAATGCATTTTTCAACACTATAAGCAGCCCAAAGACGCTAGAACACAAATTTACAAAAGCCCCCTTATAAATGAAACATAAATTTTTCGGCAGCAGAAAGCTAACCATGAATCTTTTAGTATTTCGTTAACTTACAACACTATAATTACATTTACTAGTATTTTACAACACTTAAACAAAAGCCAAATTAGAAAACCAATGTTAATGAAGGTTAACAATTATTAAATTAAAAATTAAAACTCATCATATTAATACAACTTGCAACACCATAATTGCATAGCACTTGATAGCGTTTTTCAACACTTGAAAAAGTAACGTTTAATGCAAACAAAGGCAGTTTCTATTGTCACGCAAAAAGTCGCCCACGAATGACGCCAAATGTCAAATGTTTATAAAAACAATTGAAATTAAATTTATTATAAACAATATATGGCATATAAAGCACATATTTCTTTGACAAATATTTCAGAAGAAAGAAGAGGAAGATGAAGAGGAAGCAATAACAAAACGAGTGTGTGACGCATGCAAAAAAAAAAAAAAAAAAAAAGAAGCAAAATGAACAAAATAAAAGGAAATACTTCAAATTATTTCTTGTTAGTTTTATGGAGTTGCATGGCTTTATATGTGTATATTATACATATATGTGTATATATGCATCATATATAAATTTATATACACACATATATGTACACATATGACTTTAATGCAATGCAAAAAAAAAAAAAAAAAAAAAAAAAAAAACCTAAGCAAATGCGTCACAAATTTTGCTTTTACTTTTAGCTCTGAGCTCGCGTCTTTTGTGCTTGAAACATATTTATTATAGCAGCTGTTGTTGTTGTTGTTACTGCTGCTGTTGTCGCTGTTGCTGTTGCTGTTGCTGCGCTGCTGCTGATTGCGTGCAACAACTTGGCAATGCGACGCAAACTCTTTTTCGAGTCCCAAATTTTGGCTGGCGACGCTCGAAGAAAGCGAAAGTTATGACATTTTGGCAGCCAAATGAAAGTGTAGATATATATATGTATGTATGTGTGTGTGTGAGGAAGAGTGTACGTGTGTGTATGTTGTGGGTGTTAGCTAGGCAGCGACAAATTGCATTTGTCATAAATTAGTGCGCAAGCAGCTGCTGAAAATATTCTGCAAAATGATTAAATTTTTAAATTAGTTATACATATATACAAATATTATACATATTTTTTATATTATATATATATATTTTTTTTTATATAGAAAAATATGTACATATGTACTTTTAAAATATTTTTTAGAAATAAAATAAATATATTATAAATTACAAAATAATTAATTAATAAATAAAATATAGATTTTAAAAATACCTAAATATACGCAGCACGCAATAAAAGCCTCTTCAATATATGTACATATATATTCATATTGAATACATAGCAATCAAAATTAATTCTACTAAAAAGAAAAATAGAATTTTCAACACTAATACAGTAAATTTATCCGCAGCTTTTCACGTTTAATAAACTTCAACTTCACACACAACAAAGCGCCTTATATCACGTTATTATCATTATATATATGTATATATGTTTGCATATATTTTTATTCTCTGCTTCATTTACATCATGTGGAAAAGCGTGGCCTAAAAAAAAGAAAATCATTTAAAAAGCCAACAATTAAGAAACGAAACAAACTTCACTTCACTTTGTTCAGCGCTCGACGTTGACTTTGAATGAAAATATTTATGCATATAAAGTGAGGCACTCACACATACATACACAGTGACTTTTGTATCTGTGTGTGTGTGTGTGTATGTGTGGGGGGGCATGTAAAAAGCAGCGTAAAAAGAAAAGCAAAAAAAAGGCAGCTAAAATAAAATAAAATACAAATTTATCTTGAACTTGAACTTGAAATGAAGACATCGAAGTCGTTTACCAGAGCAGCGACGTCGACGTCGCGACGTTGACGTTGACGTCGTTTTGTCTGCTTTCACAGTTGTTGTTGTTGTTGCTGTTGTTGGTAAGGCATTTATCTGCTATGGCTGCTATGGTTGGCGTTGATGCGCATTAACGAAGGGGTTTTCAGTTAAATTGTATGTAAATATATAAACATTTATACAAATAATTGAATAAATATTAATATAGATAGGATGCAAGTATAAGGCGAAAGCAAGCAAATGGCTAGCTGAAGACCCTTCCATAGTTCCCTAGCTTATAGTTTATATATTGTTTAGCATCAGTTCTTATCGGATATATATACCCTATCTACACAATTTCAATAGGCACAAGTTTTACCCATTAAAAAAAAACAGCAAACGGAAAAAATGGTAGAAAGCCCGCATTTTGCTGCAGCAAATTTGCAATTAATTTGATTTCTTTTTTTTTTTTTTGCATGTGTATAACAGACTACGGGAACTCTACTGCTGCCTCTACGTCTCTCTACTCTCTGTCTCTCCCCTCTCGCTCGCTCTCTCTCCGTCTCACTCAGCGTGCAGCTTTGTGCTGAATGTCAACGCAATTGTGACTTTGAAATTGCGCCAGACATACAACAAAAATACTGCAGCAACAACAACAACAACAACAACTTGTATTCAGTTTGTTTTCGCTGCAGGCGGTAGAGAATGCACAGCTAGAAGATACCCCATGCTGTCTAATTGAAAGAAAGAAACATGAAGTGGAATTTCGCTTGAATATAGATAATGACGATATATGCATCAATATCGATTCTATAATCTATAGATACATATACATGTATGTATACATCACCAGTATACCCGCTCTACCCAACTTTCGCAGGGTATAAAATGAAACATGAAATTGTCTGTTGTTTTGTTTCTTTCACTTTTTGTTCTTTTGCTTTCTTTACTTTTTGTTTTCATTTAGTGTAACAGTCTGTCAGCCCGTCAGTCTGTCAGCCCGTCAGTCTGTCAGTCTGTCCATCCACACAAAAGCGGGCTGGGCTCCGGCTAAAAGTTTCGCGCAGCTCGGGCATTCACAATATTTTTAGTTGTTGCTTCTGCTGCGCACAAAACATTCAAATGCATACAAAATGCTTTTTAATGAGATAATCGCTAAAAAAAAAAAAGGGGGAAAAAACAAATATTAATATTAAGAAAACAATATAAATAAATATGCTCAAAAGTACGCAAAAAATTAAAAGCTTTAAATATTTTGTATTCCATTTAAGAGAAAGAAGATAAATAACATAAATAATAAGCTCTTAATTAAGCTATAGAGCGCTGGCAATATAATATAACAATTTATATGTTTCAAAAATAAATATTTCGAATTTGTTATATATATAAAATGATTAAAAATAATATATAAATTAATTTTTTTTAAATAGTTTCGATAAATGCTAAAAATATTAAAGAAGAACGGTAGAGAAAAACGAGAATATATGAATTTTAAAATTAACAAACTAATCAATATTCATTATATATTAAAATTATACGAATTAAGTACAGCAAAAATGCTATAAGTTAAGTAAATTTAAATTAAAATAATATAAAACGTTTATTATCTATATTAAGATAAATTAAATATACTTAATTAAAAATAATGGATTGAACTAAAAAACTATTATTATATTTAGTATTTTGATTACACAAAATATTGACATGTATATTTATATATTTTGTTTTTAAATATTTACATTTCATTTTATTTGGCTGTCAGTTTGAAGAGCTCTTAAAATTTCAGTCTTGTAGAAAAAAAAAACAAAAGAAGAGTAAAAATTCGATGAAAATTTTTACAAGTAGATGACACATCACATTAAAAAATAACAAGTAAGAAGGCTCCAGTCGAGACTGCTCGACTAGGAGATACCCTGAACCCTCCAAGCTGATATTCTAATCAGTCTGGACTTCTTTTATGCACACATACATACACATGCACTTATAAGCACGCGCTCTGCTGACTGCGCAGTTAGCAGCGACTGCGCTTGGGCTGCGCTGCAATGCACTATAGGAAAAAAGCCCGAAATTTTGGCATCAATTCTAAAAATAGAGCTAGGAGGTTGAAATTTTACATACACCTAAGATAGACTAAGTTAGAATTTCGAATTTTTTTTTTTTACGATTTGACCACGCCTTCTCCCCGCCTCCTTGTTACCCAATTATGAAATCATGTGTACTTCAGACATAAATTTTTTAAATATATTATATATATCTTACATTACATATCTTCATATAAAAATAAATGTGTACAGCTTATTATATAATAAAAAAATTAAAATGTGTATATTCATTCCGTTGATACCCTGTAAAATTAAGGAAAATATGAAAAAAAATGTTGTATTTTTATTTTACAATAATTACCACATCTCCAAAAATTAACATCAATAATCATAATTTTCTTCATCCAATTCGATATTCGGGTCGAAATTGTTTGCATCATCCTCATCCTCATCTTCAGCTTCTAAACTTTCAGTTTCATTTGTAAATTGATGCGCGATTTGCGGAGGCTCAATCAGAGCAAACAGATCAATCACTTCGCTTGGAAATTTTAATTTTTTGTGAAGCTTCTGTCTTTTTTTAAGACAGAGACTTGACAAAAGCGGATCAGATGAATCTAATGCCCTGTGAAAAACATCAGTGATGTTGTTTAGCCTACTGCTCTTTCTGGCATGCGACCTTCTGTCATTTTTATAAATTTTGTTTCGAGCTTCTGATGCGTTTTCTCCGAGAACACCAACAGGAACTATGCAGCTATCCATTATTTGGTATCCATGGATCAAAACTTTGTGCACAGTTGGGGACATGGGATACCAAAAATAGTTATTCATATATATTTCAATATTTCACTTCGAATGCCATATCATTTTCTTTGCATTTTTTTGCTGAAACCGATGCAGCATGTATAAACAGTTGGGTTGTGTGTTCTTCTTGACTTGCAAGATCAGAAGCTAATTTTCTCTTCAGCCGACTGCCTGCTTCTTCATAAGTAAGTTCTTTACGGCCAGCTTTATCTTGCGAGGACTTAACTTCTTTTAAGTTGATAAATATTTTGCCCTCGACCCACCGTGAAGGTGTTGCTTTGAATCTATGCAGATTACGGTTACATCTGGGCAAATATCTTTTAACAAAAGCAATAAACTGGGCTACTTGGGTAGAAATACTGTTTTCTACATTTTCATCCACATTATTATTAATTTTTTCAATCATAAACAATTTCACCGCGTCTGCTTGGCGATTGTTGCTTGCCCATACGTCTAGAAGCTCTGAGCGCGTAAACTCATACTTAGCTATAAAAACGTTATTTTTTCGAAATGGAGCAAAAAGGAGCAAAAACGGTTAAAAGCCTCTAATAATAGAAGTTTCAGACAACACGTTTGCAATTAAACTTCATCACTAGTCTCCTCTATTTGTAAGTTATGTTCCACGAAACACGAACTATTTTGTTATTTTTTAGCTAAAATACACAACAACAAAACATTGAACAATTAGACAAGTAAGCAAATGAACTCAAAAATTTGAATTGACAATTTATAGTACATACCATCAGTAATGTTTTCCATTTTTAAAGTTATAAATTTTATTTTTATTTACCGCAGTACTAAACTTCAAAGTTGCACAATTTTTCCCGCGCTTTTTTTGCATACAAAGCAACTCTGGGTCAGCTGACTTGCAGCCCCGCGTTATATAGTAGGGGCAGTCCATAAAATTTTTAAAAAATTCATTTTATATTAGTTAAGATATTTATTATTGGAAAATAAAAAAAAAGGTTAAAAATTGATAAAAAAAAAATTGTATTTATGCCAAAATTTCGGGTTTTTTTCCTATAGTGCAATGTGGGCAATATTATGAGAATTTATTTGTTGAATAATTTCTTTTGTAGACATACGATCTTAATGAAACTTTCAGAGCGTAATCATATGGCTAAAATATGTGTACATTCCAAAGCACAAGTCTCTAGTACTTGAAATGCGTTTTTTACAAATTGGGGGAGAAGGGGGCGTGGTATCCAAAATCTGTAAATTACAAAATCTTTGTATCCATTAACTTTATATACAACCTAAATTTGAAGTCTCCAGGTCTAAAAGTGTTAAAATTAGGCAGAAAAAACCAAGTCGATTTTTCGATTATTCTCGATAAAAAAGTTATCGGACGAGTTATCGAAAAAATAAAGCAAACTTGTACTGCCTATGGTATACACGAGTATGCATGCCAAATTTCAGCTCTCTAGCTCTTATATCTTCTGAGATTCTTTTGCTCATACGGACGGACGGACGGACGGACGGACGGACGGACGGACGAACGGACGGACAGACGGACAGGGCTATATCGACTCAGCTCGTCGTGCTGATCAAGAATATATATACTTTATGGGGTCTGCGATGATTCCTTCTGCCTGTTACATACTTTTCACAAAACCATTATACCCTGATTTCCCATTTTCAATGGGTTCAGGGTATAATGACATAACAGTGCAAATAAATTGAACAAAATAAACAACAAGCGAGTGCGAAATGCAAAAGTTCATAAATTAAATGAAACAAAAAGTAAATAAAATAAAATGAATATACATATTTGAGTAAATATACATATATACACTGCGCGTCATCAGGTTAGCGCCCCCCTTTACACTCAACCTCAAAGCTAAATAAAATCTAAACCAGCAGAGCTCCATCTTTGAAATTTTTTTACATTATACTCCATTTATTTCTCTTTAAAATACAAAAAGAATGGCTACTGTAACAATAAGGATTATTTTTATACCCTGAACCCATTTTCAATGGGAAATCAGGGTATAATGGTTTTGTTGAAATGTATGTAACAGGGAGAAGGAGGCGTGGCAGACCCCACAAAGTATATATATTCTTGATCAGGGTGACGAGCTGAGTTGATTTGGCCCTGTCCGTCTGTCTGTCCGTCTGTCCGTCTGTCCGTATGTATGAACGCGTCGATTTCAGAAGATATAAGAGCTAGAGACTTCAAATTTTTTTTAAAATGTCCGTAATTACAGCGCGCATATCAAGTTTATCATTAAAAATCGATAACTCATCCCGATCTTTTTTTATCGATAAAAAACCTTATCGAAACCCAGTCATAAAATTATATCTTCTACACCTTTATTGCTAGAGTCTCCAAATTTTTAATGTATGCTTATATGCAATTTATACAATTTCGGTTTTTGTTAAAATTTACCCCCCACCTCTAAATTCACCCCCTCACCCTCACTTTTGTAAAAAGCGTATTTCAAATACTAGAGACTTGTGCTTTGGCAAGTACATGCATATTCATGTTATAATCATAATCTAAAAGTTTCATGAAGATCGTACGTCCATAAAAAAAGTTATTAAACAATTAAGTTCTCATAGTAAGCGCACACTGCAGCCCATGCGTGTTTATGCGTGGTTGCTTGTATGTGTATGTGTGTGTGTGTGTATGCGTTTGTGTCTGTATGCGTGTGTGTGTGTATGTGTGTCTATATGCGTGTGTGTGTATGTTTACCTGTGTGTTCGTACGTGCGTGTGTGTGTGTGTGTGTGCGTGTTTCTTGTGTAAGCTGAAAGTCGCGAAAAAGTATTGAAATATCTATTGCTCCAAGGGTTCAGGGGATCTCGTAGTCGAGCAGTCTCGACTAGAGCTTTCTTACTTGTTTAATAATTTTTTTTGTAAAATGTACAAAAAACATGTAACAAAAATTTGGTCATCAGATTAGCGCCCCCTGCGCTAAATTCAATTTATTTAAGTTAATTACCAAAAATAACACCTGTATTTTAAGCTATTGTTATTTTTAAGTAATATTAGTAGTGCGTAGTGCCGTTTTTTGTTTGAAATTACTTAAAAAATTCGATTAGGAATGGAATTATAAAGTTGTTCAATATTATTCAAGGATATGGTTGATTAAGCGTGTTCAGTACCTTCGATTAACTCTGTCTTTGTACTATAATGCTTTCCGGACTCATATACTTTCCTGACCAACCATCCCCAGACGTTTCCAATGATATTAAGGTCGAGTGAGTATGGTGGCCACTCCATGAGATCAATTTTTTGGCCCTGAATCCAGGACTTCAGGGATCGGGCGGTCTGAATTGGAGCATTATCATGCTGGAAAATCTAATGCCGGTTTTCAGACAGGTTATAGAAATGCGGAACAGCAGTTTTAAACACGATATTATGGTCCTATGCGTTCATGCGCGATGTCAAAAATTGAAGCTTGCAAGTGCTGTAGTACGATATTGATACCTACACAAATGCCACACCACCCCCTCGCCGCAGCGGCTTGAAAACCGTTCCAAATAATGTTCTTCTATGAGTAGGTCATGGATATAATAATTATAGCCATCAGTTCCTTCCAAATTCAGTTTTTATCATCAGAAAAGCCAACATGCTGCCATTGGATAGGCCACGTCATGTTCGCCCGGCCAAAATTAATGCGTATTTCTTTTCTCAGCATATCGACTGGTGTCTTTTTTTTTACATTCTGTTTCTTTAAGTAATTAACTTTCTTAATTGCTCTTTAGACCGTTGATAAGCTCGTCTTAACACTGATTTTAACCCTAATCTTGGTGGTCGATTCGTGGGAATTCGAAGCTTCTCGAACTAATGCTCTTCTATTTCCTTCTGAAATCACTTGATTATTGCCGCTTATATAGTTTTTTCCATAGTTTTCCCTATTTGTAAGAAAATTGCCACTTTGTTTTCTGTTTTTTCCTGATTTTTCAGCAATTTTATGGTTGCATAGTCTAGATTCAAAGTATGCCTAAATCTTTGATTTTCAACCAAAGATAAAACTGTTTCTTTACCCATACTATAAATATATTGAATACTTTGAGCTTCACAAAAAATTTGGTGAGTGTAATTGCCAAAATAAGCAAGATAATTACAATTGCATTTGGGGGCGCTAATCTGATGACGCAAAATAAGTGCACACATTTTTTGCGAAAATAGAGAAGGATAGAAAATAAAACATAACGGGTTTTCACTCGCGGTTTTTTTTGGTATGAGAGACATCTCATATAATGATAATGAAATAAAAAAAAAACCAAGAAGTTGTGTGCAATAGGCAAAGAGAAAAACGTAAAAGAAAATGAGTGTAAGGGGGGGCGCTAACCTGATGACGCGAAGTGTATATATATACATATACATATACATATATATTTGGATATTATTGCATATAATATACAAAATTGCAAAGTGCAAAAATAAGCAAAAATAAATGAAGCGCGAAATAAGTAATATTTAATACCCTGTATGTAGTGAAAGCTGATTGAATGTGGTATACTGGCTCTGTTAAGGGTAGACTTATGATAGAAGAAAGTATATAAATATATAAGAATAGTCAAAAATGTAAAAATATGTTAGAACTCCACAATTCAGTATTATTGCTTCGATTTCACTAACTCTGTCTCTCTCTCTTTCTTTCTCCCTCTCTCTCTCACTATATGCAATAATCATTCATAAAACTATCAAATCTTTAGATTCCTGTTAAAAATACATACATACTTCAATACTTCAATACGACATACAGAACCAGCTTATATGTTGATTAATGTGTTCTTCCACTTCCTTAATAACATTAAAAATCGATTTTGTAGCTTCAGTTGTCTTTTTAGCATAACTCTAAGTATTTAAGCGCTACGCACGTTAAAATTGATATATCTGCTCTTCTATACTGTAAACACCTTTCACTTGTATTTTTTTGTTTAACTCTAAAAACTTTTATACAAAATTAACAAATCTCGCAAACTTTAAAAACTAGAAACATTAAATTTAGTATTTAGTTTTGTATAAGGTATATTTAGTGTATGTTGGTTATTTTTTGTGGATAGTTTTTCGTGTTTTATAAGAACTAGGGTCTTATATTTTAGGTTATGGTTATTATGGTTATTAATAAAATTGAACAACGAAAGCTCGAGTTATAGAACAGTTTGGCAAAAAAGGGCCTTAAAAACCAAGAAAAAAAAATAATAAAAATAAATAATGAAGATAGCTTCTTTTTTTCATAAAATTAAGCTGAAGATATGAATTATTTATGTTATGTCTAAACGCAGACGGCCACAGCTTAGTGCAGTGTATCTGGCAGTCGAGCACGCCCGCGTGGCGTAAGCTAAATACTGTCTATGTGCAAAATGTATCTGCAGCTGTCTATCAGTTGCCTTTGTATCTATAATTGTGTAGATGCCGTCGCTAAAAGTTGTTGTTGTTGTTGCTGTTGTTATGTATTAGCGTTATTATTTACTCGCTTTTGCGCGTATCTTTCGTTTCGTTTGGTTTCGTTTTGGCTGTTTGCCGTGGAAGCAGCGTAGAATGAAAGATTTGTGGAATTGGGACACTTGTGTGCAGTGTGTCTGCGCTTTACGGTTTTTTATCTTGCTCTCCTCATATTCTCGTCTCTTTCCATTTTCTGCTACGCGTCGCTGGCTAACGGCGCGTATCTGTGAGATACTTTTGCACTGCCCGCCCCACACAACGGCGACTACGACTGGGTGGGCTGCTTGTTGCTCTCTGCTAACTAAGCGAAGAGACAGCTAAATATCAAACAACAACAGCAACAACAGCAACAACAAAATAAGTTTTTTTGAAAAACAAATTTTGCTGCGCGTGGCTGACAAATGTTGTCAGCAACAATTTCAACTAAATATATGTGTATAAATATATTTATATGTTTCATATTTTGGCAATGGACTAAAATTATTACAAATAAATTACAATTTTCAATCTGCTAAATAAAATTCTTTGGCTAAAGTTTTAGCAATATTTTTTTAATTTAATTATTTTGTTTTTACTTTTTGTAAATGTTAAGAAGTAGTTAAATAAGAATTAATTATTATTTTATTTAATTTTTTTATCTTATAAATATTATATGTTAACATTTTTTTTATATAAAGTTTATTTATTTTATGAATATTCTTTTATTGTATAATTTATATTTATTTTTAAAAAATAATTTTTACATTATTTATTTATTTTATGTATTTTTTTTTCTTTTTGTTTTTAATATTCAATGTTGTATTTATTTAATAAATATTATATAAATATTTTTTTTTTTTTTTTTTTTTTTGAAGGAATATTTTTTTATTTAGTTTAATTGGATTTTTCTGTATTCTTTTTTCTATATTTATATTTATTGTTTAGTTTCGATGATTTAACTTTTGCTTATAAGATTTTTTTATTTTATAAATTTTAGTGGACAGGCTAATGCGGCGTATGCTTAACTTTCTCTCTCTCTCGCTCTCTCTCTCTTTCTCGCACTGTATTTTAACTGCAATTGAGACGCTTCCGCTGCTTTTTTGACGCTGCGCATATCTAAAATGCAAATAATAAATTTTAAAAAATTAACCAAAAAAGAACTTGAAATAAAACACATATACATTTGCGTGTGTGCGTGCGTACGTCTGTATATGTGTGTATATAGAGAATACACAAGATTGCAACCAAGGTCAGCAATGACGAATAACAGCAAAATGCGCTGCTGTCAGTTGTTGTTGTTGTTGCTGTTGTGCTCTGTACCAGTCGCAGATCTCAGCAAAAAGCAACACACACACACACACACACACACACACACATACATGCGCGTAGTCAAAGAGTAAGTGCAAATGAGTGAGGGCTAGCTGTTGTGCAACGTAGAGCAAGTGAGTGAGCGAGCGAGACAGCGGCGTCAGCAGCAGGGTGTGGAAGAGGAAGCGGGATAGCACGCGCAACAAATGCGCCAAGCAAAAAGTAAATAATTTTTATTTGTCAGCGCAATTCAGTTCGAGTCCGGGTTCTGTGCGCGTATATAGAGGTTCCCCCTACATATGCACTAAATATGCATATATAGTACATAATTAGTGTGGTATATAGTTTAAGTGTATTTAGTTAATAGGACTACGAGCATAAATCCATCGATCTTTAAATATGCAATTCAATCAATATCAAATAATAAAAAAAAAATTGCGGAAAAGTCTAGTGTGCAAAATGTGATTAAGTGAAAACCAACGTCATACTTGCTGTTTATAAATAATAAATAATGCAGGTACTCTTAACCTTCATTACTAAGCATTGCATTATATCATCCACTTGTATATGGCTCCCCTATATGGTTCTACTTCTGGGAATTCATAAACAGAAGAGCTTATTTGTAAGAAACTGCATTAGAAACGTACTTATACCATACAGTGTACCAATAATATCTTTGTATATTCCTATACATGTATGTACATACATATATTTAAAGATACTTGTATAAGATTTCAAAATTCTTTAGATTATTATAAAACTAAAAACTATTTTAATATCATGCAAAGTTTTGCAGTTATGCAAGATGTCATAATGCTTTCTGATTTATGCTAATGTGCTTATGTATGCATATATGTATATGTGTTTATACATATGTACATATACTATGTCCCGCTAAATTCCTAAACTATTAAGACGTATTCCTCAAACAATTTTATTTGAAAATCCATATGATTTTTATGGCAATACGAAAAAGGGGCTTGACTTAACCAAGTAAACAATTTTAAATATTTTTCGATATTTTTTTACAGTTCAAGATAGAACTCATCTCCTCGAAAAAACGTCTTTTAAACTAAAGTGTAAAGAATATTGTTATATGATAAACCGATATTAATAGCTGTAACTCACTTAAGTGAAGGTCAATCCGCTAAGTCCAAAATTCCAAAACAAGCAACAAAAAAATATATATATATTTTGCATATTTCACATGCATTAATTGCTTAATTGATGCCAATGTGCAAAACGCGCATTTATTCAATTCATTCAATTTCGCATTCACAACAAACACTTCAAAACACACATTTACACACACACACACACACACACACCTACATGTGTAGAGATCCACTCATGGAAAGATCTTGAAGTTTCTGTTCTCACCTCTCGCTTGCGCGATCAATTCCTGGAATTCCTTTGACTAACTAACACGCGCATCTCTTTTGCTGCTCCTGCTGTTGTTATTGTTATTGTTGTTGTTGCTGCTGCTGTTGCTGTTCTCACACGCACAGCATACAAATTGCAAAAAGCAAAAGAGAAGAAAAACAACAACAGCATCGCGGCGCCGAATATCCTTGAAAAAGGCAAAAGACGATAGAAAAAAACAACAAAAATAAACGCAGCAAAAACTGGCAACGCAAGCGCAGAGACTGCACAACAGCAGCAGCAGCAGCAGCGGCAGTAAAGCAGGAACAACAACAACAACGGAAAAGATAAATCAAACAGTAACTAACCACACACACACACATACATACATACAACATACACACACGCAAATATGCAGCGACCAGCCGACAAACCGTTTTCATCAATTTTAGCTATACCCTAGGAGTAGTCAGTATATAGGTCATTATGAGCGCTGCGTTAGCTGGCAGCTTATCAATCGTAATTCCCGTTAATGGCAAACATTGACTAAAAATAGAAATAGAAATATATAGCGGTAAATTTTGACAGAAATATCAACAATAATTTTTGCAATTGCTTATCTCAATAATTAATTGCATAACAACTATCGATCCCCAGGGCATTCGTGAGTCGAGCAAGCCTCTCTACGAAGCTTTGTTATGCTTCTCTCCTCGCTATTGCCGAATTGCTGTCGTCGCGTCGCCGTCGCCGTCATCGCGCAAATAACTGCATTTGACCTTGTTTCGCTGTGCGCTGGTATTGGTGCTTAGAACAAACAAGATATGCCGATTGTGTTCGTGTGTGACTGCAGATATGTATGTGTGTATATGTATGTATGTATACATGCAGAAGTCGATATGTATGCGAGTATATGTACATATCTACGTGGATATGTATGTATGTTGTATTTTGGACGCCTGTTTGCTTTGCTTTTGATATTCGCGGAGAGCCGCGAACTTGCTTTGTTCGGCTCTGAGCGTGTGTGTGTGTGTCAGTCGGGTACAAGTGTATGTATTAATTCAGCTGCGCATGGCACACACAAAGCAACTCTCTCACACACGCACATACACATATACAGCAACTGAGTCAGCGCCACGCCGACGCCTGCATTTGCCTTAGAAAGTTCGCCCAAAAAAATAAACTATGTATGTATAAATCTTAATAATGGAACCTACGTAGAAAAAAAAACTTCCATTAGAGAGAGGGAGAGGAAGAGAAACAACGATCACAGCCTGCACTTTTTTTTTGCTCATTTTGTTGTTCTCTATGCTTCGCTTTTGCCAAAATTCAAAATGTAGGTTAAATTTTGCGGAAATCACGCGAGTGCTCATAAAAAAGAGACGCAAAAAAAAAACCCAGAAGTATATAAATATATATAAAGGCTATAAAAACAGATACGTGCGCAGATAGCACACTCACACACGCAAATATATAATAATGTTGTATTAATTTGTTATTACTTTGTTGTTGTTGCTATTCATTCTGACGTTTGTCTTCTGTTATTCCGTTATGCAATAATCGTACGCAAATACATATGAATACATATATGTATATTGACCGATAGTCATTCACTCAATCATAATATCTGACTGACTGACTGACAAACAGGTGCTAAATTTTATTCGCGTGTACGGAGAGATATGAATTAGCTATTCATAAAGAAATTTGCGACATTTTTTATCTCAACTCGTTTGTTTCCCATCTAAAATGAATTCATTTACAATTTAAATCACAATTGTTTCGTGCATTGTTGCTGCCCCGTCTGGTTCGTGTCTAAAGCACAACTTTATCAGAAGTGAATTATCTGTCTCGCATGCCAATTAGCTAAACGCCATTTTTGCGCATTTCAATGCGTCCAATCAGAAGTGCACACCAGCTGCATGCCTATGTGTGTGTGCAGCTTTTTGTTTTGCAATCTGCAGCGCTCGAGCGCGGGAGAGTGAGAGAAAGAAAGAGCGAGAGCAATATTTGCACGATCGCTTAGTATAGCTGGTTCGGCTGGCGGCACTTCGGCTAACTGTGCTGGTTGTTGTTGTTGCTTCACTCGGTGCAATTTATTCGCATGCGCTTTTCGCTTCGTCGTTTCAAGTTCGTGCAGCGCTGTGCATTTTAATTTGTCGGCTTCGTTGTTGCGTCGCTGTGTTTTTGCTTTTGCATTTATTCAATGCACGAAGGCTGCTCGTTAAATAGTTGTTGTTATTTTTGCCGTTGACTCTAATTGGCATTACATGCCCATTGGTCGGCTGCAATGTGCTTCGGGTCTGTAGTGCATTATTATTGGATGGCTTTGGCAAGTGTTTGCATATATGTAAATAGATCGTGACACGAGCACTATTCAGTAAATTGTTGTCAATTTTGATTTAAGCTTTAATTGGCATGTAAAATGCGCTTCGGGTCTGCAGTTAATTCTTATTGGATGGCGCTGGGGGAGCAGATCTTGGTAGCTACAGTGGGCAAAATAATGTGTGTATTTTAAAAAATTTTATTTCTTTGTTCGAAATTTCAATGAATATAAACTTATTAGCTAAAATTTAAGCTTTTCACTGTGTTTCTGTGAATGCATTACTAATCGTTTCTCTTTTCTTTCATTGCAGGTAACTATTAATTTGCTTACCAATTAGGATAACGACTACCCTGTAAGTGTTTTCTTCAGCTCTCTATCGATTTTGTGCGATTCACATCCCTCCACACTGTGCAGCATCATTGTGCAAGCGTAAGCATATGTCAACTCCCAACTCTGGCAAAAGTTACTTTGAGTTTGTTAAGTTCTCCCCCTGGCTGGACAAAATGTTAGTCAGCCATGGCAACCACCCAACCACCAATTGTTCAACAAGCTGAATGCACACAGTGGTGCGCACTTGGACATGCAACCACAATAACAACAGCAGCAACAACAACAGGAAAAACAGAATGCAATTTCGTTTGAAGAAAATTCGTGTGTAAAATGTTGGCAACCACCTTTTGGTGAAAAATCTCGGACGGAGTCGGGCGCCTGTCGCTCTGCTCGACGAGTTTATCCAGCTTTTCCTGCCCCACCCACCAGGCTCTCGCTTTGGGCACGTGCTGCAAATGCGTTGCACGTTGCTGATAATGAAGCCAGTTGCAACCCTCTCCTGCTCCTCGGGCACAAGGCAGGGCAAGGGTCGAGTGCCTTGGCTAGGGGTGCGTGCTGTGTGTGCACAAATACATGCATACATGCATATATATATATGTCTAATCCTTGTTCATGTTGCAGCTGCAGCAGCAGCAACGGCAACAACAACCCCTCAAGTGCAACAATGCTGCGCTTGCAACATCGTTTTTCCTCGTTTTTTTTTTTTTTTTTTTTGCGCTCTTTCAGTTAATTAAGCGCGCATCTTTGTTGCAATGTGCATGTGGCAAGGGTTGCTTTTCCCATTTCCTTCTTCTTCTTCTTCTGTCATGTTAAGCTGTCAAAATCTGCTGATGCGACAGGCGTGTGCCTCTCCCATTGCCAGACCCTTTGCCTCTAACATTGCGAACTAATTGCACTTTCCACATCCTTTTTTTTTTTTTGCTTTCACAAAATCCTTCAACCGGTTTCTTCAATGCTGAAGCCGAAGCTGCATGAAGCGCTATGCCTGACTGCTGTCCAAAGAGGTGTTTTACACTGCTCTACACGGCTTGGCCAGCAATTGGAGTTGTTATTATTTGTTTTGAAGGATGGTTTTGGGTTTCGCCTTCACCCAAAGCGGGTTTCAATGGCAATGTATTATTAGAATAGTGTTGTTTACCTCAGTTTATCGAATGTTTTTTGTTAGGGAATATATAAGCCCATGGCTGTCTTTTGCATACATATGATATGCATTTCTGACTATACCATCAACATTAAATATTTTATAGGTTTAAAAATTAATGTAAATAAGAGTAGATAATAAAATATAGAACTAGGAATACGAAATTTGGAATATCGAATGATTAAATTGCAATTTTAAATATTGAACTGGGAATATGTAATATGTAATACGGTAAATGGCATATGGAGTTTGATGTATGGTATATAAAATATTAGATATTAAATATTAAATATTTGAAGTGAACAGGATTGCATAATATGGACTATGGACTATTTCTACTAGATTTCTTTAACTATTTGATATTTTAAATGCAAATTTTTTATTATCTATTGTATTTTTTACAAAAAATATCGAAAACTATTTCTAGTTTCCAAATCGGTTTCCCCTTCCATATTCGCACATTTTCACATTGGGCTTAGTTTATAATTCACTCTCACATTTCCAATTCACAGGACAGTTTCAAGCTCTTTGGACCTGTCCAAGTAATCCCAGTGGCAGCCTCTGTGTGTGTGTGTATGTGTGTGCTGCAAATCAGCTGCCAAGACATGTTCCATATATATGTACCTACAAGCAATGTATATATATGCCTTTAAATATATGTATATATGTATGTATATATAGAAAGAGGAGCCACATAATTTATGCCCATGTACAAAGAAGTTTGGGAAAAAGGCCTCACAGCGCACATAAAACGCAGACTGCAGCAGCAGCAGCAGCCGCAGCAGCAGAGACTGGGGCAGAGGCAGAGACAGAGGCTGAGCCAAAGGCAGTCGCACATAAATGCGGAAAAATCAATTTTCTTTTGTGCTTAAGGGTGGCTAAGCAAGCGCCGAGGGGCAGTGGCGGGGGCGGGGCAGCAGCGGCAGCAACATAAACTTCTTTTATTTGGCATTTGGGGGTTGCAGACGCACGCACTTTGTGCAGCGAATTGTCACCCAGTTTTTGCCAAATATTGACAGAGCCGCACACACACACACACACACACACACATGCACACTCTCCACTGCCTTCTCCGCTCCCACTCAGCCACAGTCTTCCACCTTCTCTCTCTCTCTCTCTCTCTCTTTCACTCTCTGTCTCTCTCAGTTTGTGGAGAGTGAAAGTGTAGAGTTACATAGGCTTTGAAGTGCACAAGTGCAGCATAATTTTGAGAGCTAATGCAATTAGGCAATTATTTAGTACAACAAACGGAGTTTAAGAGTGAGAGAGAGAGAGAGGGTGAGGCAGACACAGAGAGTGTAAGTGAGTGAACGAGTATTATTGTGTGTGTGTGTGTGTGTGTGTATGCGTGCTAATTACTCATGCCGCACGCAATTTTTTTCTTGGCGCACTCAGGCGTATACACAATAATTTACAGCTAGGCTGAAGAAACGTGCACTGAATGTAAAGGGAGAAAGAGACAGAAGCAGCAACAGCGCGTGGTGTGTGGGCGCCGAGTGCGGCAGTGCGAGCGAGTGAGCGAATTGGCGCAGGGAGCGCAAATGCAAGCGCCTAAAATAATGCTACGCACAAGGCAGAATTTGACATTAAACAACAAAAGCAATAGCAAAATATATATAAATGTACAGTAAAGCCTAACAAGTGCACTTCTGCTCTGAGCTTCAGGCAATCGAAAGATATCGTTAATATTATGAAAGTAACAAAAATGTATATAATTTGTTGAGCCGAAGGCCTGGTCGCTAGCGCTCTTATTATATACTTAGCTTTAATATTCTATGTATTATAGCTAACTTTGTAAAAATAAAAAAAAATATATAATTTGTATTTTTATTGACTATTTTTAGACTCATTTAAAACTATATGAATTTAAATTTAAAAAAAATTCTTTTGACATTTCTTGTGCATTTTATTTCATATAAAAATATCAATTCAAATTCAAAAAAATATGCAATATCTGAAAGTTTAATGTAAATTTTACTTTTCAGTATAAATTTTTTGTTTATATCTTTTTAAGGAAATGTATTTGATTTTAAAAAATTTAATCAAATTTGTTTGTTGCATGTTTTAAATTTTATTTTTTTTTTAATTTTTAAATTTTTTTATTAATAAATATTTAATCTGACATACTTAAAAACATTTATTTAATAATTCATTTGATTCTTTATTTTACCCTTTTAATAATTTTTTTGTTAGAGACTCTAAGAACTCTGTTTTTTCAATTATAATGAGATTTTCCATTATTATATTTTGTATTTAATTTTTTTTTTTTTTCCAATAGTAACACTCGTTTTTAACTTTGAATATGATTGTCTATACGGTATGTACTAACTGTTCGGCTAGTTAGTTTTCGAATCTCATAAGAGTGCACAATGGCAGGCATTACTGTACTGCATGTACATATACACCCAAGTCTGTATATATGTGCGCCTTCCAGGACCTTTTGCAATGACGTCAGCGGCTATAAAAATTGTTGTTATTAAAAGCTTGCGAGCTAAGGCAAGCCAAAATTTCGCATTGTCCTTAATGTCCTTGTTGCTGTTGCTGTTGTTGGTGCCATTGCTGTTGCTGTTGCTGTTGCTGCTGGGCAATTGAGCACAGGCGGCGGCAACTGCTGCCAAAACATTTTTTTTGTGGGGATGCAGCGCCGCAGAAACTGTTTTTGGGCACCCAAAAATTGTGAATACGTGACTCCTGAATGCGACTGAGTATGCGTGTGCATGTATGTATGTGTGCGTGTGTGAGCGTGTGAATGCGTGTGTGTCTATGTGTGCGTGTGCAGTTTGATAAGGGTTAGTGGGGATGCTATGTGGCTCCCCCTAATTGAAAATGTGTCAGGCAATTGTTAGTTTATTTGGCCACGCAGCAAATGAGCCTGAAATGGCAGCCAACCAAAAATCTGATCTAAGATTGAGCTATATACATATATAGATTGGTCAGCTTGAGCTGAAATATATAGATTGGTCAAAGAACAGCTCATAGACAACATTTATAATGTATAGAAGGAAGAGAGAGAGTCCTATATTTTGTATATTTCTCTTTCTCTCCCTCTCCCTCTTCCTCTCTTTAATGAGCTTTTTGTCTCTGTCCATTTTAGCGTCTATCTATTTCTATTTGTCCTTTCTCTCTAGCTCTTGATTTTCCTTTCACTCTATCTTTAAGTCTCGTTCTATATCTTCATTTGTATATATCTACTTGTCTCTTTTACCTTCCCTGTTTCTGACGCTTTTGCCAACTGTATCTGTATATCGTTCTTTGTTACTATATTTATCGTTTCTTCATTCTTTCTCTATATGCTTTTGCTATATTTATTATATTTATGTCTATATCTTTAGTTTTTTCCCTCCTCTTTCTTTCTTCGTCACTCTCTCTCTCTCTCTCTTTCTTTCTCTCTCTTTCACTCTCACCCTCTCTCTCCCTTAAGCTTCTGCATTCTTCACCCACATAACATTTTTAGTTATTTTTTTGCGAATTTCATTTTTCAAATTCATAAATTTCACGCAATATTTAAAGCCTTTGTCTAGGTCGTCATCGTCTCTCCCCAAGCTCAGTCCCTCATTCCCGGATTCTCTATTATGTGACAACCCCGAACGAGTTGTGCGTGTGTGCCACGCCCACTTTAAAGCAAATCACTTGACTTTTCATTAATAAAATTGGAGTTTCGCTGGATTTTGTTCCCACATTTCTTTTTTCTGATTAAATGCAAAACAAAAATTTGTTGGCCAGACGAGGAGGAGTTCGAGTGGAATATTGCTGTAGAGGAAACCCTCCGGTAACCCAACTCTATTCCCTCTTTTTGCATGCGTGTGGCGTTAGCCTACACCCATGCGTTTAACCCTTTTACCCAAAGTATTTTCTTTGTTGTTGAATTTTTTTTCAAATTTTCATATTTCTATTTATTTTTTGCTTTTTTTCCGCGTCAACTGAGACACGCAAAATGTGGCTTACCGTAAAGGATCTGCATTGGAAACACGAATACGCGCATTTGCGCTGCTACTTCTTCTTCTTGTCAATACACACACACACACGCACATTGCAACCCTCGACAAAAATTCATAACTTTTTCTATTCCCCATCAAAATATAAAAAAATTGTTTTCCATACGCATTAATGCAGCAATGCGTGCGCTTTCGCGGAGTGGGCGTTGGCTGAGGAGGCGTGGCTGTATACTGCTAGCCGCCTGGACATGTGACTCGCCTGTCTAGCTCCCTCTCCCCCTCTCTTTCACTCTCGCTATGCAGTCCTTGATACGCTTCGCTGAAATATTACTTCAACAGCCGGCGACTGATTAACGACCGTCTTTTGTTTTTGTTGAGCATTAAAGCGGAGGGGCTGCTATTGAGTGGGCGTGGCATGTTTTTGTATTACAAAATTAAGCTTAAATATCATGTGAGCTGATTGTGAATAGAAAGAAATTGCAGTTGATTATGATTGCTATAATAATTACATGGATTAAAAAAATATATGTTTTCTGATAACTTTCTTGAATATGTATGTATGCAAAAATGTGTGTTTTTATTTTTAATAATATTGAATATATAAAGAATAATTATAATTATATTAAATTGTATTTAGACATAAATTAAATAAATTAATTTTGTTGGGAATTTAAGATATATTATTTTTAGCTAAATTAGTATTAGTTATCAGGATGTATATTTTATATTTCGCAACACAAGAAGCAGCAGTGCTAGATGAGGTATAAAGAAGAAGAGAAGAGCGAATGAGCTCTTCAGTGTGACCAGACTGCATGAGCTAAAAAATCACCTTGTACAATGTTCTTCTTTTATAACAGATGGTCATTCCAATGGTATTTGACTGAATTCGACTGAAATGCAATAGATCATATACTTTTAGAAAATATCGATATAAATTATTGTATTTATTTTTGAAAGTACGTATAGGAAGAGAGTTAGTAGAAAATATATTGGCATCATAATGCATTTTTCTCTTTTATTATCGTAAAATTGAGATAGCTGAGATTATTAAACTGTATGTATTACTTAGAATCGAAGCTGGTTCCCCTTTAGGTCTTATAACACTTTCAACTTCTCTAAAACAAATCTCAATGCTCAACTTGCGAGCTCTTAAAAAAAAAATAGTTACCTCTGGTTGAGCTTTACGTCTATGGCAACAGATCATCCTTTGGTACATGCACACCCACACACACTCACGCACATACACACACTCACTCGCTTTGTCACTCGTCAAAATTCAATGAGCAAAGTGGCCGCCGCTTTTGGCCGTTGAATTTATTGAAAAATCATGATATGTGGCCAACAGACAGACGCACAGGAGCAGACGCACTGACAGACAGAAGCACTCTCCTCTGCTCCGGCTCTAGCTCCGGCTCCTGCTCCGGCTCCTGCTCTGGCTCCTGCTCTATAATGTTCCAGCAGCGAAATCTTTGGCATGCAAAAGCGTCGATATGACAGCTTGACTGAACTAAAAACCGCGTTGCAAATGACAGAGTGAGAGCGAGAGGGGTGAGAGAGGGGGGGGGAGAGAGAGAGAGAGAAAGAGAAAGTGAGGCTGGGGCTAGGGGCCAATGCCTAGACAAAAGCCCAGCACGGAAATATGATTTTTACGTGCTGGCTGGGCACAGCAGGTGGGTTGGGCTGGCGAGCTGGTGGGGGGAGGGTATTGGGCTTTGTATGGCACAGGATGAGCCTATGCCACGCCCCACCTAACAACGCCCACATGCTGATTGACGTGCCTTTTATTGATGCTCTTGATTGGTTTTTACCTTTTACGCAGAGCGACGTGAGCAGCGTGAGGCAGTTGGAGAGATGCGGGTGTGCGTGTCTATGTGTGTGTGTGTATGTGTGGTGCTCGTTAGCTCAATATATATATGTGTGTGTGTGTGTGTGTGTGTGTTTGTACTCGTCTGTTGTGCTTTATTACAGGTGAGACAGGTGGACCTCTGCTGTTGAATTGTATTTGTATTTGCTTTTGGACATTCGTCGCTGTTAATTTTTTATGCCCACGAATAATACCGGGTCTATATGTATATATGTAGAAATGGAGAATTCGGCTGTTTGCGTTTTTAATCAAATGTTCAAAATCCTGGCCATATCCTTGCCGGAGTTCGTTTAGTCCTGCGTATCGCTAGCTTGTTTAACTTTTATATCGTAATTGCATATCACAATTTCTCCAACTCTCTCTCACTTCCACTTCCTCTCTCTCTCTCTCCAACTTTCTCTGTGTTTGCTGCTTTGCAAAACAAACTAATCAAACGTCTGCAATCGTTGCTTCCATTTCCACTTCCACTTCCACTTCCGCTTCCGCTCTATCTACTCCTCCATCTCTATTGCTGTCTCTATCTAACTCTTTCTCTCGCTTTTTGGCACGCGCTAATGCTTTAATCCTTCAGTCAGGACCTCGTGCTTCTGCTGTCCGCGCGTATTAAATCGATGAAGTATTAACGACTTAATTGCATGTTTGCTAGACATTTTCGCACACACCAATACATTCATACACACCCACACACTCACACACCCCTTCAATGTTCGTGTTTTGAAGTTTATTAAATTCCCGCACAGGAGGCGTGTTGCAATATCCTTATGCTCCTGCTGCCACTGCTGCCCCTCCCACTCCTTCACGTACTCAATTGTTGTTGTTGAGCTCATTAACTGAAATTCACAAAATTCGATTAAAGTAATGGCCTTTCAAACAGCTTGTGCTGGCCTGAGTGTGTGTTGTCTCTGAGGTGTGAGTCGAACGCATCTGCGAATGTGTGTGTAGAGAGAGAGAGGGAGAAGGAGACAGAGGAGAAAGAGAGAGTGAGGGAATTATTGGTTAGTTTGGCCATAAAACACTTTATTGAAGATTAAGAGAGAGAGAGAGAGAGAGAGAGAGGGAGTAGGAGAAGGATATAGTCCACTGTACTTGCCCACTATATAAGTGAGATCTCTTAAAAACTAAATTATAATACAAATAAAATTAAAATCAAATCGTATAATTAATTAGAATTAATAAATAATAAAACAGAAGTAAACATAAGAAATTAAATTTAAATTAAATTAAATGAAAATAAAAACCTTCAACTTATAAAATAAAATAAATAATTATAAATGTAAATGTAAAAAAAATGCAAATTAATTTTTTCAAAAATTATTAAAAAAAAAAAAACATTAAGAAAATTTAAATAATAATAAAAATAAATAAAATATAAACAGAAATATAATTGTATAATTAAATAGAATTAACAATTAAATAAGACATTAAAAATGTTTAACTTAAAAAAAATTAAAAATTAAAAAATTTAAAATAATAAAAGTAAAAGTAAAAATAAAAATAAAAAAATTAAAATAAAGTAAAAATTAAAACAGAAATAAAAACATACACATAAGCAAATAAAGGAATACATACGTATTTGAATGGAAGAATATAAATTTTCTAATTAAATATTTTTTTTTTATGTATTGTATTGCTTTATATATAGAGTTTTTCAATATTTAAAAGTGCATCGTTTTGAAGAGATATGTAATATTGTATTTGATCTGCAGTTAATCGCAGCGTTGTCCATAGGACAACCTCCCGCTTTGCATCGACTGATTTGCCAACATAAAGCTTGACATTTTCAAGAGTGGCTCAATATCAGAGTTCAAACGGAACATAACAGGACAGAGTTATGGTCGAACGGTCATCGAAAACGTCAATCCAAAACAAATTTCGATCCCTTATCAAAGAGCTGCAAATTAAATAAAGCTCAATGACAAACTTCATTAGCCAAACAAAAACGCCAAAAAGTCAACTGGACAAAAATAACGAATTTGGCTTTTAGCGAAGCTCCCCCATAAATACATCCATGCAATCCCGTGCCATGCCCCCCGCCCCCATAAGCCTTATCCTTTTGGCCAGTTCGTTTACAATGCTAGGCAAACGTTGTGCCAAAAACTAAATTAAGATTGAAATGTAAAACTGAAAACGCTTTACACAATTATTGAACGCTGTAGCCAAATCAAATTGTACACGGCTAGGCGGTGGGCAGTGGCTCCAAAAGGGGTTGGAGGGGCTCTTAATCGTACAGGGAAAACCACTCGCAGTGGCCGCTGTCCACGATTTGGTTTTTTGTTGACGTTTTGTGCGAATCAGTCGACTGCATAACTTACAATACCCTAAATATAAATTCAGTAAATGGCGCAGGAGGTGGCAGGAGGTGTGGCAGGGACTAGGGCAGGCTTTGGGGGTACGTCGTTCAAATACTCGACGTTAGGCAATGCGCGTACTAATGAAGGTTTTAGCTTAGGCTGATCGGAGTGGGTGGTTAATATTATCACTCCAGCATGCATTTTGCAAATGAAACCAAGCGCCACAAAGCTGCCCCTTTCATCCGAAAACCCCCCACCCCAGCCCCATCACACAAGAGTAAAAGAGTCGAATGTATGGAAATTTTTTCGTTCAATCACAAATCCAATGATGTTCGCTTCGACGCATTTTGACAGTTAGACAGACAGGGGCGTTGGTCAAGGGGGGGCGGAAGGGGGAGTCAAGGAAGTGGGGCTCACTTTGATGAATTTGCCGTTTTGTTTTGTTCGAATGGCTTCTTGTACAGCTGCATGTCCTGTGAGCCTGCAGATAGGCCTCGTGTTTTGTTTGCCAGCCTCAAGCCCCGCCTTCTTTTTTCCTCGCTGCACATTGCTTTTTAGTATTTTTTGGGTTTTGTTAGTATTTTTTATTGTATTTTGTTGTTGCTGCTGCTGCTGCTGTTGTTCTCTTAGCCTTTGTGCATTTGATTAGAATGTTTGGACTTGGAGTACGTAAATATTGTTGCTTGCTTGTCAATTAGTACGCTAAGCCTCTCTATATGAAGCACTTGAAGAGCAGCGGCTGAGTGCCTGAAAGCCCCTGACAAGAGTCGTACTTCAGATGCGTATTAAAGCTGAGGGCTGGAATATCTGGGAAATGGACAACAATATGGAAAATATATTGAAAGTGAAGTAAAATCTGGATAAATTTACCAGAAATTGGAAATGCGTGAGAGAAAGATGGTAAGAGTGAGAGAGGGAGAGACGGAAAAAGAGAGAGATAGACTGAGGGTCGGGGAGAGAGAGGGAGAGTGAGAGAGGGAGTCTTTTATAATTTATATTCTTATCTTATCCTCTCTTTCCTTCTCATCATTTATGCTCTCTTCTATTGCCTTATTTTATCTTCTTAGTTTGCTATTTCTTTTCTTTTATCTACTTTCTGTTGTCTTTTCTCTCGTCTTCTCTTTTCAGTTTCTCTTCATCTTTTGTTTTCTCTTCAATAACGAGCTTCCTCTTTTTTGATATTCTTTTCTGTTCCTTCAATTTCAATTATTATCTTCTCTTCTTTCTTCAACTTTAGTTTACTCTTCCCTGACTTCAGTCTCCTATCTCTTATCTGTACTCTTCTCTTTGTCTTTATTTTCTTCTTCTCTGTAATTATTCTCTTCTCTGTCTTCTCTTGTTGACTCTTATCAAACTAAGCTATACAAGCCTATATATTCCTATATCATTACATAACTGTACATTTTCGCACATTTGGAATGCCTAACATCTGGCAGCCATTTCAATTAGCTCTCGTTAATCAACTTAGACGCTTTGACAGTTTCAGCCCGCATAAAACTTGAGCGAAAGCCATGAAATGCATATTAACAGGGGTATTCTCGCAATGGCTGCTTAAACTTTTTGACAGCCTGCAAATCGAAAAGACAATTTTAGCTGTCACAAACACTGAGAGAGAGAGAGAGGGGGGGGGAGGGAGAAGAGTGTAGGCTAGATTGCTTGTAAGGCAGTTGCGTGTCACACAGCTGGCAAAACAATTGCGCATACGCCACGTGTGCTGCGTGAAAATTGCAACATTACCGCATGTAAGGACAGCGCGGACAGGGAGGACAATCAGGACAGCGCTCGCGTCTGTCTAGGCCTGCCAGCCAGCCAGTCAGCCAGCCAGCCTGCCTGCCTGTTACCTTTTTGACATTTGATTGAGATTTGTTATCGGCATATTCATCAATGATATATACAATAAAAATACACACACCAACTCACGCAGTTGAGCTGCTCGCCAGACGCATTGAAACAAGAGAGAGAAAAAAAAAATTGGGGAGGCGGCAGCGGCAGCAGCAGGATGCTAAGGTAACTGTGCAGCTGAACGTATCCTGCTACCCCAACTACAGCGCCAACTGCTGCTGCTGCTGCTGTTTCTGCCCCGGCCACGCCCCCTTAAAATACACACACACACACACACCGCCCACAATTCAGAGTAGTTATCGTGCGGCTCGCAGTGACATTTTTAGGCATTTGTTCAATACGGCCAGGACTCGAACAGGACTCGAATAGGACTCGGCTCACTGTCTGCCTGCCCGCCTGTTACTTCTTTTAGATTTTGCCGTTCAGCAGCGGGCAAGCAGCTGCTGTTTGCCATGTCCAGGCGCGTTTGCTGTGCTCTGTGTGTGTTTTTGCAATAAAGCAAGGATAACAGAGAGTGAGAGACGTAGCAGGAGTAGGGCATGCTCGAGGGATGGGAGGGGAGTGGGCGACGGCGGTTGCCTGCCAAACTGGCCATGCGTACCTTTCGATCCTTGTGTGACATTTGAATTCGCAGAATGAAAAGCAGAAATGAGAGTGGGAGAGCGAAAGGGAGAGAGAGAGGGAGCGGGAGCTGTGTGTGCCTGAGCCTGTTTGTTTCTTTTTTTTTTTTGTGAATACCAAGCCACCCACTCTGTCTATTTTTTAATTTTGCTGACTCGTCAGCCAAAGAGAAAGAGAGAGTGAGAGAGAGAGAGAGAAAACATACAAACGCAATTGTTCCACGTTCACAATGCATTCCACGCTGTCTCCAGCTGATAAGCAACAGACAGAGCTCCAACCCAGAGCGACCTCCGCTCCACCCCCCCAACCGATCACCCTTTTAACCCCCTCAGCTCCGAGTTCTGCGTTTTGCTGTCCAGCTCAGCCGCGAAATGAAAAGTTAAACTGTGTGACGCGCTGTGAAAAGGATTCGGGTCTCGGGGTTCGAATTCAGCTTTCGATTTGAAGTGCGGGCAGCGACGCAGCATCACATACATTCAGCCTTTCGGGTTTGGCGTGATGAATATTTACTGCGTGCGCTAACTGCTAACTACCTCACAGGTATTTCCATTTTCTCTGACATTTTTAATTGGGTTTGAGCAATGCACACACCCAAAGAGAGAGAGAGAGAGAGAGAGAGACGAGGCACAACACGTGGTGTCGCTACAACTGACAGGTTTCGCCACAAGGGTCAAGGGTGAAGGTAATGGAACCCTCTATTAAAGTTTCAGATGAGTTGAAGATATGTTTACGTTTAGCAGGAAGTATATCAGATATATGCACCGCTAGAGTCTTACTGTAGTCCCTGTAGTCCATTAAGATTCGTTCATATGAACTAGTTTACTTGCTGAACCTGCGTAAGTCTAGGCATAAGAACTAAAAAACTCTACATATGGAGCTTAGAGCAACAAACTAGTTCATAAAACATTGCTCGAATGAGCTAGTTCATTTATCGAGCTTGTTTACATCTAAAAGAAATAAATTTTTCGTTATTTAAGACCAAAAATTGTACATTCTGACCTAAATATGAATCACATTGTCTATAAACTGATTCATAAAAACTCGCTCATATGAACTATGTTTCTTTTCGAGCTTCTCTATCTTTAATTATAAAACCATTGCTTTAAAGCTATAAATTTTGCAGCTTAAGAAAGAACGATAATTACTTACTTATTATTACCTAAAAGCTCGCTCACATGAGCTAGTTCACTTTTTGCTAATTTTATACAAATTTACTTTTAAATCTGTTTAACAGCTCATTCACAAAAGTTCACTCATATGAAGTGCGTACTTAGTGTTTCCAATGTTAAAAACTTTAAGACTTAACTTTAGTTTTGAAACAAGAACTGTTTAAAAGAATGACTCACTTTCTAAGCTTATTCAGCATAAGAATAAATTCAGAATATTAATGAAAAGCATTACAAAACTATTTTAAAATGTATAACTAAATAGAAAAGAGCACAGAACTAGTTCTTATATTAAACTAATCTTAATTTATCATTACTGTACACAAATTACACAACTAATACTTACTCTCTTCTCTTCTATTTGCAGGTAACTATGCACTATCCGACTCGAGCAGTTTCCCACAGTGAAAGAAGCAACTGCTACAAAACCGACTCGAATTCAAATTCAGATTCAGATCCACATTTTGTAAGTGCATCAAAGGGCTGAACCAATTTCCCATGCTAATTATTATTATAATAGATCTCTGTTTTTTTTTTTTTTCGACTCTTTTCTAACTCGGCTCTTGATTGGTATGTGCTTAGATTCTTGTTTGCGTAATACCAAAACAATAACAAACTCCAAGTCTGGCAGTCGTAATTACAGCTCGTAATTGCGTCATGGCAAGCGTATCTCAAAGATATATATCATTATCTACATTAACACACAATGTTTGAGCGCAAGTGCGGCTTCTGCTCACCGTAGCGGAAAACACCCCGAAATGTTGTTCATTTACATTGTCTGAGTATAGCATCATTTATTACCCTGCACTTGCATTTCCAACAACAACATTATTTTCAAGAGTTACAAAATAAATAAGCCTATATACATAGTATATGAAAATGTTGCTTCACTTTAAGAGAAACCAGATTTTAACTTGGGAGAAATCCAACTCGACTTGAGATATTTTCCTTCTTTTGCGTCTCTATGACGCTTTTGCATTTTGTTTACCTTATCGCATATTGCATATCCCAAATATTAACCAAGATATTATGTCAAAGCAGCCGGTGCCAGGCCCTTCAACTGCAACGTCAGCTGCAATTATTCAATTCACATAATAGCTGCTATATCATACTATTATATATGAGCATGTGTGCGATTATCAACAGGTTATGCTGGAGGGCTCGAGTTACTCAATATGCAATCCATTGCACTGTTGACATGTTTTGGCGGCATGCTATAAGAGCAGACATAATTTCAAATGATTTATCCGCCAATTGGCCCCCTATGGCTGACACGCCCCCCATTTTATGCAATGCCAAGCGCAGTGGGTGGGCCGCAAAGGCAACTCTCGAGCTGCACTCGCGCCTTTGGTTATGACTTTGTGTTCGCCGCTATTCTTAGCCAAATTATGTGGAGATTATTCACCTTATTTCCAGAAATCGCATATGCAACATGTGTAATACTTATATACTATATGTATACGTATGTATTAGAAACTTGTTTGTCTGTCTGCACAGACTGTCAACTACAGCAATCCTGGTTGACAGTTTGTTGAAAACTGTGCTGCAATCGAGCCCCCAGCGTAATCGAGCATAAAATCGAGCAGAGACTCGGCATGTAGTCACGCCCACATTTTATGAATGCTCCAAATTGTTGAATGAGTTCAGATTTCTGGTCCAGATTAACGAAAGCAAAAAGCTCAAAGCTTTGAGCAGCAAAAAGTCGTTGGGAATTATAAGGGAATATTTTATTGAAATTAGTTTCTGATTTACGTAAAGCCGTTTTCGGTTAGGGTAGACGAGTTCGACTTATTAATTATTTTAACTTTTAGATTATGATGAATTTAAATTTTATGCCCAAGTATAATCTTAGCTGACTTTTAAAGAGCTCCAAATCGAAGCGGTTTTCATAGAAATGTGGATTAGTTGTGCTCTTCTACTCGATTCTTAAAATATCTCTTTGACGTCTACTCTAATCGACGATTCTTAAGCACTTCAAAGTAATATGCAAAATAGTAGTAGAAATGTAAGCCATATGGAAAATAGTAGTAGAAGTGTTTGGATATGACATACCCTTCTACTCGATTCTCAATCTTTGTCTATACACCAACTCAACTCTGTGCTCCATTTATTTTACTCTACGATTCGATATTCAATCATCTTTTTACTCTGATTTCTATATCAAAATATTGAAAATTTTAAAATATTTTAGTACACAAATTATTAAACACTAATTTCTAAATCAAAACAAATGCTGTTTTATCGATATTTCGATGAGGAGGCGGATCTCACTTATCATGATATGCAAAAGCTATTGGAGACATTGCTATTTGTATTTGTGTTCGCAGTGATGTTATCCGTGTTACTGTTCCTATTATGTAGACGGTTTTACAAGGGCCGAAATGAGGCGGTAGATAAACAAATCGAATGATGTGAGAAAATATTAAATTTCAAATCTATTTTATCTTATGCAGCAAAGCGAGCGACGATTGGAAGAGGCTAGAAATAAGTAGAACAAAAAATTTTCATATTTGTAAAATTTTAGAAATAGTTAAAGAAGCCGAAGAAGAAAATGAGAACAGCAACACAAATCTGGCAGCTTATAATGAAATGCGTCATTTGCTTGAATCAATTGACATTCAAATCAAATTGAAGTGCGAGCAAAAGAGATGGGGAGACAGGGCGCAGAGACGAGTGCAAGCGAGACGGCAAGAGAACTCGATTCATGAACTGCAACGCTTGAGAAATGACTCGTGTTTATAATATTGTTATATACATTTTTTTTTTTTTGTCATATCGAAATAGTGTACAAGGTCAATTAGTTGAAATACCAGAAAAATATAACAATTAAATATAATATTTTATTTATTTATTTTTTTCGTGTTTTGCTTCGATCAATTTTGGCTTATTTTTAGAGATTGCAAATGCAGCTTCGACTGCTATGACTGTTGGCTATTGCGTAATTTGATTTTTTTTTGTTCTTTTTGCTCTGCTTCCTCTTTTCTTTTCTTATGATTCTTTTGTTGATTGCAAAGTGCGTTGTCAGAGAGAGAGCGAGAGAGAGAGGGAGCGAAACAACCCCGAATTGCGTATGGGAAGATCTTCCTGTTCCAGTTGGAAGACAACGCAACAAGCATAACAATAATAGTATATTAGAAACAAAGAGGGCTGTAGTAGGGTATGCACGACTGGTCAATGCGCAGTAACAGTTGCAGAACTGCATTAGTAAGGCTATGTCTGTTCTATATATGTATACATAGATAACTGCACTCCAAATATTACCACTTGACAGCTTATATACCCTATTTCCTTCACTTTCAATGGGTATCCATACAAGCAGTTCGGCGTCTTTGTGTGTGCGTCTTCCAGGAACGAACTCCCCTCATGCGTGTGTGTGTGTAAAGGATTTACGCGTTGCTTTTTTGCCTCAACGCTCAGCCTAAGAGATACCTGAGCTATTTTGCCTTCAACTCAACTCGACAACAACAGCAATAAAAAGCTGCCTTCAGGTGTCGTCTTTTGGCTGCCCAAAAACTGAATCAAGGCGAGCTGATCTCAAGGAATTTGCTCTATTTTATTGCTGTTGTCGCTGTCGTTGTTGCTGTTGTTGTTGTATTGTTTGTGTAATTCAAAAGTTTTGGGTAAAAAGCATTTGAAATGCAGCTGCGCACATTTTATGTTGTTTTGTTGTTGTTCCAAAGTAAAGTACAGTCACATGCAAAGCTTTACATAGACCAAGAAACTTTCAAGGATGAGACTATTGATAGTGAGGTAGCTGTAACGGAAGTTTTGGTCTGTATGCGGGAAATGAGTTTTGTTTAGGTTTTAGATGGAATTTATTTGAAGAGGAATATCTAAGAAGTCTATATGATTTTAGTTACTTTAATGATTTTAAAAAATTACCAACACAATTAAAAGTTAAAATTAGAAATTGGGATTAAAAAAAGATTTAAATATTAATACACATAAACATATTTTTTTTTTCACTCTACAACTTTTTAGACTACTCTAGAGCAATCTTGTTGTAACTAGCTCAATTGAAGTAATTCCCAAAACGGTTCTTTTATTTAACTCACTATTTTCAAGCATTAGCCAATTACTGTTATAACCCAAGTTCTGCACACACACATACATGCACACACACAGGCGCAGACACATGCACAAAATATCCGCAAGCCTTCGATTATAAATTCCCGCTGTCTCTTGCTGCTGCTGCGGCTGCCGCTGCTCGCTGCTCGCTGGAACCTTTCAAAAAAGGCCAGCCACAACTGCAAACTTCGCAGGAATTTGTTAATAGCTTTTTACCGATATCTTTCTGGGGGCCAACGATTGAACGTGGCAAAACGAAACCGTTGATTTTGTTAGAGCTAAAGGCGAATTCACAGCCGAAGCCGCTGCTGCGGGGCGGGGCGATGTCGCAGTAGCTGCTGCTGTTGCTTTTACTGGGTGCAGGCAAGCAAACCAAAAAAGGAGAAAAAGAAAAAATGAGAATAAAAGTCAAAAGCAACGCGGTCGCATTTTTCTAACGATTAAACAAATTCGAGGAAAAAAAGCGCATCCCATGCAACGCGCAGCCGCAGCCGCAGTCGCTGCTGTCCATCATCTGCAGTTTCCAGGAATTGTGAATTGGGCAGCGCTTCCAAGGCTAAGCACGCAAAAGCATAGAAAAGGAGAGAGGTAGAGCGCGAACGTAGAGTAACTGTAGACGCTGACCACTACGAAGGCGCATGCGAAAAGGGAAGAGCGGGGGATTTTGAGTGCGCTTAAAATTTGTAGCTATAAATGTTACTTGAAATACGCCAAATATTAAAATGTTCGATTAAATTTAATTAATATCCATATGATGATGCTATGATGTATACTATAGGCATAGAAAACCCTGACAATAATTTTCTAATTTCAATTTAAATTCACATCAAAGTATTTAATATTGCACACAATCAATATACTCCATGCTCACTGCTCGAACAAGCATGAAAACTGAAATAAAAAGTTGAGGTTGCATCTTGACGGCGCCTAATTCCAGGAATTAAATCGTATATCTTTTGGGTGCTATACACACACACACACACACCAGCATACTAAATGCTCGATTAATTTCTAATAAATTGGCTGCTTGCCGCTAACAACGGAAATATGTATGCTGCAGCCGCAGTCGCAGTCGCAGTTGCCTTCGCCGTCACCGTCGTCGCAGTCCTCGCAGTCTTCGCAGTCGTCCTCAATATAGAATTACAAATACAAATGCATTACGTTCGATTTCGCCTTGCTTTGAAATTTGAAGCTTCTAAAACTGAACGAAGGCAGCGCGAGAGCTAGTGAGAGTCAGAGCGAGAGAGTGAGAGAGCTTTATGTTAGTGAGCTTTGCATGCCTGGTGCGGCCTGCTGACTACATACTGACTACTGATTACTGTTGTTGCATTTTACTGAGAAAGTGCAAAGGCAAAAGCAAAGCAGGCACTGAATTTGTCTTCTTGAGTCTGTCTCTCTGTGTGTGTATGTATTATTGCTGTTGCTTTTCCTTTCCCTTTTTTGTTGTATGTGTGTTATGTCAACTAACGCATTCATCTTTCACTAATCAAAAATCCAAAACAATTTTTCTCGTCATTCTCGTTGCAGCATTTGTCGTGTTCGGAGTGCGCGTCCTGAATTTCAACTGGCAACCAAAATAAACAAATCATAAATAAAAGAAATACGGATATACAGTTATATAAAATAAAATACATCAATAGTAAATCACAATTAATGAAATAAATATATAAAACAAATTACATGCGCAGGCAGCGGACGTCGTTCACGCTTTACAAACGCAACAAACAATTGCAAAATTCCCTTTGGCTAAGAATTGGTTGCGGCCAAAATTGCTTTATGCACAAACGGCTGAGCAACAATTCGACGAAATTCCATTTTGGCAACATTGAAAACAAAACGACACCATTTAAAACAATAACAACAAGAAAAACAATTAATAATTTGGAGTATATTAAACAAAGAAACGTCCGCAACTTGTGGACAGCGGCGAAAGCTTCCATTGGCCTTGGCCTGATCCATCCAGCGAATCTACGACTAGAACTGGAGCAACTGGAACAAGTACAACAACAACATGGATCCACAACAACAATTTTGCCTTAAATGGAACAGTTACTCGTCCAACTTGGCAATCACATTCTCCAATCTATTCAAATCGGATCTATTGGCGGATGTCACGTTATCCTGCGATGGTAAGTGATATTCCCTATATAGCTTTCATATATTCTAAATCTTTAAGAATTAAGTTAGAAGAGATGTAGATTAATTGCATTTGTATAATTTTCATTTTGATGGAATTTTCTGGATTTTCATTTTGACAGTAAATGCAATGGGAACTGCAATTACGAATAAGTCTTAGACGTATGCTTAAATTGGTGTGGGGTGTTTTTCTTATAGAAAATCTATTGATATAGAAATATTTTTCAAATCATAAAACTCATTAAACAAACTTCAGTAACTGAACTTTTCAAATTGAAAAAAAAAAAAAAAAAAAAAAAAACTGAGCTACATACGTTTAAGCATGAGAATGATTAAATAAAATTTGAAAATTGGATTACAAATTGAAAATGTAAACAGAAATCTAAATTTAAATATAGATATTAAATTACAAAATTAAAGCATTACACAAATTAGCTAAAAAAAAAAAAAAGTAAGTCGAGTTTTAGTGTCGATTAAAAATTGTTTACTAAATTAGATAAATTAATAAATGGTTATCGGGAATAAGAAATTAAAATATTTCAAAATTAAAAAAAAAAAAAAAAAAAATTTTAATTTAGTTTAAATTTGAATTAAATCCTAATTCCAATAAAAGTCGATTATGCTAAAATGCATGTCGCACAGAGAAGGAGGCGTGGCAGAGCCCATTGAGTATATATATTCTTGATCAGGGCGAGGAGAAAAGAAAAGTTTAGCATTATCAGTTCATCTACATCTATGTCTGCATATGTAGATATCTATGTATATGAACATTTCTACTTTCATAAATATATAGTAACCTTTCAGCCCACCCTCGCATTAACATTTTAAACAAATTCAGAGCGCTCATACAAATTGAAGATTTAAGCAAATGCTGAGCTTCCATGCAAAAGGAAACCAAAACTTGACCTTAAATGGGTCGCACTTAATTTGGCTGACAATCAATAAGTCAACAGACAGCTAAACGGAGTCAGAGAGAGAAAGCGATAGAGAGAGAGAGAGAGAGAGAGAGAGAGAGAGACAATGAAATTTTCTTTACCTTTTTGCTTTGGCTGCCTTTTTCTTTTTCTTTCGTTTGCCTAATAAGCCGCCAAAATTGTGTGGCAGAAAAGCCAGTTTTGCAAACGCCCAAAAGCAGGCATTGATTTTTTTTCTTTCGACAAGGCGGCAAAGTGGAAAATGCGGAAAAGCCGGAAAAGCGGCCATAGGCAGACCAGAAGACGCGCGCCACCTTTTTATGGGCCGTCTCGTTGTCTGTTAAGCTGTGTGTGTGTGTGTCTGACTGACTGTCAATGTGTGTATGTATGCCGCTATGTATGTGTTTGTGTGTGTGTGTGTTACTATTTCATTTACAGCATATTTTACTACAGTTTTATGGCGTCTTATTAAATGAATATAAATGCGTAAGGCGCGCGCACAGCCGGCATATTTAGCTTAGCTGCTTCTTCTCGACATTATATATGTATGTAGGTTATATATAAGTGATATATGTACTTGTGTGTATATAGATTTTATAGCGGTCGCATTGTGTGAGGTCAGTAATTGGTTCGGGTCTGACATGAGATTTGCTTACGGCCTACGGGTTGTCAGCTGTGACAGCTCATTTTTAACCGTTAGGCGAGACATGTGTTGACCCTTTTGATTGAATGTGTATGTGTGACAAGGCATAGGTGTGTGTAAATGTATGCATATATATATATATATATATATATATATATATATTTCATCATAGTTTTGACAGAGTTCTTAAATTTAAATTTATATATATATTTAAATTTTATATTGTTTTATTTTATATATATTTTTTAAATTTTATATTTTGTATATTTTATATTCTATGCTTTATATATTTAGATTTAGATTTAACTAAGAATTTTTGCTTAAAGCTGCTTGTTTTAATATTTAAGAAGAAAACAGAATTTAAAAAAAAAATACGCATACGCCACGTTTGCCGTGTTTTTCTCTCTCCCAAAACATGTTCCGTCGCGTATTTACCGTTATTGAAATAGCAAACGGCCAGTTGTACGCTTCACATGTCTGTTTTGTTGACGTAGTCCGTGCATATTTTTGCCAACTGTGTGGATGTATGGATTATGGCTATATAAATAGCATACATACATGTGTATGTACGTATATGTGTATATGTGTATTTAGCTCTCTATGAGAAGGCAGCTCTGCTGTCTGCTCGAAACATATCCTGGCTAGCCAAAAAATAAACACAAAAAATAAAAATAAAAATAAAAATATAAAACCAAATAAAATCCCTTGTCATCCATATCAATCGAAGTGCTACTACTTTTGATTAAAATTTTGAAATGAAGACCCAAGTAAAAAAAATATATAGAAAAAGAAAAACTCTGCTTTTTTAAGCTGTCTTTTTTGGCTGCTTTTAATTGTGGGTTTTAATATATATATATATATATATATACATACATATATACAAATATATGTATATATATATATATATATGATTTCTGATTCATATGTTTGATTTTACATTTGCAATATTTTACTTTTCGAAATGAAGCCTTTAATATTTGCCAGCCCTTCGGAACAAAGCAAATATTATAGCTTATGTTTTTTTTTTTCTATATTTTTTTATTATTGTTTTTTAATATTCATGTGTGTTTTTTGGACATTTTTTTACTCATTGGTTGGGGTTGCTTTTTTAGCACTTGAGAAATGAAAATTTTTGCGAAATGAACATTTGCTTGGCCTTGGGCCATTTCGCATGCAGTCGAGTTTGGCTGTCTTTTTTTTTTTTTTTTTTTTTGTTGCTGGGGGTTGTTTTACCGTTAGCCGTTGCAAGGTATGAAGTTCACTAATGGATGGCGGCTTTAGCAGTGATTCAAGTTCTTAAAAGCCTTTGGCCAGAAAGAAATACTTCATTTATATAGAAGCTGCATTAAAGTTGTTCAGAATTAATCTAAATATTAAGGAATAATAAATCCATATGTATATTATCTTTTGCAAGATCTAAATCTAAATATTAAGGAATAATAAATCCATATGTGTATTATCTTTTGCAAGTTGTAGTTGAAAGCTTTTGCAGCTTGGAAAGAATATGATAACTTTATGGTTGAGTTTGAGATATAAAACAAACTTTATACTTGGTAAATTAAAGAAAGCGCAATATTTTTAATAAAAACAAGAAATATAAAGCAAAGAAAAATTTGATATATGTATGTATTAACAGAAAGCTTTCAACGCACAAATAATTTATATTTTAAGTAGCCAAAAAGACAGCTAAACATAATCAAAGAATTAGTTAAAGCTTTCCCTAAAAGCTTATTAAAATTTTTTAAGTTTTATGATTAAATTTAGCTATATTTTACCCCTCCAGTATCTGATTCAGATTTGCAAGCTTCATCTCGTCTTATATACATAATAAAGGAGTTGAGTAAAGCTTAAGCTAATATTTAATAATAGTTGAAAAAGTTAGTTTCTACTGCGTAACAAACACTGCACTGCATAAAAGTTGAATCGTTGTCTTATCAGCATTTGTAGTACTTAAATAAGCCCCAATTGGTGCTATCTGATGAAAAGAACCTTGACTGCTGGAAAGCTAATTGGAATTGAATAATATTTTTACAAATTTCGAAGCATGCATAAAAACATAAATAAATGAATCATCGAAGAAACTTGCTCGAGATTAGTTTATAGATGTATAGATACACATACACATACATACATATATAAGTATGTATATGGACAGCTTTCAAATGTTGTCAGCACAATAATTAATTTTCGAGTGCATTAAATGCGTTTCGAACGGATTTTTTAATTTGGTATTATATACGTTTAATTTATGTATACATACATATATACATAGATCTATATATGTACATACATACATTTATGCAGAATATGCGAGGCAGAACGTAAACAAGCTTTGGCAATTAGTTTGCCATTTGTTATTCCTCTTTTCCCTTGTGTTTATCAGCGTATATATGTATTTAACTATTTATTTACATATATACATATTTATGTATATGTAGAATGAAATTGTGCGTTCTCAAGTTTTTTTTTGTTGCTTGTGACCCAATTTCTGTTGTATCAAGTGTTAAAAGAAAAGCAAAAAAAAAAAAAAAAAAGAGGAATTCGAAAATAAAACGAAATAAAAATTATAATCAGCGAAATAAAAACAACGACAACAATAACAATAACAACAATTGTTGTTTACTATTTGGCTGAATTAATGCTACGCATGCATTTCACTTCGCTTCTGATTATAAAAGTTCAAGTGTATAAGACTTGCATCATTTGCCTATTGCATAATTTCCTTCACAGGGTATAAATAAATATGTGCAAGATTGTGTATAATAATCAGAATGATGCAACTGTTATGCGATTGCTATTACTGCTGCTATGTGTCATTACATTATTCGAGGCTTATGCCATCCAACTCTTATACATCTTAGTTTTGATACTACTGAAATCTCATAGCATATCATTCAACTCTTATACTAAGCAAGTCTACTGCTATTGAGCTCTTATATAATGAGTTTATTGTACTAATGAATGCTTATATGGTGGAACTCTTCTACACTAAGTTTTATACTATTCAAATTTTATACTATTCAATATTAAACCTATCTGAAACCTTTGAGCTCCTTTACTCGTGTGGGAACACAAATTACAGATACAGTCCTATCGATACATATGTGAGAATCGATATATTAGTATATAAATCGATAACATATTATTGTTATATTGTAAATATGTGGAATGAAAATCTTTAAAAACAATATAATATTCTTACTATCGATATATTATCGATAGCCCACCTAACTTGATTATACAAACGCTCCTTATTTTAAAATTCTAATCTTTATGTCACTTTAAAGATGTTCAGTTCTGACAATTAACAAAAATCGTAATACATTTTTCGTTTACAGAACTAATATATTTATCGATAATACATTTCTATGTTTATAGAGCCGTAAAGATCGTATACTAGAAGCAAAAATGTAGCCAATCCAGCTAGATTTTCAGATTAAACAAAGTTCGCAGAGATTGTCGTATTTTTATTTTACTCTGCTCAGTTTTGATTTGCTCTTGTTTTGATTTTATTTAATATTTATTGATGTATATACGCACATACATGTGTATGTATGTACATATTTATGCACATACATAGTGTCGCGTAGCTGATAGAGAATGCTTATCAAGCGCGTGTTGACACACATTTCAGCCAAAATATTTCCTCTAGCTGCAGTTCGATTAGATTAGCTGACTAGCCCAACCGAACATATTTCCATGTATTTGCAGCTACATATGTATGTATGTATGTATGTATGTGAAATGAACTCTCATTTCGATTTGTCTTAAGTGAAGTGTAACAAGTGCCCCATAAAGTCGAGTCCTGCCCCCTGACGTCGCTTTGTAATTGCCAGACAGCTTTGCCAAAAAGTGAAAGCGTGAAAAATTCAGCACAGTGAATGGCGCTGCCCTCAAATATACATACATATATATGTATATGTATGTAACAAAAGGCAGCCGACTGAGTCAAGAAAACACATAAAAATATACTTATACTGTCAAAGGAGGCGGGCGCGCTTCCTTCTGGCTGTGCAAAAGGGATATTGCGTATACGCCACCGTAGCAGGAGTAGCAGCAGGAGCAGCAGCAGCTGCTTTTTGTGTGTCACAGGTACACACACATACACACAGCCAAGACGACAAGCCAAGACGTTGAATTTGATGTTGAATAATAACTCTCACACACACACATACAATATATATATATATATATATATATATATATTTGTGTGTGTTTTTAGTCTAAGAGCGAGCGAAATGATTTCCTTGCTCGACATTTATTATGGCTTTTCTGTGTGCTCTGATATCTATATATATATTTATATATTTGTATATATATATACACATATATATTTATTTGCTTGTGTATATGTGTGTGACATGATTTTTACGAGTTCAAGGTCTTTGGCGCATTTAACGCTTTGCGGGCGCCACCTGTTGGCTGTTGCCCGCATTTTATGGCGACAGGCTCAAAGCAGCAAAGTATGCTTTAATTTCATAGCTGAGCGTTAAGCGCCAAAATGCCTTGGGTAAAACAGGACCCTTAGTTTGAAATTTACATTGTCTCTCTCTCGCTATACCTTTGATTATCCTTTCTGTTATACTGCTCTCGCTCTCTCTCCTACACTCGCTTTTTCTGCAATATTTCTCTCGTTTTTTCCTCGCTCCCCCGTTTCTCTGTGTTTCTTTTCCAAGTTCACTTCCTTAATAATTTTGTTTATTTTTTCTCTCTCTCGCTCTCTCTCTCTCTTGCTCTCTCTCTCTCTCTCCCGCTCTCTCTGTTTATCTAGGCAGAATAGCCTATGCTTAATTTCTTTATATTATGCTTAGATTATATCTTATCCTATATCGCATTTCCATAATAATAACCTTTTCTCCCTCTCTCTCTCTCTCTCTTCCAGGCGCTGTATTTAGAGCACACAAATTAATCTTGGCCGCCTGCTCGAAAAAGTTCGCCGATCTGTTCGAGAACACGCCCACAAATGGCCAATGCGTCATCATATTGGAGGCGACCACGCCGGATAACATGGCCGCGCTGCTGGAGTTTATGTACAAAGGCGAGGTGCACGTCTCGCAGGAGGCGCTCAACAGTTTTCTCAAATCCGCCGAGAGTCTACAGGTGAGTCGCATTAGCCAGAACGAGTCTTCAATATAAATGTAATCTCGATGCCATTCCAGGTCAAGGGTCTGTCCACAGAGACGGGCCGTTTGGCCGCGCAGCAGGCGCAGCAGCAGCAACACATGGGCGAAAGCTCGCCCCTGGACTCGCCCACTGGACGGCGCAGCATGCGAAACAGTTTGAGCGGCAGCAGCGGAGGAGGCGGAGCAGGAGCCGGCGCTGGCGGCGGCGGCGGCAATGGTGGAGGTGGCAATGGAGGAGGCGGTGGTGTAGGCCCAGGTGTCATCGGTGGTGGAGGTGGTTCCAATGGCAACGGCCTCAGCCTGGCGGGCGCTTTGAGCGGCATGGCAGCCGCTGGTGGCATGGCTGCTGCGGCGAGCGCCGCGGCCAGCGGGCTGAGCGCCTTGGCGGCCAGTGCGGGCGCTTTGGCCGATCGCTGCGGCAGTGCCGGCGGCAACATCATTAGCGGACCTCTGAGCGCAGGCGCCGGACCCGGATCAGGCAGCAATGGCGGTCCCGGCGGCGTTGGCTCCGGCGGCGTAGCGGGCGTCTCGGGAGGCTCCATCAGCATGGGCAGCGGCGCTGGCACCCCCATGCATTTGGGCGGCTCGACGGGCAACTTGAAGCAGGAATGCGAGTCACTGATGCATCCGAGCCACGGCAGCGGCCTGGGCGGCATGTCCGGCTATGTGCCGCCCATGTACAACCGTCCCATGTCCTTCAACGAGCCGCTGCGCAAGCGCGCCTTGCGTAGCCCCTACGCCGAGCAGGAGCTGCGCGGCAGCGTGCTGCGAGATGGCTCCAAGAACTCCTCGGAGTGCCCCAGTCCCATCAACAAGCCGCCCTACCATCGACCCTCATCCAGCGCCTCCTCAACAGCGCCCACCGAGGCGGACACAATGCACTCCGAACGTGCATCGCCACAGTCCAGGTTAGTGCGATAGATATAGATATAATCCAACTTGAATGAGGGAAATATTTGAATGAGTATAATAGGCGGAAGTGGGCGTGGAAGAGACCATACAATTTATAAGTTTTGCAGCAATATGACAAGCTGATTCCATTTAGTCCTCGGTTCGGCCGACCGTTCAGCTGTCCGTATGTTTGCACGCTTCGATCTCGAAAACCGTAAGAGCTAGAGACTTGAAATTTTGTTTGGAGGTTCCTGTATAGCACACATGCATCATGTTTATTTCTTATAATCGATAACTATAACCGTTTTTATGTTATCGAATAATATTCTTGTCAAAATTCAATTTGAAGATTATATCTCGTACATCTTGATAGCTAGAGTCTCCATATTTTGTAGCTAGTCTCATCTGTATTTTATACAATTTTGATTACATTTTTACCGCTTTTAAATTTCAATAGAATATGCAGTATTTCATTAAAATCCATCAATTTTCTAAACGTTCTTGCAGCCGCTATGAGAACCACAGTCCGAGCACCACAGCAGGCAATGGAAATGCGCCGAGCAGCTTGGATCGCATTGTCAAATCGGAGCGGAACAATGGCAGCGCCAACGAGGCCAACGACGATGAACGCGAGCTGATGGACGAGTCAACAGATGTATGAATAGAAAACCCCTCTTTCTCTCTCTGCTTCTCTATCCATAGAACAGATTCTCATGTATATCTCAAACTTTTTTTTTCATATTAATCTTAGAATGGCGCCGAGGATTTGCGTGTGAAGCTGGAGAACTCGAACTTTTCGCCGCCGCCACCGAACTCGAACACCTCGTCGACGACACCGAACACGCTGCTGGAGAACCTGAAGAATGCGGACGGATCGCTGTCTGGGAATTTGGCCGCTTCGATAGCGCCCGCCGACATGTTGAACGTGTGGAATGCAACGAAAATGAATAACAAGAACAGCGTCAATACGGCCGACGGCAAGAAGCTGAAGTGTCTGTACTGCGACCGTCTCTACGGCTACGAGACGAACTTGCGCGCGCACATCCGGCAGCGGCATCAGGGCATCCGGGTGCCCTGCCCGTTCTGCGAGCGTACCTTCACGCGCAACAACACGGTGCGGCGGCATATAGCGCGGGAGCACAAGCAGGAGATTGGGCTGGCAGCGGGCGCCACAATTGCGCCGGCCCATGTGGCGGCAGCGGCGGCGGCAGCAGCGGCGGCCAATCATTCACCATAGGAAGCAGCCGCAACGGCAGCGGCAGCAGTAGTCATAAATGCGAGCAAGGAGGCGGCGAAGCAGCGTAAACGTAAATCACTCAAAATGGCATTGGAGAAGTGCATGCAGAGGCGGGATGCGATGGCAACCGCGGGCGAAACAAGTGGCGGTGGCGGAGGAGGCAGTGGAGGCGGCGGTAGCAGCATGGGCGGGGGCGTCGATGAGAGCGAAGCGGCAGCAGCTAGCGGACTGCTCAGCTTTGTGCAGCGGCAGCATCAGGTGCATCAGGAGCTGGCCATGCAAATCAAGGCAGCCATGGCTGCTGAGCAGGAGCAACAGCAACAGCAGCAGCAGCAACAGCAGCAGCAACAGCAGCAGCAACAGCAGCAGGAGCAGCAACAGCGAGCTGAGGCTGAGGCAGCGGCGGCAGCAGCTGAGGCTATGGATACCACAGCAAATACGACAACAACAACGGGCACCGATGCCAGCGATGCCGAGGCCAGCGAGCTAAGCAAGGTCTCAGCCATGGACATCGATGAGCAGACGGAAACGGAAATCGAACCCGAGTCCGAATTGGTTGTTGTCGAGCCCAAGATTGAGCCGCTGAGCGACAGCGAGGCTGAAGAGGAGGAGCTGGAGGGGCATGAGCAAGAGCAGGAGTCTGAGCAGCAGCAGCAGCAGCAGCTGAGACTCTACAATGCCACGCCACCCAGCCACGAGCAGCTACGCACGCCCACGCCCACTAGCCCGCCGCCCATGAGCTCCACGCCCAATGCAAGCGAGCAGTAAAGCGGAGCAAGAGAAGAAGAAGAAACAACAAAGCAAAAAAATGAATTAAATATAAATTAGACCCGCCCCCCACAACTTGAATTTAAAGCCTAACAATGAGTGATTGATAATGAGTGATGATAATGAAGAAGATGATGATAAACGTTTACGCGCCAAAGGATCATGAACAACCAGATGATCGCCCGATGAAGAAGAAGACGGAGATATGACTACTGTTGCAACTGTCGTTGCCCTCGGAGACCAACAAAACAAAGAGAGAAAAAAAGACCCAAAACTGGGCAAAATGTTTACTATATAAATTAAACTAAAAACTAAAACTAACAACTAACAACTAAAACTAAATTTAAAGAAACACACACCTACACACACAGCTGCAGTATTTGATACAATTTAAAAAAAAATTTATTTACAAACAACAATCACAAAAGAAAAACGTAAAAACAAGAGACCAAACAACAATTTAAATTAAATATTTTTAATTTATTTTGAAAACAAAACAACAACAACAATAACTACAACAAGATTTAAAGCAAACGCAAACCGGCTGAAAAATCGTTTTCAGGGTGCTAATTAAATGAAAGAAAATAAATATAAAAAATAAAATATTATATATATAAACAAAATAGTGAAGCTTAAAACGAAAATAAAATAAAAATAAAGTTTGAACGTTTTTGATTGGTGCCGTAGCTGAAACAAAAATACACAAAATAATTGTTTATGTATTTTCAAAATATAATTCACAATTATTATTTAAAAACACAAAGAAACAAAAGCAACATATTTAATTTAAAAATAAAAAAAAATAGCTGCAATACTACAAAACAAACAAACAAACTACAAAGCAACAATAGCAACAAAAACCGCAACCAAAAGTACCTGCAACAATTTAAATAGTATAAAACAAAAACAAAAAATATAAAAACAAATACAAAAAAAAAAAAAAAAAAAACGAACTATAAAAAATTCACAAAGCATTTAATTTTTTATAATAAAAAAATGAAATAAATTTAAAAACTGCGCTGGCAGCTGGGCTAAAAAAATAAAATAAAATTGCCTTGCCTAAGTTTTTTGTAAATAATTTTATTAAATTTCTCATGCGCCAAGGCAAGAGCAAAAAACAGAAATGCTAGCTGCCACGCCCACTAGCCACATGCGCTGTGCGTTACAAGTTTTTATTGACAAATTTTCTTAAATTTTATGTTCACAAATTTTGCACATGCGCTTAAAAATCAAATTTGTTCAATTCCAGTTTTTTTTTTTATCAAAGTCTTTTTTTTTTTTTTACAACCAACGCAAAATAAAATAAATAAAACAATTGGTAAATTGGGTGCCTATAAAAAGTATATAAAATTAAACGAAACTATTAGTAAAATTTTATAAAAAGAAATGCTTTTATATATTTAAATAATGAACTAAAGTAAAGATAAATAATAATTATAGCAAAAGGAAAACAAAAATAATGAAACTTGTTAAATGGAAATAATGAAACGAATGTCAAACCTCTCAAAAACGTTCTCAAACAAAAACAACAACAACAACAAACAGCAAACATAAATTGACAACAAAAATTCAAAATCTAAAAATTTTGGCACACCTTTCGAAAACATTTTTCAAACAAAACAAAATTTTTTATTTTTATTAAATATCCAAATTTATTTAAATTCAAAATTCAGTTTTTCGGCTCTCAATATGATTTTTGTAACAAAACAAAACAAACAAAAAATGCTGTAAAAAGAAAATGATTTGAAAACATATTTGTTGTAAGCAAAGCATAGTGAAACATAAAATAGCCAACGCCTCCCACTGTGGGCGTGGCACCTGTATATAGCATAAAGGAAACAAGAAGAAAACACAAACGCAAAAGAAAATGCAGAGTTTTAGAGTGTAAGATTCAGTTGTAAAAGTTGAATATAAGGAATGGAATGCCCCTACTACTGCTGTGGGGTGTAGTACGTGAAATGAATTATATATGTATATATATCCATGCATGTACATGTATGCATATATATATGCATATGTATATGTAAAGCGCATATGTAGGAAACACTTAAGCTCGCCAAAAATTGCTTGCAAGTAGTTTTTCATTTCCCATTAACTTTTCCTAATTTTTAAAAATTTTGTTTCACACTAATTTTCCGGTTATTTGCTAGATTTTTCATTTTACTGATAAATACAGGGTGATAAACATATACACACACACACACAAACACACACCACACAACTACAATAGCTGACAAAATATAGTATTCACAATAATCAAAAGAGAAATCTAGTTACAATATACAATAGAGCATATATACGCACACTTACATACAACCTGTTCGCTTTGAGAATCGCATAGAGCAGCTCAGCGGCATATATTTTTCTTGTGTAGTCCTTAAACGTTCTCCTCCCCCCCACTTGAAAACCAGTTTGTTCTGTGATCTGCAGCGTTTGACGCGTTGCAAAGTTATTTTTGTTTTGCTTTTATTTTATTTTTTTTTTAGTTTTGTTTCTTTCGATATAGTTCTCTTATAAACATATATATATATATGTATGTATTTATATATATGTATATCTTTATATAGTTCTTCGATCCCAACTTTTAAAAACTCGAACAGCAAGAAAAGAGAAAAAATATTGAGAAATAATTGCAATAATTTAATTTTAAAATACACCTATATATACCCTGTAATTTAACCCTACAAACACCCATACACGCACACACACTCGCTCAGCCAGCCCCCGCGGACCACGCCCATTGCTTTGCCGCCTCTGCGCTAGCCTGGCTGCAAAACGTTCTCTGGAGTCTGAATTACATATTATTTTTTAAGTACGTTTTGCTGTCCTGGCGGGCGTACGGCGTACGCAAACCGCTCTGGGCGTGGCACATACACAAAGAAAAATTAGAGAGTTAATACTAAATAAAAATACATATAATTTTAAGTTTTTATTTTTAGACTTTATGCATATAAACGTGTGCATATATGTAAATCAAACTCAGGAACTCATATACCTCAGAAATCAGAAACTATAACTTTGTTTCAAATTACTTTATATACATACTATATAAAGTTCAAAGTTCATTCGAAGATGCTAAAAAAAAGAAAACAGCTTTAGTTCTTAGTTATGTATTTTTATGTTTTAGTTTTTTATTTCTACCTAAACTAAGCTTAAATATTAAAGCAAAAGACACACGCACACAGACACACACTCACACAACAATAGAATAATTACAACAACAACAACAAAATATATCGAACTGCAATAGTTAACTAAACTACCTCAATGGGCCCCAATAGACTGCGCATATAGCAAAAAACAAAAATATTTTTAAATATATAACAAATAAAACATAAAATGCAAAACTTTCTTTTAAGTCTTGTTGAAACACACACACACTGACACACACATACAACTGCATACACCCACACACACACACCTTTTGGCTTTTGTTTTCATTTTGAGATATTTACAAAAACAAATTTAATTTGCAACTCAATTTTTTGGCTTAAACGAAAAAAAAAAAAAATGGAAATCCCAAAAGTTCGGTTGTAAAACAGGAAAAAATTCATTTGGTTTTTTCGGTTTTTGTAAATATGCGCTAAATCTAAACACGAAGTGAAAGTGGAGCACATTTAATGTAAAGTTAAAATCTTTTGGCTATTTAAAAATTTAAACATAAAAAATAATTACACAAATTTTACTCTATGCTAAGAAAGTCATATGTTGTATACATTAAAAATTTTTGGCAAAGCAACTAAATGAGGCAAAAAACAAAAAGAAAAAAATACATTTAAACTATGTATAAAACATACGAATGCAAAATAAAAAAAAGATACAAAGAAATTATTTTAAGGCTATCAAAAATTACGATAAACATAAAGAATTTCAACTTTAACTGTCCAAAAAGAAAACGTGAGAAATTTTGTTGACAGCAAATGAAATTTAAATTCAATTCAATGCGTAAACCCGAAATGGTTATAAAAACAAAATATGTAAAAATAAAAACTAAAAAATCCTTTCTTCAAGAAAATTTTTGCAAAAAAAAAAAAATCGAAGCAAAAATTACTTTAGGCTTAAACTTTCGGCTAAAATATTAACAAAAACAAAACGAAATGTAAACTAAAAAACAAAAAAAAAAAAAAAAAAAAAAAAAACATATTTTTAACACACGCAAAAAACATTAGGCACTTGCTAAAAAAAAAAAAAAAAATAAATAACCGTTATTTGCATAAATATTTATTTCAAGTAAAAAAAAAAACAATTTTTAGGCGCAACTTTTGGCCCAAAAATAATTTCTTTGTAAAAATGTAAGTGAGAAAACCAGAAAGAAGAAGAAAAAGCGCATACATTAATAACTAAATTTAACAGAAACAAAGGAATATAAGAAAAATAATCACGGATGTCGCCATTTTGCATTTAGAAGAGCGTTAAAAGTTGAAAAACAGAAAAATGAAAAATTTACAAAACTTTTAATGTATATATATAAAAAAAAAACAAATTTAAAATTTAAAAACAAGAAATGCTACAATTATGTATTTGTAATTTTGTTTTTTTGTTTACTCAATTTTAATTTTGTTTTTTTTTTGTCTAATTTTTTGCATTGTATAAATTAATTTTTAAGTAAAATTTAAAAAACGTGAATTATTGTGTAATTGTGCACAGGTACAAAAAGCTAAATTTATATATATGTATATGTACATGTATATATAAATATATATGTATACAAAAAGAAAAATAAATTAATTAAACACGCGCTGTATGTAATTTTTGTTATATATTTTTTGTTAATACTTGTTTTCTAATTAATATTTAGTTGAATGTATATTCAAAAAGAAAAAAAAAAAAAAAACAAGCCAATTGTACTTATAAACAATTACAACTACACTGAGCGAAGAAATAATTACAAACTTACATAAACATCCTTTACGTTCTGCTACACTGAAAGAAACGAACTTCTATCCGTAAGTTATTTGAAATAACTATAAAACAGCAGTAAAAACCGATATAAAAATAATTTTTAAGCGTAAAATGTAAAAAATGTATGCTATTTTTTAAATTTTATTTTAATAACGTTTATGTTGTTTTTAATTTGTTCAAGCAGCACGCGAATTGGCTTGTTTACAATTTAATTTTAATTTTTAATGTTTAACTAAATATAAAATATATATATATATACAAAATATATATATTTAATTAAATGCTAAATTAATGCAAAACTAAATAAATGTTTAAAAAAATTGGAATAATTGGCAAATTTGATTTTTTTTTAAACAAAATTCCCAACAAAATTTTTTATTTTACAGCAAACGAGGAAAGAAAACAGGAAAAAAACATAAATATATTTTTTTGTTAAGGCAAATACGTATACTAAAAAGAGATTTTTAAAATATAACTGTTTAGGCCTAAGCAAACTTTACAGTTCAGTTCAGCATTAAAGTCGATTTTGGTATCCCCTCCTCTCTTAATGAATGTGTAAATCAAGTTGTTGTAAATTTGTCTATAATGCAAATCGAAGCGAGTACAAATTAAATTTAATATATATGTGCGTAAAATATATTATTTATTTCATATTTTCTATTGAAATTATCATGTTTGTTTGAATTTTTCATTTCTAATGTAAGTCACACAAATTTAGAGACAAAGTAAATGAGGCATACAAAAAACTTTTGGAACAAAGACAAGTACAAAATTTCAGGTAATACGAAAAAGTAGCAGTAAAAATTTACATTAACAAATATATTATGCAAATACGTACAAATTTTTCGGCATAAAAAACGTAAAATTAAAAAAAAAAAAAAAACTCAAAATTAAAATTAAGTAAGGAACTGCCATGAAAATGTTTGGCAATTGGTGTGACTTTTTAGCAACGCTTTTAGTTAAATAAATAAATATTTGCAATGGAATATATGAAAAAATAGATATATATATATTTAATTTTTAATTTATAAATTTTCAGTTTATAACTTTACAAAATAGACAAACTTGAGTTACACATGCAAAAAATATTAAAAAATAAAAAAATACAAACTAAAACTGCGCTGAACTGCAAAGTGAGCAAAACAAAAAATAATCTTTTAGTTTTGAACTTTTTTTTTTTTTTTTGAAAGTCCACTTCATAAATATGCATTATGTAAATGTATGCTAAAGTCTATGTACATATACATTTATTAAAAAATACAAAAAAAAAACACGATAGTTTTAAAAAATATATAAGTAAAATCCATTTTGGAGCAAACTCAGGGCATTATCAAGACTCACGACGATGTATACATGCATTTGATACCAAAAAAAAAAAAAAAAAAACTTTTCGATGTGTATTACAAATAAAAATTAAAAAAAAAAAAAGTAAAAGCAAAACATTTGTAAGCATGCAAAAAACGATTATGAACAACTCAGGTATTAAACATAAATATTGAAAAAACGAAAGGAATATTTAAAAAAAAAACACATTTTTTCAAAAAAGTTGTGCAATATTCATAAAAGTTTTCTAAATACGTAATAGTATTAAATAAAACTTAAAACAAAGCAAATAAAATTAAAGAGGTTCGAGTGTTCATAAATGGAGGTTAGGCATGAAAAGAGATAGAAATAGAGTTTAGAGCAAGAGTAAAAGTGAAGGAACGTGAGTTTTTGAAGCAAATGACGATTTAGCCTTATAATTTTATATTTATTTTATTTTGTTTTTATTCATACCAAGCCACAAAAAACAACAACACGACAACTACAACCACTAACATCCACAACAAACATACAAACAAACAAACACACACACAACACAAAAGATACAAACAAAAATAGTCAAATAAATAGCTAAATGAAAATGAGTTTATATAAAAGAAGGAAAACATAAAACTGTGATTACATTTTTTGTCGATGCTGATTGATAACAAAAATGTTGCATAAAAGAATAAAAAAAAAAAAATGTAAATGCAAGATTGGCAAACTTATAAAAAATAAAAAAAAAAAAGTAAAGGAAAACAGCGTATGATTTCTTTGATGCATAACTAAATAAATATTTAATTAGCCGAAATATTAAACTTCAAAAGAATTACTAAGCGTAAAAAAATACTAAATATTATAAAATTATTTGAGTATTAGTAAATAATGTCTATCAAGTTATATAATTTACCAGACTTTTTCTTTTAAAAACTTCAAAATTTACGATTGGAAAACTCAAAATTCAACGTTTAGTTCACATTCCACTAAACACTTTCTGTATGTAGTGCACTTTAGTTAAAAATTAAAGTCTGAGATTTTACATTTATATGGTCAACGTATACACCTAATTAATAATATATAAAAAACTAAAAAAAAAGCAAAAAAAAAAAAAAATACAAAATTGACTAAGTTTATGAATTATTTAAACAGTAAACACACACAAACCAAAAATAAACACACACATTTATATTTGGCTATATACTAAACAAAAATATATATAAACATATATATAGAAAGCAAAAAGTGTAAAGAAAAATTAAAAAAAAAAAAAATTAAAAATTAACTAAACTGGATTTTCACTCTGATTTCTATACATACATATGTCTGGAATATGTGCAAGCGTGAAATTTAAGTAAACAGCTTAAATATATTTTTAATGAAAATTCGGATTAAAAAAATTTACGATTATGGCATAAACTTTTGTGTAAAATATTAAATCTAAGCTATACAAAAAAACAAAAAAAACGTACAGAAGAAAAAACGCATTGTAACAAAAACTCACACAGCATGGAAATGGGGAAACAGATATTGAACATAAAGTATATGAACGAAAAATCTAAATTCAATAAACTTGTTGCAAAAATATAATAATAAAAAAAAGGAAACAATAGTTTTATTTACCTAACTTGAATTTAAATCTTGGCGAAGTAATTTGCTATCGCTGTAATCGATTGTTCTTGGTTATTGCATTTTGATTGCTATGGCTCACAAGTTGGTCACACAGTTTACTGAACAGCTGTTCGCTTGTTGTCGTTATCTGTGAATGGTGAATGGACGCCATTGTGTTACGTGCTGACGAATCGAGTAAGTAGAAATTTGTTGTAAATAGTGTTGGCTGTTGTTTTAATTTGTATATAGTACTGACGAATTACAATTTATAGAGCTAATTAAATAACGATTCGATAACTACTTGAAGACGCTTACAAAATTTGTAACAACATAAGAAGAAAGACAACAAACAAGGAAGAAAAACAGTCACAGTTAACAAAATGGTGAGTAATGCGGATGATATGAAAACAAATTAAACAAAACGAAAGAATACAAGTTAAGATGGTTGCCGCCCTAATGCATTAATCACTACTACGATACTTGAATATACATGTGGTCAATATGTAGATACGTATATCTGTGTTGTTGGCCTGTGACCTAAAACAAATGCCCATATATGGAAGTGTTCGTGGCTTGCCGGGTATTAAAGAAGAAGAGGCGGGGGCGAGGTAGAGAAGAAGTGAAACACTTATCAGCTGTGATTGGCAAAAAAAAATGACAAATAGATTTTTTCTACTACCATACTTTCGTTTCTTGCAGTCGGAAATGCAAATGGATTGTGCGCTGGATTTGATGCGAAGATTGCCGCCTCAGCAGATTGAGAAGAATCTGATTGACTTGATTGATCTGGCGCCCGATTTGTGCGAGGATCTGTTATCATCTGTGGACCAGCCCCTGAAGATAGCCAAAGATAAGGAGCATGGCAAAGATTATTTGCTATGCGATTACAATCGGGATGGTGATTCGTATCGTTCGCCCTGGTCGAACACCTACTACCCAGCGCTTGAAGATGGACAAATGCCATCGGAGCGCCTACGCAAGTTGGAAATCGAAGCAAACTATGCATTCGATCAGTATCGCGAAATGTATTACGAAGGAGGCGTCTCCTCTGTTTATTTGTGGGATCTAGATCATGGATTTGCCGCGGTCATTTTAATCAAAAAAGCTGGTGATGGCAGCAAAATGATACGCGGCTGCTGGGACTCAATACATGTAGTGGAGGTCCAAGAGAAAACCACCGGCCGCACGGCACACTACAAACTCACCTCGACGGCGATGCTGTGGCTGCAGACCAATAAGCAGGGTTCAGGCACCATGAATCTGGGTGGTTCACTGACTCGGCAAACGGAACAGGATGCCAATGTGAGTGAATCATCGCCACATATCGCAAATATCGGCAAAATGGTCGAAGAGATGGAGAATAAAATACGCAACACCCTTAATGAAATCTACTTTGGCAAGACCAAGGATATTGTGAATGGGTTGCGTAGCACGCAATCGCTGGCCGATCAGCGGGATCAGGCAGCCATGAAACAGGACCTGGCTGCAGCAATATTGAGACGTAATGTTAAACCCGAATAGAACTGAAGCTGAGTTGAGTGTGAAGCCTTATATATAGACAGTAATCGACTTCAAATTACAGCATTGAGCAATTAGTAAAGAAAGGAAAAACAGACACAAAAACAATGCGCATTTCTAGACATTAAATTTGTTAACGAAACATTATAATAGAAAACTTGTTAAATGAAGGAAACCACAAAAAAAAAAAAGAACAAACAAATGTATTAATGTAAATTGCCCAGTTTTCTGAACATCTTCCTAATCCTCACGCTCCGCCTTGTTGCATTTTTAATATCAAACTTCAAGTCCAGCTCTTTAGACAGTATCTATTAAGTATCTATATTTGAGTATTTTTTTGTATCTGTATAATGCATATATATATCATAATTTGTAATCATATTTTTTGTATTCAAAAGTCGACGCAATTATTTTCACATTTCATTTCAAATTCAATTTTCGATTAGTTTGCATTTTAGTTTTGGCAACGTCTGCTGCTATTCAACATTTAAAATAATTGTGTTTATATATATAACAAAAAAAATTAAATAAAATAAATTATATAAATAAATAATATATGTATGTATGTGTATTGTAACAATAAGAAGCTCGAAGCATAAATTTTACATTATGTACTTTTACCGAAACGCTCTGTATTATGTGACAAATACATTATGTACCGATCAGCGAAACATATATCAAATTATTGATATATATTTATATTGGATTTTCATGGAATGCCTTTGTAGGACAGATATACATAGCCAAAGGTCGGTATCACTATCCATCTTCAGAGAGTAGATTTTTGACTAGATTATAATGAATCATTTAAATATTCTATATATTCTAGTCTGGCAGCTTTTGAGGATTAATCGATGCTAGCTCATCTCAGATAAGTAATGACACTTCATATGATGAATTCATTTCTATCATCTTTAGAAACCAATTTTTTAAATATTTTTGATTAATTTTTTTTGTCACTTTCTAATATATAAAATATAACATTTTCAATACTTTTTATAGCCAAAAAAAAATTCAAGCAATTCTTTATTTTATAAATATCTTAATTATATTATTATTTTTTTTATTTTGCATATACAAGTTCATATTTGACTCCATTTTTTATTAATTTTTCCAGTTTCAAAAACACGTTTTATAAGATAAGATAAGATTAAAGTTTTGCTACAGTTTACTATAACCTGAAACAAAATAGCATATATTGAAATGTTTTTAAAAGTAAAAGTTACAATTAAACCAATATTTATTTTTGTTAGTTGAATATCTGATATAATCAATACTTCGATCAGCGGATTAATATATCTAAACTTCCTAGATATAATATTTTCCCCTCCTTATTCCCCTTCCCAGAACACGTTTTTCAAGTTCAATTAAAATGTTCATATTTTTTGGTTTTGGTATGGCTATGCTTTAGTTTATTTTTCATGAAAAAAATCGCAAACTGCGCTACAAGTTACAAGTTTTATAATTATTTTGTTTATCAATTTTAGTACTTTTTTTTATCATTTTAAATAAGATAAGATGTGTGGCCTTATATCGAATACATGAATACAAATACATTTTTTTAGTTATCAGTAAATTAAATTGAAACTTTTTCCTATTATGCGTATCGTTTTTTCATTTTTGTTTGTTTTTCTTTTTATCAAGATTATTATTACATTATATATGTTTATATAAATACTCTTAGTTTTCTTTTTTTTTGTTTTTCATTATCGACTATGTACAAAATCGCGACAACATTTATGCGTGTATGTGTGTTTGATAAGTTCTATACGTGTAGAGAATCGATTTCGGGGTTCGTTCAATACTTAAAAATATTTTGTAGCACTAAATATCTACAAACTTAACGCTAAGTGATTACGAATAAGTTAAGATTTAGATTTAATTAGGAGGAAAATGAAAGGTTACCTTTGCTATTTATGCTGCTGTTTGTGTCGATTTCATATACAATATTTTACACGGGCTGACAAATTCGAAATGTGCTTGTGTGATGGAAACAAGGAAAAGGATTTGGGTGTTTAACATTGGAGCAGAGGGGCAACAGGCTGAGTAGTCGAGGTGCTATAGTAGACCAGCAATTAAAACGCCTCGGCTCTCACTTAGTGCGTACATTAAATAGTTATAAATACATGTGCAGTATATATATTTATATATAGAAATATATATATATATATATATATAGATATATATATATATGTAAAAGTCTCTTAGGTACACAGCTTATTGCATTTTGGAAACTTCAAACTTAGTATTTATGATTTCCTCATCGGAATCGAGTACAGGCAATGCTGGATCACCCATTGATGAGGGTATATTCTCCTCCACCCAGCGCAAATCATCATCTTCGGTGGTTGTGGCCGCGCGTGCATTTTTAGTGGTTTGTGCGTTGCCATTTTGATGGGAGCCACGCATCTTAATGCCATACGCATCTGCCACAAACTGATCCTCTTCATCTGTAAGCGTAAGATAGAGAGGTAACTTATGCATTAATAATTGTGAATTGTTGATCTAGCTAACCCTCATCGTCCTCATCCTCTGGATTATCCAGTAGCGGCGTAAATGCATATCGCTGATTATTATTTGTGGGTCGCCAAAGAATCATAATGACCAGCAATAGAACAGAGAACAGTATATGCCAAAAGCCTGTATCCAGCCAGATATCATGCCAACCCTGGGAAATTCAAATATATAGACATAGCCAATGGAAAATTTGCAGTTGGACTCACAGGTGTGCAGCTCTCGGTCTTACGCAAACGCAAAGCAAACAACATAAAGACCAACGAGGCAATAACAGCGAATATTAGCGTATTTGTAAAGTGTCTATACAGTGAGAGCTTAACCATGTTTCTGCGCAGTCGCAACGTGCGCGTTGTCTGTACGAGTGATGTAAATATCCACCAGCAAATTACAGTATCCAGTACAGCGAGCGGTATGGTAGATAGGAGCAGCTCGCTTCGATCGCTTTTGACCCGGGTAATACGTAAATAACTTTCCACGCAGGCCAGTACAAAGTATAAAGTGCCCACGCCCACAACGCGATGCAGCATGGGACCCAAGCGAGGTCTGTCAAAATATACAAATTAAAGTTATAATTAAGATAGGCTTCAGATTTAGCCCTTCATATTCCATTACTTGACTATGCCGAAGCCCAGGCTCATTATGATGACCAACATGCGGGCTAGTGTGCGCTTGGCGCAGGAGACAAACTCAGCAACTAGTTCGGCATGCTGCACCGGATGCCCTGTATTGGACACTGTCTGATACTCTGCATAGAAGAAGGCCTTCTCCAACATTCCAAGCAATATGACACCTCCTATCCAGAATTGTATGCGCAGCAAATCGCGCCATTGTGCAAATGAAACAAATAGCCAAATTATGCCGAATATAACATAAACCACACACATGACCAGATAGAACTGTAAAAGTTAGTTAAAAGATATAGTAACATATAGCAGAAATAACTTGCTCAAATTTATACCGGCAAAAAGGGCCAATCGATGGCTGATATGTAGCCATGTGGACCGAGGAATTCAATATGCACCGTTGCACGAAAAGGTTGACCAGGTGGATTTGTTAATATGGTTAGCTCCAGCTCGTAGATCCCATCTTCAGCAATGCTCGCAATTGCCTTGGGCTTTGCCTACAAAAGTGAATTTATAAGATTTTTTATACACTAAAATACGTCTGCCTAATTTAATTATAAACTATAAATATAGATATTTTTATGTACTAACGCTGTTCTATCTGGTTTACAATGTTTAAGGCTCATAATCAGTTGCATATAGTTACCCATTTACATATATTAATATATCGATTCAAAAACTTGTTTTTAACAGTTTTTAGCTATAATTTTGATGACGCAAAACATATCCATGTTTCTTAGGCATTGCTTACGGATTCTTATCAGCAAAATTGTTAAATCTGTTTTATATATCTAACAAATCTGATGAAGCTTTACAAAGTAAAGTAGTATTTCAACTATCCATATCTAATATATATCATATCCAAATTAATATTTTCGCATCAAATGTCAAGCAATCAGGCTATTGTAAAAACTGCTTATTTACGGACTCACAACAGCTTTCTATATCAATAAAAAGTCTTAACTAGAGGGGTTAACATATTACCACTTATGATAAAGCTTCTATTTCAGTGCATATTTAGGCATAGTATAGTATCTAGACTATATATACCTAAGATTTTTATATATACATATACCTAACATTAACTACTACTAACTACTTTTTACACAAGCATGTTTCCTAAGAAAAATATTTTTATCCAGCATTCTCGTACTTCCGCATGGAACAGCCTAACCATTAGTACGCAGTGTGATAAGTAGAAGTTTCAGATAACACATATATAGAGCGCCTTAGGTATTCGCTACTGAGTCACACACACACACATGCACACACACCAGTTATAGAAAGAAAATGTTGCCATCGAAATTACCGCAAGTGGATTTTGGCTCTTCTTCAGCTCATGCACTTCCTCCTGCGCCTGCTTGTTGGCGTCGTCGGTGTCATCGCTGAGTACAATAAGATGCGTGCAGTTGGCATATTTACTTGTGGATTTCACAAGATGGCTTAAGCTAACATTTTTTTGCAGATTCGGTTTGTCGTTGAGTGCCTGCAGCTGAATAAACGTTTTTATTAGTATTAAGTATTAACAAAAATAAATATATGTACATATATATAGGTTACTTACAAATCGAGCTTCGTATAGACATGGATGTTGCGTCAGCTTAAAATTTATAGTTAATGGAACTTCCCCTTCGGAAGAGCATTCAACTATATGAAAGGAGTAAGACGTTAAGAGAGAGAGAGCAGAAAGAGCGTAGGAGGTTAAAGCGAGGGGGTAAAGGGCGGCAGTAAAAAGTTTTCAGTTATTGCAAATTGCTCACGTTGCAAAATTCAGTGCACTTACGTTTTATGTAAATCTTCGTATTTGCTAATAGCGGACGCTGCTCCACAATCGGTTGCAGATCCTAAGCAAATAGGAATTATTTGTACATTCATTATACATAGTTTTTGTTTTGGTTTTTCCGTTTTTACCTGATCTATAACAACGTCAATGATGCCGGGATCGGATTTGCCAGATGCCAGGGTGGCAAAACTGGCAAGTAGCGTAAATGTGATTGTAAAATGCTTCCACATCATGTAAACGCCACACGAAACCACCTAAATAAATATTATTTATTTATTTTCCCTGTTTGGCTGGCTGCGCGTTAGAACAATACTAAAACAATTTATCGGTGGACAAAATTATCGATTGCGGTTCGGCTGCGCAGTCGAATTTACTATTGCCGGTGTCCGCATAATAATAGAGCTATATACTTATTAAATATTGTCACTTTCAAAGCTTTAAATTTTATGAAGTGTCTGTATAGAAAACGAACTCCTAATCTAAATCATATTGTATTTCAATTAATGTTGCAAATAGTATTGAACAGCTGTTCAATTTAATCGCATAGAATACCGCAACTGCCAACACAGATTAACAATACTTGTTCCCTTTTTCTGTGAATGTCAATGTTGTTGTTATCGGCATATCGAAAAATCAGTAGTTAGCATTTTGTTCTAGAATTTGCAGCTTGCTCAAATGATTTTATTGCCATAAAACATGGTAAATGTTATGAAAGGAGTACTCGTTGAATGGTAAGTAGACAATTAAGTCGTTTTAATAATCGCTTCAAAGAAATTCGTTGTAGTGATCCGGCTATGAAACAATTTTTACTACATTTGGATGAGAAACTGGCGTTGGGTCGAAAATTTATCATACAAGACTTGGACGAGAATCATTTGTTTATTTCCACGGATATTGTTGAGGTGCTTCAGGCGCGTGTTGATGAGTTAATGGATCGCATTAGTTTTCCACTCCACGAGAAGGATCCATAAACTTTATATATAATCACTAGCTACAACCAAAATTATGACGGGCCGCGAATCGCATCGCATTAAGGACGCGGAGAAGAAACGGGTGTTAGATGAAGCCGCACGGCTGCGACGTGCACGAAAAGCTCTGGAAGCTCTCGAGCGAGATAACTTTCAAGATGATCCGCACGCAGACTTGGTAATGTCCAAAAAACTACCCAAATTCCAGGAGAGCATAAAGAACGCCAAGGAGAAGAAGGGTAAGCGAAAAGGAGCCGAATACTTTCGTGCCAAATATCGCAAAAATTTTCAACAACTGCTCGAGGAGGACAAACAGAGGCCCAACTATGAGAGCGCAGCTGCGCCGCCGCCTCAAAAGCCAGTCCGTCATTTTTGTGCCGTCTGTGGCAACTTTTCTCAATATTCGTGCACGGCGTGCGGGACGCGTTATTGTCGCGTTCGCTGCCTGCGTACTCATCAGGATACCCGCTGTCTAAAGTGGACCGCGTAAGTTTGGTTGTATAGCTATTAAAATCCCCAATACAAAATGTAAATTAGTTTTAGCATTCTTGCAATAAACATGAAATATTAACTGCTGTCTTTGAAATACATCGATGACGCTAAAGCTTAGTTGAGTGCATATCGATAGGTCAGCTCATGGATCACGATATCATCTGTAATAACTTTCTGACTTAACTTACTGACTAAAATAGTAGTATAAATATTCCATTGTTTAGATCAACTATTTGTTTTAAAATACGATTAAATTTAGTTCGTATTAAGATATCGTAATGTGTTGATGGAAATATTTGTGAGTAGTCCATCTCTAAGCCAGGGTTGTCATGAAGTTCGTATATGTGTCAACATTTGAGGCTTTTCATTGTGTGGTCACACCATCGCGCAGTCTCATTTCATTTTTCAAACGGAGAAGTTGCTGCGCACGTTTAACGCATTGTAAAACAAATTAAATTTTAAGTAGAACGGTCGAAACGTTGCAAACGAAACTAAACTCAAAATCTCTAACAGACATTTAAATACTAGAAATAAATAAATTCAACGAAACTTAAAGGCGAAAGAGCGACTATTAGGCCGGTCGACTGCGTGCGTAAGCGTCCGTGTGCGTGTGTGTATGCGAACCCATTCATATATGTGTGTGTAAGCCATAATCCAATCAGCACAAAGGATACCAAAGCTGCAATTGCTAACAGCAACAACAAAAACAATCTTAAGCAGGAGGAGATTAATTGCATTGTAAAATGGACTTCAATTTTGCGGATCTGAAGAAGGAGGCGGCCAATACGGCTGAGGACATTTTCAATGCAGCCAGCAAGCAGGTCAGCAATACCTACGATGATTTGCTCGGCGACGTTAACGTCGGCAGTGGCAGCGCCAACGTCAGCGGCGAAGGTGTGCAGGACGATAATGCCCATACCGAAAAGTATTTTGCCAATGAGCAAAAGAATCTGGATTTCGGTGATCCACAGGCATTCGTGCAGCGCATGTCCGCCGGGGCGAAGGAGGCGCAGGAGCAGCTGGATGCAAAGTTTGCACAAAAAGCGGATGATTTTGGAGACTTCCTAAAGCAGGGTGTGAAGGATGTCAAGCAGAATGTGGGCGAGTTGACTAGCGACTTTATGAATGTTGAGCGCGGAATGTTCGGAGATGCTAACAAAGTGGCTCCTCCTTCAGCTCCCGCTGCAGCATCTGCGCCAGTTGCAGCTGCTGCAGCACCTGTCAAGCCTGTCCACGATCAGGAGGAGGATTTGCTGGGTTTCAAGCCAGTAACCAGTGCTCCCTTGCAGCCATTTGAGCCAACTGCGCCCTCAGCTCACGACCAGTTTTATGATGATGACGACGATGACTTCCTAATCAAACCAACTCCAGCTGCTGCTCCAGTTGCTCCTGTAGCTCCAGCGCCAGCTCCAACTCCTGCTGTGGCCAACAAGGATTCGGATACAGATTCACCCTCTGTCTCGTATACTCCTTCGCCGGCTAAGAAGCCCATTGCCGATGCTCTCAAGGAGCAGGACAATGAGAAATTCATCTCTTCCGAGGATCTGCTCAGTGATTTCAAGGATGTAGCAGCTACCGCAGCAGTTCCGGCTCCTGCCGCAGTTCCGATTCCGTCTTCTACTCCTGCTTTGATTACCGATTTGGATGACGACGATTTTGTTGCTAAGCCGGCGGCCAAGGTCGAGCCTCCGAAAGTGGTGCCACCAAAGGTAGAGCCGCCCAAGGTGGTGCCGCCCAAGGTGGAGCCAGCCAAACCGGAGCCAGCCAAGCAGCAGCCACCGCAAAAGCAACAGCAACAACAACCAAAAATCGTATCTGTGGAGGAAATCTTTTACAAGTACGGACTTGGTAAGTGAAGATACAAAATAAATATTTCACATGAGACCCAAAAGAGCTTCGGCTAGCCGAATATTTAATAGACTTGCTTCAGATATTGTCAAATATGATTAATCGAATATAGGTGCAGTTTGTCTGATAACTATGTATATATGTATATATACCTAATCTACCTATATATAACTAATCATAGGAATGATATGTTTGAAAAGCTCAAAAATAATTAAAAATGGAAATTTAATGAGACAAAGTCAATTCAACCTATTCTACGATATATAAGCAGGTGCGAATCAAAAGAAATTTTCAATTTTTAGAGCACAATATGTTTTTTCAATATCATACTCCAAAAACTCTAAAATATTTTAAATATTACTAAAGATTTTTAAAAGACAAAGTTTTAAACTTAATAAATTCAAGCATTTAAAACAGAAAAATTTATATAATGTATCAAGAAAAGAAATTAACAAAAAATGGTTTCCTATATTTCTTTCCGTTTATTGGTATAGATTTGAATCTCTGAGCATTGATATCATATTTACAATCCTCAAATTGGCGAAATTGCCAAGTTTTGATAAAGCCCGTTTAGCAATTCGCTCTTTATTAGGTGATCATTCTGATAAGTACAATATATCTGCAGCAAGTGTATAAAATATATGTATCTGACATATACATAAATATATATTATTGTTTTTCGTTATCATTCTGTATCTAATTAGTTTTTGTGCCTGACAACTAGTCATAATGTTTTTTTGTTCATTTGTGTTTTGTTGTTATTTTTGTCTCATTCCCTCCTGCGTATCCTCGACCGCACCTTTGGGCGTAAACGTCACCTCGCCGCTCTGGTCACTCTGTTACAGAGCGGATGTTGTTGCTGTTGTTGTTACTGTTCTTGGTTTTATATTTGTTACTTAGTCACTCTTTTTTTGTTAAACAGTAAACAAGCCGCTTGCACGCTCTCTTCTCCACACACACTCTCATTCTCTGTCTCCTCTCTTTGTAGCCTGCGTGCCTTTTGCTTTACGGCTTTGGCATTTAGTTCTTATTTTTTGCGCTCGCTGATGTCATCGGCATCAAGTTTTGCGCTGTTTTTAATGTACACAATAAATACAACAATGCTTAAATATTTTTATATGTATGTATTTGACGCGAATTGAATTTCAGTTTGGCAAACGCTTTTCGTTACGGCTGAAAATTTGCATGCAATCTCTCACCGACCCTCGCTACCATTCGCTCGCTACGATGCTCTCGCTCTCTCTTCCGGAGCTTTCCAGCGCATCGGATCGCCATTCAGAGTGCAGCCAACTATCGATAGAAATTTAGCCATTTAGCTGCAGTGACTAGCTTTAAAATTACAATTGGCTAAATTTGATGAGTAAAAGCTAATAAAACAATTGTGCCTTAAAAATAGCTAGAATTGCACGCACAAGAGTAGCTAACATTGGGCAGCCCTGATCGAATGGCCTAGAAATACTATCGTCGTCATCGTTAGATTCATCGTGAGTCACGCTTAAATTAGTCAATAGAACTGGCGTATATATTTTATATGGCATAGTTTTAATGTGATTTTCTTATATATTTATACATATACAATTTATTGTATTCGTATTAGACTCTGATGAATCAGCAACTTTGTTGCTCAACTTCTGCTGCCGCTGCTCATGCTGCCCTGCCGTCCATTGACGTGTGGCACAGCATTCATAATTCATATTTCACATTTAATTTTGTTCTTTCTAGTTTTCGAGCTACATACATTTTAGCGTATGTCCATTAAAGCAATTATAGCAAAAGAGAAAAGCGGCAGGCAGGGAGACAGAGCGCTAGCAGCTGCTGTTACTGTTACTGTTGCTGCTGCTGCCGTTTCGAGTACTCTTTAATTTAAGCCTTGCCTGCATAATTCAATTGTCTAGTTAGGGGCCCGCTTCACTGCGCAAATTCATTTCAGTATCAGATTTATATACCCCGTTCGTTAAGAGCAATAGAGTATATTGGCTTTTACAATGCTGGACTAGAAATAGATAGTTTCATGCATATATCCATTTAAATTCAGTTAAAAAGTCTTAAGTTTAATTAGTAATTCCACAGTGTAATTTGAAAAGTCTAAATTTTAATTAGTAATTTCACAGTGTAAAGAGTATTTGGGAGTCAGTCAATCAACCTACTTGATGTGCTCTTTTTTTTCAATCTGCGTCTTTATTTTCGCCGCATGCCGGCAAAATTTTCCAATTAGTAATTTCTTTCTTGTTTGGTTGCATCCGCGGCAATGCCTTTGCCTTTGCCTTCGCCTTTGTCTTTATTTGCTATTTTTATGGCGACTATACGCTAAATGTCTGACTGGCTGACTGCCCGTCCGCCTGTCTCCCGGTCTTACATTATGTGTGCCTCTTCTTTTTTGCTTCCAATTGGCATTGACTTTGCGGCTCGTCATCGACCCAGCTGTAGACACAGTATCGATAACGATAATGCATTTTCTTTACCAGTTGCTCTATTCTCCTCGCTTTCTTCCTCACATGCAAATTGCAAGTGTGTGTGTGCACGTATTAGTGCTGGCAGTAAAAATTGTGTAGTAAAGCTACAATAAAGGTAAATGTTGTGTGAGATAGGCACTTAAAGCTTAAAAATGCCTTAACTGGGCCGAATATTTATAAACTAAATAAATTTCTTCAAGATTTGGGTTTTTGAGAAATTGGTATATTCGCATTTTAAACAAATTTTGAAAATTACATATATAAAATGGCCAAGATAATTACTCAAATTAATATTTGATTAATAACAGAAAAATTCTGAAAAGAAATCGTTATATATTTATATTTGTATATGTAACAAAAAATTAATAATATAAAAATATAAATTCTAACATTCGATATACATATAAATAAAATAATAAACTATAATATGTGCTACAAAAGCTTGTCATAAAAAAGTCAAATTTAGCTCTAAGAAATCGCAATTCGCAGCACTGCTTGCAGCTGGAGGCCCTTGCATTGGCTTTGCCTCTCTCTTTCTCTCTTTCTCTTACTGTTCCTTCTTTGCTCTCCACGCTGATTCGAGGCTTGGCACATGGGCTAAGCCCGCACTTATCAGCGCCTTTTCTTTACACTTATCGCCTGCTTTGTAACTGTAGTTCGGCACGCCGTCATCGCAGCCATGCCGCAATCGAAAGGCAATTAGAGGTTCTTATAAATAGACTGTGAATATCGTCGTACATAAATGGCTATGTACTTATCATGTTATTCCAGATTGTGCTTAAGATAAAAGAAAATTATTTAAATAGAGTGTAACGAAATTTGTGAAAGCCCCAGAAGAAGTGAGACACGCCGTAAATACTGTAAACACTCTAAACAAAGTGTGAATAATCTTTTAGTGTTTGCTCAACTGTGTTCCAAGTGCAATTCGTGTTCCAATTGGATTCCCAACTCCCACAACTGAGTTGTGGGCTAAAAAGAGGCTAATGAGTGTTTCCTTTAAAGAAACATGAATAACTTAAAAAGTTCTTATTTTGGAGCAAGTCTGGCACTTTTCTTTTATAAATAGCTCACAGTTCTACTCTTTGTTTACTTTAAATATAAAATTGAAGGGGTTTTTTTTTTGTTTGCTTAACAGCTCACAATGTGCATTGCATCAATACATACATATATGTATACACAAATTAGTTTGACATAAATAGATCCAATCGAGTGTGGAAAATAATCTTTTATATTCATATACTATATGTATGTATATATATATTTAATGAAAAGGTGTTTGATATTAATTAATGCGCATATACTTGTAAAGGTGGCTATATCAAAAATATTAGTTGTTGTAAAACCCTATTTCAAGAATGGAGTTAAAAAAAGTTTTTTTTTTTTTTTTTTAATTTAGGAATTGTCTACCAGATATACTGATTATTTTGATTTTTATTCCGATGATCTTATCATAATCAAGAATGTTTTGGAAACTTTTGCTAGATTTATACTATATAAGCAGGAAGGTTTTTAGCTAACTTCTATGAGACAATTTTCTTTAAAGGAAGATTTTTGTTATTCATATTTTACATTTTGTTAAACATATGGACTTTATGGGATCAGACCTTTACTTAAATCAAAGTCTAGCAACCCATAAAGCTCTCTAATGACGGCTCAAATAACTGTTTTAAATAATGTGAAAAGGAGAGCGACGAAGGGAGAAGGAAAAGAACTTATAAAGCATTTCTAGGTTAATTGCACTTTGATGAAAATAACATTGAAGTACAGTTCGAATTGCACAACCAGCTGACATTAGCTTCCGTCTCTGTCTCTCAGATGCTTGCCAATCCATTTGCTCTTGGCAAGTGACTAAGATTTCGCATAACTGTTTACACAGTATATGACATAAATCGTAAGGCATTGCAGCTAAGAAGCTAAAAACACAAACAACAAAAACTAGACACAGATGTTTGACGCCCTCTGTCCAGGCGGTTTATTGGATTCATATAAAAATCTTAGACTGAGCCAAACCCAAGCCCAACCTCTGCAGCTCAGCTGCAAGCAGTGCAGGTCCGCACCCATAAGAAAAAAAAATAACAAAACGGAGAGCAAAAAAAGAAAATATAAGCAAAAAGCCGCCGCTGTCTGTTAATTTCCGTGTAACCCTTAGGCCCAACGCCCACTCGAAGTCTACAAAGACAGCGCATGCGTTGTAACGCCACGGCTCTGCCGACTCTACACGCGCTGCTGTCAGCTGCAATTGTTAATCGATACATTTCCCAGCTTTAGCGAGAGCTTTTTGTTTGATGCGAGTAATGCGAGTTCAGGGCTAAGCTCGGTTGCTCAACCTAGCGCACAGGTCGCTTATCGATTTTGCATTCGCTTCCACTTAAATGCTCACTCGCTCTCTCACGCTCTCGCTCTCTTTGAATCGCGCTCTCGCGCCCTCGTTGCGTTGGCTCTGGAACTAGTCCTTTTGAAGCTTTTTTTCAGCCTACGTTCAGTCTCTATACGCGTCGTGTGCCTAACGGACGGCAGTGAATTCTTTTACGCAATTGCCTAACGTTTAACGTAACGTCGTAGTTCGCTAGCTTGCTCTCCTGCTCGCTCTCGTTGTGTGCATTGTTTAGTGCCTGCGTAAAAGAAAAAGAAATATACAGAAATTTATAAATACGCAGATCGAAAGTGACGTTGTAATTATAATTGCAACTGCTTGGTGAATCAAATTTATTTCAATAAGAAAAAGTATTAACGAAAAATGTGTACGATTGGCGAGGCCGGACAAAATGGCGTCTGCAAGCAGCGGCCATTGATTTGCTCCATTTTGGATCCCAGTAAGTTTTGCACACACTTACATGGACACCCATATATAACCAATCAGAAACATAACTAACTGTCAATGGGTGAATGGCAATGCATTTTGTTGTATAATCAAGTGCTACGTGGGTCTGCTCTGGTGCTCTAGCTCTTATACTAACTCTTATACTTACGTCTACTAATTTGTTTTGCATGTTTTAGTTGTTTTTTATTGCTTCTTTGAAACATCGCCTAATGCACGCTTATACTCCCTCTATATCTCTCCCTCTCTACTTTTATTTTCTATCTCTTTCTCTGCTCACTCTAATTGCCTTGCACAACAACACACATATAAACCCAAAATGCTAAACTAACGAAAATCAATATTGTCCATCGCCTATTTGCAGATGCCTGGTTCAAGCCCGAACGTTTGCACCCGCTAGGTAAGTGTACTGAGCGGCCCAGTGATTGTCAAACTGTACAAATAACTGTCAATCGCAACAAACAAACTGTACATAATACAGCAGCAAGAAAATGGATTCTTGGCCACAATATAGGGGTTATATATATAGATAGAAATATTTGTATAATGATGTCATTGTTTCGCCCGCACAAAGCGTAGCTATGCCACGCCTCTGCCCCATCTGTACTTAGCCTGTCCCTTGAGCAGCCTCTATAATGCCTCAAAGTATGCCCCGCTTTTTGTTATACGCATTTTATTGTTGTGCACTTGTCTCTGCGTCTATTGTAGCTGCTATGAACAACCCTGAATTTATGCTTGACTATATTACTAAAGCTCTAAGTACTGCACTACTAAGTTGAAGCACTCGTTTCTTCTATATACCCTGTAGTAAATGGAGGCATAGGCCGAATCATGTTTCGTTTAAGTTTTGATAATTCACTTTATTGGAAATTGACTAGATCGTAATGGGCTCAGTGTAACTAAACGAAAATACTCTTGTAAATCGAATCTACGTCTCAGTGAGATACTCTAGACTTACTTTATGCTCGAATTCAATCCGGTCTGTCCACTGGGAGTTCTCACAACGCTTTGGGGCCTTTGGCAGTCTCTGAGTCTTTATTCCTTGACTTTAACTAGTCATTAAAGAGAGAACTAGAGAGGCGTTCTATTGGAAAAAGTCTAATGAAGTATAAGCTAGAATAGAAAAATACTATTTCTATGATAAATCTCTTTCAACTTTTTACTTCAAGGTACAGTCAAAACCATTCTATTAGGATTCCCTTTCAAATAAACTAAACAATTTTTTTATTTACAATTTTAATTTGAACTAAATTTTAGTTAATATCCGTATATATTAAATTTATCAATTAAGCGGGACGAGACTAGCTTTAGCTTCACTTAAGATGTTTTCTATGATCTATCCAATTTTTAAGAATTTTGTTTATTCTTTTATTGTTTTTTCTCAAAATCTATTATATTTAAAGAAAGAGCTTAAAATTTTTTAATTGAAAGGCTTTTCTGTCCTGAATTTACTGCAATTCCTCTATTTCATTTTCTCTCTCTCCCTCTCTCTCTCTCTCTCTTATTTCGTTTACTTTTATAGCACTTTATTATTGTGCATTGCTTTGCTTTTTCGCCCTCGGGGCAACGCCTATAAACAGCCTGCATAAAGCATACAAAATTTTGCGTCCAGCGCCTAAAAGCGCGCAACACAAAATCGCAAAAGCTAAAAACGGCCAACTGCATTAATTGTGGCCAAAACAAAGTGTTTCTGTATGTGTGCCACGCCCACATAATTAGTGGCCAGGCATAAATGCAGTTCAGTTACCTTAACGCCCTGCCCCTGCCACGCCCCGTGGCTGGAACTGAAGCGGCAAAAGCAAAAAAAAAAAAAAAAAAAAAATGACTAAAAACAGAAAGCAAAAAATTGGTAATCGGATCGCATGCTAAACGCTTTCATGACTTAGCTTTATATGGAGTATATAAACCTCAGTTGGCAAAATGAAAAATGGAAAACCTTTTTACTCGTCTACCAACTAAAATGCAAGCTGATACGCCGTCTGCCTGCCGTGCGCCAAAGGTGCCAGCTGAAGGCGTAGGAGAGGGCGGGGAGATAGAGAGGAGGCGGCGCCCCCTCGCTTTCATTCACACGAGGCTCGCATGCAATCGACGCCAGCGAAACATGCACAACAATAATGGGCATATAGATAGGTATATATAGGTCCACACACACACACACGCATATACAATATATAGTAGATATACTAAATCTAGTTTCATCAGCTTATGAAAGTCAACGTATTTACGTTTCTCGACAGCTCTCGACTGACTAACGCTTGAGCTTTGCCCCCAAGCACATTAACTACATATATATATATAGTAATTGACTCTATCTATATATGTATATAGACTAAATCTCTGTGAGAATTTTCTAGGCCTGAGCTACAACTCGGACTCAGATTCATATCAAACCTGCAATAGAATTTGTCGTGGGGAAATTGTATACAAAAATATAATTTATTGTGCGTAAATAGTTAACATAACAGTACTCAACTCTGTTAGCTGAGCACACTTTACATTAAGCTGCTAAGCTTAACATAGACTGAGCCCATGTTAAACAGTTGTTGAGCTCAAAGCGTAAAGAAAACCTTTGGGAGAATGCTTAAAAGATTAAACACAAAACTTGACTCAACATACAAATTAGTAAATACATTTTTTAAATCTGTCTTTAAGGTAAATCCAATGACTAATATAAGAAAATGTTTAAATAAAATCTTTATATTAATATATGTTTAAAAAGTTTCCTTAAAGTGGAAATATATTTTTACTTAATGTTCACAATGTCTTAGCTCAATTTAAAGCTCTATAAATAAGCCACGTTTTCTGCTTTAATATAGAGAATATAACAAGCTAATGGCTAAAATCTTTCTCTTCATTCCCCACCATCTATGCCGCCCCCTATTTAGTCTTGGCCATAAAATTAGCGGCTGCTTTTGATGCGCCACCCGCTTGGCACGTAAAAGCAATTGATGGACTCGAGTCTACTTATGCCCCGTTTTGGTGCAAAGTCTAGAGATACTTAATGCCCATGGAGTATGCCCATTTGCACTCGAATCCGAATCCGGACTGCCCACTGAGAATTCTCGCAACGCTCTGTGGGCCTTAGCAGGCAGTCGCTGAGTCACAATTCAGTGATTTCGACTTGTCTTGGCCATAAAGAGAGTCAAGTGAGACATTCTTATGGCAAAGACTTGTATTAAGTATAACGTGGAAGAGGAAATACTCTTATTTTAATTCGAGCCAGAATCGAGCTATGAATTTAATAATTCAAGATAGGATTGTAAAAGGATTTAGGATGAGATTAGGATTTATGACTAATACGTAAATTAAATATAATATATTATAACTAAATACTTGAAATAAAAGATCAAAGTTTATTGTCCGAACTCTCAAATAGTTCTCGAGCAATAAAAAAATGTGAAATGTAGGAAAGTATACATACAATATTATAATTATACCAAATATGGTTTCAGTAGTGCAAATAGCTGAGTTGTTTACTGCTCTACCGCAAACCTGTTTTCTCTGAAGTTGATTCATAAATCTGGAAATAGTTTCAACGCCTATTGCAAACCGTTTGAAACATTCAAACAACGCTATTTTGTGATTCATAATTAGACATTTGTTGTACATGACTTCACATATATGTACATGTATATACATATATATATATATAGCAGAAATTGAAGTTCATAATCTGCCTTTCACCTGATTTTTTAGCCGGCCGGCTTTTGTGCTTTGCCAAATAGATTTATTTTTGCTAGAGGTGAAGTGCTTACGTGCCGGCTACTGCATACTCACATTGATTTATAGATACATAGTATCATAAGTAAATATGTATATATTTGTTTATCTATAAAAAATGCTACTCGCTTCCAGGCCAAGCGATTGGCACATTAGATCATCACAAAAATTTGCATTATAGAAATGTAGAATGAAATTTGCATTTGAGTGTGAACAGAAGCTTTTTTTATTTTTATTTTTTGCAAATTGATAGGTTAAACAAATATTGCTAAAAAAAAAAAAAGAACGCACGACTAAAGGATACCCTAGATTAAAATTAAATATATATGAAAATAAAAAGAAATAATAATATATACAATAATTAAATAATAATATTATATTCGTACTAAAAAAAAATTTTCCGGGTTAATTTTTATTCCGGAAGAGAATCTCAACAGTAACTCACATACTAAATTTTGGTGTCTAGAGCTCAACTTTATCTTGTTGTTCTATAAAATTGCTAACTTATTCTCCTCTCTCCAAACATTCCTTCTTCCATTCCTCAGCCATTTCTACAAGCCAAAAGAAAGTGAACTTAACGGAGATAACTAAACAAATTCTTTGATAAGAAATTTCAAGTCATGCGCTATTCCAGTACAATTACGCTGAGTAAGAAAGAACAGAAAAGGCTGCACGTCAGTAGCCTCTGACGTCACGCGAATAAAAACTTTTCCCACACCCACACGCAAGAGCAATTAAATTGATTCGAAACGAATTGTGTTTTGGCGCGTTATTCGGCAAGCAGTTCAAAGCTTATACACCTTGCTCGGCAAGCAGTACTGCCGATTGCTTAACCTTGAATTACTCTCTCAATTATTGTTTATGCTTCTCTCTCACGCGCTCTTCCTCTTCTTCACTCTCTCAATTGTTGTTATTGTTGCAGTTGCTTTAGGCTAGTTCTATAGTCGCTGTCTGCCCGGCCGGCATCTGCGACGACGACGTTGGCGTCGACGCTCGCATTTGTCTGCTAATTTTAGATATTTAGCTGTTTCGGCCATTTTGTTGTTGCACTTATTGTCTAAGCAGTTCGATTTTCGGATTACAAAGAGGGCTGTTGTCGCCAAGAGAGCAGCAGACGGAGAGAGTGAGAGTGTAAGAGTAAGAGTGAGGCCACAGTTTGCTCAGCTAGCTTAAGGGCTGCAACGAAGCGATCGTTAATTTAAATGCAGGCACAGCTGATACGTATAACAGTTATTTGTTATAATTATACAGCGTGTATTCATATGCATTTCGTGTTATACACATGTCTACTGTTTTTTAGTTGAGGATTGCTGCAGCCCTGGTTCGCCCTTTTTTTTCTCATGTCTCATGTCTACCTGTTGACGGGCATTCGCTTACGTTCGTACCTGTCCTTTGCCTGCAACGACATGTTCGACTGTTAGGGATCGTTACCTACTTTTATACCTACATACATACAGCAAGGCGAATAAAATTTACAGCTTGACCGCTCTCTCATCACTGTGCCGCTCTCTGGCTCTCTGCACTGTTCACTGTTCTACATATTTGCAATAGCCCCTATGTATGTAAGCACACACACACACACACACACACACAGTGCCGTCCGAGTATATGTCAGCTGTAATTGTATCAGTGTGTGTGTGTGTGCCTGTCTTTTACCTATGCATGTATGTTTGTATATTTGAGTACCTCGAATGCTCAGGCCCTGCAGCTGAGCGCATCGAAAATTTAATTGTGGTTTAGTTGATGTACGGACTTTGTCAACGCTGCACGCAACGTTTCAATTGCTGCTTCTCTACGGTTCGTTTTCGTGTACTCGTCCCGCTCGCTCTCGTTAGTTCGTGCGTGTGTGTGTTCCTGTCTGTGTCAGTGTTTTCTGTGCGCATCTGTAAGATACAAAGATACAAAAACTTACAAATATGTAAAGCACCATCAGCTGTTGACCTCAGCAACAAGAACAGCAGCAGCAACAACAACTGACTGACAGCTACATAAATACTTTCGATTCTTTGGCGTTGCTCGTTTCACACGTTTTTTGTCACTCCGACCCAAAGTGTACTCTATAAATTATATAACATATAATATATATGTATGAATAATAATTTCATTTTATTTCAAATCAATTTTCAACGGACTTATTCCGATATAGCAACTGTTACTCTCAGTGAAATTGACTTGATCGAATAATAAATTGTATTCTCTTTAAAGAGCTTTGAGGAGATACAAATTGTCACTGCTATATGCTTATAGAGAGATCAAATTAGATAAAGTAATTTTTTGTGTAATTATTATGAATAATTAGGGTATGCATTGTTTCATATGTTAAAACTGAGAAAATAACATAAAGAGAAACAAAAATATACAATGTCATATAGCTATATACATATGTAGTACTATGGGTACAGATAGATAAGCACCTTTGATCTTGAAGGTAGAAAGATATATGCTGTATAAATGATATGTAGATAAATTCAATATAGAACCGCAGCTTAAATTTCTTTCAGTGTAGGCTGCTAATATAGCAATTATATATTGGCAGCTGTTGATAGATCTTTGTTTACATAAAATATTCTATAATATACAAGAATTATTTGTATTATGCTGCACAATTGACTGCCCAATTTCTCCAAGTGTACCCTATACTATGACATTTTATCAGTGCACTGATGAGACGGCTCGTTTCGATTGCCAATTTTGTTCTTGTTTCAGTTAATTTTTGGCAAGTCATTCGCTGCAATCGCCCACTGTCTCTTGCCCGTAGTTGTTGTTGTTGTTGCTGTTGTAGTCTGGGGGCCGCTATTAGTCAGTTGGTTGGACTACTCTAGGTTCTTAGTTTTGTAGTTTTTGGGCTCGCTGATCGCCGTACGCCGCTCGGCCGAGCGCCTCGTTGCTGTTAACGGTTAATGCAAATGCCGTCGCGTCGCGTGCATTTTTTGTAGTACTTCCTAATTCCGTTTCGTATCGTTGCAGTTGCATAGCTGCAGATAATCAGATATATATACATAATATATATAGAGTCGAATATATATATAAACAACTAATCTATAAGTAATGGCTGCTGCTTTAGAAACGCTTCAGGCGCTGTTCGCAACGCTCGCTGAAATTCAGGAATTGCCCTTAAATCGGGAATCTCGTAAGTATTTAGCCCCACTCCCTCCTCCCTCTTTATATAGTGTTATAAGCGATCTACGCAGATAGAATAGATATCTCTGACTTTCTCTCGCTCTCTCTCTTTCTCCCTGCGCTGTTTCCTATTGCAGCTGGCATTTATTTATAAACATTTTCGTATGTGCAAAAAGGCACAAAATATTTTGGTGTCTTCTCTATCAAGCACCTATAGAGCTACAATATTTCCACATAATATTTCGTAGGGTAGACCGTTTATTTGGTCTGGCCTTATAGACATCATAAAAATCCCATATCCATCGGAAAAAATATTTATTTTTCATATCATTTCATAGTGATTAATACAGAAATTATTATATAATTTAAATGTCAAAGGATTTTAAATGCCACTATTTTAAGTTATATTCAGTACTACAGTTTTTCAAGCATATTCTTTATTAAATTTGTTATTTTTGAACTCTATTTGGCTCTTAAAAAATACATACAACTAATTTGTAAATCAATTAGCAGTAGAGTTCGAGGTTGCTTATTTATTTAGCTATTAATATTGTCAAATTACCTGTTTTCTCTTCTTAACAATAACTTGTGATTTATTTTATGCCAAAATGTGTTTGCCAGATTTTTGAAAATTAGAAACTGTGTGTGTTTTCTCGATAGTTCTTTTGCTAAAGTGTCCACTGTACCGACTGACATTCTAGGCAAACATTTATGAGTTTCCGTTTCAGCTATGAAATCAACTTAAGATCGTGCGATAAATGACTAAGCATTAAGACTCTCGCATTATATTTGCTCGCACTAGAACAAAGATAGGCCTATTAATAGGTGTTATCGATAGGTATAGTCGGAGTAGGCTGTTTGGCAAAGATTAATAAGCCAATATAAGAAGCAGAACTACTGATAAATGTAGCAAAACAGATACATAGTGTGGGTATGAATGAAAGATGGAAAGATAGTGAGAGAGATAAAGGAGAGAGAGAGAGAGAGAGAGGGAGTGAGCAACACAATAAAATTGTTTGAAAGAAAGGTAGAGGAGAGAAGCTTAGTGTTGGAAAAAGATGGACATAAGACATAAGTGAGACAGAGAAAGCCACAGAGATAATGGGAGAGTTATATTAAATAAAATGAGAGAGTGAGAGCCAACGTGACAAGGTCAGAGGCGGGGGGGTCTAAAGTAATAGACTAAGAGGAGACTAGAAAAAGCTTTCTTTATATCAGTCGAGATAGAGTATTTGCTAGTTGTGCCCACATTTGTCTTGCCTATGCTACATTGTTGTTTGAGTATTTATGCCTTTAATTTGGCTGTCTTTCATCTGCTCTCGTTTTGATTGCTGCCCGCTGCTGTGTCTGCCACTGAATGTATCTTTTTAATTATTTCATTATCATTATTATTTTATAACATTTCTCGACTCGCTCGCTTATGCAATATGTAAGCAGACAGGTGCAATTTGTATTGTTATTAATATCATTTTATTTATTTATTGTGTATTGCCCGAAAGCAAACTCGATTCACATATTATGTCAGCGTCTATTGCCATCTCCCTCTTTATTCTCTCTCCCTATCGCACAATGTTCGCTTTTGGGTCATGATATCATTTGAAGCAGAGCTTATTACTCATTCACGCCAAAAAGAAAAGAATAAATGGAAATACATAAATCCAAGTAAAATGGGGTTGGTGCGGACATCCCATGATGTCAGAGCAGTTTTGCAGGCACTGTAAATTGGTCTAAAACGCAATTTGTTTTGATTTTGCGTTGCAGCTGGAAAGAGTTCAATGAACACAATATACTGCTTGAAGAAAGGGAAGTTTGTGGCAAGCAGTGCGGTTAGCCCTCACCCTAACTCCAGTGCAGTTCGACGTAGTTTCTTTGCCTCAGCCCTCAGACACAGTCGCGCTTCAACACTTCCAATTTGACGCGCCGTTCATATATGCATATGTATGAATGTATGTGTGTATGACATTTTGTCTATGAATCACGTCAATGCGTTTCGTCGCAACGCCAACCACAACCGCACCCACTACGTTAAATTGAACGTAACGTTACCTTCGTGGCAGCTGGCCGAACTAATACGAAGTCGAATCGTCGTATGCTCTGACACGTTGCTAAACACATTCTGACAAACGCTTGCGCTCGTGCGCGCCTACATACGTAGTCAAGTTTGTAGCTTTTGTTGTTGCAATTGCGCGTTATCTTTTTACTTTCATGAGCTGGGATCGCGCACTCTCTCTCTCTCGTGTGCGCTCTCTGCTGTGCAAACTTGCTCCATTCCAGAAAACTTGTTTGGACTGCGTGCGTGCTGCTTCGTCTCTCAGTTTATCTCTCTCTCTCTTTCGCACACAGCTCCTCTGCGACGGCAGTAGCGCGGCAGCGGCTTATTGGTTTGTTTTGTGCTTGAACTTCTTCCAGTTCTTTTGCTGCGCTCGAAGCAGACGGCGGTCCGCAGTATCGCTTGTAACTTAACAGTTGTTTTTAACAGTTTGCGTGTGTGTGCGTGCGTGTGTGTTTGTGTATGTGCATTGGCCAAGTTTAATTAAAGCTAGACACGCCAATTCAACTTTGCACAATTTTTTGGCGCCAAGTTCCTGTTATAAAGAAGAAAAAAGAAATAAATTCTAACTATGGCCGGTGGCAGCAAACGTTACTCACGCAATAGCTCCAATGGCAACTTCCAGTCCCTACCCGAACGTGGCCCAGGTAAATGCTACAACAACAAGAACGAGCAGAGAATCAAATAACTGTAAACGAGTGCTTATCATCTGTCTATTTTGATTTATCATTAAGCCTTATCTATGCTCTGGCCTGTCACTGCTACTGTTCGATTGCCAACGTCAGCAGCGCAGCCAGCGTGGCCATTAAATTGCTGCACAGCAACAACAACTACATTTACCTTTTGCATAATTTGCTTCGGGCTGCCATTTTTGTTGTTGTACGATCAGCTCTTGAATTTTGATTGCCACGTCGAAAAGTTTCTTTCGGCTAACGGCGCAGTCAACGAACTTGCCTACAACAAGAGCAATAACAAAACTTAACGAAATCAAGAGCGTATAATAAGCATATTCCATAATTTTATGCCTGCACTTGCAATCGCACACTCAGTTGTGCGTCTGTGTGTGTTTAGTCTAATTCAAGGTTATCTTCGCCGCGTGCTCGCTAAATACGCGCTTGAGATGTACACGTGACGTCACAATCACGCACGACATGCAAATTGAAGTCATTTTGAGACATCTGCTTTGTATAAAATTTTGTTCCTTTGAGCGGAAGTTGTTTTTGTTTGAGAAGTCTAGGAACTTCAAATTTAAATATTTTCTGTCACATAATTTAAATCAAAATGGGTTGAAAGCAGTCAGCAGAAAAGAGATTGACAGAAAGCTGTAAGAGATGGATGTATATTTTCATTCACACATCCTTTATAGCATATACTGATACTCATATTTAGCTGCGATCCGAAAGACACCTTTCCATCATAGGCATACTTCTAACAATACTCACGGTGACACCGGCGCACATCTCTAGAATACCTACAGAGACAGACACTCACACACACTAGCATACAAGCTTACATGTTCCTTATCTAGGCACTTTTGGTGCTCGTCTTCTTACTCTTCTTCGTTTTTATTTTGTAGAGTCCACTTCACTTTCTGCGCAAACTTGTTTGTGATTGAAACCAGTTGGTGATCGCCCATAACATTCCCAGCTCACATGCCCCCAGTTCCAGATCGAACTTCCAATTCCAGTGGCCAATGCACTTCTTCCTCCTCTTCTTCTTCGTTGTTGCTTTATCAGTCTACACGCTTTCAATATGTTTAATTGTGGCGACGTATCTTATTCAATTGATAAAGAGACAACCACAAAGGAAACTTTCTCTCGCAGCGCTTTCTTTCGTATGAGAAAATATGTATACACATACATATGTACAAATATATACATATTCATATGTCTGTAGGTATTTATTTATGCTCACACATTGGATTGTCTTTTAACCCAGTTTCAATTTGTTGCCCATCTCTTGTTTCCTTTCTAATTTGCTGTCGATTTGCATAACCTCCAGACGTGTCTGCTTGGCAACTAGCTGCTGATAGACTTCTTTGTTTTTTGTTGTTTTCTAGCTTAACCCACCCCCCAAAACTAGTTTTTTTTTTCTGCTTTTCCTATTTGCTTAGCTGTTGCTGCTTATGCTTCTTTCGTAGCTGCTCGCATGCTTTTGTCCATGATCTGCGCTATTGGAAGCTTTCCAATGCGCGCCTGTGGATGCACTGCTCTCTTTCCCTCTCCTTTGTGCTTTCTCCAGCTGTGAGCCTACCAGGAGTGCGAGAGAGTGAGTGAGCGAACGGGTAAACATCGAATTCTTATTGGAAATGATGAGAGAGAGAATGAATGGATTGACTTTAACTCGACAATAAGATGTTTACTTTAGTATTAATAACAGAGCGAATGAATGTCGAATTCTGATTAGAGATTAAGAAAGTAATATTTATTAAAAGTATAAGCAATATATCAACCTAAGCAACCCCACGCACGCACGCTCACATACACAGGGTATTAAGAAATTAAAATAATGTTTTTGCACCTATTTTGAAAAGTGCTTTAAAAATAGAAGAGGGTGCAAAACGAATGAAGAACACATAAAATTCGTTTTTAATTAAACGCACATTGTTTATTGTATAATGGTTAATGAATCTAATAGAAAAAAACAAGAAGAATCCGCTATTTGAGTACTCTATTTATAGCTAAAATCAATTGAAAGATTCTTCCGCCAAATAGAAAAATCGAAATTTCATTGAATTCGCTAGGCGATTGAGTGCATTGACTGCTAATCGGATAATTTCAATGGGAGGAAAGGAGAGAGGGGGATAGTTATCAAACTGTAAAACATATACATATATTATTTATGTCCATATATGCTTGATATACGAATATCTATATCATTCATTGATCATTCAAGTGCTTTTACAGTGTTTCAATTCGCATCTGTTTCGCTCTCTTAGAATTTCGCTCGCTCTCCCTCTCCCGCTCTCTTTCGCTTTCTCTCTCTCTCTCTCTCTCTGTTGTGCGTGTGTGTTCTTTTGTCCGGCTCTGCGGTCCGGAATATTTTGTTTGAGGCATATAATATTTGTCTAGTATAAAACTTGGCAACGAACGCCTCAAGCAACGATCGCAACAACGAATAAAATGTCGAGCAGAATCTGTGAGTGAGCGATATAAAAATATATATAAATAAATATATATATAACCATAGATATATCATATATATGTACATACATATATATTTATGTATATATACTATATGTAGTATATGTGCTAATCGTGCAACCAATCATTATTAGCTGACATTTGCATGGGCTGCAGCATAGTTGATCTCTGTGTATTAGCGTGTGTGTGTGCTTGTGTATCGCATAGATTGCATAATTGTTAGAGCAAGATATACACACACATACATATACAGACAGCTGTCTCATGGCCTTTGCATGCGTGTGCTTTTTGTGTATTTTGGTCTTCTTCAGTCACTCGTCAACTGTGCGCATTGCCAAACTTGAAAAAAAGAAAGAAATTCAGTGGGTAACAGAAAACAACAAATGCGAAGGAGCAACACCACTGCTTGTCAAAGTGTACAAGCAACTGTCCTCTTCGCGCTCTCTCTTCACTGACTACTTTCCTCTTAGCGTGGCTTTAAAACTGTGTAGTGCGTGCTTTTCATGATGACTTCCAAACTGATAATTGACTGCTTGTTAATCTGCTTGTTTAACTTTTTAAGCTTTGGCTGACTCAAACTGCAGCAGCTTTAGAATGTTGACTTTCTCTTATACTCAATTCTATAGGTAATTGATTATGAATTTTTTTGTATATGCTTCTTCAACTGTAGTTGTAAAGCACAAGAAACTTACAATACTTAAGCTCTCTACACTCTAAACTGTGAAGAGCAACAAGACTTATAACTTTTATATGTGAATGATAAACTGTAGCTGTGTGTTTTCTTAAATTGTAAAGGGCAAGAAAAATGTTCGATCTTTCTTAATAAGTGAGCGTATCAAATTTTGCTTGCCACTTAAACTGTCAGAGCCATACATTCATACAAAGTTCTGCTCTTATATTATGTACTCTTATGTATGTATTCTCCACAAAACTTGAAGTCGATTGATAAAACAGAGCATGGGAGTTACTCAAACTGTTACAGCTGCCTCGAAAATCTATTAAGGCTTACTAAACTTTGCATTACTCTTATACGATTAGTAGTTGCATCTTTTATACGAAACTATATGCACTCTGCTGCTCTTATATTACATCCATCTTTAAATTCTGCTCAGTAGGATGAGTCGTATGCTTTTCAAACTGTAACTGGAAGTAGATCAAACGCTTTGTGCTTCTACCATACTTGAATGCTTCTTAAACTGTAACTAATTTCAATTTTTACTCTCTCTGCTCATTTCCAGTCGAATCGCTGATCTATTGGCGCGATGTGAAAAAGTCAGGAATTGTATTCGGCGCCGGCCTAATCACCCTGGTGGCCATCTCCTGCTTCTCGGTGATCAGCGTCTTTGCCTATTTGTCGCTGCTCACTCTGATTGGAACCGTCGCCTTCAGAATCTACAAGTCTGTGACACAGGCGGTGCAAAAGACAAACGATGGACATCCCTTCAAGTGAGTAGAGACGATAAGAAAGGGGGGAAGGAGAGAAGAGAGATAACCTATGTTTGCCTCTTTTCTTCTTAGAGAATATCTGGAACTGGATCTGACGCTCTCGCAGGAGAAGGTGCAGCACATTGCAGGCGTGGCTGTGGCCCATATAAATGGCTTCACGGCCGAGCTGAGGCGCTTGTTTTTGGTTGAGGATATCGTTGATTCGATTAAATTTGGAGTTATTCTGTGGGTATTCACCTACATTGGAGCCTGGTTCAACGGCATGACGCTGGTCATACTAGGTATTTCGATAAATCTATGGTTAGCTAGACTTATATTAACTTATATTCTTGTTTACTTGATTAGCCTTCGTCTCGCTGTTTACCTTGCCCAAGGTCTATGAGAATAACAAACAATCGATCGATACCTATTTGGATCTGGTGCGCAACAAGTTGACAGAGATTACCGACAAGTGAGATATACCAGCTATACATATATATATATATATAGTCGAAGATGTTAATCTGTTTATGCTTTCAGAATCCGGGTAGCTCTGCCCATTGGCAACAAGAAGCCAGTCGCCGCCGCCGAGTCGGAAAAGGACAAATAGAAAGCAAATAATAATAATAACAACAACAACAACAACATGTTTATTTATTTATTAAGCATTATTTGAATGGTTTGAAATATTCATTTGGGGCATAACAAAATAAATACATCTCTATTATATATATATGCAAATTGTATAAATACAATTTACAAGCAACAACAACAACAACTATGTAAACCCAAAACTAAAAATTTTGAAAACAAAAGCAAAAACATTTAAGAAACAAAACAAAAAAAAACAAAAAATATCAACTCGTAGCAGTTTAAACATTGTCCAAGTGTCTTTAAGTTTTTAAACGAACGAAATCAATTTGCATAAATAAAAATCAAAAATTGTTTTAAAATAAAAAGAAAAACAAGAACACAGCCACAGCAATGCAATTAAGCGTTTCCTCCGTTTCCAAAAACCAAATTTACATTTGACTTTTTTGTTTTTGCAACGAGACTTTTAACGAAGAAAAACTTTGATTTAGTCAAAAGATAAAAACTTAAATGCATAGAAATATTTATGCAAGATAAAAAGAAAAAAACAAAAACATTGTACACCCATTTTTATTAGCAACTTCTTTTCTAATTAATTAAAAACGCTTTGCTTTAGTTCTAATTATAATTTTTGTTGGTTTTTTATACATAAACAAAAAATCAAAATAAAAAACAAGTGAAGTAAAATATAAAACAAATGAATTTTTCTTATTTATATCAATTTTTTTATTTATTTTATTTTTTTTAATATCTGTTTTTTTTTTTTTTTTTTTATAATGAAATAAAATATTTTTACTTCAACTACTTTAAAACTTTCACAATTTTAGAGTAAAAATTAAATAAATTACAAATATATTTTGTCTTTACTTAACACTTGATAAACAATAAGTAAATCTAATGAAAATGTAAAAAAGAACAAATTAATAAAGTTGAAGTTTTAATAGTTACTTTAAATATTGTTTAGCTTATGCTAAAAAATATATGTTCTGTATGTTATATATTTTTTAACAAAAGTTAAAACATAATTAAGGAAATATTAAAACTTCAACTTTATTTGACTATGAAATATATTTGTTTATAGATTTGCAATTTTAATATTTCTATTTACTGTTTTGCAAGTGTTAAATTAATATAAAATATAATTTTAATTTATTTAATTTTTACTCTATGTGTTAAAAGTGTAAATAAATTCTTTCAATATTTGTCTATTGCTTGTCTGAAGAAAAGAAAATAATTATAGTATATATTTTAATTTTTGTTAAAATTTTATAAAATTGAAAACTAATTAACATTTTTTTTATTTCTGCTAAAAAGTAAATAATTATAATTGTATTTCTTAGTAGAAATGAAACCAATTGCAAGTTACTTTTCAATTTTATAAAATTCCAACAAATAATTAAAAAATATATTATAATTGTTTTAAACAGTTTCGAGCAGAAATAAAAAGAATTTATATATATTTTTAGCGAATTTCTAAAAGTTTTAAAATATATGAAGTAAAAATATGGATGAATTTTTTAAATTATAAAATTGGTTTACATTTTCATCGTAGTGGGCTGGCCTGTTTATCAATTGGACCAATTTGTTTGTAGATCCCCTTTCAAACTCCCACTTAAAGAACACGCATCAAGAATATGAAATAAAAAATCTAAATAAATAAAATAAAGTAAATTAAGCAACAGATCTGCTTCGCCTTGTTTTTCATAAACATTTAACTTATGTACAATTAATTTGTAAGAAGTTTTTACATAAATCAAATATTTAATGTAAATTTTTTGTAGCACAGCAAATGATAAAAAACAAAAACAATCGCATCTATTCATAATATCATAAACATCTATTTGTAGCTTAAATGTTTTTATTATGACCATTTGTTGCTCATTGTTGAAAAGAAACTGAAGTTGAAGAAAAAACTAATTGAAAGCAAGAGTGTATTTATGTTTTGCGTTGCTTTTGAGAAAAATATTAAAAAAAAAAAACAAAAAAAACAAAAGATTAACAAATAAAATAGAATGATAAATCAAGGACTACTGATACAATTTTTAGGCGTCGTTTTTTCTCCCATATAACTTACGTAAACAATAGATATTTTTGCATATTATATAAACACTTTAAACGATATTTCTATATATATATATGTATGTATGTAATATGTAAGTGAAACTCTGAAATGAATGCGAAATTTTTTCAAGTGCAAATCAACTTCTATATATCACGTAAATGTGCTGCACAGTGCACAGTGACAGCAAATAAAATAAAAGGGTAAAAAAGTGAATGTCGCAGAGCTGAGTTGAGATATGATCGCAAAAATTTCAATAAAAATAAAACTTAAATAAAATTACAATTAAATTCCTTTATTTACTTAGCAAGCGAGTAAAATCAAACAGCTTTTGTCCGGCATAGGAATACAGTCTCTCAGAAGCTCACAGAAACTCAACAGTTTCAAAGCTTAACGCTAGAGGGCACTCCGCATGGACTGCCATAAAGCATAGAACGGGCTCTGTCGAAAAAAAATAATAATAAACAATACGCATGTATGACCTTCGTACAAGGTGACTGGGACACAGTGCGCGCGCGACCAACTAGAGAGCGTAGATGAGCGCGAAAAAGCGAGCGCGTTACAACGAAAGAGCTAAAGAAAATGCAATAAAGCATTGCAAGCAATGCCTCTAACATTAACATAAATTTTGCCAATGCCAATTGGCGAATTCCGTTGAGTATTTGACGCGCTGATAAGACCAAAAACGCTGAGTGTGCCTTAAGCAGAGTTGTTTACAAGAGAGCAGTTTAACGGAAGAGAGAAAGCTGTTTTGTTCGAAAACACAAGAGAGTAAAGTAAGTATTGCTGGCAGTAATATACCCTGCATTAAGTAGTTGGCGTGGAAATATAATGAATTGCTGTTTGCAAAGATATAATCTTTTAGTGTAAGGCTTGCAAAGAGTTGATATATATGTACATACATGTCTATATTATTTAATTTAGGTTATTTTGGTCAAGCAAGCAGATGTGTGACGTTGGCTGACAAATGAAGTAATATACCTCACAGCTGAATGACTGTTGGGCATTAAAAGCTCTCGTGACTAATAACGCATACGAGAAGTGCACGCTGTCTGAGAAGTGCTCCGGATTTTGCAGCGAACGGTCGTATATACTTGTGCGCGCAACGTTCATCGTCTTCGCTGGCTCGCGCATTAAAATTCGTATTATAGTTTTCCTACGCACCCACGCAGGCAAGAGCAGCGACAGCGGCAGAGGCAGAGCAAGTGACAGGCTGATAGAAAGAAAAAAATAACAACTACCTCAGTTAGCAGCAGAGAGTCGAAGGCAAAATGTCGAAGCCACAATCGGACGCGGATCGCAGGAAGCAAATATCGGTGCGCGGCATCGCTGAGGTGGGCAACGTAACCGAGGTGAAGAAGAACTTCAATCGCCACTTGCATTACACCCTGGTCAAGGATCGTAATGTCGCCACGCTGCGCGATTACTACTTTGCTCTGGCCAACACCGTCAAGGACAACATGGTCGGCCGCTGGATACGCACACAGCAGCACTACTACGAGAAGGATCCCAAGGTTAGTTGACAACCCTCTCTGTCTGGATTATTGATTTTATTTAGTGCGTACTCGAATTTTCCAAATGCCACCGAAAAATAAACCTAACCCAACTTTGACTTCGAAAAGGAGGCCAATGTTAGCCTTTGGGTTTCTTAATTTTTTCGGGTCATTTTTTTTTCGTTTTGCTATTACGACATGCATTTTGTGCTCTGCGCTTTCGGCCCATATTCTTAATTATATCTCACACTCTCTGCATTTAGCCAAAAATTTGTTTTTGTTAGCGCTTTTATTTTCTGTTAATTTTTATTAACTTCTCTTTCCTTTTTATTTTCATTTTTGTTTTCATCCGTCGCTCGCGCTGCCCTCGCTGCAGCGCAGCACCTTCAATTGCTATGTGCTTTCCTCCTGTTCTCTCCTCCCACTTTTTATTTCATTTCGCCTAATTGCTGTAAATTTTTGGTCGCTGAAGTGCAGTGGGATCAATGCCAAAAACGTGTGAATGCCAGGCCAGAGCGCTTGAGCTACTTTCACTGCGGCGAATTTGGCATGGGGTGGCGAATTCATGCACATTGCAAATTTCTGCTAGCGTGTGTGCATGTGTGTGTGCAAGTAGTGTCTTAGTCTCAAAAAGCCGGTGTCCTACTCCATGAGCAGCTGACAAAGAATCACAAAAAGAAAATTATAAATAGCTTATTGTTGCCATCAGCAGCTGTCGCTGTCGCACACTAGCTTAGATAATTTTAAAGAGAGTGGGAGAGAGAGAGAGAGCGAGAGAACGGGTCAGCTCAAATAAGAGCTTGTAAAATATGAATTTAAAATAAGTAATTCATATACCCTGCTTTTACTTAGTTGGTATGTGGGGTATAACAAAATATGGAAATGTATGAAAACTACATGAACAAGATTTTTGGGGAAACTTATTATATATATAATTGACTTAATTTTCTTGAGATCCAGGGGGCAACCTAAATATACAGGGAGGATTGTATTATCGAATTATCGATTTGATTTTCCTTGAAATGTTAATCTTATCTGAATCTCATATAAAACTCTAATGGGGTTTATTCTTTACTATTTTCATATAAAACAATACTTTATAATTCACTAATTAATTACGAATTCGCTGTATATTATTTATTATTTAAATTAATATTTCTCCAATCTTGCTCAGCTATTGCTTTTCATCCGACTTTAACAATATATAGGGTATTCGTAAGCACTCTTAACATTTATAGTTAGTTATCTTGGTTATTGATCAGCTGAGTAAGTCATAAATGGGGTAATTAAATGTTGAAAACAACTTTTCATATGCTCCAGTCAATGCTGAATCAAGGCATATCCATCAGATACACACAGAGCCACACACACACACTGTGGCACACACACACACTTACACACGCATTCGCAAACACGTGCGAAAGTCGTGCGAATTTATTTGGCATAAACTTTTGTCCTTGCCTGAATGTCAGTGGCAGAGAGCCCTCAAAATTCCATAAGATGTATCTAGAAGATACATTTACATATGCTGCAGAACAGCTGTTGAACAATTTGTAGCTATATTCAGAATTCATTAAGAAAACAACAAAAAAAGTATTTTTTTCATCAATTTAACTAATTTATATAAAGTGCGGTATTATAACAATTAGAGCATGGGGAAACATAGCTAGATATATATATGCTAATATAGGCATAGCAGACACCCAACCAACATACACTCACATAGAGGGAGGTACATATTTTCAAGGTCAATCAAAGGTTATTAACAAAAACGAGAGTCGTCGGAAAAATTTTCATTTATTTTCATTTATATTATTTTTTTGTCTTCGCTGCGTTCTAGTTTTCGTGCGAGTAGTTGTGTGTGTGTGTTTGTGTGTGTATCTATGTGTAGTTGTATTTATATTTATTTTGGTTCCATGAAATTGGGACCATAAAAGAAAATTTTCGTGGGGTTAATTTATGTTTTGTTACAATTTCATTGCGTAGTTACATGCCAATAGAATTATATATCTATATACATATATATCTGTATCTACAAAGATATATATGTACCCGACATATATCTAGATTTACGGTCATATAGATACATTGCAAACAAGCTTAAACTAGCTACACTTAAACTTAATTGAGTGCCCACTTCTTTTATGCTTCCATTTTTCTCTATTCTTTAAGATGTGCCAATTGGGCAATTGATAAAAAAAAGGTCAAAGGGGTAAATGAACTCTATTTGAAAAAATATATATACTATTATTATTATTTCATAAATTGAAAACATGCGGTATCAGTGTTAAATCGATAGAAAGTTATACTATACTATATAGTAGCTTTGATTTGACTAATTGAATTGGTTAGAAGTAATTTACATATGCATAGATAATATATATGATCATTTCATAAGTCTGCATATAGACTTTATATGCATTTATATACAAATTTAGATTTGATATAATTTCTCCCAAAAGATTTCAAAGGAAGCAAATGTTTCAAAGTGTTACGAGTTAAGAGTTAAGAGCTATAATGCATGCAAGTGAAATTAACTTTTGTTGAACAAGTACTGAAATATAATTCTTTTTAATATTCAATTTAGGTTCCTCACCTTTAGTACCTTTTAAAATGTTGCCAAATATACGAACTGATTGGAAAAATATTAATTTACATTTTATAATACTGAAAAGGGTATTGTATAGGGCATCATTAGCTTGAACAGCTGTTAGGAAAACAGTTAGGTCATTTGTTTACAGCACGCGGCCATAAATATTACCATATATGTAAACATCTATATGGTATAGATGTATATATACATATACATGTATAATATATGCCGTATAGTTTTGAGATTCGATTTCAAATGCAAACACACGATATCCCTTATCAGAATATTGTCTCGACCACAGAAAAGCCGCAATAACATATGTTCCGGCTCTTTGTGGCCCAAACTATTTGGCCCTAACTAAAATATTGAAATTAATTAACAGACTTATCTCCAGTCGTAAATATGAAATATAATGGAATGCGTTATCAGACCTCCCTAACCTATAGAGCTATAGCTCATCAAAGCTGTTTTTACTGGCCAGAAGTTGGCAGCCTTTTGTCACATGCAGTTGGTAATGACACATCTGTCTCTATATGAGAATTATTAGCTGGCTCTATGGCAACCTTATTTGATATATGTATATTTGTTATTGCTGATTAACTGAGAAATACTCTGTTATATTATCAATTATAAAGAGAAATACTTATATTTAATTGTTATATAGCTAGATATGATGAATGTTATGTGTGTTAAATGTGAAATGTGAACAGAGAGGTACTATGGGAAAAGATATATTATATTTATTATTAAATTATTATATTTAAGCACTTTAAAAGACAAGAATATCATGAAAATATCCTAAATTTAAGCTTCAATAGGAGCGAAATATTCTTCGGTTGTAAAAACAGATGCATTGACGGGTGGACGGACGGACACAAATATGGATTGATGGACTGACGGATAGTAGCTAGGATATAATGAATATAAGAATGTTAAAGGCTTGATCTGTAAAGTTATATCAGACTCTTTCTATACAGCACTATTATTTTCATGATCCCAACTGTATATGGGAATATATTTATATATATCAAACGCTTTTATAGCTAAATATAATGCTTCCTGATAAAAATCTATGCCCCCAAATAAAATAGCTACATAATGCTTGAGCCATGTATGTAGATTTAATCTAGGAAATTAGATTTTAGCATTAACTAGACCGCTTTACCCCTTGCACCCGCGAGGCTTGTCTTTTTGCTGATATGGGCCAGAGCTAGCTGATAACCGATAATTGGCACATAGCACTATTGTCGAGACATTAGCTGGCGACAAATGGAAATCGTCGATCGATGCCGTCGTCAAAACATCATTGACCAGAGATGCAACGGATGATAGATAGACGTTACACTCAAGTGCATTCCATGTAGGGTTGCATAGAAACATGTTTCCATAACATGCGCCGATTTGCATCCGTAATCTACTATATATATGTATATATAATACTAGGTTTAAAATATGCCCTTTGCAGCGCTTAGCATTATGTGATTAACTCTGTAGCCGGCTGATCAATCAGTTCGAACGAAAGCTCTATTTATAGCATCCCATGTAAAGATCTTTGAAATTAGCAACGCGTTGATAAGGCACCAGTGGGTGACCTTCTCAACAAATTGGAGCCTACCATATGGCCGGGCGTACATAACTAGGTAATTGGGGCAGCTGATGCTGTTGTTAACACGCCTCACACTAATGTACAGTGGCGCTTGCTGGCTAATCGATTACCTAATGTCATGATCACATCTGGTTAAAGGGAATACCCTGCATTCGGTAAACGATAATAAGCTCCAGCAATACAGATATAGACGATATATCAATTTGATATCTAAGCTAAAGTCTCTCAATTAATAATTAACTAACTATGTACAAATTATTTAAGAGAATGCTATACTTAATAAATAAGTAAAATATACAACACAAATCCATTACAACACTGCACATACAAAATATCATATGGAACTAAAAATCTTGATAAGAATACCCATTCCTAAATCTAAAAATAATATAATATAAAAAGTATAAAAATAATATAATATATATAATAAAATAAATAATAAGCGATATAATCCTAGGATACTTTATTGTAGGTTATTTGTTTTGCTTCCTATGTTTACATTGCTGCAATCAGCATTAATATTGATTGGGAATACCCTCTATATGACTTTACTAATCAGAAAACAAAATCTAATAGTTAGACAACTTTCAAGATTCCATTTGATTATATTACAACTACATCGAAATCTATTTTTAGAACTATATATTTTTTCACCCGAGTTGCCAACTAATCGAAAATATGAATATTTGATTACAGCGCGTCTACTACCTCTCGCTGGAGTACTACATGGGCCGCTCTCTGACCAACACGATGATCAACTTGGGCATTCAGAGTGAGTGCGAGGAGGCCATGTATCAACTGGGTCTGGACATTGAGAACCTCGAGGAGATGGAGGAAGATGCTGGCTTGGGCAATGGTGGTCTGGGTCGTTTAGCGGCCTGTTTCCTCGACTCGATGGCTACGCTGGGTCTGGCTGCCTATGGTTATGGCATCCGCTATGAGTACGGCATCTTTGCCCAGAAGATTCGCAACGGCGAGCAGGTGGAGGAGCCCGATGATTGGTTGCGTTTCGGCAATCCCTGGGAGAAGGCGCGCCCCGAGTTCATGTTGCCCATTAACTTTTATGGCCGTGTGATCGATACACCCGAGGGCAAGAAGTGGGTGGACACGCAGAAGGTCTATGCCATGCCCTACGACAATCCCATACCCGGCTACAACAACAACCATGTGAACACGCTGCGTCTGTGGTCCGCCAAGTCGCCCGTGGACTTCAACCTGAAGTTCTGTAAGTAGATCTGCATATATAGTTCAATAAAGACCTTTTACTAATACTTTTCGCATTCCTCAAACAGTCAACGATGGTGACTACATTCAGGCCGTGCTGGATCGTAACCTTGCCGAGAACATCTCTCGTGTGCTGTATCCCAACGATAACTTCTTTGAGGGCAAGGAGCTGCGTCTGAAGCAGGAGTACTTCATGTGCGCTGCCACCCTGCAGGACATCATCCGCAGATACAAGGCTTCCAAGTTCGGTAGTCGTGAGGCGGTGCGCAACTCCTTCGATCACTTCCCCGATAAGGTGGCCATTCAGCTGAACGATACGCATCCATCGTTGGCCATACCCGAGCTGATGCGCATCTTGGTTGATGACGAGCATCTGGAATGGGAGAAAGCTTGGGATATCACTGTACGCTCTTGCGCCTACACCAATCATACCGTGCTGCCTGAGGCTCTGGAACGCTGGCCCGTGTCCATGTTGGAGTCGATTTTGCCTCGTCACTTGCAGATCATCTATCACATCAATTTCCTGCACATGGAGAATGTGAAGAAGAAGTTCCCCGAGGACTTGGACCGCATGCGTCGTATGTCCTGCGTTGAGGAGGATGGCGAGAAGCGCATCAACATGGCTCATCTCTCAATTGTTGGCTCCCATGCTGTCAATGGTGTCGCTGCCATCCACTCGCAGATTCTGAAGGATACGCTATTCCGTGACTTTTATGAAATGGATCCCAAGAAGTTCCAGAACAAGACGAACGGCATTACACCCCGTCGTTGGTTGTTGCTCTGCAACCCGGGCCTGTCCGATCTCATTGCCGAGAAGATCGGTGACGAGTGGCCCGTGCATTTGGATCAGCTGGTTGCCCTCAAGAAGTGGGCCAAGGATCCCAACTTCCAGCGCAACGTCGCACGCGTCAAGCAGGAGAACAAACTGAAGTTGGCTGCTATCTTGGAGAAGGATTACGGTGTTAAGGTGAATCCTGCCTCCATGTTTGACATTCAGGTGAAGCGCATCCACGAGTACAAGCGCCAGCTGCTCAACTGCCTGCACATCATCACCCTCTACAATCGCATCAAGAAGGATCCCACAGCCAACTTCACACCCCGTACCATCATGATCGGTGGCAAGGCCGCTCCTGGCTACTATGTGGCCAAGCAGATCATCAAGCTGATCTGTGCCGTTGGCAATGTCGTCAACAACGATCCCATTGTTGGTGATAAGCTTAAGGTCATCTTCCTGGAGAACTATCGTGTAACGCTGGCCGAGAAGATCATGCCCGCCGCCGATCTATCGGAACAGATCTCAACGGCTGGTACTGAGGCATCCGGCACTGGCAACATGAAGTTCCAGCTTAACGGTGCCCTAACCATTGGAACTCTGGATGGTGCGAATGTGGAGATGGCCGAGGAGATGGGCATGGATAACATTTTCATCTTTGGCATGACCGTCGATGAGGTTGAGGCCTTGAAGAAGAAGGGCTACAATGCCTACGACTATTATAATACCAACCCGGAGGTCAAGCAGGTCATCGACCAGATTCAGGGCGGTTTCTTCAGTCCCGGCAATCCCAACGAATTCAAGAATATTGCGGACATATTGCTGAAGTACGATCACTACTACTTGCTGGCCGATTACGATGCGTACATTAAGGCGCAGGATCTGGTCTCAAAGACCTATCAGGTACGCTCTGAAAAAAATATATAAATATGGTGCTCAAACCAATTTTCTATCTTTTCTGCTGCAGAATCAAGCCAAGTGGCTGGAGATGTCCATCAACAACATTGCCTCCAGTGGCAAATTCTCATCGGATCGTACCATTGCCGAATATGCCCGCGAAATCTGGGGCGTCGAACCCACCTGGGAGAAGCTGCCGGCACCGGAGGATCAGCAATAAATCAATTCAATTAACTTTTTTTGATATTATCTATATATTTTATTATTCGTGTGCTTTACTTATGTTAAAGTCCCCAAACCCCACAATTTTTAGGAGCCAAAGCTAGCGCTAAGGAGTGAACATCGATCGGGCTCATTGTTATAAATATTAAATATCTTATTTAATAAATTTTAAACAAATCCATTTGCTAATCTTCAATTTGATGGAAACCAATTAGCGAATCATTCTACCCAATCACCATTCAAATCTCAGGAACAACTTTCAAAGTAATCAATAAAACAAAACGAAAACCAAAAAGAAAATTGGAAAACTTCGTTTGCAACTTAGTGCAAAGCTTTGTTTTAGATATGGATATAAATATGCGTGTTAAATACCAAATGAAATAAAAGTTCAACTGTTAAATGTGTAAAGAACAAATTAATTGATCTAAGGGTTAGGAAATGTTAATAAAGAATTTTGGAATCCAATTGGGTTAGGGGAGGTTACATATCGGAAACCAAATAAGCTAGGAAATGCTAGTAGCCAAAAAAGAAGGCCTTTAATCAGAATTAATGAAATCGCAAAGATACAGAAAAAAGATTTTATTGTATTTCGAAAAGAGCTAAAGGAGTTGTACAGAATTCAAGATACAGCTCTCTTTTTAACTGGTCTCAATAGCCATGGTAAAAGTTTCAAAATTTTCGGTGGCAAAGGCAACAAAGGAATTTCGCTTGGTTATTGGACTCGTCAAGCCCAGTGACAGCTTTAATATCAATAAACTATAAAATTGTCGTGCAGGAGGAAGCTGACCCTATGAAGCCACATCTGGATCGATTGCTGACCAAACCGAAGCCAAGAGCTGCAGTACCAACTAAAATACGACGCATCCGTCGTCTCTTCGTTAATATTGAGGCGAATGGCTGTCCGAAGTTTAGTTGCTCAACGACTAGGCCGAGGGTTTTGGTCAAGCCCTCCTACGATCCGTGGGCTGTGGCAAAGTGCCAGCAAATGGAAATGAATTCGGCTGTGTATGCTTACGCCTTAAATAGTCTATGTACCGGCACCGACTCTCATTGGAATGACTGTGGACTAGAGCGTCCGTCAGCTGGAGCGAGCGAGCCAGGGGACATGAATGAGCTAAGACTATTGCTGGACAATTTGAATGAGCTACAGAATGGACAGCAAGGCAATTCGTTTTACCAGCCAAGGGAGAACCTGGTTAGTCAGTCATGCCGCACAGCCGACCAAGCACAGCCCACATATTCGATGGGCAGCTTACCGAATTACTCCCAGCAGTTCAGCGAACGCAATATGAACTGCGAGGCGGATATTCGTAAGGCGGAGCTGAATACCCTCACCGATATGTTGCAGCAGACCATGGCCAAGCTGGACAGCCTCGTGAGTCTGCAAACTGAAAAGCAAGCGCAAGTACCACCTCAGCTTGATATGAGCTATATGCCACAGTTAGGCAAGCTATTGGACAACGGATCGCCTTTAGGTCTGCTAAGTAAGGTCCCTAAGTCAACCCGAGCCAAGCGCTTGGTAAAGGTCATGCCCGTACAGCCCTTGGTCATTATGCCGGCAGCCGTAGCTAATCAAGCTACAGCTACACCGACTGTAGCACCAACTGCGCCTGTAACTCCTGTTGCACCTGCCAAGGTACCGTACACCAAATATCGCACACGCCTGCGCAAAAAGCGCTTCAAGGCCGCTGGCACCAATACTTCAGCCGACAATTCGGCTAACTTGATGAGTAGCTCACAAATAGGTAGGGCTAATTGAATACCTGATTGCGTTAATGATATCACTGATATCTACCCCTTATTGTCTCTACCCCCAGCTGAGTCTGCTTCCCATGTGAAAGACTCTGGCACCACCATGTGGTGTCCCAGATCATGCTGCAAACATTGCTGTGGCATTGTAACCGATAGCGCGACTAGCATGTCCGAGTCGACTCTCAAGACACAACAATCGGAAGCTAAGGATACGCCAATGACTCCACTCTCCAGCCCTATACAGTTGACAATGCCACAGAGCAGTTTTCTGGGAGTATCGCCCCAGCTAAGTTTATTGCACGCTGGCAGTCACACCGAGGGATACCAACAGAGCAGTCCTATGGATCCTGGGAGACTTAACGGACAAAACAGTTACTCTAACGAGCTCCCACTCTCTACTCTATTAAGGGATGGCAATTATAGCGTGGGCGCTTCTGGTAAATATACCGGTGGATCCCCGCAGACGATTTTTATAGCTCCTGGTAGCTACGAATTGCCGCCACCAAAGAGCATGTTGAAAAATCACGGAAGCTACTATGAGCCGCCTTCCGCTCATGGGTATGGAGCCCACTACCAGCAGATGCCAGTCGCAACAGAGATGTCAGATCAACATCCAACAAGTCACGACATGGACTATGAGTATACTTACAACAGTCAAGCCCCTGAAAAGGAACGGTCGCGTGCTGGAAAGCTCAGCTACTCCTACACGGAAGAGGAGGAAGAGGAGCAACTCAGAGCAGGCTCAGACTCAGACGCCGAGCAAAGCTGCGGGGACGAGTGGTACCATAAGGTATGCCATAGTCTAGCCGAGCTGGAAGAGGAGCAGAGTTATTTTTCCAATATGAATACTCCTCAATGCACCTGCGACAAGGGGCAGCAGACCGACTGCCTAAGCACGCACCAAAACACAGATCAGTGCAGTTGCACCAGCGACCTGAAGGCAGCGGTAAATCCGAGCAAGATTGTGCCGAGGTGCAGGAAATCGAGTCTGAAGTGTAGAAGGCGTAAGCCCCTAGCTAAGCCACAGAGTCAGGTGAAGTCTGTCAGTCTTCCAAAGACACAAACCAAAATACAGACTCAAAGCAAAACCTTTCCGCTGGAGATGGATCAATCGCTGCCCAAATATCGAGTACTCAAGTCCATGAGCGAGGCTCTTCCAGTTGCTGCTCAGAAACATAAGAAGAGACGCGTTTACACGTGCAAGCAGCTCGCCAGATATCAGAAGCTGTTGGCGTTGGTAGAGAGCACTGAGGAGACGTACGCAAGGATCTACAGGGAGCTCAAAGGTAATCCCATGAACAGAAGCATACCGTTCCTTCGAAAGCGAGCAACTGGCTCCACTACTTATCCCACCAACTGGCCACAGTTAGGAAATTCAGTCACGCAGCATGCTCTGCTCGAATAGAGTTTCAGTTCCTATCATAAATTTCAACATTTGGGGGGAGATGGATACAATGCAAAAGAGAGGAAGATAAAGATCGACACAAAAGACGGAGAGAGAGCAACTATGAATAGTGATTACCCGTCCGATTGTACGGCAAGTTGTGAAGCTTCGTGCACTAGAGGACGTAAAATTTTTTCACCAAGGGTTGAACTGCAATTAGATCCTAATTACGAGAATTTTATCGTACATGAGCTAGAGGATAGATCCCAGTCTGTGCCACAGTACTTCACCAACCAGTGGGACGTAGAAATGGCTGACAATACAATGAAGAACAACACTTGGGAAATCGATCAGTCCATCAGATCAGATCAGAAGTATGAAGATTACGACCTTCAGGATAACCAGCCCGAAATGAATAAGAACTATTTCGAAGCAAATGATATTTACGACCCAGAAGATAACCACCCGGAAATCAAAAAGAAGTCCACTGTTCTAGTCTTAGTTGTCAAGTAGGTACAGCTTTAAGCTTTTACAAGAAATTAATGTAATTCCCTATACTTTTCTATAGTTCCGCAGCCATTTATCCAAATGACAATAATCCGTCTCCAGCTCCCTCAAATTTTGGCCATCAAACGGAACAATATATCCCAGAAAGGTATTGCTTTATATACATATATACGTAAAGAAAGACTTCTAAATTACGACTACTATTCTGAGCGTCTGTTACAATACGATATTAGATATCTCTCAACACCTAGATACCTAGGTGTCTACTGATTCGATGTGTCCTCTTCTTTAATGCCCAGACAGTAGAAGTACTGTCATCTCGTTTCATATCATCATTCTCTTTCAATTCGATACTTTTACAGACAAAACGATGCTCGAGCAGCTCGAGCGAACCATCAAGACCTCAGACCTTGCTGTGGACAACGGCCAATCAATGGGTAAGATCAACTAAACCGTAAGGCAAACCCAGTTTCTTATTGATCTATTGGTTCAGTCAAAGGGATCATGCGCCCCAGAACTCTTTCCAAAATCAGCCGCAAGATCAGGATCTGTGCTCGTGTCAGGATGGCAATGAGGAGTGCTATGGTGAGAATTCAAATGCGATGGACTGCCAATGTGAGCCAATGTGTGATTGCGACTGTAACTGCGATTCAGGAGGTGGTCAGGTGACAAATCAAATGGGCCAGGTGATAAATGAGTTGGGCCAGGTGACAAATGGGTTGGGCCCGGTGACAACTGAGATGGGTTACGCACTTTTAAACCTGCTGGAGCAGCACAGAGCTGCGGCAGAACAGAAAGCAAAAACCAAAACTACAACAAATAGGAAAGCTACAAGCCAGAAAAGAAGAGCCCATAAAACAACAAATCAGAAGTCAGCAAGCAGGAAAGCAGCAGACATGAAAGGCACATTCTACAATCGATTCTCAACGCCACCTTTTGTGATCGAGCCAAAGCCTCGTTGCTACTTCATCCGAGGTCCGGTATGCTGCAACACGTGCAACACGTGCAACAGTTGCAACAGCTGTCGCTGCTGTTATCAGTACTAGGAGAAGTGAATCAGAGATAGGGAAACCAAAATAAATCGAAAAACCAAAACCGAGAAATCTTTGTCAAAGTGTGGAATTTAATTGTTGTATAAATTGTGTTGTGACTCGACCTAGAGCTTTACTCTTTGGCATTTGGTAAAGCATGATGGGTTTACGTAAAAAGCGACGCTCTTCCAAGCAAACTCTGCTCCGAAAGGCTATCAAGAGGACAAGCGATGTGGCCGTTAGGTCGCCAATGTACGACTTGCCCAAATCTCGAACCAGCCCACAAGCAAAGACCATCACAGTCGTGAGCTCAATCAACAGGGATGCCCAGCTCAAGCAGATCATGCAGCACTGCCTGTCGAACAACTCAGCTTCCGGCTGGGAGCCCAGGGAGCACTTGTACGGCGGGTCGAACTTAAGATCCGCTAAATCAATACCCAAACGAAACTTTGTCAATGGTAAGAGTGACACATGAAATGCAACAACTACAGAACTAAACTTCTATTTCTATTATAAAAGACATTGGACTTGACCGCGAGCCCTCGAGATCTTCCAAGTGGTCGAGAGCTAGCTCCTCTGGCTATCCCTCTAGTTGGAATTTGGATGTGTCGCGATGCGACGAACTGGACGACTCGTTCACTGATCGGATCAGTCTAAACAAGTTTCTCAACTGCAAACCCAAAGTCGGTCGAAGTCTGGCACAGCGGAAGAAGAAATGCAGTACGGGTGTACAATGTAGGATACCTCATCTGTCCAGGCAGACACGTTTCAAGGCCAGATCGAAATTATCCTCGCTTAGCATAACTCAAATCGGACTGGTTGAACCAATCGCTGGAAGATACGACAAACAGTTTCAAGATGCGCCACAGCGAGTGCCTAGTGGAGAGGCGAGACTGAGTACAAATAGCTTGTTGCAAAATAATGGAAATGAAAACAGAACTAGGCCCTTCAATGGCGGTTACACCTCATCGGATTGCAGTTGTGAATGGGATTGCGATAAAGTCATTTACCCAAAGCAATCGAATGTATACATTGCCCATGAAAACGATAACCAAATTCAGGCTCTAAGTCGATCGTCGCCTGATTCGCATCGTGATGTAGATGAGAGCAACACAAGAGTCTCGAGTCGTACAAGGCAACAGAAGGGTAATGAAAAATATGTAGATATCGGTCACAGCAGCCATGAGGAAGGCAAACGAAGGAACTCAAGTCCCAAAAGCCAAGAAAACGGCAATCGAAGGGGGCTTTCTAAAAACCAAGTAGAGAGCAAACGGGGGAACTCAAGTGCCAGGGGCCAAGTAATCGGGAACAAACAGATTGGTATGAGCGAAGATGAGTGCAATGAAATAGTCAGGCGAAGAAATCAAGGAAGGGGAACAGAGAGTCGTAGAAACCAACAAAACGGCAAGGGAAATGGCATTAAAATAAAAGATCGTAGAATGCAGAAAGGCTGCGCTAGGTTCCTCTGTCCGAAAGCTATCGGAAAATCGGATCATTTCTGTTACTGCAATGCAGAAGAGAATATGGATATGCAGGGCAACCCACAACCGGATGAAGTATGCCAGTGTGAGTATTTCGAGACCGACGAGCCGAGTGGAAAGCAAAATGCGAGCAAAGAAAAAATAATAGGGATAGCGAGACCTCAAAGTTTTGTCCCAGAATCAATGTCCAGTTCAAGACAATTAATAGGTCAAGATTCGGAGCACAGCTCAAGAGAAGGCGAAACTCAAAATCGTAAAGCTCAGTTAGGAACCATGTCAAGCTCACGACAATCAAGATTTCAAACCCAAACAAAATCTGCAAGAAGCTCAAGCTCTCATGCAGCGACTGGGACCTTGAGAGAAGTGCGAGACTCGACGTCTAGAAACAAAAATAAGAACACTGAAGTAGGTAATCGAAAAAAGAAGAGCATAGGAGGAGACTTGAATAGTTCAGCGCAAGTTGATGTCAACAGATGCATGAAGGTGCCCTGCCCAAAGGATGGTAGAAAGGCGGACCAAGGGAGTTTCAAAACTAATGAGATGCATTACTGTTATTGCAAAGCAATCAAAAGTGGAACTCAAGAACCGAGCGAAGGATGTCATTGCGCCAATTTCGATAGCGACGAACCGGACGGAGAACAAAATGCGAACGTAAATGAAAGAATGATCGAAGACGAACGCTCAAGAACCAATCGCAGCGGGGTAGCAACAGCTCCAAGTTCTGACCCAGAAGCAATGTCTAGTTCAAGACATTTAACAGCTATGAGCTCAAGCCAATCTAGGCCTCTAGATGGTAGCCAAAAATCAGCCCAGCGCCTTAGAGATGGAACTCAGAATCCTAAGTCATCAGCCTTTGCAGCATCGACATCGAAAAGTACATCAAAACAATCTGGACAACTGGCATCTGCTCGATCATCGCCTAAGCGATCGAGGCCAGGAGCAATGTCTATCTCAAGACAACTAGGTGCTGACAGTCCTAAGCAAGAATCTATTTCAGTGCCAAAGCGAAATGCAGCGCGTACAGATCAAAGTACCACGCAGACTTCAAATAAATCTGTGGCCATTTCCAACGCCACACCGAATTCTGTCCAGTTTACGAGCCACCAATATGAAGTGTGTGACCCCTCGAATCAGCCGTGGTGCATGTTTGGTAATCCACAGTGGTCAAACAATTGTCAATATCATGGTTGCTCAAACAGGGAACAGACATGGAGGAGTTGCAATGGACACAGGATATGCAATTGCTATTGCCAATGTTGCTTAAGGGCTCTCAATAATCAGAATTCTATACACCCTAATTCGGCAGCGACTTGGGTGGAAGAAGGTGCAGAGGGAGAGCAGCTCAAAGGACCGTTGGGATCGAGTCCTGGATCAAGCTTAAGGTCTGCAGCGAACACGGTTAGGAGCCTCGATTCGAAAACGGACTCAAAACTGTATTCGCCACAGGGCTCTGGATTGGTCTCGGACTCGAAAACATACCAAGTCCCAGGGAAAACCTCTTCTAGATTTCCGGATAAGAGCGCCGCAAAACTAGTGGATAAAAAACTGGCCAGATCAGCAGAGGAATGCCATTCGATCTGTCCCAATTGCGGCATTAATATTAATGAGTTTATACGGAATTCTAAAAACAAAAACAAAGGATATCCCCCAATCACTGTTGAAGAGGATAAAAACATTTATCAGTCGCCATTGCAAATGAATCTATCCAAACAGCAAGGGAATGGGAAATCATACGAAAATAATGACAGGAAAAAGGAAAGCAGTACCAAGCCTCATTGCAATTGTGCCACCTGCACGAGGGAGTGCAAACGGTGCAAGATATTACCAGCTGAGGGCAAAAAGGGCGAGCCATTGGTAAATCTCGTCGTGAGTGACAAATGCAATATACAGCAGTTAATTGAGATACTGAATGAGACCAGTGCAAAGCTGGAGGAACAGCAGAATTTGGTGAACCAATCCGTTGGGAAAACGGCTACAGCAGAACCTGTATTCAATTTCGATGGTAACATTGCAAATAACAATTGGACTTCAAGCAATCCGAATAATATCGATAAGCATCAGATGATGGGGAATCATAATACGCAGTCTAATCGGAGACAGGATAATCTCAATGTGAATTATAATTCTCCACCCCCTAATGCATATCCACAATACGATCCGCGATTATCGCAGACATACGAAGCTCCAAACGCTGGTACTTTCCCAAACTCCGTGAGAATTCTCACACAAACCGAATACGATTATCCCGATCCAGCTGCTGGAGCATACCAGCCTAACGCTTCGTATAGAGGTGAATGCACCTGCTATCCAACATTAAATAATTATATACGTAGGTGCAGTGGCTCTACTTTTCCTAACTGTACAGGTGACAGTGCCCAGACCAGCCCAGTCGGAAAACAAGCAGTTCTACAGAAGAATTTGAACTCAAAATCCTTCTTAGAACTTCTTGATCTGACAATGGCCGTAAAAGAGAAAGGGGCCCTTCAGAAGGACAAAGTTTTTCAACCTATGCAGAATATGCAAATATCTAACGAAGAGGAAAGGACTCTTAAAGTGAGCGACTACACAGTTCATACGAATACCAATGGTGAACAATCGGATAGGGTTTATAAAGACATTAATCCAACTCAACCTCCATTTTATCTAAATGAAGTATTTAATAATCCGTCAATAGAGAAATTTAAGGGTAAACCAGAATATGAGAATAGAAAAAATGTTGATAAATTTGAATGCAATTTCTATAAAATCGATGATAGAGGCAATAGATCATGTCAACGGAAAAGGTTTTCGGATATAGAACACCCAGGCCACCCTCGGCGTAAGGCAGAAGCTCTTCATCAAAGTCAAGAAAAAGCTCTAAGAAAAAAATTACTACGAAAACAATTTGAGCTAGAGCAAAACACATCTGATTCGGATTACTTTAGAGCAGCTAGTTATACGCCAGAAATTAGAATATACGATTTAAGAGAACGAGACATTAGAGAGAGGAAAAGGTCTGGATTTGATCAAATGAAACTAAGTGAAAGTTCACCCAAGTCGTACGGCTTCGACTCTTGTAGACGAGTTTCAACAAGCTCAGAAATGAAATTAATGGAACGCGAAGCACTCTACAATGACAAGGAAATACAATCGGAAACATCATATATTGATTCGCATTATAGACGTCGACTTCCAAGGAAAGCTGATTCTCTGCGATACAGGCAAAAAAGTTATTCAAGATTCCAAAATCTTGCTGCAAGGCGTTCAAAATACAGGTATCTTTTGCGTAGACGAGAAAAAGATAAGAACGAAACCTCAAATCTCTACATGAGGAGCGAAACAAGATCTAAAATGCTTCTATCAAGGAATAAAATGAAGGCTAATGCGATTGGAGAAAGTCCAAAGAAGTCCAACTCACGAAGCAGTTTTCCATTTAGGAACAGCCAAAGAATTATAAATAAAGTCGTTCCACTAGCAAAAGAATTAAATGAATCCAAAAAAAATTTCACAATGAGATCAAAAGTTGAAAAAAAAGAAAACACATATTTTGATTATTCGGATTATTCGCAATTGGATCACGCAGAATCTAAGAATTCGAAATCGAAAAATCAACATCTTCCTATCAGAAGAATGACAGAAGAAATGAGAGTAAATGAAAGACCAACTTATGTGGAATCAAGAAGCAGAGTATTTCCGAATAAATTGCTGGAATCAATAAAAGAAAGAAATAGCATTAAAGGAGAAAGTGAAAGATCAGATGCTTCGGTATTAAGAAAAATGGAATCAAGAAACAGACTCAATCCATTCAGAAACAAAATAGAGGAAAGGAAGTCAGATCATTCGGAGTATAAAAGTTTTGAAGCAAAGCGCCGACTTTTTGCTAACGAAGGACAAATTAAAGTTAAAACATATAAATCAGTAATAGGTAACTTAAATTCAAATAAATCTGTTACATCCTTCAGCCACAAAAGTGAAAAGAAAGCCAAAGATGAAAGTTTAGATTTGAAAGCCATGTCTTTTCAGCCAAACTCAGTGATAAGTAAAACAAAACGTGATAAGTGTGAGCTACCTGAAATAAAAGCAGTTAAAGATCGATTAGAATCTATACACAAGTCACGTTTTTCAGCTCCTCTTCGCCAAGAGAAAGTTCTTAAGAAATGCGCCCCCATTCCTCCACCTAAACCAGTCAAAAAAGGAGCCTCTAGACCAAGTGATGCCGTCTCTGCTTCTAACCACAAACAACATCGAGCAGTTCGAAGTTTGCAACAAAATCAATCCGATGGCGATGATATTAAAGTGCTATACGATTCAAGCTCTAAATTTTCGAGGCACAGCTGTGGAGATGGAGACACAAACACCGATTGCGAACCAGATACCAAGCCTAGAACAAGTCAAAATAATTTCTTTTCCATGTTATTAACTCGAGACAAGCTTACGGACTCCAAGCGATATTCCTGATAATCAACCAAGACAAATTTATTAAGTCAACTCCAAAATTTTCAAAAATTCGCTTCGATAGTAAATTAAATTAAAATTGCAACAAAACACGTCTGCGACTGTTTATTAACACTGCTTTGATATGACTATCGCCAGTCGATTACATATCAGCTGTTTCGATACATGTGGCGGTCGGTCGATTAAATATTATCGACAACTCTGCATAACATCAACAATTGGACCTCGTCGTAATTGTTGAAAAATGTTAAAATTTTTAAATAAAACGCGACAGTTGCTGTATCCAAATGTGCGTAACTTGTCGCATACCGTCACAGTTTGCCAGAGCAATGCAGCAACTGAATCCACAACGACGACCGGTAAGGAAACACTTGTTTCCAAGCCGGCTCTAATACTGCCCCAGAATTATGCGGAACATGCGCCCGTGAGCCGAAGCACTGCACGTCAGGCGTGGATAGAAAATGTGGATGCAGTGACTGAAAGAAAAGTAGGGCTTATGGAACTGCATCCGGATGTGTTTGCTGCACAGCCGCGCGTCGATGTCATCCAGGAGAATATTGAGTGGCAGCGCAAGTATCGTTATGTAAGCATGGCACATACCAAAACACGCGCCGAGGTGCGGGGAGGCGGACGCAAACCCTGGCCACAGAAGGGCATGGGTCGTGCACGGCATGGCTCGATACGTTCGCCACTCTTCAAAGGCGGCGGCGTCATCCACGGTCCGCGTTCACCGACCACCCATTTCTATATGCTGCCCTTCTACAAGCGAGTGATGGGACTCACATCGACGTTGAGCGTCAAATTGGCGCAGGATGACTTGCACATCATTGAAGATGTTGAGATTCCCACGAAGGATGCGCAGTTTATTAGGGATTTGATTCAGGAGCGTAATTGGGGACCTTCTGTACTGATTGTGGACAAGTAACTAAACTACACATGTGCTTTAAATTCCTCTATTCAAGTCTTAATTTCTATTTTAGGCACGATGTATTTCCAGAGAATATTTGCTATGCTACAGACTCGATAGGCTATGTGAATCTGATGCCCGCCTATGGCCTGAACGTCTATTCCATGCTAAAGCATGATACATTGGTGTTGACTGTGGAGGCCGTTAAGCATTTAGAGGAGCGTTTGCTTTATCAGCTCCATCGAAATGATGCAGCCAGCAAGCAAACCAAATTTAAGCTCGATCAAGTTTAGATTAAGCCTTTATATAATTTAATTGTATTTACTTGTACATGATTTAATACAAATGAAGTTTGTTATGCCTACTGCTTCACTTGTTGCACAGCCTGGGAATTGCTTCTAAATGCAGTTTGCAAGGGATCTTTATCCTTTTCTGAAACAATGACCTCACACTTTTCTTGAAGTCTCTCCTTCAGTATGCACTGAAATTCACGCAGGAAACCGCGCTCCGAATTGCTGTGATTGCAAAGCAGAACTGTCGTCCCATTGTGGTTGAAGTCCAGCAACTCGTGATGCGACATCTCGCCAGTTATGACCAGATCCGCTTTAATGCCCTTTAGGACTGATCCGCCGGATCCCGCGCATATCCCAACGGTATGCACAAAAGTCTTTGGATGATGGTCCACAGCATATGCCACATGCACGCTGTTGTCTATGTGGTCTTGGAGTGCATGCACCAACTGGGAAATGGGCATACTGGTCTCTACAAGACGTCCGGAGCCGGTGCCATCAACTGCGCCCGGCTCTGGAACCAAGGGCTTAATGCCCTTTATATCTACTGCCTTGGCCAGCCAATCATTGACACCGCCCACCACTTTATCCCAGGCCGTGTGTGGAGAATACAATGCCTTGGAGTTAGCTAAGCATCCGACTACTATACGCTCCTTCCAGTTGCACATAGTAATGCGTGTCAATGGCCGGAAGATTGGCGGATGATAGCTGATAATCAGATCGACATTCTTCTCCAGAGCTTCACCCAACACGGGCTCAGTGAGATCATTGGTTAGCAATATGCGCTCCACATGTTTCTGCAATTACATTCAATACTATTTTGTTTTCTTATGTATTTTATATTCTTAAATCACTTACATCTGTGCTTGGCTCGATCAACAGGCCCACGTTGTCCCACTTTTCGGCCAGGGATGCCGGTGCAAACTTTTCCAGCACATTGACCACTTCATTTAGTTTCAGACCAGAGAATGTTGCCATGCTTCTTCTCAGTCTTAACGCGCTGCGTAACATTCAACAGACAATCTTCTACAACTACTTCAAAAGGTAACTCAACCAAAGTTTGTATAATTTTAACAATGAGTGCTGGAAAACGTTTATAAAAGTCTCAGTTGGAACTCGCAGCACCAACTACTACTTTGGCGGTTGTTTGAAATTACGTTTTAATATTTATGGAAGAATATATTTAAGTACTGTCTCAAAATGTAAATAAATACAATGTACATTATTAAAATCATTTGAAAATTTTCTAAAAACTAGAAAAAATAGTTTTCTAACACCTCTTCATGTGTGCCTGTGTGAAATCCAATTGAAGTCACTTGACTTCAATTCAACATTACTTTTATCTGGGTTAAACCGCTATTTTGCGGCTCATAATAAGTCTAGCAATTAAATAAAATTATTCCAAGAATTGTTACATCATTAAATGCGTACGCTATATGTACATAGACGTATGTATATTGATGTTGTTATACCCTATGATTGATTCAAATAGAAGTAATATATATTTAATTACGAGTCAGATGTATCTATACACATACATTCATCTAATATACGATCTGAAACTGATTTTGATGGGATCTGTAAGCATAAAGCATCAGAAATCTTTTTTTAAATTTATAATGTAACGAAGTAAAGAACATATATTAGTCGAACACTCCCAACTGTAGCTCTATGTTCAGTTCCCGCAACTTGGGTTTTGTGAAGTCTTCGTTCTTCCGATCCCGCATTTCAATTTAGCAAAACATATTTGAAATTTTTAAAGAGTCATTTTAAGTTTTTTTTTATTATTTTTGTGAATGCGCCACTAAGTCAAGAAAATCCCAAGTGACGAATCTGAAAGCAGATAAGAAAAGACGCTAGCAACAAAACACATAAGAGTAACAACAAAAAAACCCGGTTTTTTTTAAACCAAAAATGTAAATCACACGGACACAAAAGATCAATGTCCTTTATTACTTAAGTCATACATTAATACTTTCCCAAATACAATTAATTTGTAATGTAAATAAATTAAATAACAGTTTAACATATTCAGTTGTATCTCATGCATAAGTCCTTTTGCATTCCTTTGCGCACTCATTCGTTTCAACTATTCTCATCTGACTGTTGCATCTGGCAACATCTTTTCCTTTTATTTCTTGCTGCAGCGTTGCAGCCATTTTTTGTTGTTCTTTTCTATCTGCATCTTCGTCCAGGCGTCGACGTCAACGACATCGAACTGCTGTGTTCATTTCAGTTTGGGACGCGGAGCGGGTCACATCCGTTTCGACAAAGCAAAAGATATTCTAACATATGGTATGGTTGTCTCTCAAATAATTGCTGTTCTTGTTGCCTATGTGGGAATTGTTGTTGTTGTTACTGCTGTTGGTTTTGAGTGTGTCCGCATTTAAATCGAAGCTTTGGTTGTTAACGTTGCGCGCCTTATACCGAAAGCTTTTGATACGCCGATCTGGCAGCGCCACTTGGTTTCCCCCAACCATCAAAGCTTTACCGTAAATATCGCTGCAAAGCTAAATTAAAGCAGCTTTAACGCAATTAATGTAGTGCTATTTTCAACGTGAAAGAGTCGAGACGTATGTATTTCAAAGCGGAACGCAGTCATATTAACTACAAGTTAAAAACGAAACGCGAATAAATGTGGAACAGCATGCGAAACAAATTATAATAATAGACAAATTAAAGAGGTGTGTGAGTGTGTTGAAGCACAATGAATTTACAATGATAATATAAATTCCAATATACATAAATATAAATTAAACAAACAAAAGAGCAAAACTTATAATTTGTGTGCAATTGCACACAAAAATAAAAGCATAAGCGATTCAGCAGCGTGTCTGCTCGTTTGTACGTGTGTGTTATTGTGGTGTCTGCGTGTACGTGTACTGTAGCTGCTCGCGTTACTGTGCCTGGATGTGTGTGTGGGAAACGAAGACAGGTGCTGCACAAGCTGAAAATAAAGCAGGCAAATTGAAATAAATATGTACACGAAATGCCTATGCAAATGGAATTCTTCTAATTATCCAATGAGCAGCAGAAACGACTTTTTTTGTTGTTGCTAATCATAACTTTGGACATGCGCTAATCTGCTATTCCGTTTTCACTTGTGTTGGGCACTATATATTCGTTTCACTCGCGCACACGGCAGTCGAGGCGAGTGCCAGAGAGACGCTTAAAGCGCAGTTACGCGAGCTCTTCGTATATGTACATGTATATGCAATCATATCTAGGTGTGTGTGAGAGAGAGTGTCTGAGTGTGAGTGAGTGCTTGTTAAAGCTTTAAAGCAAAGTTCAGCGTGTGAATTTCCATTAAATTGTTAAAAAAAATTTTACAGAAACAACGACAAACTATAGTTTAACAAAGAATACGAGACGTTGGCAAATCAATTGCAAAAGAAACAAAATCAGCAAAGTAACTTTATTCAAATCAATAATAAAAGCAAAGGCCAACAGGCAGGCAACATAGTTCAAAATGTGGAACCAAACGACAACAGCAGCAACAAGTGAGAATAACAAGGCTAAGGAAACGGTGGAGGATTGTAGCTGTGCTGTTGGTGGCGTTGCCAGCGCTGCCACAGCTGTCAGTGTTGAGCAACAGCAGCAAAGAGCTGCACTTGAAGCTAACAGTAAACAATCAGCAGCAACAACAACAACATCATCATTTGGCGGCAAAAGCAGCGAGCAACAACAAAGCAGCGAAGCCGCCATTAACAAGAACAAAGAATTTGCAGCACAAAGTGAAACAAGCGATTCTGGTTTCATCTCCGGTCCCCAATCATCGCAAATATTTAGCGGTGAAATAAGTGACGACGAAACAGGACATCAACAGGTGAAGGAGAAGAAGAAGGAGTCGGAGCAGGACAAGCGACAGGATCAAAGCCAAGATCAGAAATCAGACAAATTGCAAACTGTGCTCGATTCGGGCATCATCGACGAGCTCGAAGAGGAGGACCACGAGGAAGAGAAGGAAAAGACAACAGCAGGAGCAACAACAGCAACAAATCAAACGGAAGCTGGCGTCGAACAGCCGGCCAGCGAGCAAATGCGCTTCAAACACAATGTCGATTCGGGAATACCCCAATGGACTGTACAGTCAAGCCTCGGTATGAATAATCTCAATATATCAGCAGCAACAAATGCCAACAGCTCCGCTGGACGAAGAAGCGCACCTCAGACCACAACAACAACAGTAACAAATGCAGCTGGAAATACTGCAAATGTAACGGCGCCATTAAGCAACACCAGCAACATTAACATCATGAACGCCTGGGAGCAATTCTATCAACAGAACGACGATGGCGACACGTGAGTAATATATCAAAAACAAAAGTATTTCCGTTTGCAAAATACCAAAAAAAAAAAAAAAAAAAATGGAACAAAATACCAAATTAAAAGAAAGTTATTGAGAGACTGTTGTGGGTGACTCAACGTTACCCTAGACTTAGTGTATAACGTGTATAACGTTTTGTTTATATCTGGTCTTTGGTTGCTGTGCTAGGGCTAAGAGGGGTCTGGAACATAAAACCCATCTAATAAATTGATTCAAGAAAACCTATAAAAATAGTTCATTCTATTCCATCTACTTATCAATTTATCATATAAGGAACACCATCTTAACCTACCAAGAAGTTTATGGTCATGGTATAAATAAAATAAATAAATAAATAAATTTATAATATCTGTAGGGTATTTAGAGATTCTTTTCGCATAAAAATGACTTGACCCGACCACCTACTGTGTGAGTGTCTGGGGATACTTTCATGAATCACAACAAATACACACAGAGAAAACAGAAAACACAAGACAATGAGACGACGAGTCGGATCGAATCAAATCGAGTCGTCTACAGACACATGTTAGTCAGGCAGTCAGGGGTTTTCCTGGTATGTCAACTACCTGAACAGGTTTTTGGGTCGCGCAAATTCGTGGGTTTTTACAGGCGAAACGATCATGAAACAAGTGTGGAAAATGTGCAGGTAAAACATATAAGTCTGCCCACATTAGTCAACACTGGTTAGTCCGTGCGTGATCGAGGTTTTTATGGGAGTTCTAGAATAAATTATGTTAGTTTATCTTGAAAATGTAAGAAGTTCTTATTATACAGTTTTTATACATTTTCCAACACTTGTAGTTTCCACCTTATTATTTGTTTTAAGTTCAGTTCATTCCCCAAACACCTTCAGATCATTGCCCAATACTCATCTATTTTCTCTCTCTGTCGTTACAGACCACTTCATTTGGCCTGCATATCGGGCTATGTGGATGTGGTTGCCGCTCTGATACGCATGGCTCCACATCCATGCCTCCTAAACATCCAGAACGATGTGGCACAGACGCCACTGCATCTGGCCGCACTTACAGCGCAGCCAACGATTCTGCGCATGCTTCTATTAGCCGGTGCCGAGGTGAGCCGCACCTACTCAATAAATTACGAAGGCTAAATCATTCTAATCCAACTATCTATCCATCTATTTATCTTTGCAATCTGTCAATCAATAGCCCACAGTACGTGATCGTCATGGCAATACGGCGTTGCATTTGTCCTGCATTGCAGGTGAGAAACAATGCGTGCGCGCTCTGACAGAGAAGTTTGGCGCCTCCGAGATACACGAGGCACATCGCCAATACGGACACCGATCCAATGACAAGGCTGTCAGCTCTTTGAGCTATGCCCATCTACCTGCCGACCTGGAGATACGCAACTATGATGGTAAGTTACGAAAATATATATCGTTATTTCATATAGATATGTAAACGAAGGGGGTCGAAATTTGGTATATAACTATAACTATTTTAAGTATATTCATATTAAGGAATCTCTTGAAAAATGAACTAGTTCATTTGAGTGAACCGCTCAAACAAACTTATTCTAAATTCTCACTGAAAAATAAGTAGAAAAATATATTTTTTGAGCCAAATTGCAATAAATGCAGTAAAAATTATTGAAAAATATATTTAGATGCATCCATATATACTTTATAGTTTAATATTTTTGGCAAGCGTGGCCGACAAATAATAAAAGAATTTGACTCGATGCCAACAAATTTGAATTTATCATATAGCTTTAAAATTTTAGCTGTCCCGCCAACGGCGAGACATTGTCTAAGACTATTTATATAAGACACCAAGTCTACAGATACAGCTAGACTATAGACATCTATATACATATGTGTCAGATATTTGTGTATATATACTATATAAATATATGTATAGGCGTGCCAAAAATACATTGTGGCCTCTGCGCATTTTTGCGCCTGCAAATAAATTTCTCATTTACGTTTTTCACTTAGTTATTGATTGGCTCACAGCAATATATGTATATCTTTCTTTCTATATGTATATGCTTGTATATTAATGTGATTTTCTGCTTGACGTCAGCAGGGTTTGGTATTGTTTATAATTTGCTTATGTCTACAAAATCTTCCAAGCTTCAAGGAAACAAAACAAAATAGATATTAATTCGCTTTCCAGCTCATTTCATTTGCAGCTCACACAGATGCTTTTACGATTCTATATATACGTACATACATATGTGTATATATAGCTGACGGCCTTATTTCCTTGATTGTTATTATTGATTTATTTGTATACAAATTAGTTTATATATAAACATACTGATTTTCAACAGGTGGGTGGGGTTCAAAGCAAAAAAGGTGTGCGCAAAATACGTCAATTAAAATTCGCCTTTGATTATATGTATTTATGTGCGAAAAGTTTCCCACTTAAAAAAATAACTGCAAAATATTATAAAACAGATCTAAGCCGGAAGAAAGTAAAAGTCATCATAAGTATAAGTATAGCCACATATAAAGACATACGTATGTATATATAAACACTTATTGTTCAGTCACAAGAGTTGAAGCTTGCGCAACTGTCGACACGTAAAAGGTTAATAAACTTGACTGAGATGTTGAGAGGCTACATTTTTATAACCTCCCCCTACACAGAAGCACACACATACACGCGCACACTCACCCACACTTTTAGCTGTATTTGCTTTAACCTTTCGTTTGTTTAATCGATTTTTGTAACCTTGCTAAAAATACGAAAATTGATCGGTTTCAAACATGTGGTGAACAAACATTTGGCAGCTACTTTTGACCAGACCAAACCGGTCTAAACATGCCTTCGCGCATAAATGAGAAACAGCTGCTGAACACTCAACTAAGAGAGTGTGTGTGTATTAGTAATACACATATATATGCTTAGCAGAGCAGACATTGCACATAATATTCAAACAAATAGCTATGGCTAGCTCTATGCAGACAAACAACAACAAAATGGCTAAAATTAGAGGTGGAAGCAATGGCTGTCGAACGACCCATAGTTGCCCTTTCTTAACATTCAAGTCTACAAACAGATATAGCGATATAATATTGAATAAAAGTATTGAGAAGTTCCCTATGCTATATTGACTCATATCCTAAGAATCTATAAAACTCTTGAGTTTCCTAATGTCATCAAAATCTTTCGTAAATTCCAAATGAATCATAGAGAAACCCTTTGGGATCTTCTCTTAAAGGTGTTTTCCGCATTGTATTTATATTGCACTTTTCAATCAAGCATGAAATACTTTTGCGGTATTTTTGTTAAACGATTGGGAAGAAATAGGATAGAGAGCATATTATCTAGTATTTCCCAGACGAAATGTCTGTCAAAATTAAGCTACTCACAGCTATTTGATAGGGTATCAAAGAGCAAAGCGAAACGATGACACGAACAAGACGACGACTACGACGACGGCTTTTTCTTTCAAATTTTTTGGGTTTTCCCATGCACAAAGCAGACACATTAAGCTCTATACATATCTCTCTCACTCTCTGTATATATAATGTTAAAAAGCAATACCGAACGTCGTCTACTCGGTGCCAGATGTTATAAAATCATATTCAATTGGGTTCGTACAAAAAGTCACAAGACTTTCTTGTTCAATTGACGTCATGGTTACGCATGAATTGTATTGAATCCTGTATATAGAAATCAGAAAAAGAAAGGAAAACAACCGAAATGGGCTGAACAGAGAAATTGGAATGATTCCATAGCATTTTGACAGAGTAAAAGGGAAAAACAATAATTCGTCATATTGTTTTTTTCAAGAAAAACCTGAACGTAATCAAAATGAAATAGCTAGCAGATAAGGAATAAAGCTGAATAAGTTAACATACGTTAATTAGCAGCAGTACGCATATGTTAGTTAACATAGGTTAAGGGAGTATTCATTCTATGTATTATCTAACATATGAGCTCATCTAGCTTGGCTGTTAAATTTAGCTCTACAATTTTTGTCTCAAGAATTTCCATTATTTTTGCTTTGCCTTTTAATGCAAGAAATGTGGAAAATGTTACGAAAATAATCGAATGCTTTGCACTGCTGGCATTTAGCCAAGATTTCTAAAAGCGATAAAGTAAACTTGTCGGAAAAAGGAACATGTATACTATAAATTCCTTCAGGCGTAATACATAAATTCAATAACCTTTTGTAGACAGTTCAAAAGGTTATCGCAAAAGTCAACTTATCAGTAAACATATTTCTATTTGCATATGTAAATATGTAGCAGAGCGTTACAGTTGTTTACATATATATTTAAGGAAATATATATTTTCTTTGGGGCTGCCTGGAAATTCCCAGCTATTTCTGTAATATCGTCCTATTTAATTGCGAGGTCATTATAATACACATATATATCCACGTATTTATGTTATATATTTGTATTTGTAGCTCCTTTCACTCACGCAATGGCATTTGCTCGAAACTCAATGAATATAAATAAAGACACGCAAGACTTAATTATAAATAGAATTTCCGAATTCCTTTTTGGCAGGAGTTGAAATGATTTTATTTTCCTTGGAGTACTCACACCGAAGTTTTCGTTTATATTTAGAAATTAAAATACTTGCTGAATTTTAATGGGAAATTACAAGAAGTAATTATGTAGCAAGCTAATCTAATTTATATGAATTGAAATGACCCATTTAAACACTTCATAGTTTACATGATGTTTTTTTTTTTTTTTAGAAAAAAGTCTACTTCACTTGAAAATTCTAATCAAAGGCGAATTTTTGGGAGCGTTCCTCCAAATCTTATCTGATTTTTCAAGTAACCATGATCTCGTTCTACAGTCTTGAAACGCCATTTAGTCACAAGTTAAAAACGTCTTTGACATCATCGACACTCGAGACACATTTGTAGGGAATTTCAGAACGATAAACCGCACAATATGTTGATTGAGGCTCATTTGTGGAACATATGGCAATGGCATCTGTTGTCGGGAAAAAAATCTAAAGAAGTTTCCAAATGCAAAAAAAAAAAAACCTTAACAGCAACAGCTTTGGGCCTTATTCCGTATTTCCCCATTTATTAATTGTGATAAGCAAAATTCTGTATCCCAAAAGATAATGTTACCTAGAAATGTTAATACGAATACGAGGAGGAATATCGGCTGTGTTTTAGTCGCTAAGCCAACAATCTGTTATCAATTCTAGAAAAACCCCATTGGTGGTCGTTTATTATTGCTATGACGGTGATTATCATAAGTGTATATACATATATCGGTAAAACTGTGTTATCACTGTGATAACTGTTATCTACGTTTTTCCCATAAAGTGTTTTGAGGTACCCCCTGGGCCAAGGACTGGCAGGTCTATGTGACATATAAAGTGAAAGCGATTAGATATATAAAGTCAATGAGAGTTTCTTAATTTCTCTCTTACCGATAAATGTAAATTGTTTTGTATATGTGACTTAGATCTTATATCCAACATGATATCGATAGCTCTTCAAAAATCGTATAAACACAAGAAATACAGAAAGCTAATATATATTCATTAATAATCATAATATAAAACTTCCTTCAATATTCAATTCCTTGTTTGTGTGCAATCGATATATCAAGAACAAATACAACATATCTGAAAGATCTTAATTTATCGTATGGCAACACGTGCAAAATTCCTTTCATTCCTACGATATCAGCAAAACGATATCGCATGTTCTATCTCAACCTTCAAAACGATATGGGGCTTTGCACACATTGGTACGACAGGTACATATTATATATACTACCTCCACTCAGATAGTACGTAATTGAGTGGGGAATGCCATTGTACGTTGGATTGATCGTTGAAACGTAAGAAAGCTAATTGATCAAGCTAAGCAATAAACAAAATGACGTATGTTACAAACTAGTTGTTTATGGAATTGCATAATATTTAACTATTCCCGTATAGATAGAATATACATATGTATGTATATATATTCAAACCTGTCGATTAAGGCCTTTGATCTGAACAATTGAGCACCCTTTCCTAACTGTCAAATAAATGCATGATGTTAGTTAAATGATCGAGTTAATAAATTAACACAATTTGTAATTGATCGTTAGCTGATGATGAGATGTGCAACCGTTGAACCCTGAGCTCAATTTTATTTGATCGATAATTATCGGCTTGTTGTCAAATGGTGTTGTAATAAAATTTTCCACAACGCTGCTTAATAGGGATTGTTATCATTGCCAATAGCAGTTTTTCCCTGTATTTGTTTATTTCTTAATTATCAATTATAGATATTGCCTTTTTCTATGACGATAATCATCGTTATTTGCAGTATTTACTTGACAGTCTATGGAATTTTTGATATACATATATGGGAAGTGTCTTAGATTGTTATCGATAATTATCGATGTCATGCTTATTGGCTAGTTCGACGAATTGTTTACCTAAATTATAATTTCAAATGCCTATAAGCTTATTCAACAACATTGCTGGCATTCCAGTAATATTTTTTTTCGATAGTTATCGAAGTTGTGATGATTGAGTAATATTTGTACAAACAAGTGTTTTAATTATTAGTTAAATAATCAAGCCAGTAGGTTAATAATCTCAAAGTTCCTTAAAAAAATAAAATAAAATAAATAAAAAAAAAAAACAGTTCAATATATATTGAAATTATAACTAGCTATCGAATTTCCTCATTCGACAGCTTGCTTAAGGCTGTTTTGCACTTAAGCATATATTATGCTCAGTTATGTTCTCTCGATCGGCTTCTATTGTTTCCACTTCCAGCTGTTCGTATAGGGAAGCAAGACGTATGCTTTAATCTCAAGCACATTTCTTTGACTCGAATGTCGCCAATTCAATAAATTTAATTTTGTTGTACTTTTGGATTGCCCGCTGCTGGCTGATACGTAAACAAACAGGTTTAACCCACAATTGTTGCTAACGTCAATAAAAAATGAAATGATTATTTACTAACATATTCTGGAAGTCTATAGATTGCTTTTGTTGACTGCCAATGAAATTTACATCGCATCAACAACAACAACAACAACTTTCTTACTCATTGCAAATCAGCTTTTCTCTACTCATTCTCTCCGTAGAGACAAGGTCAAGCGTCTGCCCGACCGATTATAATAATATCATTATGTGTATATCTACAAGCTTAATTATTTATCACAAGCTCATGTATAACGGAAGTTGTAGACACTTGAATGAAACGTGCCTCTCTATATGGTGATCAGGCAATGTTGACACAGTTTGTACTCGTACTCCTACAAAATTATTGGATGGGTTTAACCCTAACAATAACAACAGAAAAATGCAATCATTGTCTCACAATTGTCAACAGCAACTTTTACCGCTCTTTATCAGCTGTCGAGCACTTGACTGCCTTTTAGGCCAGTCTCTGACCTCTGCGGGGTTTTGCCCACATGCCGATATATAAATATCGTACGTATATATGTATTTATATGTAACAGCGTGTATGCAGTATTTACGCTACGCCGTTTAACAACACGTGGCACGATCATCCACACCTTCCATACCATACACCCATGATCTCACACATATCTACATATATACATATATCTGTATAACACTTACATTTGCATTTCGTTCAAAAGAAAGTCAACAAATGGTTTCGTGACATAACTACGATGTCTCTTAGCCGGCTACCAATTGGAAGTTTTGCCCACGTTAACAAATAATGAAATGAAGAGAAAAACCAAATAGCTTTAAATGTATTTTTGGAAAATCCAGCATTATTTGTGCTAAATTGATTTTGTTACTTTTTGCTGACTTTTGGCAAACGTCTGCTTCTTGGGGTTTCTGTTTTACATTGGGGTTTTCACTTCATTTCCACTTAACAAAAACTTTCAAACCACAAATTGGCGAATTGTGGCGCCAGAGGCATTAAAGCAAACAACCATTAAGCGTATATTGTTCTTTTGTTGAAACAGTTGTCTTTCGCAACGTTTTCTGTGGAGTGAATCAGGTAATTCCCCATTTGCCTAGTGGCCTGGTTCTTTGTGCTGTGGAAAGCAATAAAAAATAATGTTAGTAATACTAGGACAAAAGCTTAAAATCTCTTTCCTAATAAAAGCATTAAGCATTAAAGAAATTAGCCTAAAACAGAAAATTTTCTAATAAATATGATTAAGCGGTAAAGCGGTAAAATTTATTGATAACAATAAGTCTATCTAATTAGAATTTCATTATTTACCGATAAGCAGCAGTCCTAGCAATTTATCGATAACGCTTGCTGGCACAATTGAGCTTTTTGACTCTGCCATCTGGTTCCATTCAACGATTGAGTTATCCAATCTCTTAATATACAAATTCTTATCTTATTTCATAAACAAAACAATTTTATGATTTAATTATGAATCAATGAACTGCAGAATTTGCCACTTCTCTCTGAAGGACAAACAAGCAACGAACTGCCTCTGATCCAAGACAAAAAAAATCAATAACAAGTTGTCAAAATTCCCAAAAAAAAATTATTAAATATTAACTTCACACAGTACGCTGCTAACAATAAGCACAGTTAATTAAAATTAACCAAAGACAATAACAAAAGCCCCACCACAATTTTTATACCCTGAACCCATTTTCAATGGGAAATCAGGGTATAATGGTTTTGTTGAAATGTATGTAACAGGGAGAAGGAGGCGTGGCAGACCCCACAAAGTATATATATTCTTGATCAGGGTGACGAGCTGAGTTGATTTGGCCCTGTCCGTCTGTCTGTCCGTCTGTCCGTCTGTCCGTATGTATGAACGCGTCGATTTCAGAAGATATAAGAGCTAGACACTTCAAATTTTTTTTAAAATGTCCGTAATTACAGCGCGCATATCAAGTTTATCATTAAAAATCGATAACTCATCTCGATCTTTTTTTATCGATAAAAAACCTTATCGAAACCCAGTTATAAAATTATATCTTCTACACCTTTATTGCTAGGGTCTCCAAATTTTTAATGTATGCTTATATGCAATTTATACAATTTCGGTTTTTGTTAAAATTTACCCCCCACCTCTAAATTCTCCCCCTCACCCTCACTTTTGTTAAAAGCGTATTTCAAATACTAGAGACTTGTGCTTTGGCAATTACATGCATATTCATGTTATAATCATAATCTAAAAGTTTCATGAAGATCGTACGTCCATAAAAAAAGTTATTAAACAATTAAGTTCTCATAGTAAGCGCACACTGCAGCCCATGCGTGTTTATGCGTGGTTGCTTGTGTGTGTATGTGTTTGTGTATGTGTGTGTGTATGTGTGTGTGTGTATGCGTTTGTGTATGTATGCGTGTGTGTGTATGTGTGTCTGTATGCGTGTGTGTGTATGTATGCCTGCTTTTGCGTACGTGTGTGTGTGTGTGCGTGTTTCTTGTGTAAGCTGAAAGTCGCGAAAAAGTATTGAAATATCTATTGCTCCAAGGGTTCAGGGGATCTCGTAGTCGAGCAGTCTCGACTAGAGCTTTCTTACTTGTTTTTAATATAATATTTGTGCTGTCAATAAATTTATGAACTTCTCGTTGTGGGTTTTTGCTTAAGGTTAAACAAAGTTGAAAACAGCTCAAAATGGAGCATACATACTTTTGAATTGAATAAAAGAACAGGTAATTTAAACAATTAAAAAAACGTAATATTTTGTATTTTTTACAAACAAAAAGAACTCAGACAGGATTTCTTAAAATAGAACTGAGAATCATGGCAATAAACTTATATTCTATTATGATCATCGATTGTTTTCTTTTCTTTTTTTTTTTTTTTTTACTTAATATTAAATAGTGAAATAATATTTAAATCAAGATCAAACTTATTTAAAAGTTAAATTTTTGAATGGAGTGCGCAATTTCGTAATTCTTAATAATTGATTAAGCTCACATTCGATTAGCGTTAATATTATTATTATATTTATTATCTAAAAAGCAGGCCGCCGCTTGAAACCAAAAACCAATTTCAAGTTTAACTGCTTTTGAATTTTTATTTCTATTGTATTTTTAAAATCTTTTTCTGGTGTTTTTTATGAGGAGTCTGTCAAGTTTTGTGGCTCAGACTTGTTGGCAGCCGCCCAGATAGAGCTTTAGATAATATATAATAATAATATTTAAAAAAAAAAAAAAAAAGCAACTCTCTGTTTAGCAGCTGGAACGGATTTCAAATTTTCAAATCTAAGGCGCGTGACGCAGCAATGCTTGGGAATTCCCCAAGTTTAAAGTTTGAGGCAAACTTTGTGATTAATATTTCATATTTAAGCAAACAAAAAATGTCTATCGATTTGCTACAGCCATGTATGAGTATGTATGTAAAGATGTATTTAATCGTATGCTAACGATCCGCAATAACAACAATGGGAATTGTGCTTGAGCTTCTCTTGACTTTTACTATCGCTTCATCGAGTTTATGCGCTCGTATCATAATCTAGCCAGCGACTTCTCTCTGATCAGCGGAGATCGAGCTTGATCACTGGCTCAAGCACAGAGAAACGAAAAAAAAAAAAAAAAAAAAAAAAATGTTGTCATCGTTTATATTTAAAACTTGTGACACAATTGTTGTTATTGTTTGTAAGCCTCCGAACTGGACTGGGACGGCAACAAGACAGCCGGCTTTAACTTTCGTGCCAGATATCTGCTTTCTTTCTTTCTAGAAAGAGCCACTTTATAACATGGAACCTTTACCAAATATACAATTTACCAAGTATACATCTTCATTGTATCTTTCAAATACAAAATTAAGCAACTATCTACATTTAGAATATGATTTTTGCTGTTGTCATAAAATTAAATCATGCGCGTAAATAGCGTTGAGTCACCTTAAATCATTAACATGATTAATAACTGTCGCGCTCGCGGCGATTAATGCGCATTTAGCCGTAACTATTACGACGTGCGAGCCACCCTAACATTAGTTAATCTAGTTCAAGTGCAAACGATAAGCATTTATCGCTCACCAATTGAACTTGTTGTCAACATAGATAATCTACATACTTACTCAAAAAGGAAAGCTCATAGACCGTTGGCAACGCATGCGCAGGGCTAGGCGATAAAGTAGTTCAGTTGCACTTGTTGCCAATTCACTTGCAATGCTCAAAGATATACAAATACATTTGTGTAGTTGGCAACGCATGCGCAACTTAAATGCGTTTTATTCAAAGTTCTTACGGAAATTGAATGCAAATGAGCGGGCAGCTCTGTGACCAGCAGCTGGAGCTGGAGCGTGTTTGTGTGTGAAAGTCAATCAACAGCACGTGTAACAGCAAAAACCACAGAACAGCCATAATAAAAACAACAAAAGGCAAAAGCTGCCTGTTGTAGCTGTTGTAATTGTTGTTGGCCTTTAATCTGTATGCGCGATCAAGCAGCGAGATATAATTTGAGAATTGTCTTTTTTGTACATATATTCATTTATTTATAATTATAAAAACATCGTTTAGTACAACGCCAGCTGAATTATTGCAACTGCTAGGTATTGTTGTTGTTGTCTGTGAATTATGTGCAAACATTTTTGCTCTTTTTTAAACTTCAACCAATTTGAACTTGGGCAAACTAGTTGCCAATACAACGAAAAGTCTGCTTGTTGGGTTTGTTAACTTTATTTTTGCTTCTTTTTTTTTTTTGCATTATAGCTGTTTTTGTTGCCGCCGTCGCTTTTTATGCCACTGCTGGTTTTTTTGTGTTTGTTTGTTGTAGCTGTTATTTTGCTGCTGTTTTATTGTGGGAATTTCTTGGGTTTTTCAACGCACACCTATGCAAACGCACACGTAGTCAATGCATGTGTGTGTGTGTGCATATGGCAAAACGCGTTCGTTGAGCTGACTTCACCGCCCCTTCCTCCGTATCTCATGTCTCTCGCTCTCTCTCTCTCTCTCTTCCTCACAGTCTTTGCACGCCTGCTCTTGGGGCAAAGCTTTTGCTGGCTGTCGTGCTGTTTTTTTTTTGTATTTTAAAATGCTACTTGTTCAACAACAACACAACGAAGCTTTTTTGCTGAGCGCTTTAGCAGGGATCGTATTTCATTCATAAATGTAGCGCACAGTGGTACTGAATGCATTTGCCTTCAAGCAATTTTTATTAACTTTCAATTTCTTTTCTAACTTTGCAGGTGAACGCTGCGTACATTTGGCTGCAGGCGCTGGACACATTGATATCTTACGCATTTTGGTAGCTCACGGCGCGGACATTAATGCCAGGGTAAGTGAAACTGAGATAAGTTAAGTTTAATTGTTCATTTGAGCGTTAACTGGTTGATTTATTCCGCTCTGATCTTTAATTGAACAGCGCATATCGCTAATGAATAATTTAGCTTTTAATGTAATAAACATAAGTCTTATAAAAGTAACCGATTTTTATTAAAAAACTGCATTTGAATTATGTTTTTTTAGGAGGGCAAAGGCGGACGCACACCTCTGCACATTGCCATCGAGTGCTGCAACGAGGATTTGGCCAATTTTCTGCTGGACGAATGCGAGAAACTTAATCTAGAGACAGCAACATATGCTGGACTAACGGCATATCAGGTGGCCAGCATATTGAATAAATCGCGCATGCAGAACATATTGGAGAAACGCGGTGCAGAGACATTAACGCCGCCCGATAGTGATTACGATAGCAGCGATATCGAAGATCTAGACGATACGAAGGTGAGCGTCACAGCCTAAACAAACAAAAAGAAAATCTAGAATATCATTGAGAAACCCATAGAACATAAGAAAACGTCAAAAATAAGGGTCACCACCAACAGCTTCCAAATGTTCAAGAAAAAATTGTTAAAAGAGCTGAACTGGTATTCAGCTAATGTTGAAACTAGAAAAAATTGAATGAAAAAATTAAGATGAATTGTATTGTAACATTTATCTATTGTTAAACCAACCGACCAAAAAAAATTGCAAAAAGTGGAAATTGGAAAAGAAAACAGCAGCAAAAATAGAAATAGCCGTCCGCATAACTTTACATATAGTAAAAAAAAAAAAAACACAATAAATAGATATATTTATACATAAATAAGAGCTGCTCTATGTTTTAGTAGAGCAGTCAAAGCTACAAAGTTGCCCACTGTAAGAAACAACCAACAAAATAACGAACAAAATGCAATACACACAATATATAGATACATTTATATATACATATATAAATAGATAGATGATATACATACTCTATGTAAAATGAACTATCCATCAGCTGTTCTTATGATATTTATGTTGTACTTTCCCTATCAAAATGTTAACTAATTTAAGCTGTCTATGTAATTCAATGCTTATTACGCTTTATCTCTCCCACTTATACTCTTTATACATATCTCTGTCTCTCTTTGTCTGTATTATGTGTGCGTGTATGTGTGTTTGTAAGTGTCCGTGTGTGAATGTCTGTATGCTCTAACAAATATTTTAAAAAAACAAAATAGAGCTAGAACTTGAACTACAAATAGAACTAGATCTAAACAAATGTACGGTTTCTTTCTAGCTCTAAACCTTTTGTATGGAGAAATAAAAGAAAGTATAGCAAAAATACAAATAATATATACAACAAAATCTATATGAAAATGTAGCAAAGAATATATACTACAATATACTACATTTAACATAAGTTAGTTAAAAATCTAATTGATGTTTCAATGTTCTGACTGAATGAATTATGTTGCAAATAAACATTTTATTCTAAAACCAAAATGAAATAAGATTTATAAAATTATTGGTAGTAATTTAAAAGAAAGAATATGTAAGTATTTAAAATATATAAATTTCTATGCATGGTTATATAGCGTTTTGTTAATTATTTTGTTGGTTTTGCTTTTCAACTTTTATTGCTTAAATTTTAAAAAGAAAGTTTTTATAAAACAAATTGTATACTTTTCTTATTTAACAAACTAATTTTCATTTAGTAATTTTATTATTATTATTTTTTTATATTTATATTTATAACATATTTTTTAATTTACTATTCTTTTTTTTATTTTATTTTTAATGTTTAAAAATGTTTTTCATATATTTTTGATGTCATCTATTCTTTGCAGATCTTTGGTGATCCGCGTTACTTTGTCAGCTACAGTGGCGGCAATCCCATGACAGTCGCTTGAATATCACTTTAATTGTACATATACATATATACAACAGATCCATAGTACATAAATATGTATAAATATATATATTTAGCAACGCTATAATTCCAATAACAGCTGCTGAAGAAAGGCAACAAACTATGCTGACACGAGATATTTTTGACACGTTCCACACATGCGACGAACAAAAAAATACAAAATAAATCAATGGAGTTAAAAAATAAAAAACACCTGCAACTAACTGTACCCACAATACAAAAAGATTAATTATATAATAAAAAGGAAAAAAAATATTGTTTACCATGTAAGCCTGTCAAAATAAGTGAATAAAACAAAAAAGGTTGCAGTATGGCAAGCATTTTATTTATAAATCATGAACATGCAATTTAAATAAATATATCAAATAGTCGTCACATAATTGAATGAACAGCAATCAAATCATTGATGTCATCTGTACAATCTTCAATTTACAAACATAAAATAAAATGCACAAAACTTAAATATACATCAAAATACACACATATCAAATATCTAAGTCACATAATTATGAAATATGAATTGGCTTAGCATGAAAGTCTTAAAAAATAACAATTGAATTAATATTGTTTGTTTGCTAGCTTAATCGAAATACAAATAGTTTTATCTAGTCTCGAATCGTTGGGTGAGTAGGTCTTCAAGTCTGCCAGCTCTTTGTTGGAAGAGAATCTGCCTCTAGCATTTGCTCTGCTAAGAAATTCCTCTTCGGATCCATCATTAACCGTCTCCTAGAAGTTCGTCTTCTTTGCATCCCTAACGTATGCTCTGTCGAAAGACACTCTTCTTTACATTGCTACTGGCAGTGGACACCTTTTTGGCTGCCATTGGATCGGGTGCAAAGCAGTTCCATAGCCGCAATGTCTCATCAGCTCCAGCGCTTATCACTGTGCTGCCATCGGGTGACATGGCCATCTGCAAGACACGCGATGTATGTCCAGTTAGATCGGCTTGCTTAACCATCGATGGATACTTCCAGATGGTCAATTGATTGTTGGCAAAGCCGTGTGCAGAAATCAGCTCCTTGTAGTGCCGCGAGAAGAGCAGAGAGCACACCTGCGATTTGGAATCTACAGACTTGATAAGTGACCCGTTGCATACATTCCAGAATTTGATGCAGCGATCCGCCGTACCGCCACCAGATGCCAGGGTGTTGGGCTGCCAGGGACACCATGCAAGGGCTCGCACAGCTGCCTGATGTTCATTGAATTTGTGCAGTGGGTCAGTGGCGGTGCCTACTCCACTCCCAGCTAGGGACCAGACATTCACTAGATTATCATTGCCTCCACTAGCTAAGTACTTGAAATCCGTGGACCACTTCAGACCGCACACCTCTTGTGCATGCCCATTTAATGAGCCTACTTTGTGTTCCCTCGAGCGCACATCGTGATGTATAATCGTGCCATCCCGACTGCCTGATGAAACCAAAAATGAGTTCCATGCCAGAGAGCCAACACGAGCGCTATGTCCATCCATCACACGCAAGCGTTTCACCTTCGAGCAGTCCCAGAGCTCTACAGCTCCACTGCTATTGCCTATAGCCAAGATCTGACCCTCTTGGATCCAAGAGAGCGCGCAGGCATAATCTCCTTCCTCATACTCGGTTAGTTGTTCAATATTTCCACTCGCTGCATTCCACAAGTAAACGCAATTGCCCAATGCAACGGCTACTATGTTATCGCCACTCCAGTCCATGAGATTGAGATCTAAGTAGAGCAGAAAATGTAGTATACATACCATAGGTGATATAGAAATACTTACAGTAATCATTGATAAAGTCTGGCGCATCAAGTATACGCTCCGATGTGGTCGGTATATAGCGCGATCCGCTCTTCGTCGATATGGGCGTCTTCAATGAGTACACCACCTTAAGAGGATTTGTATGGGACTCGGGAGCAGCGGGTGCTTTGTTTTGATAGCACAATATGCGTCCACTTTTGCTGCTCTCGCCCACCTGAGCCACCTCGGCAATCAGTTTCTGCCGTTCACCTTTATGAGCAGATGCCTGGACATTATTCTCGTTGCTGCTCGTTGGCTGCTGCTCTTGGTCCTCATCGGACTTATCGCCCGTGTCTTTGTTGACCTACAAATAGGACGTTCTATATGGTAACCTATCTATAAATTTGTATTATATTAATGCTAATTACCAAGAAATGTGCCAATTCAAAGTTTGTGGCTGCACGATTGGGTATAAAACGATCTCCTCCTCCTGGTGTCTTCGTTGGCGTCGTTGCACTCTTTTTAGTCTTTGCGTCAGAGCTTTTGCCTGGCGTTTTGGTTGGTGCTTGTACTCCGGAAAAGCTCGTATTATATGAAACGGATAGCACGGAGCGTGTTGTATTCACGCTTCCATTGAGCGAGGCTTCCAGCTTCTTCTTCCAGCGGGGCGCAGGACCACGCGTCTCTCCATCCATGATCAAAGCATTCTGCAGATCACTCACAAAATTGAATTGAGACATTTTTCACATAAAATATTATCGTCTCAGTTTGTCTAGTTCAGTTGTTATTTGTATTTATTTATCACAAAATTGATTGCACAGGCGTTGTTAAATATAGTCTGTGTTCGCACGGCTGTCAAAAATTGCAATGGCGGTTTGGAAATGCATTGGATATGAAAATTCCGCGGCAAACGATACCAGGGCTGCATAATGCACGCAACGGAATAATAATTGCGCGCTTGTGAGCTTATTTCACTCTTCTGAACGATTTCTAAAAACAGAACAAAGTGAAGCAAATTTAATATTATCTTTTAAGCTAAATTAAGATATTAGATTTCAATAATTAATTTTTTTCATATTATTATCAAAGCTCTGAGAAACATTTATTATAATAACCCTGGCTTCCAGCTGTTTACAGCGACACACCCTTAACAGAGTCGTTATGCTCTGTTGTGTTTGTTATATGACTATCAACAGATTTCAATATATTATAGAGCCTTAATTTTCTTCAAAGTTGTCTAAATATGGTTTAAGTAGATTTTTCATGAAATAGTTTATACAGAAATTGCAAATAAATTTTATTCAAAACATTTTCATAAAACCAAAGTAGGGCGACACTGGCACGCACTGTTAATAGCATTAGGGCGAAAAATTAAGCGACAGTCACAGCTGTCATCATTCTACACGACTCACACACTCATGTAGCAGGACCAGTGCGTAATTATAACAAAACAATTTAAATAAACATCTGTAATATATATTTTATTAGCTTTCAACTAACACCCAGAAGTATTTTAGTATCAAGCCGCTACAAACAATGGCCTTCAACTTCACCGCTTTCACGTATATTGTGGCGCTCATTGGCGATGCATTTCTAATATTTTTCGCGATATTTCATGTGATTGCATTTGATGAGCTCAAAACAGATTATAAAAATCCAATCGATCAGTGCAATAGTCTCAACCCGGTAAGAGAATATATAATATATACACATATATATGTATATATTAGTTTGGAGTGTGACTTAAGCAATGACTAATCATTTTGAATTTTTACAGCTGGTTTTGCCGGAATATTTGCTGCACTTTTTCTTAAATTTACTTTTCTTATTCTGCGGAGAATGGTATTCACTTTGCCTCAATATACCATTAATAGCCTACCATATATGGCGGTAAGTTTTATCACCATAGGATTAATCATGATTACATAAATTGAATAAATAATTGGCTTGCAGCTACAAGAATCGTCCATTGATGTCGGGTCCTGGTTTATATGATCCCACTACGGTTTTAAAGACGGACACATTATCGCGGAATTTGCGCGAGGGTTGGATTAAATTAGCCGTCTACTTGATCAGCTTCTTCTACTATATATACGGGTAATTACTTATGCTTATAAATATCATTTTGCATTTGTCTAACGTTCTGTTTTCGTTTTTCTGCTAATTTTAGCATGGTTTATTCGCTCATCTCAACATAAGAGGGTATAAAAAGGGCAGCTGCCTGGGGATCTCATTGTTGTTGGCACTAGAGCATCTTCTACATCTACATCCGCATATATATCTACACACATACACACGCGCATACACAGACAGGCACACACACACACACGCCTAACCAGTCCTACACAACTCCATTTGGGAGCGAAGAATGTTTTTAAATGTAAAAATTTGCTAGTTTATTCATAATGTCAACCATAACAAGGAAACGTCTGTGTAGATTTCTAATGGTTTTTTTTTATTATTTTTTAAATATAATTTACTTAGTTTTGCATTTGGTAGTTGAAGCCTCAGAAAAAATAAATACAGTAAACTAACAGAAATTTTGTAACATTTACTTTATTTTATGGAATTATTAAGAACTACATTGAAGGTAAAACTTATCAATTTTAATTTTTTTACTACTTTTACAAAGTAAAACTCATATGCTACAGTGAATGCGGCCTACTGAGGACTTCGACTCGACCTTGTCGAATTCTAGTAGTAGGCTAGTATCTAGTAATGTTATCTTAGACGTAGGCTATACTTAAAGTTATATCTCTAACACTATCTTCCATCTAATCAATTGCCTAAGTCATCGGCAGCAAACATTACTAAGTCAGTTACAAATATGAATATACACAAGATGTTAATGTTATTTAAGAACTATACGCCAAATATTTATAACATTTGATTTCTATATATTCTAAATAGCTTGCGAGATAGCGGCATATTCGACTAAGCTACCTATCCATTGAAACAGAGGACAGTTAAGATATCAAAACCAATTGTACACGGGCCACAGCACTTTAAACATCATAAAGATTACAAACAAGTTCTTATCAAACCTTGGCTGCCTGCCAACTAGCCCTATCTGCATAAATGTAATTGCCCAACATGAAATTTGGCGTACGTATCTTGATTTAACTTTATTTTACAAACGGCTTGAATTTGAATCAAGAATTTACCTTTGTACATATCTCCATTTCGATAAAAATATATTACATATATATGAATATAGGTGTATGCCATATGTATTCACAATAATTTAGAATTGGGTTAGTATTTAGCATTAATTATGACATAAAAACAACAAAGAACAGGAAGAAGAATATCAAAACACCGAAGATCTTAATCATAAGCCAACGATTTTTGGAAACGGATTGAAAATATTTGAGTATTTCGCCGTGCGCTGCCTCAATATTTAGCTCCGCATCCGCCACATTGGTATCGATGCGCTCAACAATCTCCTCCTGCTCTTTAACCATGTGCGCCAGCTGCTGAAAGATGCCTCCAAGCTCCACAATTGTGGACTCAATATTCTGCATTGTCTCAGCACGCTGTTGTACATACGAATCGGATTCATCGTAGATGGCCAGCTGCTGTTGTTGCTGGAGATGTGAAGTAGCTCCTAGCAGGGGCGTCGCTTCTGTTCCGCCCATATCTATGCTAACCGCTTGATTCTCCTCGCTGAGCAGCAGTGAACCCTGCTTGGCGGTCGATGGTGAAACGGTGTGCGCTGCCAAAGGTCCAGGACCTTGGCTGAATTGATCACGTCTTGTCTTCTGATGTTTGAGATTTTCGGTACGCACTTCAAGGATTTGCTTAAAGTCTGTGCTCATACTGGCCAATTTAGATTGCAGGGCAAGCACCATATTGGAGGAATGTGAGACGAGGTGCTTGCCATTTGTGGTGCGGCGCTGATCCTTGGAGATGTCCTGCAGCTTGGCTATTTGCTGGTTTAATGCATTCAAGTCACCTTTGATGATGTAAGTCAGCTCCTGAATCTCCTGCGGTCTGTCGTCGAATAGACTCTTCTTTTTGGCCACTGCAAGCAAGTGAATAATGGTTAAATCGATAAATAGAGAATAGATATGTATAATTGATTAATTTACACATGGTAAGTTTCTCCAGTTTCGCATATGTGCTGGCAATATTCTTGCCTATGAAGCGGGCAACCATCATAAATTCCGAATAGCTCTGCACCTGTTTGGCCTTCCTCGGATCTCGTATGTTGACCGCTCGTGTGATGTTTCGTGATTGTAGCGAACGAATCGCATTGGCAAACTCGCCCGTACGATCTCTTGCAGCCATTATGAATATTTCTGGCTCCTCGATTTCTTCAGTTTCAACCTGTGCCGGGTGACCTCCGAAATTATAGACGCTCTTCTCGTAGCTGTTGCTGCTATTGTTATTATCCAAACTTTGCGACTGATTGGGATGATTGCCTGTTACAACAGCAGCAGCGGCGCTCAATGGCTGTTGTATGAAAGTGCGCAGCGCCTGGCCAGAGCGTGACGAAATGCCACTAAACAAGTTCCACTGACGGGCGGCCTTGTCGTATTTGTCGTCTGCGTCGACACTCGAAGAAGGTTCGCCAATATTAATGGCAGCTTCCGATGGTGGAGCTACGTACAACAATTGCTGTTGGCCAGGATGGATTAGCGACTGCTGCTGCTGCAGTTGCTCCTGCTGTGGCAATTGCTGGACACTGTAATTGCTGCTGAATTCCTGCTGGTCCGTTTGTTGATGACGGCGTCGAGTTTGCATTTCATTTCAAGTCAAGGTTCTTAGTTGCTTAGATCCTTGTCCTTCGTATTGCTTTTGTTAATGTATTTGTTGTTGACGTTGCCTTTTGCATTCGTCATGCACAGCTCTTCGCTTTCTTGTTTTACGACTTGGATTAATTTACTCTTTTGGCGATTTACTTGCATGTGCTGCAGTTCTTAACTCAATTTTGTATCCACGCTAAATATATATTTATAAATTTCTCACAAATTATTCTGTGGAATTTTGCGATTGAATTATGAGTTTCCTAGATATTTTGCACTAATAAAAAAAAAACAGTTGTACCCACACATGCACAGTCAAGCCATCCCAGATGACAGATGACGTGTTGCTGGCGAAGAGAGCTGCCAACTCAATTAAATACCATATAAATATAAAATACCAAACTAAATTATTAAGTAGATATAGCTGTGTGAAGTAAGCGCCAAATATGAGTTTACAATACAAAAAAGTCATTTGGCATATATTGAGTTAAACAAGTTGACCATATTTTGAAGGATTATTATTGTTTTTCTTATTTACATAAATAAAATTGGTATTTAAATACACCAAATATCATGAGTTGGCAGCGCCACCGGCAACAATTGACAGCTGCTGGATTCTCTCGCCGTTCTTCCTCTTACCCAGTGTTTTTTCATTCATTTCGTCTCGTGTGCCAATTTGTACTATAAATTAATGTTTTAACATAATTAACCGAAAAAGTCAAGGTTTATAAAAGAAAATGACGCTGTATCACTTTGGAAATTGTGTTGCACTACTACTGCCATATTATTTCACCTACAAATACTCGGGCCTGTAAGTAATATATACTTTTGAATTAGGGCAACCAATAAATCAAGCCATTAATCAATAAACATTTGTTAAAATTGATAAACATTTTTCAGGTCGGAATATGGTGCGTTCTGGAAATGTGTGCAGGCAGGCTGCATTTATATATTCACACAGCTTTGTAAAATGCTCGTATTAGCTACATTCTTCTATTCGGACTCATCATCGAGTAACGGAGAATTTAACTTTTTCGCGGTATGCAATTCAGATTAGGAAATATTTATTGTTCGATTTAAAAATGTGGCATGTTCTTGTAGGAAATACTGCGCTGCAGCGTAGATATTGCCGATCTACTTGGCTTTGCACTTATACTGAGTCGCATACCCGGCAAGGGCCACTCGAAATTAATCACCGCTGGATTGGGCTGTAAGGTTACAATGCCCAGGATTTCAATTAAGTTAACTTAATTATTTATTCATTCATTTCAGGGGCTACTGCGGAGGTCATACTGTCTCGTGGTATTATGTTGTGGGTAGGCGCACGTGGCACCGAGTTCAGTTGGATCTATATACAGAAGTGCTTGGAGTCCAACGTGATGCTCGTCCAGCATTTATCAACTGCCACGTTGATCTGGTTGTTCACACGTCACGATCTCAACAAGGCACTAAAGCCGCTAGTCTCCATATTGTTAGTCGTGACCATATTTAAGGGCGTTTGGCTGGAAGGCTTGTTGCACATCCTAAGCATTGGACCTTGGACATCGATTGCAGTCAAAGCTCTGGTTGCTGCCATCATTGGCTTCTGCTCACTGAATATTTATGCATGCCTGGCCCAGCAAATTGGCATTTAATTCAATTTTAGTTTTTCATTGAATTTTGTTTTTCATATACTTTGGTTTTAATGGTATTTAGCGAGGTACAAGAGTTTAAGACGAAAGATAACAAAACAAAGAACGATTTAGAGAATTAAACAAATGTTAATGAATTATAGTTATTTAAACAGTAACAAGAAACAAGTTTACAAAAAAATAGAGAAAAAAAAAAGAAACTTCAAAACCAAATATAAACACTCGAGTGTTAATTAACTAACATTTAGAAATCAATTATTTATAAACTGCTCACAAGTTGTTAAGTTTTCTTCAATAAGCCAGTTGGACTCTGCGCCTAAAGTAATTTCGTTTATCTCCACAGAGTCCGGCTTCGTGGAGAGTTCTATAAAGCCTTCCTTTGCAAGATCTAAGAGATAAGAAAAGATTAGATATCGTATTTTACTTTCATCTATGTTACTAACATAACAAATGATTGAATGCCAGGGCCGCTTTAAAGCGATCCGGAAATGATTTGATAAACTTGTTGGCATCTATACACTTTAAATCGGGATTATAGCGCCATATGCTGAGCAAATGCATCATAATGCGCAAAGAATCTTTGTTGAAGAAAGATTAAGTATTAGTTAGTTAGCTAGAAGCCGCAACTAAACTCATCGTCCGCCTACCTATATTTTTAATATCGTCATTGTAAGTGGTATAGGAATTATTATTGTTGTTATTGCATCGTGGATCCTCAATTGCAGGTGGAGAGAGCTGAATAGGTTGCTCTGCCTCTAGTGGTGGCAAAGCAGAAATCTCTAATGTATTTAACAGTTGTGGACTAAGAGGTCTCATAGACAGTATCTCTCTGGACAGCTCATCACTATACTCAGCTCCTAATATAGCTCGTAGTGTTGATTCACACGCCGCTTCAGCTTGTTCGCTGTTCAGCTGCACATCTCTCTTCAAACGATCTGGAAAAAGTTGACTACAAAAACAATGTGATTATAATAATATTTACTAATAATAATAATAAAATCTAACCTTTGCCTGAAACTATTTAGCAATACCTCACAGGTATTGTTGTGCTTAATAATTTTAGGTTTCCGCCATTTTCCTTTTGTTAATCTTCTAAAAAAGATTTCCCTGTCTCGGAGCAGAGCATCTCTTGATAATTTTATGATTTGATCTTTAATAACTCTGTTTTTGCGTTTTGATTTAGTTTTAGGTTTTTGTGGAGTAATAACAATTGGTGGAGGCAATTCCAGCTGCTCCATCTCCTGCTCCAGCGGCTGACAAGGATTCAAGGTTTGTGGATTATTGTTTGTCTGCTCCATAATTGCATCTGTTTCCAATCTGGGCATTTTATAGCTCAAAACACCTGTAGGACAGTGGTCAAGCGACTTGCGCTTCACTAAAAATATATAAATACTTATATATAGATAAGAATAGCTGACTATATTACCAGCATTTCTGGCTGGCAGAAATTCTTCAAGCGCGGTCACATCAACTTGATTGGAGTCACCAAAGCCATTGTTCCACATTGTCTCCTGCTCCATTTCTGTAAAAGTTAGCTCGTGCGTTACGCTTATCATGTGCTCGGGTAAGCAAGTGCGAGCCACTTCTATAGTTTGTGACTGAAATGTCAAGGCAGACCAAAAATGTCAGACCATACTTTGTATTTATATATATATAAACTATTACCTGTTCGATTGCCACATTTTCCTTCTCTATATTCCATTGTTGAGATTCGGTTAATAAATGTCTATAATAATCTACATTTTCCTCATCTAATAGTTGCGGCTCTCTGACTCTAGCTCTCTTTGCCACAGAAACAGTCGTTGTGTGCTTCGTGATAATTTGCTTTCTTTTGCGGCAATTAAAATTCGGATTTGTTTGCTGCGTCGGTTGATTTAAATCGAATTTGTTCCTCATAATTTGCTCCAGCAAATGCTTGGTATCATCTAGGTGACCACAATAGTTATAATTATAGGATAGCAATTGGAATGCAATTACATAACTATATTTACCCAGTAGCGAGGTAACCTGTTGATTTAGTATGTAATTAATTCCAAAAGTGAGGCGCGCAATGTCTTTGAAGGTAACAGCTCGACAGCTCAGAGTGTCCACTACATTATTTAGGGTTCCTCTCCTCACCTGATTCGTCTCAATAATGTCGGATATTTTTTCGCTTTTTATCAAATATATTCAGTACATCAATTTACAGTTACAAAGTTTGCAGTTATGCTTGCAACATCGGACCTACCAACTTGCAACCACGTCGATTTCGTTAATTTCATGTCGCGCAAACTGTTTTACAAATTGCGTTGTTGAATATTTTTTATTGCCTGCTATCCAGCAGGGTTTTAAGAGATTTATTTCCTTATTTCCTTTGAAGTCAACTTGTTTTAGCGCCATGGCGCTATTTAGTTGCCAGTTTCATAAATGAACGGTAAATTTAAGCATATTTGATGTTTTGGGCGGGAAAATGTCACGTTTTGCAGCACTTAATTTTAATAGTGGAAATGATCGTTAACAGAGATCTTGTTTCGTTGAGATAATAATTTTATAATTAAACTCAAAAAAACGTATTTCTTTAAGTAATTTTTTTAATTTATGTATTGCATATCTTTTATTGTTTATTGGTATTACAGTTTGTTGTCATTAATCGATAGTACGAGCAACAGCTAGAAATAACATTTGAGTGAATGTTAAGTTATGAGGGTGCCCACAGGTGTATGTACATATATCTAGTGTTCGTGTTGAGTCAAAACAAAGGAGGTGGACACGGCAAAAGATTTTTGTTATTTGTGTTATCTGCCGCTGTTTTCGTTTTTAGCTAAAAGAAAAATAACTTTGAATTAACTCTTAAATACAAGTGCAGATAAATCTAAATGGTGAGAGTTTTTATTTTCTCTCAATGCAACGGATAGCATATGAAAAAGAATGACTAATTGTTTTGCTCTGTGGGCGGGCCAATTTTTCGTGCTTTGTGCGTTCTGTTGAGGCGATAAGATTTGTTATTCTTCAAATGCATTAACTAATTAAAACCGTTGCAATTGCAGGGTGATAACAAAATATGCGACATTAGCAATGAGGTGCTCGAGGAATTGAAAAAGTTTCGCTTTCGTAAAAGCAAAACCAATTCAGCGCTGATATGTAAGCGGAAAATTTATAGAATGTTGCCATGACAACAAAGTATCTAAAGCAAACGGGCCGTTGATTGATATATCTTCTCCCTTTCTCTTTCCTTCCTTCTTTCCTTCTCTATCCGCCTAACAGTAAAAGTTGATAGGGAGAAGCAATCGGTGGTGCTCGATGAGTTCATTGATGATATTTCTGTGGAGGAGCTGCAGGATTTACTGCCTGGCCATCAGCCCCGCTACGTGATTTACACATATAAAATGGTGCACGACGATCAGCGTATTTCGTATCCTATGTGCTTCATCTTCTACACACCGCGAGACAGTCAAATAGAACTGCAAATGATGTATGCCTGCACAAAAAGCGCGCTGCAGCGAGAAGTGGATCTGACTCGAGTGTACGAAATACGTGAGTTGGATGAATTAACCGAGGATTGGCTGAGGGCTAAGCTTAAGTAGATGCAGATCACACTCTGCGCGTCATTCATATATAGAAAGCAATATTTTACAAATAGTTTCTCATATATATTTTAAATGGAGCCGAAGCGAAATACCAACGATAACGATACATACCAAACAGCAAAGCAAAGCAATATAACAAATATGACAATTCCTTTTTTTATATAAACAAAATAATACATTTTAAATTATTTATACAATGCCAACAAAAAGCAAGCAGCAAACAGTATATAGTTTTACATTTAAATGTATTTGTAATGAATTTTTAAAGTGATTTTAGTTGAGAGTTTAAGAAGCAATACAAATGATCTTATAGAAGCTGTGCTTGCCAAATTTTATATATTTATTGTACAAACAACAAAAAACATGACAAAGAATTCCATTTTTATATACATAATTGCATATGTAATGCTTAAAGAAAAGTGTTCAATATATTACAAAATATCAAACTGTACTTAAGTAGAATATGGGTGTATATCTATACCCTGTAATTATTGTGGATCATCAAGGGTATATCAAGTGATGTTAACCGTGCATTTATAGATGATGTGTAAAGAGAGTAAAATATATCAACAGCCAAACGAGTTCAACGAGTTCAAGCCTATCATAAATGTATATTCTTAACCAGAATCAAAATCTGGGATACATGCGAGTCTATGCAATAATTGAAAACTATATTAATTTTTAGTTAAGTCTTGTTTTATTAGGAATTTTTAGTAGTGCAGTCGCTGTGCCGCCGTATGGTGCAACATTGTGTAACGCCCATCGCTGGGTGTGGGTGGAGGCGGTGGTGGTGGTGCCAACATATGCGCCATGGCCGCCATGCCCATTTGGGTGGCTGCATTCGGTGGCGCCAAATGATGCAGTTGTAGTGCATCGTGATGATGCATTGCAGCAGTGGATGGGGGTGCGCCAGCGGGATGATGGTGATGGTAGTGATGTGACATGGGCGGCGGTGCGGGCAAAGGTAAATTCAATAAATTATTATTCACCGCATGCGTGCGGAAATGCAGACTTAAGCTATCAGCCGAATCGTAAGCTTTATCACAATCGGGACACTTGAAATGCGAATGCTCCAAGGTATCCAAGCCCACGGGATCCGTATCGATGGGCTCATCATCATCGTCGTCTACAATATCATGTTCCGTGCTCGATTCGAGCGGATGCAACTTGACCTTGTGAGCGCGCATGTCGCGACGTCTGCTGAAGGACTTGCCGCATACGTCGCAATGATGATTTTTAATGCCCGTGTGGGTGATCATGTGCTTCGACAGATCGCCGGCAGTGTAGAAGGCTTTCTGGCACAGCGAGCAGATTTGATCCCGCACGCCGCTGTGGATCTTCTGATGCGCCTGAAAGTTGCCCAGCGCTGAGAATTGTTTTGAACAGATCTCACACTGAAATGGTTTGTTCCCCGTGTGCGTTCGCTCGTGAACTTTGAGATTGTATTTCTGAGCAAAGCGCTGGGCACAATAGCTGCAGGCATATGGTTTCTCGCCGGTATGTGTGCGAATATGTTGAGTAAGCTGTGCAGCACACTTGAAGCTCTTTTGGCAGGTAGCCACGTAGCAGGTGTGTGGCAGTTTGGCCACTGGCTTAGGTCCACGCTTTTTGTGGCTCTCGGGCGGTTTCCGTTGATATCGTGAGCGTCGTTTGCTGCGCTTCATATCCGCTTGGCCATCCTCCTCATCACTGGAATTCAGTTGCACATTCGCAGGCATTGGTTTAATCTCATTTTCGGTGTTCGTCGCTGCATCGTGGCGAAATGATTCATGTATTCCCAAATATTGACGCAGGCGTAAGTCGCTGTTCTCACACTCCTGCTGAAAATGATAAGCTACTCCTAGCCGGTACAAACAGTTATTACAAATGCCCGCGGGAAGGCCGTCTGTTTTATAAACCTGCAAAGAGTTGTTTTTATTTTTTAATATTTTCAATTAGTTTTTTGCATACAACTTACGCGAATCTTAGAGCACATCATCAACATTTGTGAGGGCATCATCGCAAAGTCTGTGCTATAAATGGATGTTAGTGGGCTTGGCGCCCCTTCCTCCAGACACACTCTACATATTTTATGCACATTAAAATCCATGGTTTTAATGTTTTGATTAATATTTGGATGTAAACAAATGCCAACAGCTGTTGGTTAAGAACTAGGGCTGCGCCGATAGCAGTCGTTGTCCAATAGTCAGGGCTGGGTGTAATGTGAGCAAAATTTAAATCCAACAGAGAGTGCAGTCGTGATACAAGCAAGAATAGATTTAGGTAACAATATTAACTGAATTGAATTTTAAATTTAAATTCTGTTCAATGTAATGCAATCAACTAATGAGCAGTAATAGATTTTGTAGTTTTCTAGCACAAATCACGAGCTGCATACTGTCCAGTTTAAGTGCTGCAAAATCTCTTTCTTTAAACACACTAAATTAGCCAGTGTGACCGAACTCTGCAAGCGCTGACGTGACAGTTGGTTTGTTTGATTAGGCTCTCTCTTCTCTCGCTAGGCAATCTTCTATTATTGCTTGCAAAATAAATAAGAACTAAGTGAAATTTAATTATATATACATATATTTTATAACAATAAAGCGTGTGAGTGTTGCCTGCATGCAAGTTCTACGGTGCGGCGCAGGTGGTGCGGCTAGAGTGTGACGACTCGCAATTTGGATTTGGAGCACGCAGGCTGTTTGGTGAAATTTGTTGTTGTTGTTGGAGCTGCAGCCCCTGCCCCTACACACAGCTAGCAACGCACACATACACATATTTATATATATACAGACACAAACCGACTTACACACATACAAAATGCTGTGTATACGATTTTAGCAGTGAATTGAACAGACGGCAGGAATATATTTAAACTATTGTAAACAAAAGAATAAGTGCCAACAAAATTTATACAATATCGGCGCCGAAAATTATTCACAGCTGGTGAATGCAAAGTTTCCAGTTGGCAGTTGAATAGCAGCACGAGCAATGGCAACAAGTCGAAGCGAAGACGAACAGCAGGATGTCGCAGCCTCTCAGCAGCTGCTCCGGGAGCGTTTATTGAACGGCAGTCACGAGGCTAAGTCAAATGGAAAAGCAGCCTCATCAATTAGCACCAACTATCATAGCTCTGGCACGTTTATGAAATTAAAAACCTATTTGCTCGCCTTGCGTCCTTGGTCACTGTCAGCCAGTTTAGTGCCCACGCTGCTCGGGTCCGCCTTGGCATATCGGTCGCAATGGTCGGATGACTTTTCCATGCTCACATTTTTCTTAACCGCCTTCACTGTCGTCACGGTGCACTGCGCCGGCAATGTGGTCAATACTTACTTTGATTACATCAAAGGTATCGATAAACAAAAGGCTGACGATCGCACTCTGGTCGATCATATACTCACCAAGGATGAGGTAAGCGAAGACATCAATGCTTATACAGTATCGTCTAAAATATTAGTCACTCAATTTTAATTGATTCTGTTTGTTTATTTTTAGGTAGTTTCATTGGGTGCTATTTTGTATTTGGCGGGATGTGGAGGCTTTGTGCTGCTCGCCGTGCTGAGTCCAGCTAAAATGGAACACTTGGCACTTATCTACTTTGGCGGCCTATCGTCGAGTTTCCTCTATACGGGCGGCATTGGTTTCAAATACATTGCACTCGGGGATCTTGTCATCTTAATACTGTTCGGGCCAACATCGGTGCTATTTGCGTTCATGGCGCAAACGGGTCACGTGGACTGGACAACAATGGGCTATGCCATACCGCTAGCTCTCAATACAGAGGCCATATTGCATAGCAATAATACACGAGATGCGGAAAGTGATGGCAAAGCCGGCATTGTGACGCTGGCCATACTCATTGGACGGACTGCCTCCCATGTTCTCTATGCCATGCTGCTCTTCACACCCTATTCGCTTTTCTTCATTTTTGGACTGAAGTACTCTCTGTGGTTCCTGTTACCGTTAATAACGCTCCCACAAGCATTTCAAATCGAGAAACGTTTTCGCAACGAGCAAACGATGGCTGCGGTGCCACGGCAGACGGCAAAACTCAACTTCTTCTTTGGCATACTCTATATAGTCGCCTGCTGCTGTGCCCAGCAGCTCCCAACTTTTGTGTGGCGCAAAAACTGAGACTAGGAGATGAAAGCAACGATATCTATATATATATAAAAAAAAAAGAACTCAAACAGAAATAACTGCTGCAACATTTTTAGGGAATTTCATTAGTTGTTTAATTTGATTTTAGCGAATGTGTGTATGCATATAAATTGTATTTGTATATTGTCTCAAATTTCTATGTTGCACAAATGTTGAATGCTTTTTGCTAGTCTTCTAGTCTCTAATCCTAATCCTAATCCTAATTCTATTTCTAGAACTGAACATATCCCCCCACACGAAATAGCTCAGCAGCCTGTGCTGCAGCTGCGAATCACTTTATTTATTTCACTTCAACTGAATCGTAAATTTATAGTTTATACATATATATACTGTGTACTCTTCTTCTCGCGCGTTGAAATCATGGACCAAGATCATGTGTGCAACAATTAATGAAATCATCTTAGATATATATATATACATGCATACATATATACATAAATGTATAAGATGAAGTTAATGTTACTTTATAGAAATGCTTAAAATATGCAAATAAGTTAACGCTGGCTTTGCTTTTATGTGACAATTGTTAGCGTTTTTTACACACATACGTACATAAAAACATACATATATACACCATATATATATATATATATATATATCTAATTAGATCATGTAAGCCCAGTGTCTAGCAGCAGGCTCAAGAGTGAGAATATATCAACACACAAATTTCAAATTTTAAAATAAAAAAAAAAAAAAATACAAAATAAATATATGTACATATATATAACAAAATGCCGATCGAAAGATTTCGAGCAACAATTGTTTTCCAAGCATAAATCACAAAAACCTAAACAAATAGCTTTAAATAACAATAACAAACAAAACAAAAATTTATGCAATTCGTGTAGAAGAAGAAAAGGCAAATGAAATATTGTTGGAATGCGCATTCTTAATACATATAGAAAATTAAATTCAATGCAATTTGTGGAAATAACATTTGTATAATATTTGCTAAGCTGATAAATTGTTTTTCATACATATATGCCATATATATATTTATATAAATATATATATATGTATTTGTATTTGTATCGTACTTTTAGTGCTTAAATCTAATTTTTATGTATGCACAATGCGAAATGCTTTTGTTGTTTGCTGAAGAACGTGCGAAATATCAAAAGGCCAATTTAAAAATCAAATTAAATTGATCAAAACTGAAATTGATAAAATGATGTGAATCGAATGACGAAAGAAAATAACCTAAATGACAACTTTGTAGACTATATATGTAACAAAAGAAAAATACTAACAAATATGAACAATAATAGTTATATGTGAGAATTAAAACATAAAAACATAATTAGAGAATGTAGCAAAATATTGTGTTCAATAATGAATGATTAAAAACCAAAAGAGGGCGTTGTGGATAATCCATTGATTGATTAGTTAGTTACTCAAGGTAGGTGTGCAGGCGCATGAATATTTACTTCAGCTCAATGCATATATAATATATGTAAGCGTGTGCGTACCAAGAATAATCTAATTAATTCAATATCGATAATGTTGCCCGCAATTCGATAACATTTGATCAAGTGTGGTGTATAAAGCGTATAAAATGGTAGACTATGATATATATCGACCGTTGCTCATTGCAAAACCATAGCCGTTATTGCTATTGTTATTTTAAACAAAAATTGCATTTCCTTAAAAGCTGCTCATGATCTGGCCACCAGCATGGCATCGTATGGCTTTACTGCTGCCGTGGCACCCTCGAGCGGCACCTCTTCGGGCATCTGGCCAGGAATGGCAACCAATTTAAAGTGCTGCAACAGCGTTGTGGTGAACATAAACAAATTCTGTCGACCCAGTAAGTCGCCCATGCAACGATGTCGTCCAAAGCCGAATGGATTAAATGCCTCTGGCAGTTTGACTTGTCCACCAACGAGATATCTTTCCGGATCGAATACTTCCGGTTCAGGAAAATCAAAACTATTGATAAGCATGCCACGGAAACAGGCAATTACCATCGTATCCTTGGGTATCTCATAGCCGGATAGGCGCGTATCGCACAAAGCACGATGAGGAATACCGAAGGTGTGCAGCATAAACATGCGCACCGCCTCCAATGTAATGGCCTCACAGTAAGGCATCTTGCTCCGATCCGACCATTCCGGTATGCGCTCCAACCCCACCACATCCTTAATCTCAGCAAAAGCTCGTTCCTGTATCTCTGGCTGTCTAATCAGATGCATAAAGCAAAAGCCTAAGCTTTTGTTGGTCGTCTCCGAACCGGCTAAAAACATGTCCAAGCATATGGCCAATAAACTCTCATCGCTGAACATGGGATTCTTCTTATCCTTCTCCTGGGCGCGCAAATAGCTGTCCATCAGGTCGCGCGGCTCATCATAATTGCGATATGTCTTTCTATGCAACTCAATCTCCTTGCTCATAAACGAGTATAAAGCCCTGTGACTCTCCACAAACCCATTGTAACCAGAAAAATCAGGCGCAATAAAGCGGAGCAGAGGGAAGTGACTGAAGAGCGCCCCCACCATGTCGATGTTCTTAAACAGCTCAAAGAAAGTTTCCAACAGCTCCGTTATCTCCGCTGAGCCGGGCTCATACCGTCTTCCACTCAGCATGCGCCACAAGGTGTTCAACACATAGACACTAGTCAGATCATGCATCTCGATCCTGGCCTCCTCCCCACCTGCTGCCATGACCTTGGCCTTCAAGTCCTGTAGAAGACAGCTGGCTTCATTGTGCACAATGTCCACCATGCCGCTGCGTGCAAAGCCAAAGTTCTTCAAGTGCCTCAGGATGAAACGTCGCTGCTCCACCCACATATCTCCATCGGTGAGGAGAACACCCAGACGGGAATTAAATGTGCGCAGCCGATAGAAGATGCCATCGGGGCGTCCATCAATGTCCTCATTTGTCATCATCTCACTGATTGCTTCATTGGTATACGCTATCACCACCTTGTCCTTGCCAATCTTCAGTCCATAGTATCCGTAGGGATTCACATAGCGCCTGGCCAGCTCATCGATCACCTTGCAGAACATGCCCAATTGCATGCGCAGGTGAGAGATTTGCAGTGCACTACCCACAATGGGATACCAACGTGGACCTGACAATAGGAAAGGATGATTAGATATATAATACATATTTAACTTTATCCTACAGATATCAGGCTAGATGCTAACCCGTTCAGTCCAGCTCAACTGGCATTTCTTTTTCAAAAAGTTGTTTGTTTAAATGAACATACTGATCGAGAAATCCTGAACTTAAATTCAAACTTACATAACATGTTCGATCAATTGTCTTATATTTTACTCTGGTTTTATTAAAGTTGCAACTTTAGATTTTTGCATAAATGCTTAAAACTTTCAAGAAAACTTAATGTTTTTGGAAATATGAAAAAAAAAAAATTCATTTTATATACTTGCCCGATTTCATAAATTTCAAATTTTCGAAAAATTACCTGGTGGAAATTTATCTGGTTTCCTTGTGCCGCTGATTAGGAAGAGCAGCACAATTGTTGAAAAGAAGATGACAGCGTAAAACATTTTGTTTATTGGCTTGTTGTTGCAACCAAATGATGCAACATGCGATGCTGTTACTGTTTGCTTTCACTTTCGTTGCAACTCTTACGTAATTCACGATTTGCCACCGGCTTAGCCGGTTCTGTTGCATTGGCCGTTAAATGTTAACCGATAACCGATAAATGTTACCCGCTTAAAATTGAAGACAGTGTTGTACTTTTGCGTTTGCCAATTGCGGCTTGGCAAATCAGCCAGACGACTAAAGCGCAGCCTTGGGTGCAACTTTCTTTTATAGTCGCCGAGCAACGAAAAGCTTTCTGCACACAGATTGCAGCTTTTGCTCTTAAGGAGTAGTAATATTTATCTTGCCTCGATTTGTTGGCTTAAAAATGTTTTGGCTTTTATCTCTGTCTGACATAGTTTCCACATTTCCTCATATCTTTGTTATATTGCTAGTAGAAGCAAGAGCTCTTAAATTTGTAAGATTGTGATTTCATTTCGTTTTATTTGGACAATTTAGGATTTTCAGATGGTTCCTTTAGTGATATATATCTATCAACACTTATTTGATTTCTTTACATTATTACAAAGTTTTTTAAATATCTTTTAATATGTATTATTCTTCTTATCAAATATCCAAAATTAGCATGAATTAGAATTGTTCACTAGTTATACCTGTACTTTAATTATTTACAGAGAATCCCACAGTCATGCAGTCCAATCTCATTCTTCTCCTTTCCTCTTCTTTGATATGGATTTCCATTTCCGTAGTTTGACATTGAGCACTCGATTGGGTTCCAATGAATTAAGATGATGGGATTACAAATTTGTGAAATTTTTACTATTGCCGCTGGCATTCGACGAGGACTTGCTATGTGACCCACTGCCATGGTCATAGACATGCATAAAGTTCAAACATTTTTTCCGTTGTTGACCGCAACATTGAAACTGGCTCAAACAAAAGCAACAACAACAAACAATAACAAACGAAGAAATGGTTAAAAACAATGAAATGCCAAGCCAAGTGGGAGGCGGAAAAACTAGTTGCCTGACCACATCCACATCCACGGCAAATGTAAGAAAAGTGTACGAAAATTGCAATTGAAAAGCAAACGAACCAGTTTGTGGCGGGGAGCCCAAACAAAATTGAGGCCTGCATCTTGATTGGACGTGGATCTCTTTGGCGATTATGTCATGACTGCCTGCCTGACTCTCGATGGCGGAAAGTTGTGAGCCTTTGGGCTGGTTTAATTGTGGCCAAAAAAAGATTGTTAGTTCGTTAGCCGAATTGGTCGAGGCGGCTTTAACCATGAAAACGCGCAACAAGGTGCCGCATTGAAGCGCTGACCACGCAATCAAACGGACGCGTTTTTTAAATACCAGCAAACAGCGAAAAGAAAACGGCAAACAGCAACTGCTATGGGAATACGGTAAGTGGATACTCAATCCTTGTCACCTACAACTGGATATTCAAGTGAAAACTTGGGAATGCTTACAAAATAATTTATTATAAAATATCAATTTCAAATTTTAAGTGGATATTATATAAACTAAATCGAGCAGCCTCCTTTAAAAGAAGTGCGCGCACTGCTGTTATCAATTGTTTTATGTGTTTGCTATTCATATCAATATCGATTTTGTTTGCTTAATCGATATGTTCTTTGAAGTGTTGACTCAATAATAGAATCTGATTCCCCCATACAAAAATATCGATAAGACTTAAGAAAACGATTAGCAATGAGTACCAAATTTAAATGTATGCATACATGTGTACGTATACGCAAAAAATTATTAGTTAACTGAAACTTTTTTTTTTTTTATTTGATCATATTTGTACTATTTTCTGTATGTCTTTATTACAGTGTATTTATATTGGCCGCCATGGGCTTAGGTGCTATGTATATGATGCATCTGTTGGCACAGGATTGGAATCGCATTCGACCCATACAGCAGATTTCAAATTTAGCTGGTCAGGTGGGCACGACGTTGAATCTGCAACAGTTGCCAAATTTTATTGGTCAAGCGAGCTCGGCTTTTAGCTTGCAACGTAGCAAGCGAGATACCAAGAGTGGCGCTTTGGGCTGGGTCCATGGGAGACAAGATACAGGAGGTGGCAGCAATGATGCAGTGCATCACAGTGCCACAGCTTCAATAGATTGGAAACGCATACTTGCCCGCGATCCCTTCGAGTGTTTGCAATCGCTCATCTGCCAGCTGATGTCTGGTGCAGAGGCCCACTCCGAGGAGGCGGAGCTGCTGATGAACTTTATGGAATCCTCCTTAGAAATGGCGCCAGCAAAAATTGGACGCGCTTTTAGTCGAGGACTGGCGTTACGTGGACGCAGTGATCGCTGCTACAATGAATATCCATTCTGTTTATACTCCGCCAAGACGATGTTACGCATCCTGCGCTGGTTTAGCCAAACGGGAAATGTGCCCATGGAGGAGCCAGAGGAGGATAATTGAGGCTCTATTCCTCAGATTTAAGAGTTGTGAATACCTCGGAATAGAGGTTATATAATTTATGCTTTAACATACTTATATACATATATTTTGAAAACAGTTAACAATCTCTTGTCATATAGAAAAGTTTATTTTGTAACAATTTATTTTGTTATATAGTTTCGGTATGCAAAAATATGTTATGTATACGCGTTATTTTATATACTATGTAAAAATTAAAATTCTGGAATGAAAGATATAATATTTAATTTGTTTCTCAGTTATCCTGCAAATATTATTTAAATAAAAGACAACTGAAATTTTAGTTAAATATATACTTTTTGTAGGTACCAACTGAAGGAAACTTTCGTTAAGTTCATGAGTGTATTTGTGTCTGTGTGCTTTACATAACAAATGAGTGAGTGAACTAGATAAAGTTCCATTTGTAAAGAGCTTTCAAAAAGCTTTCTTTTCAAATTGCAAATTATATAAATTAGCGTCTGTGTTTAATACAAGATTAAAAGTGTTCATACTTTAGACAAGTGTCGAATGTATAAGAGAGTAAAATCTTAGAGAGCGATCGTTTGAAATTCATAAATCATAAATGAGGGTACGTCTCAATATATATAAATATATAGATTAATAATTTAATTTTCTTCTATTCTAATGTTCATCTATATTCATTGTAAAGTCGGAAATAATTTCAGACTACCCTCATAAGAGCATTTAAGAGAGCTTTTGTGTAAAAAAGAAAAATCTAAATATGTTTACATTAAATTAATTTGTGTTAATTGTGTTTGTTCCATAGTTTTGTTCAGCAGTGTAGACTGAACGAGAGAGAGAGAGAGAGAGAGAGCTGTTCTAAGTTTCGTTTAGGGTTTTGTGGAGTAAAGAAGCGAAAGCTTTCACATTCGATTTGTGCACGAGATTCATATCAAGTATTTGAGCCCAAATCATAAATCATTTTGATTTTGTTTTCTTTGCTTACTAACTAAATAAATATTGAATCAATATTTTGCTTAGCAGCAAATAAATCAATATTGAATCAATTCTTGTTTTGCAGCGTCACGCTAGTCACATCCTTAACAATCATCTCGGCCACCTGCCAGGCGATCTCCTCTTGCACATTATCCTCCGGTAGATTGACCAGCTTGCGCATAGCATTCTTAACGCTCAGCGACCAGGCTGGCGCTTTGTTTTGTGAGGCAACAGCATCCACAGAATCGAAATCTCGCTCGTATCGGCCCAGCGAGTTTACATAGCCAAATTTGAGTGAGTTAACAGGACGTTGCCAAAGCAATTGAGGATTAGTCAACTGCCTGGAATCGATGTTCATATTTGCTGTGCCCGAATTAGAAGATTTCAGTGGTTTGTGGCCCGTATCAAGTCCTGCTAGAAGTGTGTTATGCTGCGACAGATGCTGGCAATCAGACATAGATAAGGTCTTACGATGCCGTTGCTGATTGTTGACATTCTTTGAACGTCTCAGGCTTAGCTTGTGCTGCAAGCCCGATCCATCTTTTACGGCCGTTGCACTCTGCATGCCCGTCTTGGCTTTCAGTTCGTTAACATAATTATCAAATATGTTTGATTTCAGAAAATTGGCAAAGTGCTTTTGTTCCAGATATTTTGCTGTAACGAGTAAGGCTAAATCGAAGGCATGTGCCAGCTGACCAGGTGCACAAATTGCCTGCTCTACTCGTAGTCGCATCTTTTGTGACATCCACAGGCGACAATCTGATTGCAAAGAGAAATAGCGGTCGTATATGATCATAGCATCTGATTTTGCAACACTCTGATCATCGCAGCTCTTGCGAAAGTTGATTGCGGTGATCCAGAACTCAAGACATTCGCGCTCCTGCTGTTGCTCGAGATATTCCGTGAGATAGAATAGAGCTAGCTCGTCGTAGAGCACGTCGTATATATTAAGGGTAGCCTCTCCCTCGATGAGCTCTACACAGTATTTGCAGTAGTAGCTGCTCTGCAGGAAATTTTGCAGATGATCCCGTTCCAGCTGCTGCAGCACATAGTCGCGCGCTTCATCGAAGCAGCTGGCGGGGATTGCCTGCTGCAATTCTTTTTCGCTATCCTTGCTACACAGGTACAGCGAGATGTGTGCCAGGTTGACAATGGGTAATTCCACGGGTAGTGGCGCATTTACAATTAAATACTTTTGATAAATGGCTATGGCATCGTTGATACTCGCTGCACTTATGGGCTGCAGCTCTGCACTCGATTTGGGTTTATTGTTCATTTGCTTGTTTGTTTCTGCGTAGATTCGACTCTTCTCGTCATCGGTGAGCGGCTTGCGCATGGACAAATCGCAAAGGGTTTTTATTTCAGGTACATTGTGCTGCTCAGCTTCCAGTGTGAAGCTATCTACTGCTGGTTCGATTTCATCAGCAGTTGCATTCTCCTCTTCCAGGTTAGGCATTTGTGTTAGGGCCGCCCGCTTAAAGTTCTCAATGTCCAAATAGAATTTGATTAGTGGCAGCTCATTTTGAGACTCCAAATATTGTATAAAGTAGCTAAGACAATCCGGCTCATCGATAATTGCCTTTAGAGACATGGAGAGGCGCGAGCTGTATTCGAATATAGCTGCACAGTGATAAAAAAGAGAATGATCCATAAAATTTCAATGAAAAAGAGTAATCAATTAAAGAGCGCAAATTATGACACGCCGGAAACGTAAACAAAGCAGCAACAACAAATACACATATTCATACACACACATAGCACAAATTATTCCCCATCTATTTACTCTCTGCTCCTTGTTCTTCTCATTCGCACACACCACGCATACATATGTTAACGTATTTACATACACACGCAGATACATCACACACACACACGGACTGTTGTCGTTTGCCTCATTACCTTCATCAGCAACTGCGCCCACATTCAAACTTTTGTTGCTTAAGCTAATTGCATCCGAAGTTGGGTTTGCCTCCGTCTCCTCCTCCTCCATGAACACCTCATCGCAGAAACTTGTTGTGGAGCGCAGCGAATTACGCTTTTGCGCCGCTGCCACTGCTGCACAATCGACCACATCATCATCATCAGTTGCATCGTGAGAGCTGCGTCGGCGACCTGTTGGAAAAAGAAAACAAATTACAAATTAAAATAGAAATTCGACCCATCAGCAAAAACATAAACACAAACACTCCAGGTATTTTCTTAGCATTAGCTGCATGCTCGTATCACTTACTCGTCTGCCTTTTAATGTACTTGAGCATTTTTACATTTTACACTGTTCTTTTAATCAAAATTTAAAGTTTAATAAATCGTCAATTAATTTTACAATAATAATAGAAACGCAGAAGTTTGTAAATTGTCTGCACAGAGTTGTTAGCTAGGGATGATGTATAAAGTTTTTATATCGATATATCGATATAGATTGTAATGTTGACAGTGTGTACAAACAAGTAAATATTACACATAGTTTTTTTTCTGAATTGCACACACTGCGACGCAAGCAGCTGTGCGGGCAACGTTGCGTTTTTTACACACTTTACTTTTCTTTTTTTTACGCACATCGAAGTGAATTAAATAGTTCAAGTGGGTGAAAACACGTCGCTCACACAAGCTGCGAACTAGGGAAGGAATCAAAGTGCAGCAAGCAAACGTCACTGATGAGCGCTGTAGCGGCCACAACGGGCGGCGCTGCCGGCGACAACAATAACAAAAAAACCAATAGAAATAACTTAAAACAACTGCCAACAGCCGCACTGGACGATCTAGTACAATATGTGACATTACATGTGCGCAAACCGACGCTCATGAGTGGTGTCGTTTTGCCATTTGTACCGCTGTATTTGACTGCCTTTTATCTATGGATCTACGTGTACAAAGGGCATGGAGATGACGTGCACAATTCAAAGAACGAGAGTGGGAGTGAAGATGCAGCCTGGAACGATATTGGTTTCATTGCGGTGGTGGCCATTGCCTTTCTGCATATACTAACGATGCTCTTTTGCTATTGGAGCGTACACGTGTTAGCCTTTCTCACCTGCCGTCGCGTCAAGAAGCCGGCAGCTGGTGTTCTAGCGAAAGTGGTGCCCACAGCGAACAATGGCAACTCGAAAATTGTGCCTATACGACACTTAAAGCTGGAAAATGGAGACCTGCAATACTATTTGGTATTTCAGAAGACAAAATACGTTTGGGATGAGGATAAGGCGATCTTTCGTGCAGTGCAATTCCCAGTAAATAAGCTGTTGAGCAGCTATGCGAGCTCCCGAGGATTGGAGACGGAGCAGGCTATCAAAACAGCAATGCAGACCTACGGCAACAATGAAATGGACATGGTTGTACCGGAATTCCATGAACTATTTATTGAACGGGCTACCGCACCGTTTTTCGTTTTCCAGGTGTTCTCTGTGGGTCTGTGGTGCATGGATGACTTTTGGTACTATTCACTCTTCACGCTCTTCATGCTGATTGCCTTCGAGTGCACGATTGTTAAGCAACAGTTGCGCAACATGTCCGAAATACGTAAAATGGGCAATAAGCCATATCTGATATACGCGCTGAGACAGAACAAATGGCGGCAAATCGGCAGCGATGAGCTTCTGCCAGGAGATTTAGTATCCATAACACGCTCACAGAATGACAATATTGTGCCTTGCGATGTGGTTGTCTTGCGTGGCAGTTGCATTGTGGATGAGAGCATGCTGACTGGAGAGTCGGTGCCACAGATGAAGGAATCGCTCGAATCGCTGCAGGAACTAAATACTGAACTTGATGCTGAGGGAGAGGGTAAGCTCACAGTGCTGTTTGGCGGCACCAAGGTGGTGCAGCATACAGCACCCAGCAAGGAATCGATGCGCGCACCCGATGGCGGCTGCATTGGCTATGTTATACGCACTGGCTTCAACACTTCTCAGGGCAAACTGTTGCGCACCATTCTCTTTGGTGCGAATCGTGCGACGGAGAATAATGCAGAAACATTTGCGTTTATCGCCTTCCTAATGGTATTCGCTGTGGCAGCTGCTTCCTATGTTTGGGTCAAGGGCAGCGAGGATCCAGAGCGTAATCGTTACAAACTATTTTTGGAATGCGCCTTAATATTGACGTCGATTATTCCGCCCGATTTGCCAATCGAGTTAACGCTCGCTGTGAACACGTCGCTCATTCAGTTAACAAAATTATTCGTCTTCTGCACGGAACCTTTTCGCATTCCCTTTGCTGGAAAAGTTCAGATTTGTTGCTTCGATAAGACAGGCACTTTGACTACGGATAACCTAATGGTAGAGGGCATCGCTGGATTGGCGTCCAACGGGAAATGTGTGCCCATTGATGAGGCTGAGGATAGTACGGTGCAGGTGCTCGCCTGTTGTCATTCGCTAGCATTGCTTGACGATGGCTTGGTGGGTGATCCGCTAGAGAAAGCCGCATTGGCTGCCGTGGACTGGAATCTAACCAAGTCGGACAGCGTCATTCCGAAGCGCGGAAAGTTGAAGCCATTGCGCATAGTTCAACGTTATTATTTCTCTTCCGCCTTGAAGCGTATGTCCGTGCTGGCCGGCTACTTGATACCCTTCTCAAATGAGATCAACTACATTGGAGCGGTCAAAGGTGCTCCAGAGGTTATTATGGGCATGCTGAAGGAAGTTCCCGCAGACTATGAAAAGGTACGTCTATAAAGTAAAAGAGTATTTGAGTATACCTATATTCCTATATATTGCTTATATTATTTCTAGATCTATTTGGAATACGCTCGTCGGGGTGCACGTGTCATGGCTTTGGGCATCAAAGAATTCGGCAGCTTGGGAGGACAGCGCGTACGTGAGCTAAAACGTGAGGATGTGGAATGCGATCTAACTTTTGCTGGGTTTGTGATCATCTCCTGCCCAATGAAACCGGACTCGAAGGCGGTTATCAAGGAGCTTGTTCAGTCCTCTCACAAGGTGTTGATGATAACAGGTGACAGTCCGTTGACTGCTTGCCATGTGGCTCGCGAGCTGCGGTTTACAAACAAGAAGCTGCTCATTCTGACACCTCCTCAAAATGAATCGTCTCACACTTGGAGCTGGGTATCTATCGACGGGGATCGCACCTATCCATTGGATGAAGTCAAGGGCGATAAGAACATTTCAATGCTATTGGCCGCCAATGATTTGTGCATTACGGGCGAGGGGTTACTGTATTTGCAGCAGGCTCATCATTCGTATATGCTCAAAGTGCTGCCCCAAGTTACGGTCTGTGCGCGCTTTGCACCCAAGCAGAAGGAGTATATCATTACGACACTGAAGCAACTGGGCTACTATACTTTAATGTGTGGCGATGGCACCAACGATGTGGGCGCTCTGAAGCATGCCCATGTTGGTGTCTCCTTGCTGACCAGTGCTCCAGTCAAACGTAAACGCACGGATGAGGAACTGCGTCAGATTAATGCTGCTGCAACAGCTGCCGCTGCAGCTGCTGTGGCTGCCAATCAACAGTTGTCGCCACGAGAACGAGCTTTGAGAAGGCGACAGGAGCACATCGACCGGACGCAAGCGCGTCTACAGAGTGCTCTGCGGGACATGGATGAACAGACTATGGTTAAGCTCGGCGATGCATCCATAGCAGCGCCATTCACTAGTAAACTATCTTCGATTATGTGTGGTACGTGTACTAATTAGTCATACAGTATATATTTAAAACTGTCTAAAATTTGCTTTTCTACCCCTTAGTGAATCATATCATCAAGCAGGGTCGCTGCACGCTGGTCACCACTTTGCAAATGTTCAAGATCTTGGCCTTGAATGCTCTTATTCAAGCCTATTGCCAATCGGTACTCTATATCGATGGTGTTAAGTTCAGCGACACACAAGCCACCATGCAGGGCATATTCATAGCGGCTTGCTTTCTTTTTATAACACGCTCCAAGGTGAGCTGCGCTCGGTAATCCCTATTCAGCTAATCATACTAACTTTGTCATTTGTCATTTCCAGCCATTGAAAACCCTCTCGAAGGTAGCACCACTGCCCAACATATTCAATTTGTACACCATATCGACTATACTAACACAGTTCGCTGTGCACTTTGGCACACTCTATTATCTGACCAGTGAAGCAACGGCGCTGGCGCCTCCACGGTAAATGAGGGGAATCCCCATTTTAAACATTGCTAAAGCACAAGCTAATAATCTCTGTACATATTTATTTCCCTTTACAGAGTGGGCAAAGTGAAGCTATATATTGACATGGATAATGAGGAGAAAACGAAATATGATCCAAATATAGTCAGTAGCACGGTTTATATCATTTGTGTCTCGCTACAGGTGGCAACAATTGCAGTGAACTATAAGGTGAGTCGATAATCTACATCTGTTGATACTTTCGTTTAACGATGGATAAATTTACTCATTACTAATAATTGTACCGATAATGGGCTGCCGAAATAATGCATTCAATAACATTGATAACGATTGAACGAATATCGATTATCGCATTTGGTACTAATACAATTTTTGAATTTCAGGGACATCCGTTTATGGAGAGTCTGCGTGCGAATCGAATGCTAATGTGCGCCATTGGCGCCTCCGCTGCCTTGGTGCTGTTCCTCACCACAGGCGTTGTGCCCGGCTTGACACAATTCTTTGAAATCGTCGACTTTCCAGCCAATGTATGTTAACAATTTCAATATGGAAATTTTTTGCTTTAACATTTACGATTGCTTAATTGCAGTTCCGTCAAACGTTGCTTATGGCACTCATTGTGGATATTGTTGGCGCCTTTGCATTGGATCGCATCTGTTCATTCCTGTTTGGGGAAACTCGTCGAAAGTCCAAAGTCCTGAACTGTTAGTTGAATAGCAAAATATTAAGTCACTTGCTCACACTTAACTTGAGCCAAGACATACCAGGCAGCAGGAAAAGTATATTTTGAGTCAACATTTCCCCCAAATTTGATTATCCTAAATTTGTATGTAAGTACTTTAGATCTTTGCTAGTGCTGCATAAGTGTATTAAAAACTTTAAGTGGGGTTCTCTAGCGTCGGTTTCTTAATTACTTTCAACAAAAAAAAAAAAAAAAAATCTTTTAATAATGCATTTCTGTTCATGTATTTGTGTGCTTGATTTGTCGAACTAATAAGTATATACATATATAAGTCAATATATGCAGTTAGTTCAATTGACGTAAGATTTTGTAATAATAATAAATACATAGCTAATAAAATTAAACAGTCTAGAAATTGAAATTTAAACTACTTCTTGTTCCTCCAACTTCGAGTCTTCCAACTGTTTGAATTGAATCAAAATAACCAAATATGTTGTGACCGCTGAAAATATCTGAATAAAAGTGCGAGAAATGTTATTTTGGTTCAAATTACCGATAAGAAATTAGTGAATAGCTAACCTTGAAGAGTGTGGAGTTGTCTATTGCAAAGAAACCATATGCCGTAAATTGTACCTCTTGTTTAATGCTCTTGGTTAGAAATTTGTCAATCTGTTTCGATACGTAGTTAGACTGTTAAGTATGGATATAGGAGTGAGAGGTAGTGTGGGTACTTACGATATTTTGAAACTCCTTGCTCTTGCCATAGACGCGCGCTAGTATCTGGGAGGTAGTATTAGCCTGCAATAAATAAGGATAGCCATGATTTGATCAGCTATTCCATTCAAAATTGTGCATGAACGGCTCAATAAGGTTGAGCTTGTGAACAATTGAACCAAATTGATCAGCACTAATTGATAAGCTCAATAAAAATTATGAACTAAAAAATATCGCGCTCACTGGATTACTGCATAAACGGAGTAGATTATTTTCAAGCACTAACATCACAATTGGAGCTACTTTGCAGGAAGTATGGAGTAAACCTGGCTGGGAGAAGAGTAAACACACCTCGTGGGTCGTTGCACCGCAGCTGCGCGACAGGAGAGTTAGGAGCGAGGTGTGCAGGCATAGCCAGGCCAAGCACCATTGCATGATGTGTGTGGAGATGATGCCTTTGTTGCTGGTGATCTGCACGAAGAGATTGTACCAATTGGTGGTCACCGTGTAGAAGGAGTAGCCGAGAAAGCAAACGATAATCAAACTGCAGCACTCGTTGATGCTCTTGTAGATGCGCAATAGGCGATTGTGGGTGCGGTAAATGTAGAGCGAATCCTCGGGAAACTTATCCATATGCAGCTGCAGCTGGCGAGGATTCTTGCCCAGCAGCTGATTGTAGGCGTATCCATTTAACAGTTGATTCACAAACTGAAATCGAATGCAAACAATGCGCAGCAGAGCCGAGGCAAAGACTATGTAGGTGGCTGTCAGTCCATTCTGTATGGCGTAGAAGCCAATCAGGATGTACGTGGTGGGCGACACAACACCACTCAGGGCTTTAATACGTAGAAAGATGATGTACGCCTGACAGGCAGCGATCAGGACCAAAAACTTGATAGAGAAATTGCAATGGTTGCTTAAGGCGATACCAAATTGTCGCAGCACCTCCTGGTCCAGCTTGAGGATCTCGTTCATGACTTGTATTATGGACTTTGTGTTGCGTGCACACACGAAAACGGCTAAGGACGAATGTAGAAGAAGAAGAGTGTGTTTAGAGAGGACCACTTCTGTGCTCTACTCAGCTCTCAACTCACTTAGGGTATAGGTAAATATGCAGAGCAACAGTTCGATCCATTGGTTCACATTATCCGTCTCCCTCAGCGAAATGAACAGCTTGGCCGAATTGGGCGTCATTAAGCTGTAGATGTTGAAGATGGTCAAGGCGTGCACCACACCGCGCACAAAGAACGAATAGAACTCATTCGGCTTGGTGGGCGGGCCCAGTTCAAAACTGGACACCTGCTCATAGATGGGCAGCAGACCAGTCGCCTTCAATACGGATAATATGGTCTGAAGATCCGCGAAAACGGGATTCGTTGGCAGAGTAGTAGTACCCCGCGTTGGTCTCACGAATGCCTGATTCACCGGTCTGATCCGGCGCGGATTCAACTGTGGATGCATTAGCTCCTTGTGCGATGCCATTTCAATTACCCAACTGTTGGGACACATTGCCAACGGCCAACTGTCAATAAAATGTGTAATATGGCTAACTAGCTGCGCAATGGCCAAGTGGAACAGCGATTGAAACGCACTCTGCCGTATCTTGATTCGAATTTCAAAGGCTTATCAAACGGGTAACTCAGGCAACGGACAAACAGGAGTCCATTAAGGTAATTATTTTGCATGTCAACGCCAATTGGGATAGGAAATTCAATATATGTACAGCAATATGCATTATGTATACATATGAATGACAGTGAATGAATTCTTAATTCATTATGAGTGCACTCGTGAAATTTTGGAATCCAATCGAAGCGAATGTGGTGTTCGTTTTAATATTTGTGAATACACTCTTAAATCTTTTGTAAAATCACTTATTAGTTATGAGTAAACTCATGGAAAATTTTATATATATATTTATAAATAATTTTGAATGGCTTGTTTGAAGAGAAAAAAATATATAACTGTATGAATGCACTCATTAATATATGTAAATAAAATCCTGAATAGAATACATTCACGAATATACTCATGAGTAAATAAAAAGTATTCATACCAATGTAAAATATGAACTAAGCAAAAATATAAAGACTCTGAACATGAATATTTATATCTGGTACATATTCGAACTAACCAATCGTATTTATTTTAAGCGAACTCTAAATCTATTCTAAATCGAAGTCTATATCTAAGTACAATCTATATACATGTGTATATTCAAGTACTCTAAATTAAACATTCATGACTATATACTCACCTCGGAGGCCAGGCAATCGAAGGAACTGCAAATGACTGCCATTATGGCTGTTTCTGCGATGACCCAGGCGCAGGACAAGCCTATTGTGTCGTGCTCCTTGCGCAGCTGGTCGGGCGTTGTCAACGTAGAGAAGGCCAAATAGCTCTGATTGGTTACCGTGTAGAAGGAGAAGCCGAAGAAGAAGAGCAATGCAACGCCCGTTACCGAATTCATGTTCTCCGTAATGTAACGGAATTTGCAGAGAATCTCGATAAGATTTGATAATTCACACCAATCATCCTTCAGATATTGCTCTCGATCCTTCTGTGTGAACTGTTCGAGTCGTGCGTTCAGGAACTCAATTCTCAATGCCAGACACATGAGTACGGTGCGCAGATAGATGGCAAACACGCAGGAGTAAAGCATCTGCAGGCCATAGATGCACATTAGGATGCACTGCCTCTTTACGTCGATGTTGCTCAGAAAATGTATGTAGTAGAAGGCGACGACCACAACGCTCGCCGAGACGAAGATCAACAGGCTGCCCAGATATCGACAGCTATAGCTGCTCGTATAGCCATGTGCCTCGAGATACCCATCCAGCAGGGATAGATCACGTAAGGTGCGAAAATGTTTAGAGGTATTCAAAACACTGGATACCACAATTATCGTATAGCTAACTATGCAGAATAGCGTCTCAATGGTTCTATTGATGTCTTCCGTCTCACCCTGTGAATGGACCATTAGCTTGTAATTCTCTGATGCGAACAGTACATCATGGCAGAAAAAGACCGAGCTGACCAGCAGGATCAGGGCCATAACGCGTCCATAAATTTTGCCCGCCGAATTAATGCTGAAATTGTCCGACTGATTGCCATTGAAGAAGGGCAACAGGGCACACAGTTGCGTGGGTCTGGCCACGCCTTCCAAATCCTTCAGGATCTTCATGGCTAAAGCTTAAAAATTCAACTGTGAATTGAAATGGAGTCGAGCTGCTGTATATGCCCGGAGGCATATTTGGTGCTTGAGCTCAGCTCGCATTACCATCTAATGGTTCCATTACAGCAAATCGTCCCTCATTATATACAAATAACTTCTCCATAAACGCAAACGTGGCTATCATTTTACGATATGGTATGTATCATAGAAATCGATATTTATCGATTGAGCTCTCTTCATATTCCGGCATTCTATAAATTGAATCTATGTACATATATCAAAATGTAAGAAATGGGAAAAAAATTTTTAAAATGCTTGAACGTTTTTCTTTTTTTTTGTAAAATAATATGTATACGAATTATTAAAAAAAAATTTAGTTTTAATTTTAGAACATTTTCATTCAGATTTAAATTTGATTTTTTATTTCTATATAGGAAATCATTCGAAAATCATTTTAATAAATATGAATTAGTCTGAAAAGCTACCAAAATTTATCTAAGTTAAGCACCAATATTTTTGATCCAAGCTAAATTAAGTAAACATAAAACAGCTCTATAATCTGATAGTCTTAGATGAAGCTTAAGGACAATTGAAATTAATTAGACTCAGCTCCCCTCAGTCGAATTAATTTAAAACTCATAAATTCTCGTTATCCACTTTCACCTTTTGCTACGCTGCTCTTAACTACGTGTAAATCCTTGTGAGCATTTAATATCTCTATACATAACTGCAATAACTTACCCTCGAATATGGCATGTAATTGCTGCGCGTATTATCACCCGCACACAATCATAAAACACGTATTATTTGTCACACCTTGCACTCCCCCAAAATGAGGGCGAGCAGAAGAGATGCGATGTAGATACAAACGCCTCGTGCCTGCCAGTGCCAAGTGACGGTTCGGCACATTTTTTCCACCCCTAATGAGAGCCATTGCAATGCTCAATCAATGCGGCGCGCCGGCAAAATGTTTTTTTCCCCCCATTTTTTTGCCGTCTTCCTTTTCTGCTCTTTCATACGAAAAGGGGATTAACTGTGAAACTGGCACGCTGTTGCTTTGCTGTCGCTCTGTTGTGCCGCTGCTCTGCCTCTGTCTCTGCTGCTGCTGTTTGTTGTTGTTGCTGTCTCTACGTTTGCCGTTTACGTTGCCGCTCTGTCGCCGCGCTGCTTCTGCCGCTGCCTCTGCCTCTGCTTGTGACGTCACGACAAGGCCGTGGTCAACGGCCAAAGGCAACAGATACAGAAACACTGTGCAAGGGGCGCAGCTCTTATCAACACATCATCAGCAAATCAACGCACAATATAATCAACAAAACAAAATTAATCGAAAAATAATTAATAACTAATTTTGTAATTTTCATTTGAGTAGGCAACGCAATGTGGCGGCTGTTGCTGCTGCTGTTGCCGCTGACTGAGCTGCCCAGCCACGCCCACTATACCAGCAGTGATGTCGTCTATCATCCATTGCCCCACTTCTGGACCGGCGTTGGCTTCTGTCCAGCTGGCGATATCAATTATAACGGCATTAGCGCAGCTCTCGAGTCGCCCTCAATGCAGTTGCACCTGCGTCTGATTGGAGCTTTGCCAATTGGAGCTATTACACACATACGCATCCATTGGCTGCTTGAGCTGGTGCAGTTCCTGGAGTACAGCACGGAGGGTGTGCCACAATATGACTATGAGAAGTTCGATAGATTTGTGGACTTGTTGCAGGAGCTGCATATGTCGCCCGTGCTGGAATTCATGGCCAATCCCGGTGATGTGTTCACGGCGAATCCCGAACGGAACTGGTTCCTTTGGGAGAACTTTGTCAAGAGCATTATCAATCATCAACTGGGTGAGCAAGTGGTTTAACTATACATCGAATTCTTCCCGATTTCTCCTCATCTCGTTCCCACCTTCAGCTCGCCATGGCGCAACTCGTCTTTCCAGCTGGCGCTATGAAACCTGGAACGAACCGGATCTGCTCAATTATAATCGCATCAACTTCACTTCCGCTTCCTATTTGGAGTACGTTCAAGCCGTAAGGCGTGGACTGAGCAAAGCGGGCGGCAGGCGCAAATCCAAGCAGCTCTATCGTGCCTTGCGTGGACCCGCTGGCCTCTTTAAATCGGAGCAGCGTCATCCTCTGTGTTGGGAGCTCTTGGAGGTGTGCAATCAGCAGCTGGCCAAGTGTCCCATCGATATACTCAGCTATCATCGCAAGGGTCTTGATGGCAGCGCCCAAGAGATTCTAAATGGTTCCCTAGCGCTGCTCACGAAGATCTATCACGATTATCCACAGCTGCAGCAGCTGCCGGTGGCCAATGAGTAAGTGTAACCAAATTTCAATCTATGACATCGTGGACTCTACCTTCTTCCGTTTTCAGCGAGGCAGATCCCATTGCAGGCTGGGACACACCCCGCGACTTCCAGTCGGATGTGCGTTATGCGGCAACCCTAATCGCCACTGTTATGCAACACTGGCAGGCGAAGCTCGAGGGCGGCGTTTTGGCCCAACTGGAATCCCTTAGCCATGACAATGCATTTCTAAGCTATCATCCATACGAATTTAGCCAGCGGTGAGTAGAACTAGGTTCAGTTATTGAAATGACTAAAAATATATGTATATTGCCTAATCCTGAACGTATAAGAGAAGAGTGGGTGCCACAAGTAGCTCTAAATATTAACACCCACTTATCTACATATGTATGTGTGTATATTGATCACTAAAATTAGTTGACTCAAGTCAGCTAGTACCCGCTCTCCGTTTGCCTATCTCATCTGGATTGTCATCTCTATATGTTAACTTCTCAACTCACATCTCAATTGCACTCCGTTACTCACTAATCGCGCTCAGGTACTAGCTTATTGAGTGGAATTTGAGGATATAAAAGAGTCTCTTGGTGCAGCTTTTAGTCAGATAGGCGCAGTCTTCCAGCGGTTCGATTGTGTTCAGTGTCTTCTGTAGCTAGATATTTTAATATTAAGTAATAGGGTTAATTATATATTTTTTTAAAATTATTTTATTTTTTATTGTATTTATTATGATGATCATGTTATTCTGAATATTAACAATAAAATAATTATAATGAAGGTATGATAGCAGTTATGATAACGATATGAGAATGATAATTAACATAGTATTTAAATGAATAAAAAACATATTAAACTATCGTCATCCCAATCATTGTTAGGATAATAATTCTTTACCAATATGATAATTATTTAAATCATATTAATATTGAAAGAGTTTTATTATTTAGCCTTAGAGGAACTGCAAACACTTTCCCATATAAATTTAAAAAATCCTGTACTAATCCTTTCAGCACCCTTTTGGCGCACTTTCGCATGAATGAGACGAACCCACCGCATTCGCAGTTTGTGCAGAAGCCCGTCTATGCCGCGCTTGGCATGCTGGCCAAGTTGGGCACACGGGCCGCCGACCTGGAGGTGGTCAACATGGATAGCAAGCACAGCGTGCAGGTGTTGCGCAGCATCTCAGGCAACGGTGCGGCCCAGTACATGGCCACCATATTCCTCAGTCCGGAGCAGGCGGGCCCACAGCTAACGGCCTACCATCACAAATACACTCTGAATATGTCCATTGCCAACGAATCGGCGTTCATTACCGAGCTGCTGGTGCCGCACAGCACAGATCCCGCCCATGTGTGGCAGCAGGCAGGCAGTCCAGCATATCCGAACGCCACATTAAGGGAGGCTATGAGAAGGGCGCAAACGCCGAGGCTCTACGAAACGGGTCCGATTTGGCAGTACAATAGCGAACTGGTTGTCAACTCCGCCCACCTGCCGCTGCCTTGGTTGATGCTGCTGCGCGTCTGCTCGGCAGCCTGGCCGAAGCTGAAGCGACCCCAACAACTGGAAATCGTGGAGGTGACCAAGAGTGAGGTGTTCATCAGGTGGAGCGAACAAGCGCGATCCACCCAATGCCTGAAGAGCTACGAGGTTTGGTTCAGAGAGCGTGCTGGCTCCGACTGGCTGCACATCTCGCAGGGCTGGCATCTGCCGTATCCATCTTTTCAATATGCGCCGGGCGAGAATAACAGCGTGAATGGTAAGATTTATACACATATACGATCTATAGGTAATTGCATTTACTATTTCCCTTTGCAGGTTTCTACAAGGTGCGCGGCGTGGATGTTTTCAATGAGCACAGCGCCTTTTCCCAAATAGTCGAATATCTGGAGTTATAATTTAGCAAACAACTTTAACAAAAACATATACATATATATCTATACATATATAGTAATAACATATCGTGCATATATTAGTTGAAACATAATCAGGCTTTCCTTGGCCACAAGGCGCGCGCTGTTCAATCATACTAAAATTTCCCTTCAATTATTTTGGCTTAGAACTCTTTACAAGGAACTCAGGAAAATTGCCGATCTTGTTTTGTCTTATGTTATTTTTAAAAACGATAATTTACATATATAGATTTTATAATGTTTTCACAGCAAATGTATTTTTAAATTGTTTAAATATTTCTTGTTTGACGGGTAAAAATATATATATAGCAATTGAAAGGAATTAACTTGTATCTTTTATTTAATGACAATTTATAAATTTTATTTAAAAAATTTTCAAATATTTCATTTGAAAGACGGCAATTTTTTAGAGAACCCTCGTACATAATTGGGGCACAACAATTTTCTTCATAGCAACGACAGCGCCTTGCTTCATATACAAATATCTCATATACATAAAAGATTTATACAAATATATATATGTATACACATATATAGTACGTAATGTGTATGTGGGTGTGTGTGAAAGCAATAAACACATCAAACTTTTGTTGTTGTATTAAAGTACCAGATATTATATATATAGAGAATAATGACCAGGCTTGTGTGTGATGATCGTATGTCTCATGAGATAAATCCCTTTTCAGGCTTCGGCATCCAGGACTAGCCATTTCTCGTCGATGTGCTCCATTTGTTTAGTCAATATGGGATTTCGTACACGAACCTTGACCTCCAGCTTACCGCCCACATGTTTGCGCCCATCCATTAGCTGAATATAAAGTAGGTCAACTTTAGTTGAAAAATATATATAATAAAGTTAACTCACATCGAAGGTATCGTGTATATCGCACTTGGTTTCCAACTGCTGCAACTTCACATTTACTGTGCCAATCAATACATCGGATCGTAGAAATCCTCTGAAACAACATATGGGCAGTTTACGACTTAGTCCACAACAATCAATACTGCAGCTATTTATTTATTTATTTGTTTATTTTTTAGCATTGAGCGTAGCATTGCGCGATTGGAATGGAATTTGTGGCGTAAGAGTTCGTAAAACATTATTTTTTTTATTAAAATCATTTGACTTATGGGAATTCAATGTTTTGAATCAATGAAAATGTGGAAGGCGAACTCAAATCTTGGCAAAGCTCTACGAAAATAATAAATGTTTACAGAAACTTTTTTTCGGTAAAAATTAAGTAATCTTTTTAAACCTTATCACCTGTTGCGTCCACGTTATGTTAATAACAGACACTGTTAAACATTGGTTTATAAGAAAACCGACAGGATACTGTTTACAGAAATGCACACAAAAATACCAAAAAATAATAAATGCAAGATAGGCATTCTAATCAGAACTTCCCAATCAAATGAAGAACAAAATCTAATACAAATTATACTTTTACGTGAATACACAAATGCAAATACAGTGTACTTCTAAAACGCAAGTAAATATAATTGAAAGCATTGAAAAACATAAAGTTTAGTATTGCTTTACTACTTTGGTGGGCAAATGGTATTTAATTGAAAGAACTATATTGGAACAAAATTTTAAAATATAGGCTAATCTCAATGTATTTTAATATCTACTGAAAGTCTACAAATGCATTCATAATTCTAATCTTATTTGTACAAAGTCTAGAAATCAAGTTTACAAAAATGTTTTGTATGCAACTACTACTGACTGAAATTTAGTTAGTGGAGAATAGAATTTTTAGAAGTCTAGGGATTATAGGAAAAATCAACGCTACAGCTTTAAGCCTAGATGTGGAGCATATGTATATTAGTGGTAAATCTCGAGTGCAACTTATTTTTGCTGAAGCTGAATGAATTTCAACTTGGTTTTTTCTCGCTTCACCTTGGTTAATTGATAAGCAAATGCATTAGGCTTTAGTATGATTTAATAGTTATTATATAGTGCTCAATATTATGTTCGATATAAATAACAGAAAGCTTTTCAACTCACCCCCTTGAATAGATCTCGAACTTAACGCCATGTCTTCTAAAGATACGTTGAAATTGACGATTTCCGCGCTGAATTTCCACCTTAAAGCGTTCATCGTAGTCCGGACTGTCTGTGTCCTTGATCACATTCGTTTTCGCTCTGAAAGCTTCATCCTGTAGTAGCAAATAATATTATTAAGAAATGTGAACATGTGGACATTAATAGTTTAAAATTTACATTCAACAGCGGAAATTCTACTCGAACATAGGTGTCCACATCCTTGGGATTGGCTACATTGTAATTGATGCCTCTTACAACAACTATTTCGAGTTCGTTGTCCGTCAGATCCGTGTTGCAATGGACAATGTTAAAGGAACGCTTCTCATAATGGAATTTCGGCAGTGTTAGATTCTTGCGCTTCGAATAGCGCACCAGATCCAAATCCTTCTGAACAGTCAATGCGAGATTCTCAAAGCGATTCATGCCGGCTATATCGCCCATGGCTTTGTGATGATCCCGTGTGTTCTTGCACATCATCAACTGCTTGGCCAGCTGCTCCTCGATGCGCACACCAATCTCGCATATGTCATCGTTTGGATCACATTCCTCAGTTGAAACAATGGCGAAGGATGCCTCCAAATTGTCGCGTTGAGAGGGTGGAACAGGTAGCTATAAATAGGAAAACATATAAATAATATAATAAAAATTAAATTTAACGCCTGGTCGACTTACGGTGCTGAGATCCACGGGCAGGCCGCTGCTTGCCGCATTCAGCAACGAATCGAAGCCTTTGAAGATCTTTAGATATTCCTTGGCTTGATCGATCTCGCCCGCTTTCTTTGCGGCTAGGGCCGCCAGTTTAAACTCCCTTTGGCGCTCGAGCAATAATTTCATTTGTTGCTCAGCTAGATTGCTTTTCTGATGATTTCCGGAGGTGCGTGTCGTTAACTCCTTCGGTTGTGGTGGCGTTGGCGCTTTTCTTGCCGTTGTGGGCGTCGCTGAGGCAGAACTGCCGGGTGTAGTGCTCGCTGTGGTTGGCGATGTGGGAGGTGTTGGATCCGGTGCAGCTGCAGCTGCTGCTGGAGCTGGCTCACTTATGGGCAATGGACCAAAGCCCGGTGGCACTGGCAACTCATCGTAAGCCACAGGTCGGCCAGCCTTGTATTGCTTTATTGCATCCTCGTACTGTTTGACAATGCGTCCAAAGCGACGCGCTTTGCTTGTATTGTTCTCCGCTTTGGCTGACTCCTCCACAGACTTGTATTTGGCCAAACGCTGCTGCAATGCTTCCAACATGGTTGTGGCTTCTGTTGCAGCTGCTGGTACTGGAGGAGCAGCAGGAGCTGGAGCTGGAGCTGAAGCTGGTGCAGACGCTGGTTCGGATTCTGTTGCTGCTGCTGCTCCCTCCTGCATCTTCGCCATGAATGCTAGAAACTCCGCCGGAGGTGGCGGCATATCGCTTAGATCTACCTCCTGGCCATCCTCGCACATCTTCACTACCACATCGAATTGCTTGACCACGCGTAAAAATTGCAGAGCCGAAGCAGTATCGCCACTGCGTTTGGCCTGCACTGCGGCTGCTTTATACTCGCTTTGACGACTGCGCATTTGAGATATCAGAGGGTTGACGGGCGTCTCAGATGCAGCTGCTGTTGTGGCTGGAGGTGTGCTTGGGGTGGGCGGTGCTGGAGGTGTGCTCGGCGTGCGTGGTGCCGGCGGTGTGCTCGGCGTGGGTGGCGCTGGTGCGGAACGAATGGGCAGCTTTGGTTGCTCTGGCTCCTCAGGCTGGGCTACAGATACTACAGACGCTCCTCCTCCCCCTCCACCAGCCGCCTTGACGCTCACCTCTGGCGGAATGTCATCAACATTAATGCTTTTGCCTGCCGACGACTGCTTCAGCAAATCCTGCAGTGTTTTCAAGCCCCTGGCAAAGCGTCGAGCCTTGCCAGATTCACCGGCAGCTTTCGCATTCGCCTCTGCTTGTTTATACATCTCTATGCGCTGCTTGATTATAGACAATGTATCAACTGTTGTAGTGGGCAGAAAGGTCTGCATGAGTTCTGCTTCCTCAACGGGCGCAGCAGCGGGAGCTGGCTGTGTTTTCTCCTCCTCCTCCTCTTCTACGCCTGTTATTCCATGCAGCTCGCCAAGTAAATCGCTGTCGTTCTCCAATGCCTCATCATCATCATCATCGCTGACATCACGCAGGCTGTCTGCAATCATTTTATCTAATTCGCTGCTAGGCAACAATTTTGGCTTGACCTTCTCTTTGGGCTTTGGACCACCGCCGCCGGCAATAGCCGCAAGTTCAGCCTCCAAGTCGCTATCGCCGCTGTCATCACCATAGCCAGCGCTGGGATCAAAGTCATCTGGTATTTCCGTCAGGCCAAACTATTTGTGGCCAAGCAAGAGGAGAGGGAAGTCAATGACTCATATTTCTAAATAGACAAAATATAGATGCTTGTTTTTGTTTCATACCTGTGACAAATCATGCTGTCGGCGCTTCGGTGGCTCTGGCCTTTTGCGTGAGAACATGTTCAACTAATTTAATATATAAAACTCTAAATCTATGGCTCTGTTTAGGCACTAAAAGTCTTTGTTAAAAAATTTAAACACTAAATTGCGTTGCAATCGCCTAGACGGACAATAACAAACTTTGCTGTTATCGATGTAGTCGATAGCGATGGACGATGGACGACATACCGGAAAATAGTTTTAATACCAATTCGATCTCACGGCTCATTGCAAGTTCAGTCAATTGAATGGAAATCTCTTATATATTTCAAAATGTATAATCTAGCGATGTTTAAATAAGATTAGCTATCCACACATATGCATTCTAAAATATACTTTATTCTCAAGCAGACTAATCGAGTATCTCATTTATTAGATTGCAGAGCACATATCGTGAAATCTCTAAGTATTCGTTACTCTTGATTAGTCACGGGTACGCACTAATCGACCATCGCAATCTCTAGGTACTAATATCGATGATAGTGCCACCACAGTGCACAACAGTTTGCGAAAATTTCGTGTAAAAATTTACTATTGATTTGACAAATTTGTGCTGTTGAAATTAAGACCAATTGGGAAATTGAGGAAATTACGTTGCCTATGCCGTGCGGCATGCATTAAATGTGTGAATAAAATTCTCTGGCTGAAGCTAAAGCAAAACGTTGCTGCTGCTGCTGCTGTTGGAATTTGCTGTTCGAATCGTCTTTCAATTTGGAGCCCCGTTTTTCCACCTACGCTGACGCGACGTTAAACGAAGCCGAAGCGCAAAGTGGGGGGAGGCACAGCACAGCTGAGTTAGCAGTAAAGCCAATATATAAACAAATAAAACTGTTGCCTGGCCTGGGGCGTGGCTAGCTTGATACCAAATAGTAATAAGACCCTCAACAAGTTGTTTGACGATGGAGGAGGTAACGCTCACAGAGCCAGAGACACGTTTCTATAGTGAGCTATTTCAGTGCTGCGACGTGGAGAGCAGCAGTAAGGTGCCCATGCTAAAGGCAACCGAACTCTTTCGCTCTGCAGACATTGCCAACGAGACAGTCATTGAGGTAGGTTCAATAAATAAATTGACAGATGCCGTAATTAATATTTGTATATTTCATAATAGATCACCGCTTTAGCTGGCATTCCTTCCACAGCTTTGCACATCTCTCGTGCTCAGTTCTATTCATGCCTTAAGCTAATTGCCGCCCATCAAGCGTCTGTGCCATTGCGTCAGGAGCTCATAGCAGCCACTGTGCCGTTGCCCTTGCCGCATTTTAGCTGGAAGGAAGCGGCTACTACTTCAACGATTGCCTGTGAGAATGGCTTAGGTGCCTTGCCGCCGCCTCCAACAAACGATCGTCGTAATTCGCTGCGTCGCAATTCCCAGCAGCAACAACATCAACAGCAGTTGGAGCAGCTACAGGATACCTCAGATGTGCCAAGTACCGATTCTGAAGTAGAGCAAAACGAATCTAGCTGCGGTGGCGACTTTGATGAGCTGGCTAATGCAGAGGCTGTTGGTGTCGTCAGCAGCAGCAGCCGCGAAACAGTGCGTATAGCTTATCTGTTATCTTATCAGATATATCTTAAATACAAATACCAAATATATCTACTCACAGCGTCGACGTGGCTCACCGGAAGCGTGGAGCACAAATAGCGATAGTCCGACGCCGACAAATAGCGTCGCCGAGCGTCCTTGGGCACAGGATACGCTGTGGCAAGGGCTGCTAGGAGATGAGCACCGCCAGCTGCTGGGCACCGAGGAGGAGTCTTCCGATCGCCACAGCAGCGATGATGAGGACAACGAAAGTGAATTGATTACTCTCTATCAGATTACTCCGGAACAACGCGAATATTACAATAAACAATTTCGAGCAGTGCAACGGGATCCGCATGGTCTGCTTTCCGGACAGGCAGCGCGGTAAGCTTCGATATCTCTGAAATCATTGATAGATATAAATATTTATATATGCTGTTCCTTATTTTGCAGCAATTTCTTTGAAAAGAGTCGCATACCTGTTGAGGAGCTGCGTCACATTTGGCAGCTGTGCGATGTAACACGTGACGGAGCTCTCAGTCTATCCGAATTTACGGCTGCCATGCATCTCGTTGTCTTGCGTCGCAACAATATACCTTTGCCCAGCAGTTTGCCCCATTGCTTGCATCCGAATGTGCTGGCCAAATCAACAACGGCAAACACTTCGGCATCATCCACTATACCTCAAGAGCCGCCCGAGGCTGATCTCCTGCATTTGAATGATGACGATGACGATGAGCACACAGACAATACTATCATTAGCAGCACACAACAGCAGCAACCCAAGCCACGCCTCAACGACAAGAACATTATGAATCTGAGCAGCATTTCTACTTCCTCTCAAGCTAGCAACAGCAGCTCCAGGCGAGAGGTGACGACGCCAGTGCTTAAGCACCGCAGCATTTCCAATTCACCAAATGCGGAAAAGTCGATAACAGCTGCAGCAGCAATAACAACTGGAGCGGGCGCTGCTGCCAGCTCAACTAACGATGCCAGCCAATGGACGAAGTTTAGTGAATCTCCCACGACGACAGCTACAGCCATGGCAAGCGGAGCAAGTGCAACGTCTGTAGCTTCAGCTTCTGCTGCTGGTGTGCCTGCTCCTGCCGTTTCTAGTCCCGGTTTGAAACCAGCTTTGTTTGATATGAAACGCACTGCCCAGGATGTGGGCTCCAATCCGCAAATCTTGCATCCCGTGCCACTGCGTGTGACGCCCATAGGTAGTTATTCTACTACATATATAGATCTATCTATAATGCATCTGCTTATCAAACAAATTTTCTTTCCAGGCACGGCTATTGCGTCTTCAGGCGATCCATCAAGTCAACAGGGAATTGCCGATGTGGAAGGCGTTGTTGTGCTGCGCGAGGACAGCCCCAAAGTCATAGCCACCACAACAGCAATACCAACAGCAACAGCAGCAATGTCATCATCAACAACATCAGCTACAAACAGCATACACAACATTCAGAGGGAAAGCAACGATCTGCGGGCCATTCAAAGACCGCAAGCAAAGAAGCTGCCAGCAAAGAATAATATTGGGGCATTGCCACCGCCGCCGCAAAGGGAGCCAAGTATTGGCTCCATTGGTCTCAGTGAGCCACCGGATCAGGCGACGCCATTGCCGCCGTCAAGCTATGCAACGAGCGTCACAACATCTGCCAAGAAGGAGCCACCGCCTTTGCCGCCGCCGCGTCCTCATCGACATGCACGCAGTAGCAGCTTAGACTTGAATAAGTTCAAAATTGGTGCAGCTGGTGCCCAACAGCCAGAGGTGAGTTAAAACATTGAATCGAACTATATATATAGATAAATGTGTGTATGTTGTTCGTCTGTTGTCTAGTACGAGACCATGTCCAATAATCTGTTTAAATGTTGTGCTCCATTTACTAACAGTTAACAGCAACTGAAGGTCATAGGTACCTTAGCTAACATTTCACAAGGCGGTTAATCCGAGCTGTCTGTTGCTAATCCTGATATTGAAACGCCGGTGTCTGTCGTTTAAGATTCCATTGAAATGCAGTATATCCGAGCTTATTTAAAGGCATTGGGTCAGCGCTTAAGCCGCGATTTAATTGTTTAAAATACATACTGTAAACACAAATAATATCAATCGCAGCTACAGGCTTTATACACCACCGCTAGCTTTACATTCAAATGTTAATGGTCTGCCTCGCATTAACATTTTCTTAGCAGTGCCATTAATTAATACAACAAATATTACAGAGAATGTTAAAACAGAGACGGTTGACTTTTAAAGGCAGATTTTACGGGTTTTTTGTAGTTATAGAAAAAAAAATTCGCTCCTTCTCTCTCTCTTTTGGTTAACGATAATTAAGAGATAATTTTTAAACAAGTTTCTCAAAAGTTTCGTGTTCCTTAACAATTTTTAATACAGTGTGCACTCTAAGAAAAAAGAGAAAAATCTAAAATGATGCCTTCTATAGAAATGCGAATTATAAAAAGTAAAAGTATTAATAATCAAGAGAGGTTTCTTTTTTTAAATTTGTATTCTTATATATTTAATATTCCGTTTATAGAGTACACACTGTATTGCGAATTACTTGACTCTGTCATAATATAAAACAGTTTCGGCACACCGAATCATATTTATAACTTAAAGCTCCAATTTGTTTGTGAGACACGCCTGCCCATTGTACATGTATATATTAATTTCTTTATTCATTTATTTATGTAAACAATCTGTAATATATATATATAAATATATATATTATGATATACTATATATAAACCCCAACTTCAATTAAGATAACCGCGCAAGCCAGCTTCGATATGCAAACCTCAACGGGTTTTGCCGATTTCACGCACTTTGCCGACGATGCGAATGTTGTAAGTGTTCCAAACAAAGATACATATCTATCTATCTTGATATATAACTTGAATGAAATCCACAAATGCATTCACAATTGGCCGTAGCTTTTTACTACTGTATTTATGCATCCCGAAATTCAAGTAGCTTCTGCACTTTTTGCTTTGCAAACAATACTAATACAATATACACTTGCAGCTGGATACCAGCAACAACAACAACAGCAGTAGCAGCAGCAACAACAACAGTACAACAGCAACAGTTGCTGGTGCTGCTGAGCAGCAGTTGCATTCGCTGCCACCTGCACCGCCACCGCCCGCATTTGTGCCGCCCATATCGGCACGCATTACGTTGCAGACGCAGCAGCGCGTTTCAGCTTTTGAAGTTTATCGCAAGCCACAGACGCCGGCGCCGGTAGCTGCCGCTGCACCAACAGCAACAACAGTTGCTGGACAGCTACCAAGCGCGGACAGCTTTGAGAAGCGTGTTACAGCAATCACCGATTCATTGCGTCATGTGTCCTTCAAGCAGAATCAAATGAGCACCACGGAGCTGCTGCAGCGTCTACGTGAGCAGAACACTTCGCTGCTGCATCTGTGCAACGATTTAAGTGACGAACTGCTCAGCGTGCAGACCCGCAAGGAGGAGATGCGTCTAAAGCTGGAGAGCCTGACAGGAGCAGGAGGAGCAGCAGTGGCTGTAGCTGGAGCAACTGTATCGGATATGGATGTCGGCACACGTGCCGGCTCCTCAATATCAACGCCAATGACGGCGAATGTGACGGGCGGCTCGTCCGGCTCCACGGGTGCCTATACGAATGTTTAATTAAAAAACGGAAAAACAAGCAGCCACTTTTATTGTTGTTTCTATTTGTTGCAAATAGTAGAGGAAGAAGAAGAGAAGGCAAACATATTGTGAATTCCGCTGCTTAAGTTTTTATTGTTTTGCTATTTAATTGTAGGCTAGTTAAATCTCAAAAATCATGCAAACATCTTTGTCAAGCAACAATAACAATAATAACGCCTCTTATAGAATACATACATATACATATTTATGCAGATCCAATTTATGTATACTTCTCTTTAGCACACACAAAGCTAATTGAACTAATTGTTAAAAACTAAATGTGTAACTGTAAATGAAAAGGAAATCGAAGAACCTGTAGAAAAAACTCTGCACCCTAGTTGAAAGGTGATCACAAAGTGGCGCCAAATGCATTTGAAAACTGCAAAACTCTTTGAACATTTCTTTTTGGCTGATTATAAATACAATTTCAATCTTATATTTAGTTTGCCCGCAGGCAATATATCATTATTTATTAACAAATTCAGTTCTGCACAGCTCGAAAAACGAAATGTAAAACCTATTCTCGACCTTCTCATTCATTCCGGCAATGAAAAACAAAATATTTAATCTTAATGTGCAAAAAGTAACTTTTCGTAAGCCAGGCTTAAATGTTTAAGTATTTTAAAAATGAAAAGTTATAAACAAAAAAAAAAAAAAAAAAAAAAAACACACACACACAAAGTAAAAATATGCAAACAATTTAATTTCCTTGAAAGCTTAGCTTAGGTTATGTTCGTTTTTTGCAAAAACTATTTTCTACGTACACACAAATTGATATTATGTACATTTTGATCACAATTTCTGTAGGCATTTGTATAAACAGTTCAGCAAATGAAACGAAATCAAGAATTATTTAATTTACACGGACCACTCAAGTATGCGAACTTCGAATTTATAAGATGATAAATACTAGTCTATCATCGTTTGAATCTGCGTGAGCGGATTTTCTTTTGCATACTTCAACTATTTAATATATAAATTTATATATAAATATATATCAAGAAATGTATATTATTTCCCTTGTCATCAAACAAAATAAATCTTCAACTTGTTAATAATTTTCAAATATTTACAAACTACAAAAACTGAATGCAGTGTTAAAAACAACAAAGAAAAATGTAAGACAAACAAAAACATAAAGTGATATTAAGCACTATGTAATCATATTGTTACGTTGCAACGTAATGAATGCGTATTGTTTTGAGGGATATACATCTACATATATATTAAATAAATGTACTAAGTTGATGTTACAAAAGCTAAACAAAATGGCAATAAATAATATGCTGTAAAGGCAACATCTTAAAATTTGAAATTCATTTATAGTTGGCGCCGCATTATATGCAGCCCTGTTTGAGTTTTGCGATAACAGACGCATGACTGTTATCGATTGTATTTTATAGGCCGCTACACATCTCTAGCGCTTTGCGGCATTGGAGCAAATTTTCGCAAAATTTGCGATACAATTTGTACGTGTGAGTTTGTTAACAAATCGATTGTTTAAATGGTGTAAATAGCATTAAACAATTTGCTCCGTGCGTGCTTCATATATGTGAACAACTTTTGCACGTCCTGCGAAAGTAGCAAAAGCAGCGAGCACTAGATTGAAAAAGTGCTGCTCAAGTGCAGGTTAGTTTACGTTTACATCGATACACAATGGGGAAAATAGTGCTGTAAAAAATGTTAAAATATTTGATATGATCTATTCTTATTTAGTAAAGTGCAATCGTCAATGTTAATCGCGCTCTTTGCGCTTGCACATTTGCCAATCTTTCGTAAGCCATTGCAATCATTATCAAGGTGTGGCAAAGGCAAAAGCAATACAACAATAGCAACAACAACAACAACAAGCAACGCTCACTTAGCGGCATTAACAAGTAACTGTAATTCGCAGACAACTGGAGATATAATTCTAATTGGAACCCGCCTCAATATGAGCAACAGTAACGAACAGGATAAAGGAGCAGCAGAAGCTGTCGGCGCGATCGTAGCTGCCAATGGCAATCAGACGGATCCGAAGAAAATCGAAATAATGTATGTTGATCGCATTTAGTCCTATTTGCTTTCATTAATTACAATATTTTGTTTTTCAGCAACTTTAAACCTTTTGATAAACAATGCTGCTATAGCATCAAAACGAATCACACGCGAGTTTATGGCTGCGGCGGTTCTCATACGCGCGGTTCCTCCAAGGTGAAGCTCAAGAATGTCGTTGACTATAAATGGGAGCATAAATACTATTATCCGGGTCATTTGGTGGCAGTGCATCGTGATGGCAAGCATCTTGCATATGCTATCAATGGTGAGTGGGAGATTTAACCAAACGAGACTCGATATTAATACCAAATGGCTTTTTCCAGTTAACAACAAAGCCACCGGTATGGAAGGCATGGTGCGTGTGTGCAACACGAGCACCAGCCAGCGGGCACTCATTAAGGGCATGAATGGCGAGGTCTTGGATCTACAATTCGCACACAGCGAAAGGGAGCGTATCCTTGCGGTCATTGACATGTGTTCGCTGTTTGTGTATAAGATCGATCTAATCGATAGTAATTTAATATGCAAACTTGTGCTGAAAGTGGATGACCCCATTGCGAACTATGTGCCCGAATATGATATGGTCTCCTGGTGTCCCTATGTAACCAACGGCAACAGCAGCAATAACAACACTAGTGCAAACACTGCTACTGGCCATGAAGAGGATGATGAGAATCAACTATTAATTTGGTCGCGCAGTAAACAGTTCCAATGCTTCAATGTTAGAATGATCATATCAGAGTATGGTGTAAGTAAAGTCTGCCTGTCACATATAATTCTTTTGCTCATTTGCTTTCTACTATCCCTTTGCAGCGTGGGCAGATAAAACCCTCGTCTCTAGAAACGGGCTATTTAAAGATAGAAGAGGATACGTTAATAACCTGCGCTGCTTTATCGCCTGATGGCACGACCGTTGCGGCTGCTTGTCTGGATGGTTTAGTTCGTTTCTATCAAATTTATTTGTATGATGTGCGCAATCATCGTTGTCTGCACGAATGGAAACCGCACGATGGCAAGCCGGTGGCCTCGTTGTTCTTTCTAGATAATATCAACAAGCCAGTGGAGGAGTAAGCTCTCAGTACTTTAAAAATAATGTATGGTTAGTAATATTGCTCTTTTCTTTATACAGTGCCTATTGGCAGTATGTTATCACCACCAGCGATCATAATACAGAGATCAAGTTGTGGAATTGCTCTCTATGGGAGTGCCTGCAAACGATTAATGTTATGGCCTCGGTACCCTCGAGTGTTCAGCCGAGCATGTTTATAGCTGGTATTGATCGCAGTGCCAACTATTTGGTTATATCCAGTTTGGATGCGTTGGCTGTCTATGTCATGCAAATCAGCAGCTGTGGCGGCAATGAACAAGGCAGCGATAGTGGAGATTCGGAGAATGGCTGTGATGTTCATGGCTCGAGCAGCAGCATCGCGGGCTCCAACGATCCATCCATACGCATACAAAATATAGCCGAGTTCAAGTTAAGCTCGGGCATACTCTCCTTTTCCATAGTGAACGCGAGCATGCGTCGTCTGAAGAGCACCAATGAGAGCTATTATCCATTCGAAGAGCCCGATGATTATGATGACGAGAGCAACGCAACTACTGATGCTTTGGTGGTTCATATGTTCGTGGTACAAGCCAAAAGCTTGCAGGAATGCCAGATTATTTACCAGCCCTGCAAGCCAACAAGAAGTTTGAATAGCAGCAAAAGCAGCGCAAAGAAACGTTCTCTGTCCCCAGATAACCTGCTCCATGTTACTGAGATTAAGCAGGAGCAATTGAGTAACTCGCCGAATTCGCATAACAGCAGCACAGGCAGCGGCTCGAGCGCTGTGCCACTCGATGCCCTTTTTGGTAAATCAAAACGCAATTCAGTTGGCTCGGTAGTGTCGGTTGCTATTGCTGCTGCGGCTGCACCATCGGCCATACTGCAGGAGCCTGCAACAACTAACAAATCACGTTCAGCTTCGCCACAGTATGGCAGTAACTATTCGCAGCTGAATCTCATGACTCCGGATGCATTTAGCGCTAGTGCGGCGAGTATTGTGCTTGTCAATCGAGATGGAGCTGAGACGAACACAACAACCACGACAGATCAATCGCCCATCAATTCTCAGGTGCTGCAGACATTGCGGATGTTGGCCACGGTCACAGCCAAGGGTACAGAGACAGCCAACACCAATCTTTTGAATCTGATCAACAACACGCACATTGAGGATCGCGAGCAACAAAAGCTGAAGGAGCAAACGGATGCCCGTAAGAAGTTTATAGCCATTGATCGAAATCCGGAACGCAACGCAGCGGAGAATTTAGCAAGTGGTGGTTCCAGTCCAAGTCGTGAAGTGCAAGAGATAATGGCAACGCAAGAGGATACAGATGACTACGAACCGGAGCTGGTAGATATCGAATATGATGAGGATAATCCATATTTTATGATTTGCAAAACAGAAAATAAGTGAGTGAGATACGCTTATAGAAGAATTCGAATTTGAATATTTGTTATAGCAGATGTATTTCTTAACTTTTTCAGAACGGACAATGAGATAACCAATTCGTCAACTGTCGAGGAAGCTGCTACAACATCAAATTGGTTGCCCCAGGATGCAAAGCTGCCCACTAAAAAATCGGCTGAATTGCAAAATGCGGCCCAAATTATGTCCCAAGCGGTGCAGCATAAAAACAATGGCAATGTACCGCCAACCTTGGGCAGCAACAGCAGCAATAGTAACAACAACACGACAACAACATTGAACAGCAGCAACAACAACAACAGCAGCAACTGCAGTCATCCAATAGTTGAGAGCGCCACAGAAGTAAATGCGAAACTGGAACAACTTTTGGGTAGCTAAAGTATAACATTGTTAAATGATTCAATATTAATTGTTAATTGTTGTGATATTTAGAAATGGTAAAAGCGCAATCAGAGCAGCTTAATAAACTCGAGCACGAGATCAACAAGGTGCAACAGCAACAGCAGCAACAGTTGTTGCAACAATCGAGCGGCAGTACAGCTGCTGCCTTGCAGCCAAAGAGCGTCAACGAACTGGCATACAAAATCGAAATGCAATTATCCAAACTAATGGAGCAATATCTGAAGCGTTACGAGAACGAACACAAAAAGAAACTAACCGAGTTTCTGCACGCACGGTAAGAGAAGAAACATACACCAACTCACACACACACCCACACACAGCACACGCGTTTGTAGTTAAGCAGCGTTAGCATCGTCTTTAGCTCTAGCTTCAATTTGAAGCTTTTCCTCAATATATATCTACTATATCCTTATTGTCGTAAGATGAAAGTTTTAGCCTCAATTTTTTCATATTTCAATATCTGAAGCGTTACGAGAACGAACACAAAAAGAAACTAACCGAGTTTCTGCACGCACGGTAAGAGAAGAGCGAATGAGTGTGGGTGGTAGAAATGTTTAAGAGGGCGAGAAAGCGTGAAAGATTTTCAACAGAATTGATGATTAATAGGCAATGAATTATATTTGTAAATTATACAGGGTATCCTGTAGAAGTTATATTTAAAAATTGACTAGTTGTATATGTGCATGATGTGTGTGTGACGATGTATTTGTATAATCTAAATAATTTATTATCATATATTTTTCCTCGTGTCCCAATACACAAAAGTGAGACTCAAAATCGTGAGCTGCGTGATTCGGTGCTGCAAGTGCTAAATCAATATGTCATGAATCACTTTACGGACATTATTGGTAACGTTTTAAATATGGAGCTGCAGCGGCAGTTGCTGCCGCGTGTCAACGCGAAAATGGATCAATTGCAGAATCAAATGCAGCTGGAAATAGTGCAGAAATTAAATGTGTTTGACAAGACGGTAAAGGAAAATATAGCACAGGTGTGCAAAAGCAAGGTGAGCCGCAATATAAACGGAGTCTCTTCTATTGCAATAACAATTTTCTAATTTGTGTTCAGCAATTCCTGGATGCCTTTGGCAAATCCGTGCTGATTGGCGTGCAGACAAGTCTGCAGACGGCGTTCATCGAATCAATGAGCAGCACTTTAATCCCAGCCTACGAGAAGTCATCGCAGAATATGTTCAAACAGTTACACGAGGCATTCAGCGTGGGCATAAAAGATTGTAAGATTGAAAAATCAAATGAGGATTGAATATATATATAAATGTATTTACTTTCTTGAATAGTCATGGTGGAATTCAACGCGTATCTACAGCACATACCGCAGCCGCATAATGGTGAAGAATTGAGTAACAAGCTCGGCCTCTTAAAGCAACTGGTGGAGACAAATCTACTAAAGCATCGCACTGAGTTAACCGATGCGATGCTGGAGACACAGCGCGAAGTAAAAAGCTTGGAGATCTTGCTCGCTCGCCAGGTGCAGGAGACCATACGCACTGAGCTGCGCAAGCATATGGATAATCAGAGTATGGCATTACGGTCCCAGGCAGCAACGCCCGCGCCCACATACGATTTGCGAGAGAGCATAAAACAATTGTTGCTCGCCAATCATATTAATAAGGCCTTCCATCAAGCATTGCTGGCCAATGATTTGAATCTGGTGGAATTCACATTGCGAAATACAGATCGAATGCAGGTCTTCACGCCCGATGGCTGTCGACTCGAGCAAAAGGTTTTGCTGTCGTTAATACAACAAATATCTGCAGACATGAGCAACCACAATGAGCTGAAGCAGAGGTGAAGATTTGATAGGTTTATTTACCCAAATTTGTGTGGTTTTAATGTTTCTTTCTTGCTATTTGCAGCTACCTCAATGAAGCACTGCTAGCCATTAATATGTCGGATCCCATCACACGTGAGCATGCACCGAAAGTGCTATCCGAGCTCTATCGCAATTGTCAGCTGTTCATCAAGAATTGTCCCAAGAGTCCGCAATGCAGCAATGTACGATTGCTTATTGCCATGTGCAGTGCAACATATCGTGATCAATTTAAATGATATAGCGAGATGACTACCCATCCCATTAGTTGGCACTGACAACAACTCAGTCCAAGCCCGACACATACACCAACTCACACACACACCCACACACAGCACACGCGTTTGTAGTTAAGCAGCGTTAGCATCGTCTTTAGCTCTAGCTTCAATTTGAAGCTTTTCCTCAATATATATCTACTATATCCTTATTGTCGTAAGATGAAAGTTTTAGCCTCAATTTTTTCATATTTCGTTACTATTTGTTTGTGTGCGTGTCTTTGTTTACATTTTAAATTTTTATACTTATATCTAGATCTTAGCTCTTGTTCTTTATGTTTTCGAAAAAAAAGTATAGTATATATATTAAAATTGATAAAAGCAAAAATTTGAGGAACGTGCGTGATCAACAAATTGCAATAAGTTTATCTATTTTGACATATAATTTTTTACAAACATTGAGTATTTTTTCGTTGCGCAATTTCATTTTCCATTATAATGACGCTTATCGAAGAGGCAAATAAATGTTAAAAAGCAGAGCTATAGAATTTAAATTTTTTATTCTGCATATTTTGCAAAACAAAAAAACAGACTTTCTGAAGAGAGGGACGAACAATTACGATGATTTCTAAACAAACATATATACAAAACTACAAATAAATGCGTAAATATTAAGCTAAAAGTAAAAAAAATAAAAGTTATATAAGAATAAAAATTTAATATATATGTATTGAAAAAAAAAAAAAACTAATAAATAATTATTGCATCCGGACGTTGAAAGTTTTCGCAGTTGTTTAAACAAGCTAAATGCAAATGCTTTTGAACCATTATTTTTATGGAATAATTGGAAACTATGAATTTTGTGTCTAAAAGTATTTATATTTTTTTTAGCATGTGTCAAAATCAATTTTTTTTTTTAATTTTATAAAAGACAAGAAAAAATTGAAATTAATAATTTAAAAAATTATATTTATATATATATTTTTTAATAGTTTTTCAATTCTCTATAAGAGCTTCAATACTTTGTATAATATAGATCTCATATTTTTAGATAAAAAAATCTTTTTGAGCTTGTTAATAGTTTACAATATTACAATATGAAGATTTTTACGATATTAAATCTGGGGTGCTCCTATGCAATTTCGTTAGAATATGTAGACTAATTATATTTCAATGCAAATGCTGCAAAATGTCTTGGAGACTAAACAAAAAACCATTATAACTATAACAAAAACAACAATAATTGATGTATATTTTGATTTGCGATGCGTCAAGTCGTAGATAAGCTAGAAAGTTACGTTGATTGGGAGTAAATGTATAGCTACTCCGATCGGAGCCGCGAGATGATCTTCGATGATCAGCTAATTAGGGCAAGCAGCTCGGAGGTGCGCTGTAAGCAGTTGCAGCCGCAGCCCGTGGCACAAACGATGTGGCGCTGCAAGTTGATGTAATCATTAGCACTTCAAAAAAACAATATATATATATATATATATATATATATATATATATATTTACATATGAAACTCACCTCGAACCACTGCATCATGTGCTGCATGTGCCCGCCATGGCCGCAGGAGAGACAAGCATTGGCTGCTCCTCGCACCGGTAAGGAGCAGAGAATGCAAAACAGAACGGGTCGCTTGCACGGCTCGCATTTGGGCGTCCGCTTGGGCTTCGCACAGCCGCTGCATTCGGTGACAAACTCAACGCCCTGCGTGGGAGCTGGTGTATGCAGCGTGTGCTTGAGGATTAGCGCACGCTTGGACAGCAATTGCCAGCCAAAGAGCACATCCGCGTAGGCGCGCTTGAACTGATCGAAGAGCGGCATCTTAGAGCGTCGGATCAGGGAGCATGCATAGGCATCTGTCTGGCCCAGCTTAAAGTCCACCCAATCCAACGAATCGGACCAAGAGTTGCTACGCAACTGCTTTAACTGCTGCCAATTGCTGCTGGATGAACGGGGCAGCACCGTATGATAAGGCGATCGTTGCGCATGGAGCTGTGTGGGCAACCGACAGCCAGCCACATCCATGACGCCCATCAGAGCAGCGGGACACTTGTCGAAGAGGCAGGCGAGCAGCACTGCGATTTGTACATCACCAGCGGTGGCATAGTGCATGATCAGCGACTCCAGCAGAGATTTCTTAAACGGATCCTTATAGAAGAGCAGTTCACAACTCATCGATTCGTGCGGCGAGTGAGGCGTTGCTATCAACTCCGCCAGCAGCCAAATGGGCAGCAGATCTGATCGTCCATTTGCTCGACAGATTTCACCGTTGCGACGACACGTTGCCGCTATGTTTTGCTTGTCCAGCACAAAGTCGCGTGCCATTTCGCGATTTATGTGCAGCAGCTGGCTGGCATCGTAGACATGGACGACGGGTGAGGTGCCATTGATTTGACGCATCACGCGTTGCTTGCCCTGCAATCGTTTGCAGGCGATCATGCGCTCCTGCAGATAGAACGCGGCATTCGGATCGCGCTGATTGGTCGTGGTGGCCATCACATTGCCCAGCAATCCGCTACCATTGATGACGCTCAAGGTGCGCGGCGTAAGGGATTGCGTCTGCTGGCGCAAAGTCAGACGCTTGGTACTCAACACCTGGGCAAAGGTGGTCAGCATGCCAATGGCATTGAAATGAACGCCCGAGGTGCGTGGGAAAGGGATGCAGGCATCATGCAAGGCGCTCGACAAGGCGCCCTCCAATCTAGGCGACTGCAGCAACAGTTGACTCCGGTCTGTCCCAATGCCAGCGACATCTGGGACACGTTTTTTCATGGCGGCTACGAGAGCACGCAGACATTGCTCCAAGCAGCTGCGCGATTTCTTCACACGCTGCAGCGCATTGTTGCGCAGCACTTTGAGTAGGATGTTGCTTAGCTCGCTGGAGAGCGTTGTGCCCTGACAAAATTGGAACTCGGGCGGTACATTTGGACTCGGATAGGCAGTGGGAAAGGTCACCTGCAAGATGATCGTATGATCAGCGGCACAGATCTTAAAACAAGCATAACGCTTTATCGCGCACAGCATGTCCACATCTACATGCGGCATATTCGTATTCAACAGTGAGAATTCGTGCTGCAGCGAGCACGTTGGCTGATCTGTTAGCGAGCGTGCAATATGCGTCTCCTCCCTTCTCGCGTAGACACCGCCAAAGCTGGGTGAACGTGCCATGGGCAATGTATTTGTGCCCACCTGAAGGGTGGCGGTGGTTATGGGCAACGAGCCAGCCGCTGTCATTGGGCGCATCATAAATTCTGTTGACAAATCACTTAGTTCATTTTCGTAGCGTGGCGAGGCACGCTCCACCTCCTCATCCTCATCAGGCGATGGCTCGCACAGCTTTAGCATATTATCATCGATCTTCCAAACGCGCAGTGTACGATCTCGCGACCATGTCACCAATTCCTAGTATATGCAATGATTATTTGATAGCCTCAAAGGATTCATATATAGCAAGTCTTACAATTTCTGTAAAGTTCTCCCGATTGGGTCGCCAGGCAAAGTCGAGTATGACATCTGTGTGGCCTACAAATGAGCAAATTGGATCCGTTTGCTTGCTGTTGCTCCAGAGCAGGAGACTATTTTCTCCACGACCCATATGCGGCACCACAATGCTAACTAAGCCGTTGCCGATGGGCTACCGAAATATGAGTGGATCTGAATAGAAGCTTTTTGCATAAGTAATAGCTAATCCTACCGTATATCTGGCACGCCAAACGGGCGATAACGTTGTTATAATTTTTTCCGCTCGTCTGGGATTGCAGACATCAAAGTATTTAACGGTGCCATCCTGGCTAGCTGTGGCTAAGCACGTCTCTCGTCTGTGACTCCAATTAATGCCATGCACGCGATTCAAATGAGCTGTTATATAATGCGTTGGACAGCTGCCTTTGCGTATATCCCAAATGCGAAGATCACCGTCATGGGCAGCAGCCAGCAAATTGCCAGAGACACGATTGAAGCCCACTTGGGTAGCACCCGCTGTAAGCGAACAGACCGAAGATTTAATACAATCTATAATTCAAGCATATATATCTCAATGGGACCCTACACATGCAGACAGCATTCAAGGATTGGACTGGCTTGCGTGGATCACGGAAATCCCATATGTGTGAGAACGTGTCTATTGAACAGCTAACTAGTAAATTGGGATCCTTGCTGTGCCAATCTATATCCGTAACTGTGCGCGTGTGTCCACGGAGTGAATTCTCGTAGTGCGGTTCGGCGGGACCCCATCGAACGATGTCAATATTTTGACTGGTCTGCAAAGCAGCCACATAAATGAGACAAACGGAATTTAGATTCGCTTATTAAATTTGTGGAATATGAACACCACGCTTACCGCGATGGCACAGTATTCACTTCGTGTGGGACATATGGCAAACTCTGCCACGGAGATTTCATATTTGGATTGGCGTTCATGACGACGCAACGTGCCGTCATCTTGGCCAAGGCGCTGCAGCGCCAAATGGCCGCGTCCAGCCAGCAACACCCATTGACCTGAGTAGTCCACCGACATGGCCGTTGCCTGGGAATCGCGATGTTCGTAGCATTTGTTGCTTTGTCTGATTATATGTGTTTGTTCAGAGCCAGTGACATTTCGTTCATTGCTTCCGCTGCCCGCACGTAGGGTCTCTGTTGGCGGCATGATAATTATAATGCGAATGAAATAGTGCCGTGTATAAACACAACATAAAATGTGCTAGATTTAAATAACTTTTATTAACTAAAGCACAAAACAAAACAAACTGATAAGAGAAGACGAACACGACCAATAACAAAAAACATGCTATCGCTATCGATAATCTACCAGGGCTGCGGCACCTAAAATTCCACCCAAATTGCAAAAATAATTTATTTCTAAATAATATATATAATATATTTATGAATACTATATATAAATAATATATATGTATGCGTCAACCTGTCGTTTTGTCAACTGATTTCTACATACCTAAAAAATGTTAAATGACCTGATATTTAAAATAACCGTTATCGTTATCGATTGACTTAAGTCAATTTTGGCAGCGGGCGAAATTGAAGGAAACTTACAAACGAAATTAAAAAAAAAATTTAAGATATATATATATGGACATAAGCCCTAAGATGATAGAGAACATAAACGACGATTGCCAACTCATCATTATCAACTACTTGGACTATCAATCACAATATTTTCTATGGGCGTCCTCAAAGTTCTTCGCTCCCCGATTACATAGAAATGTCAGTGATGTTCTTCAACGCAAATCAAGCCATGTTTTAGACTATAAGTACATGTTTCTCAAGAACAGTGGGCACAATTCAAATAAGCTGGAGGATGCCTTTCTAAGTACCATTTGCTCAACGGTACAACATATGGAACTGAAATCAGTTACTATGAAACACTTGCAACACTTGATGCTGCACAGCTTTCCATGCATTCGATCGCTAGAATACAAACTGGATAAAGTAGATGGATGTGAATACAGTCGAGCTCTAAAGCTGCTAGTGGATCGCTTTCCTGGAATCACATCGTTTAAGCCGTTTGGGCCAGTAAACTGTGGAATAATGGAAAAGTGGAAATTCTTGGAGGAGCTGGAGTCAAATAAGCGCAGCGTCTTGGATAAGGGAGTATCACTGCATACATTTCAGCAGTTGGAGCACCTAACAGTTAATATGCACTTCTTAAGGACCGCCTCCATTGTTAGCGTCTTAAACTTGCCAAAGCTTCGTACGTTTAGTTTCTCGACTGAAAGTCCACAAAATAGAGCCCTCTTACCTAAGATTCTTAAACAGCGACCAGAGGACATATGTAAATTGACCTTCAGATTTATCGACTGGACTTGGTCGCTGGAATCTCTGCTACTGCTGAAAAACTTGCGCCAGTTGACGTTAATAGAAGATTTTTTTAAGAGAGGACACTTTCAAAGGTTGGTTAGTAACTTGCCAGTATTGGAACAAGTGAACATGATTGGAGGCCAATTTTGGCACTACGAAATGGACCTCTGGGAAGCTGTCGCCAGCTGCAGCTCTCTCAAAGTTTTAAATTTTTCTAACACGCTGATTGAGGATGACTTTTATGATTCGAACAGACACTTCATGTACCAAGCATTGAACAATCGCTCACAGCCCCTTCTGATGCATTGTTATAATACTGGCCAGGACTTACGTGATCCTGCCGAATATCAGTATCTGGTGAGTAGCTCTGGCGTCTGCTTCATATATTTACTTTTATTAATAGGAACTTATTAATGTTTTAGATCAGTAAACATTTCAATCATCCAAATTTGATAGTCTCGTTTGAGAAACTACCAGTGGAGGAAATTCCTTTCCAATATACAAAAATAGAGTTTGCACAAACTTAATTGGCTTATGAAACCTCTTTAGAAAATATAAATGCTTTTAAGATAAGATAACAGATGAACTGGACCACGAAATCTAAGCTTTCGTATTTTCTTTATGATCGTTAATCAGCCAAGACTGTAACACTGTAGCGGCATTTAAAAATAATGAATTTTCTAACTATATGAATGCAAATACTGAATATTAAATATATTTTTGTAATTTTTTCGTTTTGAGGCAGATTTCTGTTATCAAATTTTTGCCAATTAATTAAATTAAAAAATTGCACTCGATATTGGAAGTAATCTATATGGTTATTAATAGGTTTTAGTATGGGGATGGCAGTGAAGACGATGAAACTCTTGATGTCTTAGTACAGCAGGACTGACATATTTAAGATCGTAAGGGTCAATTAATAATTAATGGGCCTAATTAATAAGCTTGCGGGAAGTGGATTTAAGTCTAGTCCCAGTAGTCAGCATGTGTGAAGGCCATTGTCATCAGTTGAGCAGCGAGGGATTTAAAACTAAGAGGGTGAAGGATCAGAGTATTGGAGAATATAGGCGCTGGAAATTAGCTTTTGTTGAAATGCTAATACTGCCTTTCATTTTTATTTCAAAGCATTTCATTCTGAGTATTTCACTAAAGCATACATACATATTTAGTCTGTCGTACAAATATATTATTTTAATTATCGATTCTAATTGTCGGATTTCCGACGGCGGATACAGATGCTGGCATAAGACAAGTTGCTATAAGACTTGCAATGTTTTTACGGGCGTAGACTGCATGCACAAACACTTTTAAACCTAACGCTATTGGGTGAGTCATCCAGTCCGTTAGTTTTGAGAATTGAGGGTGATTAAGCGAATAATAAAACTTAAAATTTTCTTCTATGGCTATGAAATACGGACTAAAAGACGATGGAAAACCTGAACGATGATGTTCAACTGCGTATTATTAACTATTTGGAGTTTTTATCACAATTTTGGTTGTGGGTGGCATCTAAGGACGTCGCCCCCCGAACATATGACAATGTGAGCTATGCTTGGCAAGGCAAAACAAGTCATAAGTTGCAATATCGTTTGTTTAAGGAATTTGAAAAGTATGACACACTTGTTGAGGTTGATTTTATTCGTGCCATCAGTCCAACAGTTAAGCATTTAGAATTATATCGCTTTAGCATTAGCAATTTAACGCGTTGGAGAGGCCAATGTTTTCCGTGTATGGAATCGCTGTATTACGCAGTGGATTTTATAACACACTGGGAACATAAAGAGGCACTGAAGCTTATAGTCGAACTCTTCCCAAAATTGAAATCATTAAAATCGCCGTCGTACATAAATGGCAGAATCATTGAAAAATTGACAGACTTGCAAATACTGGACTTGAGTGAAAGCTTTTTATATTTTATAGAATTCGATTCCATTAACGGCATATTAAATTTGCCTAAACTTCAGTCGTTTAGCTTTTATACGGAGCCACATGAAACTGAAAGCATTATGAACGAGATTTTTGAGCGACGAGGTCAGGATATACGTAAATTTCTTGCAAGCGCTCTCGACATCCGGTTTTTAGTTAACAAAGGTCAATGTCTGAAAAACCTACGGCTATTGACATTGTGCAGTGCCTACTACGAGAGGGATGAATTTGAATCTCTGGTTAGTAATATGCCAGCACTAGAAGAATTGAATTTGGTCGACTGCGCGTACTGGCAACTCGAGAGCGATCTCTGGCGAACAGTTGCCAACTGTAGATCGCTTAAGATATTGGGGCTATCAATCGAAGTGATTGATGAGGACTTCTTCGACAGCAGCCGTCTGCAAATGGAGTATGTTTTGAGTAATCATTTACAGCCTTTGATATTGAACTTCTATCAAACTGACGACGATGTGGATGTACCCTCGATACTTCATGCTCTGGTGAGAGTTCAAAGTGTTTCCTATTGGTATTGTAATAATATGCCTATTCTCTTGCAGGCCTTTAAATATTTTAATCATTCGAATTTAACATATTGCTTTAAGCAACATAGAGATATTATTATTTGTAGGTATTTAACAAAAATTGAATTTTGTTGAGGAATGTAAAATCAGTGAGTTTAATAAAGTAGCGAATATTATTAGTTTGTATTTTTATTGAACTATTGTTTATTCGCAAGTCGCATATAGCCAAATTTTAATTTAAATCCCAGAACGGTTTAATTTCAAGTAGAGAGGGTAGCCTAACTTTGTCATCGAACCACTGTTGTGTTATCGAAATTCACAGCTGTTTTATAATTGGCGCCAATTCGAATTCGAATGTCCTACATTCGCAGTTAATATTGATTTTTAAACTGCTGACATAATTTCTGACTTGGTGTTTATTTTTGCTTGAAAGAATTTTATCCGTGCGGCAGTCGCTTACAAAGCCAACAAAATTGCACATCTACTGGAAAACCCGTTGCACCACCAACCACCGCTATCAGGTGGCACAGCGGAACGTCTTGGCGTAGAATTCGATTTCTACAACGTGGCTTCCAGCAAGGTACACCCCAGCCCAGGGGCAGCGCGCAGTGTATGGGCGCTGCCCCTGACGGCCTCTTCGTCATGCAACATGGAGGAAGACGGTCATGCTCATGCTGACATTGACATCGACATTGATCATCGAGCCCACTCACCACCAGGCGCTAATGGAGCAGCCAACAACACGGATGGTAGCGAGCACGACAGCAATATGATGCTCTTTGAGGGCTTGGATGGTGCTACGGTAAATCTGGATGATATTTTCGATATCATCAAGAATGGGGAAGTGAGTGAAGTGGAGAATCTGGTGGAGAAGTTTGGCATGGAATGCCTCTCCGCCCGGGATCGACATGGCTATACGCCTGCTCATTGGATTGCGCTCAACGGAAATGTCCAACTGATGAGGTATCTGATTGAACGAACGGCTCCAATCGATTTGCCCTGTTTGGGTACCCAGGGACCCCGGCCCATACATTGGGCCTGCCGCAAGGGTCACGCCTCGGTGGTGCAAGTGCTACTGCAGGCGGGCGTTGCAGTAAATGCGGCGGATTTCAAAGGATTGACACCTCTTCATCTAGCTTGCATGTACGGACGCACTGCAACAGCGGCCTATCTGTTGGGAATGGGTGCTCTAAACAATTTAACGGATATCAATGGAGATACGGCATTGCATTGGGCTGCATATAAGGGTCATGGTGATCTGATGCGCTTGCTTATGTATTCCGGTGTGGAGCTGCAGAAGACGGATAACTTTGGCTCAACACCGCTGCACTTAGCCTGCCTCTCCGGGAATATCAATTGCGTGCGTCTGCTGTGCGAGAAGTCGCAACTAGAGCTGGAGCCGAGGGATAAGAACGGTAAGACACCCATTATGCTAGCTCAAGCTCATCAGCATCAGGATGTGGTGCGTCTGCTCTACGGCGAAGTAAAAAAGAAGTCACGCTGGATTCCCTCTGTGTCGGAGAGTTGGGGCTGGCTCTTTGGTGGGGCCGGTGATTCCAAAGGACCTCTCTTTCTCTTTCTCTTTTCGGTGTTGCTCTGGGGCTATCCAATGTATATGATAAGGGCCATACCTATTACATGGAATATATTGAGACGTTCGCATTATTGCTTCATCTACTGGAACGTAGTCATGTGGGTCAGCTGGGCGATTGCGAATCGCAGGGATCCGGGATATATACCGCTCAGTTCTGATGCCTACTATCGGGCTATCAAGCAGATACCCTACTTTGATAAGCTAAAGAAGCGCAACGTGATGCTCACCCGGCTGTGTCACAGCTGTCGGTGCCTACGTCCACTGCGTGCCAAGCACTGTCGGGTCTGCAATCGCTGTGTATCCTACTTCGATCATCATTGTCCCTTCATCTACAACTGTGTGGGACTGCGCAATCGTATGTGGTTCTTTCTGTTCGTGCTCTCCGTCGCCGTCAATTGCTCATTTACCATTTACTTTGCCTGTTACTGCGTAATGATCGAGGGATTCACAATGCTGTATGTGCTGGGTCTAATCGAAGCCATCGTCTTCTGCGGTCTTGGCTGGATACTCACCTGTACATCTGTAAGGCAACGTTATTTACTACCTGCAATCCTGGGTAATATAGTTTCTTTCTCTTGATAGATCCTTCACGCGTGCATGAATCTCACCACGAACGAGATGTTCAACTACAAGCGCTATCCATATTTGAGGGATAAGCGTGGTCGCTACCAGAATCCATTCTCGCGTGGTCCCGTCCTTAATCTGTTGGAGTTCTTTGTCTGCCTGCCGGATAGAGGCGATGACACCGATCTGCTGTTGGAGGATAATATTTGATTAAGAAGCTAGGAGCGCGCTCATGCTCGCCGGCGCAAGGTGCCCGTGCGTGGATAATAGCGACAGTCGCCGCTCCTAGGCGACGACTGTGCTTTGGTTTTGCTCCACAAGCTTCGGCTCGGCTTCGGCTTCGGTTTTGGCTTTACGGCTTACTTGACTTTTAGCAACAATCCAAGTATTTTATCAAATTAATAATTTCAATATAAGAATATTCCAATGTATATCTCTAAGGATATCTCTACAGAACATGTTCTACGTCGATTTAGTTAGAAACTCTTGACAAGTTGATAAGATACCATTATAGATAAGGGATAGATCTATAAAACATGTTCTGCGTCCTTGCAGAAGGATAACAAGATGAAATTCATGACAATTATCCAATTATCAATAATCAATTATTCTGCAAGGATCTTCTAGATCCAGTTAGATATGTTATCACAAATAAGAATACGCTTCTCTTGTTACAATTTGCTTCTTCATTTTGTACAAAATGGTTAATGTATAAAACGTTGTATTTATATGAATCTCTATTAATATTAATATTAATATACTTAATATAATTACATAAAATATGTATTGTAAATGGTGTTTACTAAATGGCTAAGCGTTCCATTTGTTTTTGTTTGTTCATTTGTTTTTTTTCTTTTTGGAAATTGCACTGTTAATACTAATTCAGATCGGAGAGTATGGATCTACTCTATATAATGGGTACACTTTGGCATGTATGTTGAGGAATTTGGAACGATCGATTATTGCAATAAATTTAAATCAAAATAAACGAAATATTGAGTTAATTTAGCTTTCGAAACAAAAGTCATAGTTCTCGGGATCTTCGGGTATGGGCGGCGGGTCCTTGCTAATGTCCACACCTTCGGTATCGAGCAGACGCAATTTAATCTCCATGGATAGGAGCGTGTCAAAATCTTCTTTCTTCTGCTTGCTTGTCATCTCCTGGCCGAGCAGAGCGTTTATGCCATCAGTCCAATAATTGAATATGGTCTCGTCGGGCGCCACAAAATCCAAAGTGGAATGATCCATGCTCTCAAATGTTATGGAAAATGCAAAATTTACGGGCGATTTGCGTGTGCGCGCCTCCTTCATGTGCGGGCACTCTTTGCCCTCCAGCAGCTGCTTAATATCAATGATGGGCAACTTTTTGGGCAGTTCTTCCAAGGTCGGTATGTTCTTCTCATCGCAGTCGCCATAATGAATGACCTTGTGATTGGGCGAAAGGCGAGCGTACCAGAACTTATCCTTGCTACGTGTGCCGCGCACATACTTGGAGAAACGTGTGCCTGGTTAAAAATTATATATCAGTGCAACAAACCTAAGTAATAGCAAATCTAAGCACAAACCTTCTACTAGAAATGAGAGACGCTGCTGCTTGATGAGCTCTACAATTTGTGGTGAGATTTTCTCCTTTAGCTTCACAATGGCCGATGCTGTCGAATCGCATTCCTCCTTCGAGGTGCGCTCCTGTTGACGCAATGTCGTGATCTGCTGATACGTTAGCAAGGCAATCTTGCTGCGAAAGTCCTCTAGATTCTCGGGGCGCTGCTTTAGAGTGCGCTGAATTTGTTCGCGTACCACACTGAATACCTTTTGAAAGTCTTCGGCGGTGGCACGCATATCCTTCCACGTGCGATTCAATGTGATGACACAAATGCAAAAGAACTCCTCGAACGGCTGATCGTGAGTGAAGAACATGGGCTGAAAGTCGCCCGACTGCTCGGCGGGTGGCTCGCCAATTCGCAAAATGTGGCACAACACCTTCACCAGTTCGATGGAGGTGCGACCGAACGGACACTCATGCTCATCCGCACGACAGGAATTCTCATGCACAATCTTCGTGTACTGCTGCGTATAGTTCCGAGCAAAGTACACCATGCAATCCAGAGCGAGTATACCTATAAACAAAAATCTATATATTATTCACATTTCTTTAATTAGAGATTTAATATATATTAATATAGCTACCCGGTGGCGTTTCGATAAAATCCTGTGCCGGGTTGATGTCGCACTTGAAGCCAAGTTTCTTATAGTACTGCGAAAAGTTGACATTGCCAGCACCCGATCCTGAGCCAGTGCCGCCGCTGCCACCGCGCCGAATGTGCTCATCATTCAGACTAAGCGAGCCCGCATAGTCATCGAACGCAATGCGACGGAGCTCCTTGATCTTCTCGTGTGCATCCTGATCTTGGGCATTCATTTTCATTCTCATACGTTTCTCCAAGAGGCCCAGCGTCAGGGTTTGCAGCACATACAGCTGGTGGGTCATCTCTGTGCTCAACCCATTGCCAATCAGGGCTAGTCTATAGGGTTTCGCACTTATCGTGTGGGCGATGGTACGCTTACGTGACTCATCGGCCTTCATGAACAGCGCATTGAGTAGTGCAATGGCATTTTGTCGCATCACCGGGGAGTTACCATCTTGCAGCAGGTGCAGTATATCCTGGAGCTTGATTTCTTCGGCAACTAGCACATATTTACTGCTGCTTTGGACAATATTCTCCAGATTAGAGAGAGCACTCTCGCCGCATTTAGGGGGATATTTTTGAAAGTTGCGTACAATTTCAATGTTTCGTGCCACAAAACTGCTCTCGGGCACCTCCCAGGATACGGTGCCATGCTCCATTAGCTCCACAAAGCTGGCCAAACTATACTTTAGTATATCCTCATCCTTTTGATTCACATCTTCGATCATTTTAATGAGTATATCCAAACCCTTTTCCTTGATAAACTCCAGCGCGAACGTGTGATCCATACTGAGCGATGAGAGCTCCTTAAGACGTTGTGCTTTGTCCAATGGTACGCCATTTATTAAAGTTTCCAAGGTATCGCTGGCCGTTTTAGAGGGTGAGTACTGCAGTCGCAGCACTGAGCCGTTTTTAATCTCATTACGATTCTTTTCCGTTACATATTTCATATTGTTTGTTTCGCAGAACTGCAGCGCATAGTTCTGATGATCGCTTATGCCCCAGCTGCTGCATATTTCCTGGATTTTACCTGTAATATGTTGATGTTAAATAATGAAGTTAAGCGTGTGTAATTATATATTACAATCCACTTGTAATTATTTTATAGATTTGCACAGTCTACTTGATTCTAATTAGTGGGGATTTAAGCTTAAAGTGTTCCTATGTCTTTTCTATAACGTATCGATATCTAGTCTAAATGTATGTCTATCGCATTGACTATATGACTGATCAAACATAAGCTGGATTTAAACACCCCCACACACACTCATCACTATCATCAAACTCCCATCTGCACTTCCTGTCCGCTTCCGTGCATTTTAATGAGACCTCACGCTGACATCACAAACTGCAACACAAAAGGGCGTTGGCACTGGGTTTTTTCTTTAGCCTGGCAAACGCAAAGCTAAAGTACAATACATTTCAATTGCTTACACGCTTACGCCCGTATGTCATGACTCGTCAATAAGAAACTTTATTTATGGTTTTTTATATTTGCAGCAATCATTGTATACATACTTGCAAGGGGATGCCTTTGGTCGAGATTTATAAGCTGCGCTATATGATTCTCGCGCTCCACAGCTATTTTTACTATGTGCGCATCTTTTACCGGCATCTTTTTCGGTATCATTTTGAGTGATTTTGCCTTATATTGTTGTATTTACTAAAATTATGGTTTTATTTGCGCCAGTCTGTGGTTTAGTGATTAATGGGCTATTATGGATAAACGGAATCGATAGGCTCGATAGTTTTCAACCAGGGCTACTTAGATGCCTAGAATTAAATTTTATTATCGATGCAGTTTGTCGGTTTCTGTTTTAAATTGAAAAATATTAAACCAATTTTTTATTAACTTAATTCATATACAATTTGTATTTTGTTATGTAGTCAGCAACTTCAGCAATTCACCTACAACACAAACATTTATGCTATTTCCCAGCAATCGATACTTTTGTCGATTCTTTGTCTCAGGAGGGAATTCAAATTCTTCGGGAAAACTCATAAGCCGCGCCACTTCCCGGGGTGTAAAGTACCGAAGTTTTACTCGACGTAAAAGTTCAAGTCTTCGTTGTTGCGCTTCTTCGGAATCTTTGCTGTTGGGATCCATGTCTATTTGTTTAACTGCTTCGAATATACTGTGGGATTGTGCTTCCGAAAGAGGTGTAAACACCGAGCCAGTACCTTCTGTGTAGTGAGTGTAGCCCTTGGTAAAGCACATAGATCGACTCTGAGATGGGTGAATGATGTCCATGACCAGTACTCTTTTGGACAGCACGTCATCTGGCACAAGGAAGTCATCAGGAACATCTGGCTCAAGAATTGTTGATATTTTGCACATTGGCTGCTGATCTGGATCAGGTTTAGTACCTGGCATATGTTCCCATATTTTCTCATTGTCGAAATCGAAATCTTTGCCTTTCCGTGCTATGCAATAATATCGATGTCGAGTATTAGGCACTTTGAACTGCGTGGGCGTTAGAATAAGCTCGCGCCAGTGGAAGCCAGCCTTATCTAGAGCTTCAATAAATTGCTGTCGAGCTTGAGATACCTCAAATCCCTTCACGTTCTCCATTAGCACATATTCAAGTGTGTCGCACTGTGGAATCAACAAACAAAGGTGGGCGAGTGCACAAGATCGCTTGTCCTCCACGTCACGCTGTAAGCCTTGGCGCGTGTGCGGTTGACAGGGCGGCGACATCAACAGCATGTTGGCATTCAGTTTTTTGATCTCCTTCTCAGCTAAACTCTGAATATTCCTCGTCTTTACACTTGTCGCTCCATAGTTATGCGCATAAACCGCATTGGCGACTGTGTTCACATCCATAGCGGCAACAACTTCGCCGGATAGTTGTGCATCTGCAAATTAAAGGGCTGACAATATGTTATTGTTGTTATTACAAACATTTACATACATTTAAAAGCATAATGCATGCCACCAATGCCACTAAAGAGTTCCAATACACGAAATTCCATCTTCACTCATTTGTTTACGTTTTAACTGCATGCTTTCAAACATCTGTTTGTCATTCACAATAATCACCTGTTGGTTATTGTTTCGCATAAGTTGATTACATTAACGAAAACATTTATTATTGAACGCATATTCCTTCATTATTCAACCCGCAGAATGGTCTCAGCACTCAAAATTTATTAATTTTTTTCAATTATTTATATTTCATAAGTTTGCAGCTGTTTTGTCATTCACCACTAGCTTGCTTGTGTGAATGGCATTACTGCTAAGAAGCAGAAAGTCAACACGTGCCGCTTGTCTGTAGTTCTAAAAAAATAACTTCATATTAATTGAAAGATCATGGGTAAAATCAAAAGAAAACCACAACCAAAGCCCGTGGAACAGGATTCAGATAGTGACTCCAGCTTTGAAGAAGAGGAACTCGAGGAAGACCAATCTCAAGGGCCAGTCACTGATAGCAGCGATGACAGCGACATAGAAATGGACCAAAAGTCAGCGAAAAAGAAGGAACAGAAGGAAAATGAGAAGAACGAGGACGAGGCAGGCTCTGGCGATGATGACGGTGATGATGATAATAATGAGGATGATGACGACGATGACGATGATGATGATGATGATGATGAGGACGGCGACGGTGATGATAAAAAGAAAGCACGCCTCCCAGTGCTGAATCCTCTTAGCTTAATGAAAAACAAAGAGCAGCGCATGGCGCTCTTTCGTAAGATGAAGAAGGAAAAACATAAGAAAAAGATGCAGGAGCGACGAGCTCGTCGTAAGGCAGGAGTGCCAGCCAATCCGGGTCACACCATTGAAAGTCTGCGTGAGAAGGATCAAACTGAGGTGAGCAATCTAAACGATTCGGACCATGAGGAGCTGCGTAAAGAGCTGGAGCTAGACGATTTTAGTACGTATTTCGAGCGCATCTATGAGCCCAAGGTGTTAATCACATTTGCCGACAATCCGGTAACAAAGACGCGTAAATTCGGCCTCGAATTGTCGCGTATATTTCCGAATGCTCTGGTGAAGATACGCAACAAGGCTTCGGTGAAGAAGATCTGCAAGAGCGCCGAGCGAGAACAGTTCACGGATGTTGTTATCGTCAACGAAGATAGACGCAAACCTAATGGATTGCTGGTCATTCACCTGCCCAACGGGCCGACTGCGCATTTCAAGCTATCGAACGTGAAGTTGACTTCCGATATCAAGCGGAATCACAAGGAAATCACAAAGCATCGACCAGAGGTAATATTGAACAACTTTACGACTCGCTTGGGTCTAACGGTGGGTCGTATGCTGGGCGCGCTCTTTCACCACGATCCCGAGTTTCGGGGCAGACGTGCTGTCACATTTCACAATCAGCGCGATTATATATTCTTTCGTCATCATCGCTACGAGTTCTCCAAGGAGGGCAAGAGGGTGAAGCTGCGGGAATTGGGGCCACGCTTTACACTCAAGCTGCGCTCCCTGCAGGAAGGTACATTCGACAGCAAAACGGGCGACTACACCTGGATCATCAGCAACAAGCGTCATGCCATGGAGTCCAGACGTCGCTTCTTCCTTTAATTTAGAAATAAATTTCTTTTCATTTCTTTTAAATATTTGAATATTATGTATTTCGTAGAGAACATAAATACAATTTAAGGCAAAACAATATGTGTAAAACCATAAACAAAAGATATAATAACCATCACGTGATGTCGTTTAAATGTATAAAATAACTGCTGTCCTAATGCTAAATGTGCAACATTCAACAACTTGGCACTCCACGAGGAACGACACAACACCAAAAAATAGAAAAGCCCGAGGTGATACAGACAAACATTTACATTGTCGGGCATTGGGGGTTTGGTATACCGCCAGCTACTGTCGGATCAATCAACGGCAAATCTCCACCAGTCTCGGCCAATATCTCTGCTGGCGGTTGCCCATAATCCTGCAACTTGCGCATATCATCCAGCACCACCCGGAATTTCTCGCGTTTGACGGAGGGTGTATCATCGGGCTTTTCGCTCTGCAAATGGCCCTCAATCACTTTGTACAGCTCCATCTGCTTTTGGTACCTGTGGAGGAAGACAGCGTTTAATATAAGAATGAAAATGTAACGAGACACCCAGTGCAAGCGCTACAAAACAAACTGAAAACGGGATTAGGCACATTAAGTAAGCAATACAATAAAGATTCCAAGTTCCTTTCTTAATATTAGTTCCTGCTATAAAACATGTAAATAGCGTTTGCCCCACTTCTACATTTTCTTTACACAACATCCATTCATTCTTGTACAAAACATGTATAGCTTCACATGACAGCTCTACATTAATTTCTTAATTCCAAGTTAATCTCCTAAACGGGCTTTCTGACATCATATTCACCTGCCTCAGATTTACTTCTATCTTTACATATACTAATGGCAAAGTCATAGTTCCATAATTTTGCTAACTTCTCATATACATATCTGAAATTCTCAACTTATAGACAGCCTTCCCTCACGTCTAGGTTTGCTTTACAGAGCTCTTACTGTATAAATAATTAAGCTAATATGCATGCGAGTCACGTAGTTGGCAACAGTTGGGCGAAGTCTAAATGATGAATCACCTTTCTTTATCCTCCGCTGAGAGCTTGGCGTCATTTTCCTCCAAATACTTGGGATACTTCTCCAGCAGCTCCTTAATGCTAGGCAGTAGGATCTCAGCAGATAGCAAGCTCTGCATCATGCCCTCCATAAAAGGCAGGAAACTATTACTATCACTTTCGCCGCCCTAAGATATATTGAATATAAGTTATTAGATAATAGAAGTAGTTTCACATCACTTTACCTCTAGATTCAAGGATCCAAACATGCTGGCAATGTCATTCTCGGACGCGGGTGCAGCAAGATTTTCTGTGCCCTCTTGAAGACCCTTTCAAAAGATACAATGGATTGATTATTGAATGATTCGAGATCATTCTTGTTAGGCTACGTACTTTGAGAGCTTGGGAAATGCTATCGGAATACTTGGACACCTCGTCGTCGTTGGCAGTGTTCTCTCCACTCAGTGTGAGGGCGGCAGCTTCTGCCATTTTCTTGAAGCCGGCCATTATTTGCTCTGGATCCTGTGGCATTGGTGGAATGTCGCCACTGGGCGTGTCCGGGCCTCCGAAAAGTGTATTCATTCGATCCGCCAAGACTTTCGCCTGTTCGCTGCAACTCCAAAGTCCAAATGGATTCGATAACAAAGACAAACCAATTCGAACAACTCACATGAAAAACGCATCGGGATCTTCGTTGACTTCGCTAGTAGCATTCCCTGTCCCATCTGTCGTGCCCGCCGTCTTTTCCGGCTTGGCTCCACTATTGCTTTTGTCAAAGTCTTGCAGTGCATCTGTAATGTGTAATAGAATCTCGTTATATAAGTTAACCAGATGCACTCTGGGTACCTACCCATGTCTACTTACTGTCTAGCAAATCATTTAGCTCATCACCGTCATTGTTTGGTTTTTGATCGGACATTCTATTTAATTTGTTTGATATATATGATTTAATTACGAGAAAAACGATGTAACACTTGTTTTGGCTTGACACAAGGTGTGAGTATGTGTGTACGTGTGAGTTGCGTGAGGCGCATGAAGAGTAACGTGTGTGGGCCGCAAATCGCGTCAACCATGCATAAAATATCGATATATTTGATTTAATGTTCTCTTTCCAATCCCATATACTTCTAAATTAAAAATAGCTTTGAGGCAATTAATATTGGTTTAAAAAATGTACTTTTACTTTAATTTATCAAAACTCAAATTGACGAACGGATAAGGAAATAACTACTAAAAAGAGGAATCGTTTCTAGACTGAGTATCGATATTTATGTTAATCAATTTGAACAATCGGCGGCTTAATATCGCCGTATCGTTTCGACCTATAATCGAAATTTAAATTTATGTTAGGCTTTTGAACAGACTTATTTGCAGAAATTGTACACCAAGTCAATATAATTTATTTAAAAACTCGGAGCTAGAACGTTTTTGTTTAAATAAACATGGCACACTATGGCAAAACATAAAATATATCTAAATTGCGTCATATATTTATTTGTAAATAGATATCGCTAATTTTGAAATATTTATAAAAAGCGTTTTCTGCTGAGTAACGTACTAAAGGTTGAGTTCATTCACTGCATTCATTGCTTTCATTCAAATCAATCATCTACAAAGTTTATAAACTATAGACTGTTGTGCTGCAATTGAAATACACCAAGGACATTAGACAAAGATTATCTAAAATAATCACCCAAAATATTTGCAGTCGTTCTGCGAAAGACAACAAACAAGCACAGCGTAACTAAGGTCATGCACCTTGCTGTGCGAACATGAAGATCGGCGACCAAAACTGCGACCAGAACTTAAACCGCACATACGGCTCGGCATAACTGTGAGGGGCAGCACGGAGATGCGAAACAAATTTGGAAACCAGAACGATATGGCTCGTACTACTCCTACATATGGGCCTTTCGGTAGGGAGTCTCAACGCAGTGTCCAAGGTCAAAGAGATGAGGAACCCTGCCATGTTTGTTCATAGCCATTCTCATATGGTTGGCCGTATTTCTGTTTTAACCGCATACCATTTACCAAAGAGCAAAACGAATTTCGATTTCTCATTCGCTACGCCGAGTTTTTGTGGTAAATTTTTGTTTGGGGCGTTGTCTTTAAGGGTGCGTTATTCCATTGAAGAGACAAAGGTAGGGGCGGAGTCTACCTGAACATAATGCATAAATTAGTAGCTCACTCTCGAATATGATTTACTTTTGAGTGGGAGCGAACTATACCAGAGAAAGACAGAGATAGAGAAGAGAGAGAGAGAGAGAGAGAGAGAGAGAGACAAAGACAGCTTAAGAAAACTCTTTCCCAACTTTGTCTGTTCTACTACAACAATTAAAAGAGATCAAACCAATATTTTTTCATGGAACTTCAAAGTTTCAAGTCAAGAAGTCAAAACAAAAGTCGACCAGCGTAAAAACCCTTTTTGCTATAACAATAAACCGTCCAAAAAGTAGAGCTCGCTCTTTTTTGACACAATTTTTAAGGACAAAAACTGTTTATTTAGTTATTATCGTGCCAGAGTAGTGGCTATAGAGGCGAAATGTTCAGTTACCTGAGCCATAGCACACGCAAATTTTTCTGAGGAACTCGAGGGCAGAGAAGACGGAACCATGTGCATCACCTAAAGGAAGATCATCTCTACCCGCCATAAAATATGCCGGCGTTTCACTTCGTTTCCTGCTCGTTGTAGTTGTAGTTCCTTTTTTTTTGGGAAAGTTTTTCTCGTAGCCTGCCCATATATCATTGGGCTGCGATTTCACGGTCACTGATTGCCTCAACGATTTTTGTGTTCTGTTGGCAACTTTTCGACATTTCGTCCTTTGCACATCTTTCCAGGGAAGCGTTCAGTGAACTTTTATGGCTTTTAGCACTATAGATCACGCCATAATAGATCGGTGATCGTTCACTGATTGTGGTTTTATAAGCCCACCTATTCAGTCGAATATGTCGCGTGTGCAGGATCTACCCTCTGCCTTTTTTTTTCTTTCCATCTGTATCTACAGCACTTGCTTCTCCGTGGCAATTGCGATTACAGCACTTGGCAATAATTCCTGGAAAATTTTGACACAGTTTTCTTTTGATATACAGCAACTGTCTAGCTCCCCAAAAGACCTTCCCCCGTCTTTTGGCAATGATGCAACGCCCTGTGAGTTTTTACGCCCCAACAGCCGTACTCATAGTTGTCTCCGTCTCCGTCTCCGTCTCTGTCGTTGCCCATCAAAGCATTTAAAGCCCAATGCAAATGAGCCCTTGCGTCTGTCTGTTGATCTTTGGATGCCAGAGGGTTGGCCGATTCCAGCCAGCATCTGCCATATACCACATTTAATGTGGGTCGTCGTCAAAATGTTCTGAGTGATTAAGCGGAAATTAAGTGTGCTTGTGTGCACGCTGCAGCCTCTCGATTCGCCATGGTTACTTTTTTACATACGCATCGAGCTGGGCTGGGCTGGCGTGGGCTTCATTCTTGTCAGTCGATAAATTTGTTTTTTCTTTTAACAATTGTTGTGAATAATGAAAAACAAATTTTAACATAGCATGTTGCATGTTACAGTAAAGAGTTATTTGAATATCGATATGGTTAAGGGGTTTTATTTCATATTTGCATAACATTAAACCAAATTTTACTGCCGCAATTGTGGAGCTTTACGTTTTAAAGCGTCTCTAACGTAACTCAACATAACGTAGCATGTCAAACTTGTTTCAGTGCAGTGTTAACAGTGCTAATATTGGCGAACTTGCAGCTTCGCTTAACTGTGCACTGTAAGTTAACATAGTTGAGCATAGTTGGCAAAGCACTTCAACGCAAATAGATTATCGATATGCAGGACTTTTAATCTAATCCATCGTTAAGGTGCGCTTAAAAAGCACATCGCTAATTGAGTATCAATTTCATTTGATTTTTCGGTTGCGGTGCATCTTCAGAAAGCAGGCATTGCTTTGATTAATGAAGATATTGAATAATTTTATTTAAATTCGCATATATCCTATACAAAGCGTGGCTAATGGCAAAACGCCGGCATAGATTGTGGATGTGAGAAAAACGCCACCTACTTTTGTGAGCTCCCTTCGCCAGAGCTCAAACATAATTTCAATAGCTGATGATGAATTGCTCTGTTCGATCAGCCGATCTGACGATCTGATGAGCTGGGCAACAGGTTGTAGCCACTCAGGAAAACAAATTAATCTTGTTTTTTTTTTTTTTTTTTTTTTTTTTTTTTTGTGTTTTGGTTTCGTTTTGTTTCGTTTGTCGCACTTTCTTCGTGAGCCTCGAGTTTTTCCATTTGGCCCTGCAGCATGTTTGATGATGCTCCCTGCCCGACGGGAGCGTTGCCTCCAGATGTTTGATTTCAGTCCAATGTGAGTCTTGTCTTCTCGCCATTGTTGTTGCTGTTGTTGTTTCTTGCGCCTACCTTGCGCCTTCTGTTTAATGATCAATTTGTTGGCCTCTGATCGTGCCGACAGCGTTTAGCAGTTGCCACTCGTTGCGCTTGGCTCAGCCTAATGACTTTCGTAAAAGTGGGTGTACTTGGACAATGCGCAGCCCCACTTCACACATACTTTGGCAACTTTTGTTTTTTTTTTTTTTTGCCAACACAGCAGACAGCAGGTCGACTCTTCTCTGCTATGCTTAAGTGTCTGGCTTGGCCGTGTCGAAATGTGGTTAGAGTGATTCCCTTGCGGTTCACTTGCGTTTCTGCGGCCAACCATTGGATTATGCATTTCGCATTGTATTTCTCTTTTTGGGTGGGCAGCTACCACACCGGGCCGCGCTGCCCTTTCAATTGAAATCGCAAACTATGCTAATTTCGGAGACAATGAAGTTCTGTGGAAGCGTAGCTCGTGACCCATAAACAACTAATGCCTACAATTAGCCAAGATCAACGCAAAGGGTTAATCGCATTCGCCTTGGCTGCTGATCGGAAAAGCCCCTTGCCCGATGGGCGTTATTTGCGTTAAGCCGCATCCGCAGCTACCTGAGACGCCATCCAGCAGAAGGATGGACCAGCTCAGGCCGGACCAGACTTCGGCTAGCCCATGGCAAATCGTTTACAAATGTTGATCAATAAAACGACAGACTTCTGTACGATTAGCCGCTTTAATCGCGTTCAACAAAATTTGTTGCAAACTTTTCACAAATATTTGAAAAAGTCAAAAACTCTTAAGCTGTCCGACTTATCTTTAATCTTTTCTATTTGTTTGCATGCTTTAGCGCGGATTTTTGTTTTATGATCACAGCTCCGCTCTCCCTCTCTCTTCACCTATCTCTCTATGCCTGTCTGTCCTGGAAACTTCATTGGGTGGGCTTAGTCCGAGGGGGGCAGCAACTGCTTTTGCACATTTCGCACTCGTATTTACCAAAAATAAATGCGGATTAGAGCTGAAGTCAATCTACGCCTTGTCGAGCGCAGAAGGTTGCACTGCTCACACCAAGATCTAGGATTTGGAACTCTATAGAGTTTCATGTGCATTACCCTTTGTGAGCGGGAAACATTTTATTTTATAATATTTTATTTCAACCCATGTTTAAATTTTAAATTATAAATCAACAAATAAATATTAACAAAATAAAAATGATGGTTTTTAATTCAAATTAATTGTACTTTTTTTTTTTTTTTTTGCATAATTTTGATATATTTTAAATTAGACACTTTTTATGTTTTCCATCAAAGTCATTTTTTATATTTTAATAACAATTCGTCAAGTTTATAATAGTTTTCAATATTTGAAAAATATATCAATGACATTTCTAATTTTTGAATATTTAAAGTATTTTTAATCACTTGTAACAATCCTGATATTTTGAAAGAATATTCTACATCAAATTTAAATACTGGTTGTATAAGATTCTCTATCTATTCTTTAATTTCACACATATCCTACCCGAACTATCTGTCTATCTATTTCACTCGCCCTCGCCGACCCCCATGTGTCTTTTCTTTCCAACAACTCAGTTTGGTGTGCGTTATATGGAAATTTGATGAAGAGGAAGACGAGACACTACTGATAAAGACATTAGGAGCTGGTAAATAGGCCGAGTCATGGAAGCTGGACAAACAATCAAGGCCGTTAAACAGCGTCTGTGACAAGAGGCCGCATTACGTTTGGCCAAAGCGAATCGATTGGCCAACAAAGAGAGAGATAGAACGAGAAAGAGAGATCAAGTGAGAAAGAGAGAGAGGGAGGAAAAGATAGAGATAGAGAGCGCAAAATATTTTACAGTGATTGTTGTATGTTGTTTGTGAATTTTTTGTGTTAACCAAGCGTGGAGCGGGCACAACTAACTTAATTATAACTGGACCACAACCAGGTGTGCATGGGCGTTGAAAACCAGCAAAGAGGGGGTGTGTCTGCTGTTAGGCGATATGGGTCGCTATAACGGTAGTTAAGCGAATTGTAAAAAGAATTTTCGTTGCATTTTCTTATTTTAATTAGATGTCTTGGGCAATAATTTCTTACGTCATTTCCATAAGCACTCCTTTATGTGAATCGAAATGATTTTGTATAATAAATTTCCGCATTTTCGATTACACAACATTTCACTTCGTTCTTCTCAAGCAATTTGCGAACAATTTAGTATCATTTGTTAATCTTTCCTTCGTTTCTTTCACATTATTATCCACTCCCATGAAATGTCCTCGAAAAATTCCTTTCATATATAATTTTGTGGCCTTACATTACCCCAATATATCCCCATTCTCCTCTGAAGTAACTCCGATGCCTTCGATTAAAGTACCATTCGCTCATTCCTTGAAAGGACGCGCGCGCCGTATCGCTTCGAGTTCCGTTCGATGCTACGGGCGGGACAGCAGGTAGGCGTAGCTGGTACGGCTGGCGAAACTTGAAGATGATATTCATTCATAGCGCCGTAGGTGGGCATCATAAAAAGTCTTTTAGCACTCTTTATTCATACGGACAGCGATTGGCATTTTGAAGCCAGGCTTTACGTGGAAATGCTGCGATGTTTATGGCATGATGCTGCCTCCTACTGTTCCCTTTCGTTCCCTATCCGTTGTTGTTGTTGCTGTCGTTGTTGCTCTTGTTGTTGTGCCATAGGGAATGGGAACTGTGATGTTTGTCATTTGATGCGTTGATAGCGCGAAATTAGCGTTATATGAGTTGCCTTTTCAGCGCTCATTGTTGGCCCAAATAGAGAAATCAACGAGGTACAACACGTCCTCAACACTTGCCCAATTGGGCTTTGCGATTAACGCTCTGAGCTTATCTCGCACGTCTCCCACCTCCTCTGCTGCACTCCTGGACCAGGAGTCCTGGCCAAGGTCAATTGACTGTCAAGGCTGATCTGGTGCTATCCAGCCAGGCGAAAATGTTTCAGTTGGTACTCCCGTTGGGTTTGCTTAACCAAAATGCCAACGGGCAGCCGTACCGAGCAGTAGAAACCCCGGCATTGTTGCCTTTGCGGCCTCCGTTTGTCCTTCGGCGCAGGATGTGCCAGGATTCGTCACACGATCTTCTATCATAGATATGGCAGTATTATAGCAATTTAACCGCTGGCGTTTGCCTTCATTAATTTCAGCTCTTGGCGCTCACATCTCTCGCTGCCTCTCTCACTATATGCCCCTCTCTCACTCTTTCTTTCGTGGCTCAGCGCTTGCCATTGGCTTTCATTGTTTTCATTTCTATGTTGGGTTTTTCTTTGGCCCTTGCATGAAATTTCATAATTAATCAAACTCACGCGCTTTGGGGTTACCCAAAACGTGTTTCCGAGCCAACGAGAGGCAGCAGACAGCGTTACGATAGAGCGTGACAAGGATACGGAACGGTATGAAAGGACTGCATCTTAAGTGCGTTTAGGCATATAGTTAAGAAACATACATATACATATATAATTAATTTACTTATTATACGTTCCATAAAATACATATGATTTGTAATTTGTTGAATTTTTAATAACACTCTCTAGAGAGTTGTTTAATATCCATTTTTTGACTACAATATTTTACATATATTGTTTTCATATGTATACATATACATATATTTTAAATCAACATCTGCATTAAAGTTTATATAATTTACGTGTGAAAAGGGTATCGCATATCTATAATATGTACTAAATGCAATTCATTTCCATATCCATTATATTATGACTGCCTTTATATGCCTTTCAGGTGGATCGAATAACCTATTATACAGATATTATAGATTATATTGAAGTCAAGAAAATTTAAGCTTGAACTTCTCTGTTAGTTTGACCGTTGTATAAACGAGAGAGCCATATTTAGAAAAATTCGACATAGATAAATATGAATATTTTAAAGTATAAACTCTATAAAATATAACATTTTATTTTATAAATATCAATTTTAAGAATAAAACATATTATCAATATCGAAATCCAGTGTTTAAAGTTCTTTAATAGAATGAAGATTAAAGAAATAAAGTATCTTGTCGGATAAAACGAGTGAAGCATAGCTCATCGCGCATAGGTTTATTCCAATCTTAAAAACGAAAATATTTTACGTCATTTATACAATATTCTAATCAAAATCTAATCACTTTTAGCACTTCACAGTTCCCATTTATTCTATTGTTCTTTAATTAACACGTTTCACTGAAGTGCAGTTGACTCAGGAAACTGCAAAGAACTACAAGTGAAATGTAAAATTATTTTCCGATTTATACATATACACAATTAATTGTGCACCAATGATCTTTTTATAAAGGATATATTACGCTTATAAATGAGTGTAATGCATACTCGATTGCATTATGCGTTGTCAATGCATTTAATACCTAATTCGATTACGAATTGGCGTCCGCAAACTGGGTCAATGGTAACAAGGACTCGAATTGTGGCACCTTCACAGTTTTTTCCCAGCTCTCAAGTCAAGGTTGTTGTGGAGTGGAACGCTGCCATTGGTTCATTGTTTGGCGCTGCTAATGACGCCCTCTGGCGACGAGACGGCGGCGCTGTATAACATTATTGCCGATGATCGGCGCGAGTGCAAGCGAGTCGGCAATAGGTTAGTGCGATGTGATTGGTCCGCGTGTTACTACCTGCCTCGATGGCTGACATCTTTAGCTGCGGCTGCCGCTGCTATCGCGCTGCCTTTCGACGTCTTCACAGAAAGCCAACGATCTTGCACGACGCTGGTGTGCTCAAGTCAGTACGGCATCGACTGCGCAACGAGCCAGACGCATCAACGCCAAACGTCGTGACTTCAAAAAATCAGAAAAGATAAACACACAAATTTACCGTTGTCTCTGGTAAATGCATTCGCATTGCTTCAAACTTGTAAGCAAGTAGATAATTTGGTGGCTATCGATATAAGTGAAAACTATCGCAAATAGTGCGTGAAATTGAAATTGAATAAAACTGAGTTGTGAATCCGTCGTGGCCGTTAAAAGTCGAGCTGGTAGAGCTTTTTCGCGACTTTTTCTGTGGCTGTGAACTATGACTGTTACCGCTTTTGCCGCCGCCATGCACAGACCCTTCTTCAATGGATATTCAGCCATGCAAGGTAAGTCATTAAACGAGTCGCGCGACCTTCGTTTGATTGCTTTTCCTCTTCCGGGGAAGTCAATTGTACGAAGGTGTCGTAAATCAAGTGCCATCGGCACACGATCTTTCTCTCTCTCTCTCTCTCTCTCAGTCTGTTCCTCTCTGTCTCGCTCTCTTTCTACCTGGCAAATAGGAAACGTAACACTTAAGTAACTTTCTATTTTCGGTCTTTTTTTGGGCCTACAGAAATGAACAGCGGCCAAGGACGTGTCAATCAGCTGGGAGGAATGTTCATCAACGGCCGCCCGTTGCCTAATAATATCCGCTTGAAGATCGTCAACATGGCCGGCGAGGGAATACGTCCGTGTGTGATCTCTCGACAGTTACGCGTCTCCCATGGCTGTGTGTCCAAGATTTTGAATCGCTACCAGGAAACGGGTTCCATTCGACCGGGCGTTATTGGAGGCTCCAAGCCACGCATTGCCACGCCCGAAATTGAGAGTCGCATCGAAGAGTACAAACGCACCAATCCCGGCATGTTCTCCTGGGAGATTCGCGAAAAGCTTATTCGAGAGGGCTTCTGCGATCGTAGCATGGTGCCGTCCGTTTCAGCTATATCTCGTTTGGTGCGCGGTCGCGATGCGGCTGCTGAGGCGGACTCCGCCAAGCCCTCGTCCAACTCGAACAACTCTGATCAGTGCGGCTCAAATTCCACGCACAACAAAGCCACCGACGACGAGGTCTCCGACTGTGAAAGCGAACCGGGCATTGCATTGAAACGCAAACAACGTCGCTGCCGTACCACCTTCTCGGCTGCCCAGCTGGAGGAGCTGGAGCGCGCCTTTGAGCGCACGCAATACCCGGACATCTTCACGCGCGAGGAGCTGGCTCAGCGCACCAATCTGACCGAGGCTCGCATCCAGGTGTGGTTCAGCAATCGTCGCGCTCGCCTGCGCAAGCAGCACAACTCCGTAACCGGATCGAGTAGCAGCACTGCCACGCCCACAGCATCTATGCCAAGCAGCAGCAACAGCTCCCATCTATCCCCATTGACCATGATGAGCATGCCGCCGGCAATGGAGGCAGCCGCCTCCATCTACCAGCACTCATACGATTTCTACAGCAATCCCACCAACCCGAGCAGCAGCCACAGCACCAGCCTCTCGCCCCTCTGCAGCACCTTGTCTCCGCTGAACACGGCCAATACGCCGCCGCACCATCACCAATTCTATAACACGGCCAGCTACATTATGCCCAGCTCGACGACCAACAATGTCGAGCAGACGCACTATGAATCCCAACTGGGTTCCGTTTACAGCACTGAATCTGAGCCCCATCAGACAATGCCACGTAATCCGAGTCCCAATGAGTCCATCTCCTCTACCTTTGGCCAGCTGCCGCCCACACCCAACAGCCTCTCGGCCGCCGCCGTTATGCCCAATGAGCTCACCCCCACATCTCTGACCAATGTGAGTGGAGGCAGCGAGGAGCTATCGTCAGCCCTCAAAGTGGAGGCTGCGGAGCTGGCGGCCAGTGCGGCCAGTGTGGCCAGTGCGGCCAATGGCATTCAGCCACAGCTCTATAGCAGCTGGACAAACACTGGCAACATGCAGAGCATGCGGCCCAATGCGCCGCTTTCGCCGGAGGATTCACTCAACTCCACCAGCTCGACGAGCAATATCCTGGACGTATCTGTCTCGGCTGCTGCTGCCGCTGCCCACCAGATGTTCCATCCGTATCAGCACACAGCTGCCGCACAATATGCTCCGTATCCAACCAACAGCACACACTCGCACACACACACCCACACGCACACGCCGCATCATCCGCATCACGGGCATCCACATGGCGCGCATCCCCATCCCCATGCGCCGCATCCCCAATATGGAACGCCACACTATCCGCCCAATTCGTCGGCGCACTTTATGCCACAGAACTTCAATGCGGCCGCCGCAGCTGCTGCTGCCTTCTCCTCGCCCAGCAAGATGAACTATTCAACGATGCCGCCACAGCCGTTCTACTCCTGGTACTGAGGAGGGAGCGAGCCGGAGGGAGCGGGAGTAGGAGCAAGAGGAGCAGCTTAAATTGGGGAGGGGCATCTGCAGCTGAGGGAGGAGAAGGCCACAGAAGCTATAGAAGCAGCAGGAGTAGCAACTGCTAGATCCTGGAGCAGGTGTTGAGTCACCTCCTTGACCGTTGACATCGCCAAAGATTCATGTACACTAAAATGGACTCGCTTCCACAATTCAATCTCTAAGCATTTACCAACATATTTTTTCTCTGTAATCCTAAGTCTTCAGTTTGTAAGTTTCGTAAATATATTTTAATTTATGTAAAATAGTCGAGCGGGTTTTAATTGGCTTCGGGCAAATCCCTGGAACTGGCCGTGGCCATTCAGTAGCGCTCAGACCTTGACACGCTTCTGTTGCCAGCGGGAGTCTTTTGGGAAAATCTCGGCAAAATCTGCGCACATTAGGGCCTTTAAGTAGCGTCTCTCGTCAAGATTTCAACAAACTCAACGGGGACACTCGCGATGGCCAGCCTGCTGTGATCCCAGTTTCGCTTAAGACCAGGTCGAAACGCGCACGACTCATCGATACTCTGCAGAGAGCTATGTGTTTTCACATAGTTCAAGGCGTGGCTGTAGAAATGGGAAAATTTAGATGATTTTTTTTATGTTTAGCATCTTAAAATTCTAAGCAGTTACAAATCGATAGTTATCGATTAGTTATAGTCTTTTTTGAATGGATATTTACAATGAAGACATATTCCAAAATGGTTTCCCTAAGTCCTATCATTATTTATTACATATCTGTTAGACCATTTGAAACTCACATCGATATTTATCGTTTTAATGATTATTTCATTATTAAATTAATAATATATTAATAAATTAATGTGTTTCATTCAAAATGAAAAATGGATCCCGAAAATTTTATTAAACTAAAAAGAAAAGAACTTCGAAAAATTGTTGTTGTTTTTTTATAAACTTCAAAGAAACTGAAATCTTTGTAGATTTAACAAGTATAGAAGCAGCTATCGATAATTTATTAACTGATAACTTTTTTTTTTTGCTTTTCGAAAAATCATTCAGATCTTACAATCTTCAAGTTTGAATATAGAAATAGATATGTCTTTGGTTTACTTGCATCTTTTTTGCCGTTTCTTTTTATGAATTCCCTACAACTCCACAATTGTTCGTCTTACGGAAGTATCCTTTTGCCTTTTACAATAGCCCTCAAAATTGGACCAATAACTCCAACCAAGGTGTTAATGGCCCATCAATTCTATCGAACTGCCTAATTGCCCTCTGTCGAGAGCCAACAATTTACCTCAAATTCACACCTCGATTTCCAGCATTATCCTGTCGTAGCATCTACAACCCATCCAGCTCAACACCTAACTACGTGAGCAATTAATGAAGTCAGTCTCGTTGTCGAGTCGTAGACAGCTCAGACAAGCCCCGAGGCTGTTTCTCGAATATCTCTGTTGTATATTATTTTAATCTAGTTTTTCAACTTGAAAAATGTTTATCCTAATCGTGTTTTCTTTTTCGTTCTGTCTCTTTCTGTCTGTGTACAGCTAAAGTAAATATTGACTTTACAATCGATTTAGGATTCACTTGTTCCAGGTACTTTCAAGCAGTTCCTACACATTTTTGCACAAATTGCACAAGATCTATTTAGAACTTGAGATTTATTTCGGGGTTTTGACTTTGTTTTTCTTTTGGCTAACATTTTTCGGTGAGCTTGTGTTTTTTATAGAGTCTTAGAGTGAGATATTCGGTTATAGTGTATTGAGGCAATTGTTTTCTATAGATAATTATGATAGTATTCTTGTTCTAGATCCATAATCAGGGATTTTTTCAACTCTATGAAAATGAATGTGTCATGGCATGATGGAGCTACTGTTATCTACTACTGAATCTACTACTATTCTAATAATATTATAATATAACAATCATATCCACTACTAGTACTAAAGTACATAGTTAATAAACTACTAAATCTGCTACTATTATACTATTATAACTATATCTACATTACAGTTGAATCGGCTACTACTATACCTACTACTACTATATAGCTAGCAAAATATTCGACTATCTTGTGTATTATCGAATAACATCATAATAAATATCAAATCGATTTTTGTAGTCCGATTATATGGATAGGTTTGATTGAAAATCTTGCTTCATTTCCTTTATATATATTTTATTTATAATTTACATTCTATTTTGTAATGCTTAGAGGAAAATGTATTTTATTTTCTTTGATTTTTATAGGCTATTGCCTAAATTACGAAGCTTGTCTAATGCCAATTTAATAGCACCTCGGATTTCTCCCTCTCATCATCTCCAGCTAGGCTAATAATGCAACAAGCTCAATAAATTTTAGCTTTAATTAAAATTTGATCAACAGACCCCCAATTCCCCTCTTACACAAGCACACACACACATGAATATATAGAGATATAAGTACGGTAGCTGGGAAAGCTTTGCCAGACTCGACAAATGTATTTTGTGTAAATGTTACAAATCTTAAATACTACGCATTAATTTTCGGTAGCGAAAAGGCATTACAACCAATTCCCCGAGTCGAAGTTCGTAAGCTCAGTATTGGACTTGAACCCAACGGCGGAGCCACAGTCGAGTCTTTCGACTAATGAACTTTTGGAGCGGACGCTCGATTTGAGCTCTGCGAGGATCAGGGGCGGAGGCTGGCTGCTGCTCACTTCACTTGACTTGATTAATGGACCAACAAAGTGTTGAACATCAAAGGTAGGAAAATAGTAATTTACAATATATCCACAGCGACGAAGCCAGAGATGAGCTATAAATTTAATTTATTATGCCCTAACAGAGGGTATTACGAATTTAATGAGAAATATGTTGCCGTTTAAGGATATTTTATAATTATCATTTAGAATATAAAATATAGAATATAAAATATATAATATAGAATATAGAATATATAATATAGAATATAGAATATAGAATATAGAATATAGAATATAGAATATAGAATATAGAATATAGAATATAGAATATAGAATATAGAATATAGAATATAGAATATAGAATATAGAATATAGAATATAGAATATAGAATATAGAATATAGAATATAGAATATAGAATGATGGAGAGTATAGAATATTATCAAATTAATCTGAATTACTTAGGGTATTCTGTATTCAACATCTATATCTATGGTAAATCTAAAAGTTTGTTATTATTTAGACATAATTATAAATGGTTAGCCAGAGATCAGACGTATACCTGTTGCAATGAAAGCGCTGATGGTCCAATAATAACCTCGATTCGGCGTTCAGTTGGCTTCATCAGGCGTTGCCTGGGCCATAAGAAGCGCAAAACCTCAAAATATTTACAGGGTCGAGGCGAGAGTCAAGCGGGACTATCCCAAATATTTGTGCAAACTGTGTGCGAATAAATTGTGAGTTCCTGGAGGCAGGAGTCGGGATGCGGGATTGAAAATTCTGGATTCAGGCTGGTGAAAGGATTTGCCAGGGACAGACAAGCAGCATAAACACTGGCCGAGGATTAAGGCAGTTCGGAAATAATCCTTTGCTGCCAGGAAGCAAGAAGCAAGAAGCGCAGGCAGCAGCGCGACTTCGACTCACTTTACGATGCCATCATAAACTTTTATTTGCCTTCCATTCTTTTCGTCCTGTCTGAGGACGAAGCGCATGCGCAGTTCGGACATGAACCCCTTTTGTGGGTCAACAGGCAAGAGTTAAGCGTAGAAAGGCTTAGCTTTCAGCGCGAACTCTCAAAACGAAGTCAAAGTCAGGTAGAGCACCGGCACCAATGTCCTGGCAGGCAGCCAGAGGACGATCCTTTCGCAAGGGCCGATAATCCTTGCTAATGAGGTGTTTGCTGCAACTGCTGAAACGGTGCTGCATTGAAGGCTGCCTGCAAAGTCCGTAAGTCAAGGATAATCGAGTATAATAGCCAAAAGTCTAAGCTGAATGAATCTATATCTTAACTACTCTAGATTTCTGATAATTAGTCTAAAGTGTAGTTAAGAGAAGTTATTATAATTGCTGATATAATTTAGCTGCAACTGAGATGCAGACAATTTTAATATCTCTTTGTGCATATGGTGTAAATGTTATAGTACATAAATATATAAAATATAAACAATTATTATATATGTATGTACCGTATAAAAATAGTTTTTCAATTGGTCTCAGCATATAAGCCTGATCCGTGGTAAATCTCAAAGATTGATGCAGAGTCTGTTTTAGTAAGGGCTGAGTTTGGACAGAATAATCTATATTGGGTGGTATAAAGAATATTTTAACAATTAATAAAGAATATTAGCTCAGATTTGACTTAAGACTTCATTAAATAATTATTGAATACGACAATTTTTAAATTTATATTTAAAGCATATACATACACATTTCATATCTTAAGTTTTGATTAATTTTATTTTCTACATACATATATATTTATTTTTTCTTAAATTTCTCACATAGTTGTATTACAATACTATTTAAACTTGTATTATATTATCTCCATATAAAACTCTCATAACTTTCTGAGTCTATATAGGCCTGTGTTTTCTATAGATAATTCATTTGAATGGCTCACTCTAGGACACTTCTAGAGGCATCGTTTAGTCTATGTCTATTGGCAAACATTTTGGTTTGGTCTGTCACGACGAACTACTGTCTGGCTGCTCAGTTGCTCAGCGCTTCGGTTGGTGTCCTCGTTCGTCCTGCTCGTCCCGTTTCGTGTTGCTGTCCCACCGGCAGTCGAGTCAGCACATGCTGTTAGCTCACACAAATTGATTTGTCAAATTGAGGCGCACAAGGACATTGCGATCATTAACGATGATTGCAGGACACGACGAGCGCAGGTCGAAGGCCATTGCGCAGTTGGACTAGGGCCAAACTGAAAACTCAAAACTGAAAATTGAATACGGCAAACTGCAAACTGCAAACTAGAAAAACTGAGCATTGTCAACACTTTGTAGAGATGCTACCACCAACTGTTTCTGTTTCGCGATCCTCCTGCCAGTTGGAGTTTTATTAATAAACACATAGAAGAAGTTAGAGCTACACAGAGGGAGAGACAGAGAGAGAGAGAGAGAGAGAGAGAGAGAGAGAGAGAGAGGGAGATGCTTTTGATCTTGCAAAATAGTCGTAATCGATTTGGAATGCTTGGCGGGACCTTCTCCTGGTTGTATTTATAGTCGACCTCTTGGTTAGCAACTTGTCAGCTTCCTTTTGGCAAGCTGCACTCAGCAAGTGTCTTCTGTTTGGACCACAAAACCGAACTGCGCAAATTTACGCCGAGACTCTGGAACCGTTACGCTACTTTAGAGCACAAAATTAAATGGATATCTTTAGCCATAGACATGTACATATAGGTAGATGGTTAGTATCATGTACAGCTAATGGAGTGCTAAATGCTCAGTTTTTAGTATCCTAATCCAAATTGCACATCAACAACAGCAATTCCAACTAACTCTAGCTAATTAACTAGCTGAGTTGCCTCTACATGCCGACAGGTGGCGCCCAACCCCCCCGTTTGAATTGGTTTGCTCGCAACGCTGCGAGCGGGGCTTATGCCATCTAATACAATAAATGGACAATGCTAATGCGCTCACCTGTGCCCAACTGACATTATAATTAATGACAAATAGTCCAAGCCGACGGCTGACGCCTGAAGGGCAATCAACAGAGAACAATGGCCATATTATTTTCGATTTTCGATATATGAAAAAGAAAACTTAGACATCTTATCGCCTGGGCGCTACCTAGCTGCTGTTGCTGCTCTGGCTGCTCTGGCTGCATATTAATATTAATGGTTTGTTATTATATGACCTGGTGCCTCAGTACTGCTACAGCTAGACCTCCAGTCCAGTCTCGAGTCTCAAGTCTCGAACTCCTTTTGGGTTTGCCGTGGGCTTTGTTCACGCCGCGATTGCTTCACTGCACTGACGCCTGGCGTGACGATTTTAATTTTTTTTATTATTATTATGTAGATTGCGGCACGGGGAGCTTGCAGTCGACCTGCCATAAAACAGCGACAGAGAGAGAGAGAGAGAGAGAGAGAGACGGAGAAAAATAGGTAGACAGGGAGAGGGGGCAAGTGAGAGCCAAAGCGAGGGTATTCCGTAGTATTTGGCAATGCGACTTTGTTTTTCTCGCTGAGGGCGTATTGTTATTTTATATACACTATTTGATATATGCAATTAGGAGTGTATAGAGCTGTAGACATTAATGGACTAGGAATTTACTATAAATATATATGTCTATAAATATATAGTTGATGTCATTTTACATAATTTATTTCTATTATTTTTCATTTCACTTCTTGTTGAATTTATTATAATTTGTATTTATTTATTTTTATGTAAGTATGTAAATAGAGTCTATATAATGTGTATATTTATGAGAAAATTATATATATAAATAAATAATATATTTGATTAGCTAAATTAAAATTTGTATCTATTAAATTGTGCATAAATTGCAGTTTAAGAGTCTTTGCCTGTCAGTTACAGGGTATTGTGCAGTCGTTAACTTGCGAGTGGCTCACTCTTTTCTCCATTTTTATGGTAGCCAACGTAATTAGTCGCACGCTTCGTGAGCAGCGCCACCTAGCGGCTGGCGGAGAGTAACGAACGGCATTGCCCGACATTCCGCGAAGGCAGGGCCCAAACTAACAGCTAATGAAGCCCCCTTCACGGTATGCGCCGGCACCAACAACTACAACAACAACAATGCGACAATGTAGACCTGGCCTCAGCCGCAGCAGGCAGCAGAGGAAGGCTTCGAGTCGACTTCATGGACGCGTACAAATTCCTTTGAAAATAAAAGAAAGGAGTTGAAAGTTTGTTTGTGTGTTTTTATGTTTTTGCTTTATCTGCAGTTTGCTCGCAATTTACGTACTTTGCGTTTATTTTGTTTATTTTACAGCAAACTAAATGCGGCATGTGGCACGTTTAGCGTTTAGCGTTTAATACATACATACATATATAGTATCCTTATAAATAAGTATATATGTTTATTTGTATAGCTTATGTTCGCGGAAATTAAGTTTGACTTGTGGAAGTTTGTTTCTCTGGCACTGATTGAATACTTTTTAACATGGCATATTAAACTATATTAAAGTATGGGCTTTAAGAGAAGAAAATGAGAGGGAGAGAGAGAGGGAGGGAGAGAAAGGGAGAGAGAGAGAAGGAGAGAGATAGAGTGGTAGAAAGGGGGAGAGAGAGGAAGAGACACAAAGAGAGAGACAGAGAAAGAGAAATAGAGAGTGGGAGAGAAATAGAAATATAAGCAGTGGGAGGGAAAGAAAAATAGAGAAGAAGTAGATGAGAAATAGAGGGTAGAGTATAGAATGGAGAAAATAGAGAGACAGGTACAGAAAGAGGGAGAGGGAGAGAGATGGATTTTCATGAGGCAGTAATCTAAATATAGAGGATTTATTTAAATAATATAGAATTGTTATTAACAAAATATTTTTTCTTTTCGATTTTTCTAGCACAGAATTCTGTTGCTGAGAGCAAAAATGCAAATTTATTGGACGCAGAAATAAATCATGCATCAAGACTCATGATGGTCTTCAGAGGTAAGTGTGAATATACACCAAGCCGTACCACATTACCACAAAACCGTCTATTCAACTCTCCTGCTGTTCATTGTATTCTAAAATAACTTTAATATTTTCAGATTGTTCATTGTATTCTAAAATAACTTTAATATTTTCAGATTAAGGCGATTCTTCAGCTAAGAGGGCAGGAGGGAATCATCCACGCTAAAGTAAATAACGCAGGATAGTATTAAGTATATTATTCATATAATTTAAGTGCTATGTATATGTGTACAAATAAATGTAGATTTAAATCAGCAAAAACTATGTAAATTTGAAAAGCAATAAATCAATTTGGTCATTAAATATACAAACTGTGTTCTTATTTAACAGGGTTTCTTTACTGGGAATTAATATTCAAAGTCAACGATTAAAACTATGCTCCACTCAAAATACAGTTGCATAACTTAGGGAGGCTGTTGTGGCCGTTGGGGCCGAAATTTGAAAGGCAACGTTCAGAAATAACAGGCGAACAGAAATAAGTAGCAGAGTGACAAAGGTTAAATGGTATTTAACATAATAACGTTTTTAGTCTGTTAAATAACAGTATGGTAACAGTACACTGTTAATATACTGTTAATGAATAGGTTGCACCCTACTTATCGTTTCTGTGCGCCTGGTAATTCACCAAAATGGCTGAGAAACTTTTAGAAGTACCAGGCCAACAGAAATGCGTAGTAGGGGAAAAAATGTAAGCTAGCAGTATATTAACACAGTACTGTTACCGCACTTTAAATACTCTGTTAAATAACAGTATGGTAACAGTAAGCAGTTAATGTACTTTTAATGGACATTTTTCACCCTACTTATCGTTTCTGTGTGCCTGGTATTTCACCAAAATGGCTGAGAAACTTTTAGAAGTACCAGGCTGACAGAAATGAGTAGTAGGGGCAAAAATGTAAGCTAGCAGTATATTAACAGAGTACTGTTACCGCACTTTAATTACTCTGTTAAATAACAGTATGGTAACAGTAAACTGTTAATGTACTGTTAATGAACATTTTTCACCCTACTTGTCGTTTCTGTGCGCCTGGTATTTCACCAAAATGGCTGAGAAACTTTTAGAAGTACCAGGCGAACAGAAATAGCAGTAGGGTCAAAAATGTCAGTTAACAGTGTATTATTCTTACACTGTTGATGCACTGCTGATAACATAGTTTACACTGTTAAATAACAGTATACTGTTAACTTAACTTTTTTAGACCTCCTGTTCGCCTGTAATTTTACAAAAATTTCCGTTAAATTTTGTTCACCGCGGGAGCAACAGCCGACCGTTACTGAGATTAAATGAAACGTCGGCTGATAAACAAATCATGCACATTTTTAGCCATGTGTATGAGATTTTCGCCCGTTTCAGGGGTTTTATTGTAGGTAAACCAGAACTACACTCATGATATGTTGTGATCAAGAATATGTGTCCCAACATGGAAATGATGCTGCTATTTTTTTTTTTTTCTTATCACAAATCACAATTCTATAGTATTTCATCTCTGCCACAATTTCTGTCTAGCCGATATCCAAAATATAGCAATACTTATTATCTATACCAGCATGATTTGTATTAATTTACTAGCCATATCTACATATTAATATCAGTACCTATGTTTATACCGATGTCAGGTCATGCCTGCATTAAGCATATACACATTTAACACAATATCCATGGTATTTTTTATTGAATTCTCATTTTATTGAATCCTATCATAAGCTCATTTGGTCTTTTGAGTTTTTCTCAAATTAATATATACAAAATATACAGAGAGTAGTTTCTCTAGAAATCAATTCAAAATATGGCGGAGCGACAACGACGTAGCGCGACTTTGTCCGCCACGGCGCGGTCTACGCCATAGCCACGCCACAGCGTTTCTGGCGGTTTTTTCCAGGTGATGAAGTAGGTCTTGTGGACGGCAGCAAGCGGGGCTTTTCGTCTTTGCAGACGCCTTCGAAAGGGCCAGAGGAACCAGTGGAAGGGGCCACGACTGATGGAATGTGAGGAGACAGTGACAGCAGCTGGAGGGGAAGTTTGTAGCGTCTCCAGCTGCAGCTTTGGCACCGGTTGCTCCACCACAACCGAATCCTCTCCAGCTGTATGTGTTGGCAACGAAATGGCCTGCATTTCCTGTTTACTGTAGACGGGTATGATCCGTGTGGTGGAGCTGAAGACCTCGACATCGTCATCACCGTGGACTATCCAGGGCTTATAGGCCACTGGCTCGGTCTCCTCCAGCTCCTCGAGAATTGGCGAAACGCGATTGCTGCGATTGCACTTGAAGCAGCGAGGCAAACGGGAGCTCAGCTTCCGTTGCTGTTCGGGCTGAGGGACGTTCAGCTCCGGCACGTGGTGCAGTTGCGCCTGCTTCTGTCCCTGCTCCGGCTCCTGCTGCGGCATCTTGACCAGTATGAAATGATCGTTGAGCAGGCAGACATCCGACACCTTATCACACTTCTCCTGCTCGCTGAAGAACGAATCCAAGTCAACGCTCTGCGGATAGATTCTATAGTCTTCGCGATGCAGAGCCAGGAGCTGATTTCGCTGCAGTGCCACGAAGTTGCCACGTTGCTGTGTTTGAATGAAGGTGCCCAGCTGCTGGTCGACACATCTCACCTGTTGCACCTGCTGCTCGACAACGGCCTGTGTGCTACGGCAAATACCTCTGCTCCTCATACAACTCCAGTTACTATAGCGCTGCTCGAAGATTCTGGCAAAGATCTGGGCGCTCTTTCGGTTGCATTGCGGTCGCTGCTGCGGCATCAGCGCCGTGGACAACGACATTCTGATACATCCAAAAATAGTTTGAATGAATTCCTAGAGCGAGATAGTTCAAATCAGTTCGGATTAATGAAGTTTAAAACGTAGTTTTTAGTTAGATGTTCAAAAAGACATTAAAATGTAAAAATATTGGAAATGAATCATGAGCAATATTTAGCACTATTTGCTATACGACTTTAGTTGTGAAAATAGAGGTTACGAACACGAATTCCATTTAACTGTTGCACACGCGTGAAAATGCATTATTTAGCGATTGCGCTCGCAATATAATTGAATATCCTAGAGTGAAATCGTTTTTCCTGTCACAGAGAATAAAGTACTTTTCACTCTTTACCCTTTGCCGCGCCACCATAATATATTTAGCTAGCGAACGTTTATCCTTTCGACTTTTGACTCGGCAATTTCAGTTGAGGGTCAGACTGCAGACTGCAGGCGCCAAGAAATGAAAGCCAAGGCAAAAGGCGATATGAGTTGCTTCCGCGTCACCCAATGCCAACGCCGACAACAACAACAGCCGCGGCAGCAGCAACGGCAATAGTTACAATAATAACAACAATAAAAAATGTATTTGATGCGGCACTGGCAACACGAAAGTTTTATTTATTATTTTGACAGGTAAACAAATCACGGGCTCAACACAAACACAAACGCAAAAGCCGCAAGCTCTTACTCAGTCAAACACACACATACACTCATACTAATACACATTCACGGTCTGCGCTTACATTTTGCTGTTTCTGTCTGTTTCGTATATGCCGTTAGTTTTGTTCGTCTCGTTGCTCGCCGCTTCGCATGCCAAAGACAACTGAAGCCGACTTTTAGGCTGCGCTGCGCTGCTCGCGTTGTCAGCTTGCACGACGTAAGCGCCTAGTGTCACGTAATGCCGCGTAACGTAACGCAAGCGCAACGGCTGCTGACTGTTGCTAGCGCATTTGCATTTAGCCTGCGTTTGTTGCTGAAATAACAGAATTGACAATTAAAAAGACAAACAATCGAATACCCGGCGTGACTATTTGTGCATGTGTTTGTGTGTGTGTGCGTGTGTGTTTGTCTGTAGATGTGTGCGCCCATTAAAGGAACATTTTGAATGCATTTAGTGGAGTTGGCATAGTTAATGTGTTAACAAATACATATATGCATATGTACATAACGTCAAGGTCATCAAATGTTGCCCATATGTGACGTATATGCCATATATGAATTTACGTATTTCATTAATATTCTTCCCAAGCCATTTTTTAACTTTCAGAATGTAAGGGTTGCGGTAAAAAGAGACTATGTTTCGAGGTTTGGGTCTAACAAAAATTAATTATGTACACATTATCAAATCTATATGATTAATTTTATATTGATTCATTATATAATCGAAATTTTTATTCAACTTTAATGCACATCAATGAATCAAACTATCCCTTACTCCGAACTCCATTGGCACCCAAACTCGACTTCATAATTGAGTTTGTTTTTTGTCATTATTATTGATTCTTAATGCACGCAAATAATAATATGGCAGTGCAGACACAGGACTCAATATATGCATGTGGGCGATAATAGGCGAAGGGGCGGGCCATAAAACCCGAACATTAATGTCCATTTGGATAATAGGAATACAGAATAGTCGGAGGGTTGTAGTTTCGCTGTGCTTCTGATTGAATCAGGTGGAACTGAACAGGAAAAAAAAGGGAAAACGAATAATAATGTTAGACGACCGACAATCGACTTCATGATACTCGCTCACAATATAAAAGCAATAGAGCTTTAATATTTAATATTTATGATTCAAAATGCCCAAATTATTTAATCATATAATATTTATACTTAGTTGTGGACAAACTAAACTCTTAATATATTTGAAATATCAATTCAGAAACTGTGATATGTTTTGATTTTTATATAAGCCGAATACGCCCCTTTGCAGTTCCCGAACGAGTATTCAATATGGAACCAGTCAATGTTTACTTTGATTTGTGGCAAACAAAGCAACGCAACTGATTTGACGATTTTCGAAAAAGTCACGAAAAGCTCAATATTTGATTTATGTATAGATACAATTTCATACTTTAATGATGAGCTATGGGTTATTTTTAGGTATAGTGGCGCTTTGGGAAAACACAATTTTGGATATAAAATTCTGAATGAGTAGCCTTCGCGCCGTCATTGGCTTAGCTTTTGCTTCCAAGCAGAACAATGGTCATACTACTACTATAAACATCCATTCACGTTCAGGTACTTCTTCAATTTCAAAATTTGTATTAGATATTCTTAATTATGATTAGTATTTATTGAGCTAATAAACTTATTTGATAATCCCATACATGAAGAGTATGCATTTAATATTAATATAATTATTAATAGGCTTTCAACAAATCTAAGCATTTTTGACTTAATTGCTCTCACAAGTGAATATTTTCCTTGCCGCGAATCAATCCTATATAGAATATAGTCCAAAAGCTGATCAAACAAATTGACTTCAATTATTCGCAGCGCTCGGCGCTCGGAGCTGTTCAATTAGCGATCTGAGTTGATGCAGAGACCCTTAACTGACCTTCTCCAATTTGTAGTCAGAACGAGAGGCTTGATATCTACTTGCAGAACAATCAAACTGGTTGTATCAGAAAGAGAGAGGGAGAGAGCGAGAGAGAAGAAGGAAAGAGATAAAAGAAGAGCGAGTGGGATAATTAAAAACTGCAGTCATGCACATGCGATACGAGGCGCAAAAGATCAGAGCAACTGCACAACCCAAAGCCCTGCCCCAACAATCGCATGATAAAGTTCATGTTTTGTTTTGCGTTATACTTTATTCAATATATTCATATATACATACTTATGTAGATACCTTTATATGCATATTAACAAGCTCGGACTTACTGAACTTGAACTTGGGCGCCGAACTGTTGCTTTGTCATCAGTCGTAATGAACGAGTAATACAAACAAACCGCGGAAAGCGTTTTGCTTTTGCTTTTGTTTTTTGTTGGTCTGAAAACGGTAAATCATGCAATAGCAACAGAAACGAGATGAGTAAGACGTTTGATAATGAAAGTGCTTGACCGCAATATACCCTGTAAACAAGCCTATCACACGGTATCAGCTGAGTGTGCTTTAACATTTAAGATAAAAATATATACAAAATAATGAAAATCGATAATGATCGATGTATCGTATATCTAACGATCAAATTGAATCTTAAAATTATCTGAATCTGTACGTTACATACTTTTGCACCAGCTCACACTACCCCACACTGTGCATTTGCAATGAGCATGTGAGACCAAACATAATGAAGTTTCATAATGAAGCTGCGTATCACCTTTTGTTTTAAAGTTGTCAACCGAAGGTCACAGCTCGCCTTTGCGTTGTCTTGGGTCACCATAAACATATTTTTATTTCGAAGCACTTTTATCCTTGACTTGGTGCTAAATTTTGTTTACCAAGGATTCCCCACACAATCTCTTTCTCTTCCTCTCTCTCACTCGGTTGCTCTCAGTCATTCTCCTACACACTTTTGCACTTTTGTGCTCTTTCCATTTCGAAGCTCAGTCAAGTTTTCGTTGACTTGGCGCGCGCAGCTCAAATCAGTTGGTGGCAGGCAGCGAAGCATTGCGGTTGCACAGCTGAAAGTAGCTTTAAAGAAAAGAAAAGAAAAACAAAATACGACTCGAGTTGCATAACGGAAATCAACTAATTTTTGTGGCAAGTTGCAAGTAGTTCAAATTGTTAAGGCGCACCTCGCTCCCCATTGAATTGCAAAAAGACATTGCCATCTATTTACCTCTCCCTCTCACTCTGTCTGCCTGTCTGTCTAAGACATTGCAACATGTTGTTGCCACAAAAAGAGAATCGCCTCAGTCGGTCGTTCGGTCTGTCTGAGCATTGAGCTAAGCGGAAAAGCCACTGTCTGTGTGCGTGTGTGTGTGCCACATAGTTTTTCACGTAATTTTCATTTTGGTTAAAAAAGAAAGTGAAAACGTTGCATATAAACAGCAAAAAAAAAGAAGAAAGAAAGAAAAAAACGCTTGCAGCTGGTTCACCTACGCCGACTCTTCCGCTCCTCTAAGCCCCGCTTCCCCTTCCACGACCTTCTTCAACAAGCTCGTCGCATCAGCTCGTTCCCAAAAGGTTGCGAATACGGAAGACAACATTTGTTACCGCACTTGAGGCGTAAAACAATGAAATTAAAATGTAATGAAAACAAAACAAATTGAAAACTTTGCATTAAATATTTTCAGAAAGAAGCCAAACAAAGTTACTCAACAACATGATTGAGCGAGAAATTATACAGTAAGTGCTAAATACTAACAATACTAATGGATTGTAATAATTAATATAAATTGTGCATTAGCCGCAGCAACAGCAACAACAAACACAAATCGTATAGTAACTGCGTGCATTGAATGAACCTGCATTGTCATCGACCTAATGGATATTTGTCAAAGTTCTAAGCCCAACAACTAGGCCAAGTTTTATCGTCAATACTGGCAGCAATTCAATGATAGATAGCCACTATACAGATACATATATACATTTGTATATTTATAATGTTTGTATATGCTCATAGCTAGCCAGAGTTCGGTTTATCATCATTAGCATAACGCAAAAGTCCGTTGACCGTTTGAACGTTTAGTCGAAATGTACCTAAGGCCGCATGCAAATAGTTATATTAAATCATTTTTTGCAAGTGCAAATGTCGCTAGATTCGTTTGCATATCTCTATATTCATTTATTAAGTTTTTCTTTTTTTGTTTGTTTTTATTTTTTTTTTTGCGAATATTTGTTAAATTCATGGGTGACTGTTAATTGGGTAAACTGAAGAAAATTTGCCACCTTTAAGGGACGTTTTTTTTTTGGCACTTTTGGTTTAAGTATTCGCTAATTATTGCCCTGGCAGAGGAAATATTCAAATTGTTTTTGCCATCGCTGTTAGCAAAATATTTAAGATATACGCATCAAGTATGATAATTTGTTGTTTACAGTTAGAGATTTAAAATATTTTAAAAATTATATTTGTTATATGTGAAGGACAGACACATTAAATTTTAATACTTTATTTCACTTTAATTCATTGTTTACTCCTCTTTTTTTTTTTTTTTTTTAATTTTAGCACAACAACCGCATCGAAAAGAATGTTTGAATTTTTGCAGGATGTTCTACAGTTTTTAGTGCTGTTTGCCCGCTTGTTAATGGATATATTAGCTGTGCTGCTGCGATTGTTATTACCCAAAAACCTTAAGGACATAAGCAACGAGATTGTGCTGGTAACTAAGATAAGTTATGTTACACATGAACATATATAGTAATGTATGTGCACTCATATATACCCAGATAACTGGAACAGGACATGGAATTGGCAGAGAGCTCGCCTTACACTATGCCGCTCATGGCAGCACAGTGATCTGTGTGGATATCGACGAGAAGAACAATATGAAAACTGTGCAGGATGTGAAGCGCTTAAATCGTGGCGCTGTCCACAGCTTTAGGTGAGTGGAAAAGCAGACATCGAATTTAGGAGAAATCAATTTGCATTTTATTGCAGCTGTGATGTTTCGAAACGTGATCAGGTGGTGGAGCTGGCCAAGCGTGTGCAGTCGGAAGTGGGGCCTGTTTCTGTTTTGGTCAATAATGTGGGCATCATGCCGACGCATCCTCTGCCCCAGCAATCGGCTGAGGAGATACTTCGCGTCTTCGACGTTAACGTATTTTCCCAGTTCTGGACTATACAAGCATTCCTGGATCAAATGAAGGAACAAGGCAAAGGTCACATCATCTCATTGTCGTCCATTGCCGGGCTGGTGGGTCTTTCCAACTTGGTTCCCTATTGTGCAACCAAGTTTGCCGTACGCGGCTTGATGGAAGCACTACATGAAGAGTTGCGCGAGGGACCGTACAAAGATTTGGTAAGCACACATAACATAAAGACCCTTAACATAAATAAATATGTTTTCCGTTCTTTAGATAAAAGTTACGACTATTTTTCCATACATGACCAATACGGGTCTTTGCAAGTATCCGAAAGTTAAGTTTCCCAGTATTTTGGGTTTGCTGGATCCCAAACATGTGGCTATGCGCATCGTGGAGGCGCATCGTTCCAATTGCCTGGAAGTAACGATACCCAGTTGTTTGATGTACATTAACAATTGGACTCGACTGTTGCCCAGCAGCTGTGGCATTCTGCTGAAAGACTATATTGATAGTGGTGTGGAGTCGGATTTGAAGTAATATTGTACTCGTTAGTCATAGAATATGTATGGAATATTAAAGGTTTTATTGGCCATCGATCCAAGTGTCTAAATGCAAGCAAAGTGGCATGCATTCCAAATGGTGCCAAATAATTGCAATATTATATATCGATACTAATATCGACTTAAACATTAACCACATTTTTAGCTATTGTGTACTCTATTGCTCGTCCCAAACTATATAAGAGTGACAGAGATTGAAATAAGCGCCAATTTAAGTTTAGGCAGTGAAATATTGTACTTATCGATAATTCAGAAGCCTGGTCATACGCTTGTCTAATATAGGTTTGCGCTAATAACTTGCCGGCGAGTTTATACTGTTAGATATGTTAACAGCCATTTAACAAACTAATTTGTGGCTGTTAAATTTTTAAACAGATTAAACGCACATATTGAACCTTATTAATTTGAAATCGAGTTCAATTGAAATTTTTTGACAAAAACAACTTGAAGAGAATATCGGTAGGCATTTCTAATTAAAAATGACAGTTACAAACTATTGGAAGAAAACAAAACAATAACAAAAAAAAAAAAAAAAAAAAAAAAACAATAAAAAAAAAAAAAAAAAATATATATATATAATCAAAATTAATATTTATTATAAGTAAAGAAAATCCATTCTAACGATAATAACGATAAATGCACCTAATTTTTGCACCACACCACATTGAAAATAATATTGGCATTCTTGTTGGACTTTCTGCAGTTTCTAGTGCTCTTTGTACGAATGGTATGGAAATAATACGTACAATGCTACGATCGTTAGTGCCTAAAAAACTGAAGGATATAAGCAAAGATACTGTGTTGGTAACTAAGCTATCCTCTAAAGCATATATAAAAATATATGAACTTGTACATGACCAGATAACTGGCACAGGGCACGGCATTGGCAAAGAGCTAGCCTTACTCTATGCCGGTTATGGCAGCACAGTGATCTGTGTAGATATCAACGAGAAGAACAACGTAAAAACTGTACAGGAAGTGAAGCACTTAAATCGTGGCGTAGTCTACAGCTTTGGGTGATTCCGAAAGCGGACTTAGTATACATGCAAAATTAAGTTGAATTTTATTGCAGCTGTGATGTATCGAAACGTGATCAGGTAGTGGAGCTGGCCACGCGTGTTCACAAGAATGTGGGGCCTGTCTCTGTCTTGATCAATAATGCGGGCATCATGCCGACGCATCCTTTGACCCAGCAAACGCCTGAAGAGATACTTCGCGTCTTCGATATTAATGTTTTTTCCCAATTCTGGACCATACAAGCATTCCTCGATCAAATGAAGAAACAGCGCAAAGGTCACATAATCGCAATGTCGTCCGTTGCCGGGCTGTCTGGTCTGCCCAACCTAGTTCCCTATTGTGCAACGAAGTTCGCTGTGCGCGGCTTGATGGAAGCACTGTACGAAGAGATACGCAAGGGACCCTATAAAAATCAAGTGAGTGCATGCGATATAAATAATTGTCTATCTTGTTTAATATATTTTCCATCTCTTAGATAAATCTTACCACTATTTATCCATACATGACCAATACGGGCCTTTGCAAAAATCCGAAAATTCGGTTTCCCAGTATTTTGGGTTTGTTGGATCCCAAACAAGTGGCTATGCGCATTGTGGAGGCGCATCGTTCCAATCGCCTCGAATTAGCTATACCTAGCTTCTTCCTGCATTTTCACAATTGGACTCGACTGTTGCCCAACAGTTGGCGCTTTGCTATAAACGACAGTATTGGCAGTGGTGTGGAGTCGGATTTGAAGTAATATTATATCATTGTCATTGAATATGCGTGGAGTATTAAAGGTTTTATGGGCCATCTATCCAAGTGTTTATATGAAATTTAAATTGGCGCGGTGCTGTGTAAGCAACCTTTTAATATCGATAATTATATCGTATGCTAAAGTTGAGAGAGCTCCTCTTGTTTACATTTTCTACAATAACAGCTGTTAGTGCGTATGTCTGGCAGCACTCTGCTGTCAGCTGTGGTATGACAACAAAGAAAAATGGCTTGCGAAGTAAAAACATTTGGAAATATTTTAGATTTTCGAAAGATACAAGAATACTTTGGACTTGGACATGGTAAAAATGCAGCACCTAAGCTTTTATATAAACTAGATAATTGTTTGCCGATTCCCAAATAGACGACAATTGGCTTAACGGCATCAACTATGCCATGTCACCCACTGGAGAGGCGATTGCCCTAGCGCTGGGCGAAAAATTGGCATTCCTGACCACCTGCTGGAATAGTCGTAGCAATGAGAATAACTATACGCTTAGTTGGTGTGGCGAGCTGGAGGATGGCAATCAAATTGTCACCAGTCTATTGTGTATGCCAATGCTGCGTGGCACAGATATCGAGTGGACTTGCGTGGCAGTCGGCTTGGCCTCTGGCTTGGTTACATTCTATACAGATACGGGTGTGAAGCTCTTTTCTCAATGGTAAGTTATAGAGAATTATATACATTTTCACAAATTCAAATTGTGTAAAATTTGCATTTATCAGCTGTCAGGAGGAATCTGTTTTGGGCATTAAGCTATTATCGCCTCCGCGTCATACAGAAGCTGATGCGTTGCTGTACATTGTTTACAGTAGCTGCATGTGCTTCATCAATGGCGAAGACATACTGCCCATGCTTTCCAATTGCCGGCGTAACATGGAACGTAGCGTTTACTCCAGCTCCGATGTGGTGCCCTTTCAAAAATTCAAATTCAAGCTGCAGAGAGAAAGCATCCTCAACGATGCCGTTATCTGCACGAATCAGCGCTCGCCCACATACGATTATATTGTACAGCAAAGTATTTCGAACGGCTACTTTGCCCGGGTGCAGGCGACTCCCGTGCGCAGCGCCCAGGTCTTAGCGGCTGGAGCAGAACCCTACTTAGGCTTCTTTGAAGCAGAGGAGGGCTACAAGACGGTGACACTCGGTGAAGTGGCTAAGGATGTCATTGGCATGGCGTATAAAAATATTCTAGGTGGACTTTTTCGACGTACGCCGGCCACAACGCCGGAAACGCCGGAGCAATTGCCGCTGCCCAGCAAGGAGGCGCCCATGCGCACGCGCTGTCGGCTCTACGATGGAAAACGCGATGGGCTAACATTGATTCTGGCACCTGGCGGAAAGCTGGCTGCTGTTACAGATAATCTGGATCGTGTGATGCTCGTGGATACACAGCAAACGATTATATTGCGAGTGTGGAAGGGCTATCGAGATGCGCAGTGTGCATTTGTGCCGATCAAAGAGCGTTCGGTGCGTGGGATAAAGACACATAGGAGGAATGCACTCTTTCTGGTCATCTACGTGCCCCGCCTCGGCTGCTTGGACATTTGGGCTCTGCAGAATGGACCCAAAGTGGCTGCGTTCAATGTCTGCAAGAGCGGCCAATTGGTTTACAACAATCACAGTCCGTTGGGCGCGGCGGGCGTGCAGATGCGTCGATCGCCCAATTTGAACTATTGCCTGTTTCTTGACCCGAGCGATGGCAGCCTCAAGGAGGTGCACATACCATTCCACTATGCACTCAGTGAAACCAATTCGAAGACGTCTCGAGACATTCACTCGTTGCGCCGTTTGCGCAATCAGCTGCGAGCGCTGAGCCATTCGGGTGAGGACAGGCAGGAGCAGATCGCTGGCATAGCCAAGCTGGCTGGGGAGCTGGAAACGTTGGAAGTGCGTCAGCAATGTCTGGAAATGCTGCTCAAAAGTAAGCGACTGCATCCTGAAATATTCCAAAGTATTGTCAACGCCTTTCACCAGGCCAGTGCGGAGGATGAGGCCAGTCGAGAGTTTCTTCAGCAAATCGCCAACTACAAACGCTTGACTGATCTTTATTTGACCTTGAGCCAAGCCCAAGAGCATTATCGCGAAACAGTTGCCCCACCCGTAGAACTTTTAGAGCTCTCCGATGCCGATTTGGTTACCATTAATCAGCTAGTGATTCTATTGGAAAATAAGAACGATCAGCCAGCCGTACGCGAGGTGAGCTTCCAGCTGCAGGACTCACACAAGGTGGAGGAGTTCGTGGAATTTTTGAGCATCTTTAACATCGACACGCCCAACTGCGTGACGCTGGTGCCCTCAAAGTCGGATAAATATGGCAGCGTTAGCAACGATCTATTTGGCAATTTCTTTACACAGATTCAGTGTTTTGAGCAGTTCAAGCAGTGGGTTACCCAGGCGTGCATACCCACCAAGGATTTGCTTACCCTGGTCATATTCTACTGGCTCGACAAGCCATTCAAGTATAGCAATTGGTAAGCATGAACAATACTGAATTGAGGTTATGTTTACCCAACGCGTTATCCTTTTCCTTCCCCACACAGTGATGAAGTCGTCGAGGAAATGTCCCGCATCGCCTGCATTGTGCGTGCCATCTGTGAGCTGGCTGGCGATGAGATCAACGACTATGCCTATAAAGCCATTTCGCCTTGGTGGCAACAGGTGCGCGAGCTTCTACTCGAGAGCAAGCAATTCTCTGGCCTGCTGGTGGCCATTGTATGTCGAATGGTGGCCACACGCCTGTGGCGCGACCGACGCGATGGCTCATGCGATGACAGTGCCACGGAGGATGACGAACGCTGGGAGACGATATCACACGATGAGGCACAATGGGGACTGCTCACTGGCAAGCTGGAGGATGTGGCTGTGCTGGGTGCGATACTCGGGTGAGCTCAACCAACTGTTAATAAGCCAATAAGCAAAAATAGTTAGAAATTTTCCTTGCTCGCCTGCAGTCAGTCGAAGACTTGCCGAGAGCCCGTTGGACCAGAGCTGCCTTACGAGCAGCCCGACTGCAGCTTGAAGAATATTCTAAGCAGCGGCAAGGGAATTGTCTCGGAGCTGACAGCCAAGTGGTTGATTAACTCGCGATTGCATCCCTCGCTAATTGTGGAGATAACGCCGCCTGGCAATGAAACGGATGATGAGCCCGAGCAGAAGAAGAAACAGAAGAAAAAGGTTCCAGACCCTAAACTGGAGGCGGAGACAGAGGAGGATGACAAGCAGGAAGAAAGTGCAGTGGAGCCCAGTCCACCGCTGGAGCCGGTGCTGGAGCGCTTAGCTTTGCTTCGCGCGCACTTTCCCTTTAGCCTGGAGTCGGGCGTGCTGCTCAGCCTGATGGCCTGGCAGCACATGGTGCACTGGAGCAAGCAGTTGGCCAACCTGGAACACATGCGCGCTGCAATCCGATGCCTACAGCAATATCGGACTCCAGACCTGGCACTCAAGCACGGTACCTGCTGTCTGATATGGAATGCGACATTGAAGTATCCTTTGCAGGCGACGGCCAAGCTAATGCAGAAAGTGGGTCGCCTGCCGGTGGATAAGATGTGCCAGCAGGATCTGGATATGTCGGCGGCGCTAGTGCCCGAATTTCTCGAGCTCTGCTTAGAGTTCCTGGAGCACTTTACAAGCTCGCTGGAGCATGACAAGCGAGAGCTCCAGTTCGAGCAGTCACTGAGTGAGGGACAGCAGCCGCTTCAATTCCTGGCTCTGCAGCAGCACCATGCGCTGCCGGAGCTGCTCCAGCTGCACACACAGCTATGCACCGTGCTGCACTTCATAGCGCAGTTTCAGCTGCGTCTGCAGCGTCCACTGACCACGCTCTTCGACTCCCTGAGTAACAAGGCGCTGCTGGCCGACATCAACAAGGAGCTGGCCTATGCACTACCAGCTCCAGATCTTGTGCTGCAGGATCAGCGTACACAATTCCTTTGCAATGTAGTTGGTGCTACTATGGATCTGATACGTGAGGACCTGGAGCAGCTGTACATACTCGACCATGTCTACTACATGGCAAGAATATGTGCGCTGGCCGACAGCTGGCAGCTGGACAAGCTGCCCATACTGCGCAGACAGGTGAGTCAGCTGCTGTCTATGCCAACAATTGCAGATGCGAATCAAGCATTAACCTTGCAGGTGGTGGAGCTGTATGCCTTTGGCTACGATGCAGAGGCGCAGCAGTTGCTGCACGACATCAGCGAGGATGAGGAACTGGGCCGATTGCTGCTGGAAATCGCGGGGCGACGCTTGAATCTCTATGCAGACGGATCGCAGGCGGCCTTTCTAAAGATTGCATCAGTGGGTCACCAACTGCTGGCCTATCTGGACAACTTGGTAAGTGTGATCGGAGTGTACTATCCACAGAGTTGAAACTCTCTACTCTCTACTCTCTCTCTCTCTCTCTCTGTAGAAGGAGTCCAGTACCGAGAACAGCCTTTCCATAAGTGCCACCAAGCCGGAGGAGATAAATATTGTACAGCTGGATAAACTGATTACCCATGTTTACAAATGTCTAAGCAAGCGCGGCTCGAAACAACTAATCACCGTTGCCCAGATGTACAATGCTGTGCGTCTGCTACAGACTTGAAGGAATCACTTTAATTTAAGTCCCAGAGCAACGGTATCCAAAAAAAAAAAAAAAAAAAAAAAAAAACCAAATATACATTTCGATTAAGTTTTACCAACGAAGATTAAGGCTTATCTTTCTTTGTTTTGGCTATGCTCGTTGTGATCTGGACTGGAGCTGTATTGCGGCTGGGTTTTTTAACGACAGGCTTTATCTTGACCGGCATGATGTCCGGCTTGGCATTAGCTGAAGTCGATACGGGGTTGGATTTAGCTGAAGTAGATACCCGGCTGGCTTTAGCTGAAGTGGGTACTGGGTTTGTTTTAACTGAAGTGCATGTCGGGTTGGCTTTAGCTGATGTGGATACCGGGTTAGCCTTAGCAGGAAAGGATACCGACTTGGCCCTAGCGGGGCTGGTCTTAGCTTTGCGTGGACTGGATTCTGGTTTCCGGCAGGTCTTTAGTTGGCTTGGCATGAAGCTAACCTTGGGACTGTTAGACCTGACACGACTCGGATTCGGACCAAAGTTCGTTCTGCCATAACCAGAACTGACGCCGGCCTTGGCAGAGCTAGCCCTGGCTTTGCCTTGGCTGGATTCAGCTCTGGGCATGCCCAGTATAGAGTTAGTCTTTGGTTTGCCCCAAGTTGAACTCGCCCGAGCCTGACCCACTTGACCGCCCGCCTTGGAGCGGATTACTTTGTTCGGTTCCCTGATGTTGATGGCCGAAGTATTGGGATCCACTTTGCCCACGACTGGCATGTAATGATCCAAGTAGTTTTCACTTTTCACTTGGCCAATAATTGGCGGCGTTGGAAGATTCTCCATCACATCTGACGGGTGTACCCTCAAATGTGAGTAGATGGGGACATAGAGTTGTGTCGTATCGAGCTCAATGCGCTGCTCGATTGCGCTGCGGCCGGGCAACTCGAAGTGCTTGCCAAGAATGGGCTCCCGGAGCGGGCGGTCGAAGATGTTCTTCATTTCGGTGCCTGTGTCTTCCACTTCACCTTCATCCTCCCGCTCCTCGGTAGGCTTCGGTCGCTTCACTTGGAACGAATGTTGTACTCCCGAGATCACTTTTAGTGTTGTAGAGCTGGCCACCTTTTTGATATCCGGTGGCAGGCGATAGGGCCGATTTTCTTCACCAGCGCGCTCAAATGGTGACAGCTTCGACCAGGGTAAAACAGTGCCCAGAGTACCCAAGTAGCGTCCACTCTGTGTCCAAAGACGACAAGAATAGTCGTGGCTGCCACTGGATCAGGAAGAGGATGGATTAAAGTCACGTGCATAGGATGTTGGATATATTACCTGAATAAAATCTTGGGTAAATTAATGAAGCCTATCGAATTAATTGCCTTTAGATGTCCCTTGTAGGAGCTAACCAGCATGGGCTCCGGCTGATTGCGTACCATGCGCTTGGCTCTCGTCAAAAATAGTTCCTTTCGCAGGAATATGAAGTCCAGTCGTAGCTTGGGCATACACACATGTGTCTTCTCTGCCTCAGGTATGCTAGAGGTAGGAAAACTCCAGTCAGTTTTCCTCAAGAAAATGAAATAGGAATGTCTGTCTCTATTAAGTCCTATCTCGCCCCCACCATCAACTCTAGTTATGAGTTATTTATTATATTTTCTTGCCAAAAAAATGAGAAAATGGAATGGAAGTTGACTTTGTTTGCAATACGCCAAGACACGCAAAGGTTTTGCTAAGGAATTTTGTTTGTGGGTGGGATGACTAGGTCTACAAGTTGATACATATGTAGGATAATGAGTCGTGTCGTTAGAGTCAATTTGTGTGGTTGCTTTATGTTTCTTTACGAGCTACTACAACAATACAGTAAACTGTGGCAGTGAAGGAAAGGCAAGTATGGACCATCACTTTATACATATATTATTTGAAAGAAAAAAGTCCGCACTAACTCTGTGAATGATTATCTAGCTTACGATCGTTAGCTCTGCACAAATGAGTTAACAGTGGCTGCCACTAACATTTTAAAGTTACTTTACAGCGCTGTTAAGTACCCCTTTAACATTATTTTCGCTCAGCAATCATGAAACATAGCCACTGTTAAGAATGTCTGCTTCAAATATTCCTTTAAAACGTACCGTTATACTGTTAAGCAACGGTTGCAACTCACCAATAGTTGACAATGTGCCAAATCTTGATGTAACCAAAGGCTGTGCCCGTATAGAGGAAACGATTCTTACGATCCGTGGCCATGGTCAGCACACAGTCGCCCACTTTGTGAACGGCTATAAATTCCTTGATATGTCCGCCATGCTGATGGTGGGAATACACCTGAATTATGCCCGTATCCAAAGAGATAAACACGCTGCCATGATCCTTGGTCATGGGACGTTTCTGTAGAAAGAGCACAGCCTGCACCGAAACGGGAATATTGGCACCATAATCCTTGATCTCATCCGGTTTGATAGCGAGCATGGACGCACTTCGCCTGTTCGCGCCCAGCAGCGAGGAAATTCGCTTGCTTCGACGCGACAACTTCTCCTCCTCGGCGGTCAGCTTGAGCTCAATGAACTGGCTGGGATCCATTACATTGTAGCGGCGATACGGTTGTCCCGTCTCCAGTTTCCAGAAAATGATCTCGCCCGAGTAAGTGGCCGTGACGACGCCCTCGCCCAGCTTGACATCGGCACATGTAATATCATCCGTATGAAATTTGGCCCATTTCTTTGGATCGCCATATTCGCGACCTTCGACATCATTGAACTCTGTCACCTGTCGATCCCAGCCCATGGCCAGGATTCTGTGAAACGGACATAAAAATAGAGACTAACTAAGAATTGATGATTTACATAATTGAATACCACATACCGATCCACCACCCAGATAACAGCGGTTACCTCCTGATCCATCTGAATGCTCATATTGCGTACCACAACCGAATTGTTGTAGTTCCAAATCTTCAGTGAGCCATCCCGTGCCCCAGTCAGGAGAAACTGTTCGAGGGGATCGAAGCAAGCGGCCGTTATCTCAATATCAATGGTCTCCCCATAGATCATTTTCGTATGGCAGTTCTTCATGATGATCTTGCGGCGACCCGTCCATGGATCCCAAACAATAATATAGCTATCGAGTCCACAAGTGACAATGTTGCGAAAGAGCCGATTGTAGAGTACAACAGATACGGGCGCGGCGTGGGTGTTGCCATCGGTGAGGTCGACACGAACTCGCGGACAGCACTTGACCTGGATAAGCTTACGACCGGCGACCATGAGCTCGCGCAGATGCGAATGGTAATAGTATTTAATGTCCATTTCGCTGTGATGAATGATGCGCACCAGTTCGCCATAGGTCTGGAGCAGAGTGTGCTCCTGCAGATCCCACACCTTGATGATCTTGTGATAGTCAACGCTATACACCTTGTTCTCCTCCGGCTGCACAAAGACGGCCACAATGCCGCCATTGTGACCGGTAAGGATTGCAGATGGTTCCGACGAGATATAGACATCCCAGATGCGCACAAAGGTATCGGGTCCACCAGTGACCAATATGTTCTTCACCTCAGACACGTAAAAAACGCTTACGCCCAACGGTATACGAAAATTGTTGCGATCATCATTGCTGACCATGATGAGACCAGGACAGCGACCACGATACTTTTTGGTGTTCCGATACTCGGCCGAGGCGAATAGTGCATTCATGTGCAGAGAATAGTATACGCAAGAGATAAGCTCATTGTGGAGATTTATGTATTCCTTTGGTATTAGCAGAGGAATACGACCACGCAGCACATCCGCCCAGGTGAGCTCAACCAATGCCGCGCCTGGCTTCGCCTGGAAGGGACCCCGCAGGTATGGCGAATATGAGAGGATGCGCACGTTTCCAGCATAATCGCCGAGCACCAGCTTCGAGTGGGTCTTTCCATTGTTGTAGAAGGCATAGCTCATGCAGTAGACGGCATAGGGCAAGCTCCGAATGACCATGCGCAGGGTAAATGTCGAGGCAATCGTCTCATGGAAGCGCAACTCTCGCTCTGTGGAGGCGGTGCAAACGATACTCACATCTGAGAGTGCCTGCAGAGCGAGTATCCAGGTGGGTACCTTCAAATGAACTGCAATGAATATGTCATGAATATGTCATGAATAATGAGTAATGTAAAATTATGAGTTCTCTTTATTTGCTTACTGCTCTCGGAGACGGCGCTCCGTAGTGGCTCCATATGAGCGCTCCAGAAACGCAGCTGACCCTCGTGGCTAGCTGTGACCCACATGCCCGAGTTTTCGGGTGAATCTTCGCCGCCAAATGAGTAATTGGCCGACTCTGTCATATCCTCCAATGGAGTCTGATCGGATTTGACCTTGAGCAAGGTGATGCAACAGACAGCAGAACGATGTTCGGTCTTGCGCACAACTGGCGCCGCTGAGATGGGCATAATCAGAGACTCCTTTTGGCTGCTGGGATCCTCCTCCTGAAAGCCAAATATCAGATAGGAGACAAACTCATTCCAGTCCACCAAAAAATCATGATTTTGATTTATCTTCAAAAAGAGACGGGTATAAGTGAAGTCGCTAAACACGATATCCACTTCCTCCAGCATGCGACGGAAGTCCGCACAGCCGACAACTTGATCTGGCGCACTCTTAAAACGCTCATACAGCCTCTGGAGTTGTGCTTTGGAGATGCGATCGTGCAATCGCTCCGACTGCTCTTGGTTCGCCTCTGTGGCTGTCGAGGAAATCGTTTGGTACTCAATGTTAGCATGGCTATCGCCGCTGGCAAAGTAGATAAGCGACATCTCGATTGATTACAAAATAAACAACAATGGGTCTTCGGCACTTGCAAATGTGTATTATAAACTTATATACATATATAACTATATTTCTGCTGTGTTCGCTTTAAAGAATTTACTTAAAAGGGTACTAGATTAATCTTTTTTAGAGACAGCGGGCAATCAGCTCGTTTATGCCAGTGCCACGATCGCCATATTCGCCGCCCCGCTTGAACGACACGGAGACCTTCTTCTTCCAGCCATCACGTGGACTTGAAAGCTGCAAACAAATAAAAGATTCATTTAGATCATTACATCGAATGATGTTTAATATAATTTACCATAAAAGCACACAGGAATTCATTTACAGCTGCAAAATTTGGACCAACTGTATAGATTTCGTGTATTATATCCTCTAAGCAGATGACACCCTTATCGCCCAACTGCTCCTCCACCATTGTGTTTGACTGTATGGCCGTCTTTTTTCCATCGATACTTGCAAAGCCTTTCTTGAAGAGCAGCTCACGTATGGTGGAAAGTGTTGGAAACCCGTAGACCACGTAGGGCTCAATCACACGCAATAGCAATTGATTCTCCTTGTTATTTTCCAGAAATACAGCATTGTGCCGTTGTCCCATGCGCAGAGTCTTAAATATTTCTGACGTCGTCTTGTCGAAGATCTTTTTGCCTGCATGCCGCATCACCAAAAGTAATTTATGATTCGTGTCGGCAGCTGCTTTGGCGCTTTGCTCTGTGACGTTTGTGCGCAGAATTGTTTGTCTGATTCGTTTGGATGTCCGTTCAGCTTTTAAATAGCCCATAACAAAGGACTCGGCGCGTCGGAATTTATGATGAGTCTTTGCTTTTTTTAGGCGCTTAATGCGTTCTGTGCGTTTCTGTTCAAGGACCGATTTATCCTGTTGAATGCGCCGCTTGCGGTGCTTCAGCACGGAGACGGTTTTGCCAGGCAATTTGTTGGGCACAGCATATCTGTAAAGTAATAATTGAATTACGTTATCGTATTGCAATAAATTCAACAATTATCAAGCACTTACTTGTCGGACATTGTACTAAATTTAAGTTTTTCTTACGCAGACTTAGCAAAACACGTGCGAACACAATCAAAACAAAAACTAAAGGAATGCCAACCTTTTCCAAACGCTCACGGTAGCAATGTGAATGGCAAAAATTAGGGATAGTACCACAATATATATCGATTGTTTTTCAAATCGATGCGACCGAAAAAGATGTACGTAATATGTGCTTAAAATAGCAATTGTAATATGTAAATCAAAAATAGCATTGGCCGCGGAACATTTTGTCATTTCCGGTTTTGCGCATTACTCATTTTAATGAGGTGCTCTCCGCTCTCTCAACCACCTAGGGGTGAGTGATGAGATAGTTGGCGTGTCACGTGCAGGCATCTCAAAATTATTGATAAATCAAATAACATAAATGATTGTAAAGAAGATTTTTTCAAAAGTTTTAAAAAATATAATTTTTTAGTAATACATTATTTTCATTAAATTGTTCTTGTTCGACTAACAATACAAACAGCAGATATAATAATCAATATTTTGTTATATACTCGTGCGTGTCACGCGTCCATCTCCGCTGCTGCTCTCACCTTAAATTGCTAAAATGCCGGTCTCGGGTCGCCATGGCAAACGCTTTTTGGTCAGCAAAACAGTTTCAACGCGTTGCTCGAGTTGCTTTGTTGATCTGTTGCGCTTTAATCCTACAATTTATGGTAATGCGAAAAATTATTATCAAGTGTCAACAAATGTGCAGTAAAAAAAAGAGTGCGATTGTTTTCACTAACGGCAGATAAACAATATTTACCCTATATTCATAAAAACTGCAAATGAAGCACAAAAAAAAAAAAAAAAGAACGACTGCCACGCGACTATATGACGAAATCGTTAAGAATTTGGCACGCGAGCGTTCGTGCATTGCCCTCTATTAATTTGTGAACAAGTTTTTTCAACGTTCGGACTTCGAATTATTGCAAATAATAGTTGAATACACTCTACTAGCTAGTAGCTAGTAATGTTTAGTGTGTGTGGCGTCAAACTTTTTTGGAAAACGCTTGCGGTTTTCTCAGCTTTTCAATTGCAACATGCTGACAAGGCTAACGGCTGCTTAACAGGTTTACGATATCTGAATTGAAAATAGACAACGTCACGATTTATAACACTCTCACTTATCAATCGAAACGTTAATTTGGAGCCAAACAATATGATAATTAGAACTGTAGATAAAAATGACGATTTTGGTTGTCTGATATCTCCAAATTACTTCTTTCTTTCATAAAAGCTAATTTTAAATTGGGATTCACATAAAAACAGTTGATATTGCGGGTGCTTTGAATGCAATCATTTTTGTAGACCTATCTTATCTTATAACGAGCTTATTGTGAATATAAAAATATATTTTAAAATAGATAAAAAAAACATTAAGAAGGAATATAATTTAATTTCAAGCCCATCTATATTGATATTCTTATATTTCTGATTTTAATAGGTATTTCAAATTTATATAAATCTTCAAATACACATTTCTTGATATATTTAAATATCATATACCTATATCTTGAAAAAATATATTTATATATATAAACTTTTTTTTATAATAAATATGAGCAAAATGCTCTAAAAATATATTCATCTACATACATATATTAAAAATATATTAGAAATAAATTTTATTTTCAAGTGGCAATGCCAGCGCCCGCGGGAGAATAATTCATTGGAAAAAACCTCAAAGGGTATACAGGAATATTTGAACTGATTTTATAGGCCGCAATCGTACAAAGGCAAACACTCTATTATAATGCCCGAGCGATATGCGAATGGGGTATCCACCAGTTTAGTGGAGCCCGCTGCCAATGGGCATTCAGCAGAGCCAAAGAAAGTCGTTGAAGAGGGCGAAGGCGAGAAGATAGTGCTGAAACGCAAACTAACTCTAATCAATGGAGTGGCTATTATAGTGGGCACTATTATTGGGTCGGGCATATTTATAGCACCCACCGGAGTGTTCTACTATACGGAGTAAGTAGAGCTTGCTTATAATTTGAACTTAAAATACACTGAAATAGTTAAGATTAAAGATGAGATGTATTGCATATATAGCATATCATTTTGATTTGCATCAAGGTCGATGCTCGTAGAAGAGATATTAATTATTGCATCTCGAACTTTTGCAAGTTCATTAGACAAGTTCACGAGTGAACGAGCCATAGGTCAATGGCGTATAATTTATTTTGTAAATTGGAACATTTCTTTCTGCCGGCTCAATTGGGCTGAATTGCAAGCCAATCACTCGCTCTCTCCATCTCGCTCACACTGTCTCCCTCTTGAAGAGTGGGTGAGGCTCAACTATAGGTAATTAAGCCTTGTTGTTGCCTGCGCACACCCTTGAGAACATTTAGTTTAGCTTTGTGGTATTTTGTCGGCATCGCGAAATCGCTGTCAATTGTTGCATCAGCCACAAAAGTATTCGAGAAGTCTGTGCTACAATTACAAGATTGCCCCAAAATAAACACTCACTCACATCGATTCACACACAGAGGAGAGGCAGACAACGGAAAGAAAGAGAGAGAATGAGAGACAGCAAAGTTTTGCTTTATTTGTAGAGCCACTTTAACCACTTGGCGCCTATTGTTTGGACATTATATTCACGCAGTTTCCCCTAACCACTCTTCTCTGCGCTTCTCATTGCATTCAGATCCGTCGGAAGTTCACTTTTGATATGGTCCGCCTGCGGCATTCTTTCAACGATCGGCGCTCTTTGCTATGCAGAGCTGGGCACTAGCATTACCAGATCCGGGGGAGATTATGCCTATCTATTGGTCGCATTTGGCCCACTTGTCGGCTTTCTACGTCTATGGATCGCTCTGCTCATTATCAGGCCTACCACCCAGGTGAGTTGATTTGAGTTGATTTGATTTCAATGCTTGATTGCCAACCAATAAAATCTAAATTATTTGATTGTTATTAGTTTATGATATTTTATTGATTGCATTGTATAAACAAATTGATTTAAAGCCCAACCTTCGACCACAATTGCTCGCAATTAGTAGTTGATTCGAGGAAATGTGAGAAATGTTTTCACTGAATCGTTTGTGAAACGAGAAACAATGCAAGTTTTTCCACCAAATAACTTGAATAACCAGCGTGATGCAAGCGCAGTTGCAATATTGAGAAATCTCTATGTAATATGGTAATAGAGAAATAAGTAAAGAAATCATTTCTTGCTGAATAGTAAGTACTGTACCTTGAATAATAACAGCATAGACCAGAAATATGAATTTAAGTACTCCAGAAGTATTTTGCTCTCATTACAATCACTTCAATCTCTGAAAATGATAAGTAATTTTAAAAAATCATTAAATTAATAGATTAATGATAATAAAAGAAAAAAGAAAGGTATGAAATATGAATTGGATTGTACTATACATTTATAATACAAATATAATATATTAATTATCTTCCTTTTTTAGACAATAGTTGCTCTCACTTTTGCCCATTACGCTGCCAAGCCATTCTTTGAGGACTGTGATCCGCCTCAGAATGCCGTGAAGCTACTGGCTGCCGTTTGTCTATGTACGTAAATCAATTGAAGCTTTATATCTATTTAATTCAGCAATATAAGATGTTATCTATTTAAATGTATATTGCAGGCCTCCTCACTGCTATCAACTGTCTGTCCGTCAAAGTGTCGATGAAAGTGCAGGATATCTTTACGGTTGGCAAGCTCTTGGCACTCATTATGATAATACTCGCTGGTCTCTATGTTATGGCCACTGGAGAGTTGCGTAACTTCTCGAATCCTTGGGAGGGCACTTACAGTGCTCGAAATATTGGCTATGCTTTCTACTCCGGTTTGTTTGCCTTTGGCGGCTGGAACTATTTGAACTTTGTCACTGAAGAGCTGCAGGATCCGTACAAGTGAGAATCCTCTAGATAACAAAAGCAAGTTTTGAATGGGCGTCTAAATGAGTATGTGGGTGCGGGAGTGATTAAATAAGCGAATGAATCAAAGGGGGATGGCAGGGTGCCTGACTGACATGAAATAGGGCCTGTCAGCAAGACAAATGACTTTGTCCTATTTGCCATCTGCGTCAGCAACAAGTTGCCTGCGCCCACTTGTTGAGCGTCCTTGAGGCTGTGTGTATACGCATGTGTGAGTGAGTGGGTGGTGGTGTGTGAATGTGTGTGATGGTGTGGTTGGTTGCTGGGCTGGCTGGCTATCTGTTGCGCCCAAGTTTTGCTTTTTACCCCTAATGAATTCAATTTGAACAGAGCGGGACAAAATAGAGCAGCACAGCAGAGCAATCAATTTAAGTGCTCAACGAAAACTGCTTGAGTCTAGAAGCCAAGTGTTTTCTGAGGCACGTTGAAGGTTTCTCAAATCTCAAATGTATTTTGTATATTTATAGAAATTTGCCACGCGCCATTTGGATAGCGATGCCGCTGGTTACGGGAATTTATGTGCTGGTTAATCTAGCATATTTTGCCGTTGTCTCCAAGCCGGAGATGTTGAGCTCTCTAGCGGTGGCTGTGACCTTTGGCAACAAGGTGTTTGGCCCATTGGCCTTTATGGTGCCAATTTTTGTGGCATTGAGCACATTTGGCGGTGTGAATGGTGTGCTCTTCACCTCGGCCCGTCTGTTCGCCACTGGCGCCCAGGAGGGTCATCTGCCCAAGTTCTTTCAGCTATTCCATGTCAAGCAGCAGACGCCAATACCATCGTTGATATTTACAGTGAGTCAAGCGTTAACTTGAACAGTTGAGAGACTATTGAGTAACCTTCTGTAACCTTCTATATAGTGCTTGATGTCGTTGCTCATGCTGCTTACCGAGAACGTCTACGAGCTGATTAACTACTTTAGCTCTGTGTTGTGGCTCTCTGTTGTAGCCAGCATAGCAGGCATGCTGTGGCTGCGGCACAAGAAGTAAGTTCAATACACAAATCTATTAAAACGTATGTAAGTAAACAAACGTATTTCTCTCTTCAGGCCGGATCTGCCTCGTCCCATCAAGGTGCATTTGGCATTGCCAATCATTTTTATGACCATTTGCGTGACTTTGGTGCTGTTACCCAACTTTAAGGAGCCCGCCAACCTACTCATTGGCATTGCCATCACCTTGGCCGGCATTCCCTTCTACTATGTTTGCATTGCCTGGAAGCAAAAGCCGCGCTGCTACGGCCGTCTATCGAATGCCGTGGTCGAGCTGTGCCGTGCCATCTTCAATACAACCATAATAGAGTCAAACGAATCGCTAAAGTAGGCCGATATGCTCTACGCATTTATTTAACCACACAAAGCAAAGATATTGAGCTCCAGCCAAGGGCTTTTTAATTGTATGCCAAAACTTTTTGTATGATATTTTCGCATAGACATTATTATCATTCCTCAAAATTTAAATTGCAAATCCGTCGCTAGCTATAGTTAAATTTTTGTATTATTTTTATATTTATTCAAGTGATGGCAGTCGCAAGAAAGTTTCTCACACAGCTTACATATATAAACAGCTATTTATACATAAATCATATATAGATACATATGTATAGACATATATATTATTGCCTCAGTTGTGACACGTTTAGGGAAACTGAAAATGAAAATGAATTTAGCTATAAGTATTACTACACCTGCACTAAATGTATACAAATCTTTGTCAAGCTTCAAATAATTGGCTTATTCGAATGAAATTTATAAATGTGTTATTATTGTGAATGTAAACTGAACTTTAAACTGAAATGGATTTTTTTATAAATATTTAGAGTGCGCTTTAGCGGCACATTTGCTAATGACCCATCTTTTTCCGGTTCATTTCCAAGGCCGTCTCGACGAGCGTAGTGCCACGTATAAAGTCTGCAGCTACAATGTTCGCATGTTCCCCAAGCTCGTCTCGGTATAGCTGCGAGATGCGCCAATTCACATTGTCTGCCATTTTGCGTAAGCCACCATGCTTATCTAGTATAACGTCCCAGGTTTCTGGAGTTAGCTCCGCCATGTCCACCACAGGACGACTCGAGAAGCGGCTATATAAGAAAAGAGAAAATAGTTATTACTCCTCTTGGAGCAGCTTTCTCTACACTTACGACACATCGAAGTCGTTGATGTAGCGCAAATGCCGTTCGAGACGCGGCCACGACTGCACATTGCCCCATCGCTGATCCACGCCACTAAAGAGCAGATCCGGATACTGCTGCACGACCTCACTTTTGTCGTAGGCCAATATTACATTCTGCTGCCGCTTCCAGATGTCGCGCAGTGTGGCATGCCAGGTGAGCGATGGGTGGACGATGAAATCTCCAAACTGCTCTCGCAAATAGGCAACTAGCAGATGATGGACGGCCAGATTCTTGCCAAAACCTATCCGAGACGTATGAAAGCATATCGAATTCCAATTTCACTTAGATCTATGGAGCGTAAGCCTTACCCACGGGAAACTCTTTGAGGCCAAAGATAACGATCTCATTAGTTTCTTGGACAAAGTCCTTGACCTGCTGAATGACCTCTTTGAGTGGTCGTTGCTTAGTGATGCCATGATAGATGAAGAACTTCTCCTCGCTGGGACGATAGAAGCCGACACGTATGTCCAGATAGCGTGCTCCATGCAGCAGCTGGCCCCGTATATCATCGTCCTGGGTTAGAGCATACTTGGTGACCAGACTCTCGCGCAACAGTGGATCGAAATTGGGTCTGTAAGAGCCGGAGTCGTGTGTGCCTGGTATGAAGAGATCGCGCAGACGCAGATCACCCAGCCCACTGTGCCAGTTTGTCATCCAGCGTGGATGAGCACGAATACAGGTCTTGGCGAGAATACGTCCATGGTCATCGATGTAGCTAGCCCAATAGCCATAGCAGTCGCTATGCGTGGTCACATTCCGGGACAGAGCATAATCAAAGGGTACGCCCGTTGTGAACCACTGGGCCGATTGGCTGGGCTTGATGGCGGCCACAATTTGATTGTTGCCACCATTAGACCCCCATTGCTGTCGCATTGGAATAACGTCTGCCTTGGCCACCGTTCCAGGCGTTGTGTAGCCATGAATTGGCACAAAGGCCACCTGGTCTGTGCCTGAACCGCTGCTCTCCTCACTCTCGCTCTCGCTGTCACTGTTTCTACTCTTCGCAAATCCTGCCAGCGGCGTGCCCGTGGGCACAGATTGCAGCTCAAATGTGTGCGGATCCTGTATTGTTAACAAGACTTGATCGCCATCCCGGGCCGGCGCATTCTTCCAGCTGATCTCCACGAAACGCTTCCGGGCGCTGATCGTAAGCCACAATTTCAGCTGCCGTCCATCCGGGCCAGAGTCTGGAGCCAATGTATCCAGCTGCTGCGCCCATATTGCCGGACAGATGCAGAGCGCCAAAATGAACACCAATTGCAATTGTCTCATCTCGCTCGCTCCTCGAATTATAAATGATTCAAGTTGATTGCGTTTAAGCTTAATCAGCGACACTTAAAATCAAGTACGAGTCCGAGTCCGAGTGCGAGTCGATTCGTCTTGCCTGCCGAGCAATCAGATTACGAAGATCAACCGTTTGCGTCGAGCTTGCGTAGCGTTCTTATTGGAAGGCGAACGCGGCGCTCGCTGGAAACCTCCGAGGTGTCTACGTGTGTACATATATATTACTATAATATGACTATATTACCATATAAGAACTAATAGCTCTGTAAACAAATTGTAGCGAGAGAATCAGCTATAAACAAATGAACGAAATCGAATTTTAATTTAACTGTATTGTTTTGTTATTTATTATTATTATTATTATTATTTTGCATAAGCCGGATGTTTTGTGAATTTAAACAGCTACTCGCATATTATTTTTTGCTGTGAACTCTACCTATTGTCTCACTTTGTCTATTGCAAGCTCAGAGAAATTGTAACTAGCTTTGATTAGATGATATTTCTTGATATGGCAAGCGGAACGAAGCACCGGGAACAAAGAACAATACATTGCGTGAATCGTTGTTGTTGTTGTGGTTGTTGAAACTAACGTACGGAACTTCTAACTAGATCTATAATTGGCGAGCTGCTTGTTGTTTATGTTTTGTATTTGAATTGATTAATAATTGGAATTGCCAATTATTTCAATGCTAATTGAAGCTTGCTGAGTTGAGCTAATTAAGAGTCGCGTGTAAAAAATCAAAGCAATTTGTTTTTGACCCCGTTGGTTATCTCGCTCAGTCTTGAAAACAAAAAGAAACAAATACCGTTGATTTACCGCATTCGCAACCTTCCAGACCCGGCTTCAATGAGCGACTGAAGCTCATTGAGCAACGGATTCCATATTTTACTCTGAGTTAACTTTCTGTTTGCATTGGCGAGGTGTTAACTTCCATTTAACGATGGGCTTCACTAGATGGTGTTCTTTGTTTCAATTTACACTCGTCTGTTTACATAAAATAAAAATAAAAGAGATTCCATTTAGAGCAATACACAACAAATTTAAAAAAAAAAAAAAAAAACGACAACTTTCGATGTCAAACTAAAATGATATTCACAATAGTATGTGCTCATTTTGTGTGACTGTCTGAACAAGAGCGACAACAACGACAGTTTTGTGTGAATAGTATTGAGTGCGCGCTTTTTCAAAGTTTTAAACGACGGTAGACTTTTCATGTATAAATTTATTTGATGTAGGTAGATATATTTAAATATATTTTATTGGCATAATAATAGACTATTATAATGTCACCGTTTCCATGTAACGTTCAAAGGATCGTGTGAGTAGCGTGTGATCCGGAGCCAAATGCGTGTCAGCCATAATTGCCAACCTATACTTGTCGCCGAATCGATGCAGATTCAAGGATAGACAAGTCTTCGATTGGGGTGGTCGAAACAGTAATACATCCTGCACACGCTGCCCCCATGCTGCCTGGAACTGGGTGTCTGCTGTGCCATAGATCTCCGTGATGGTAACAGGAAAGTTATACGAGAAGAAGTTAATGAAGATCTTGGTTAGGACATGGGGCAGCAACGCCGTAAGCAGACTGTACTTGGTCTGCCCAATGGAAGCCAAGTATAACATTATCTGCTGCTTGCGAATGCGCTCCACAATTTCGTGCAGCTGATGAGCTTTGACGGCATCCGGTGGACCCAATGGCAGTTGCAGGAAGACCACGCCTCCAATGTGTTCCGATTTATCCGCACAGCGATCGGTGAAATAACCCTTGGATATAGTGCGACATGTTGTGTTCAGAAGCTTAGGCACAGCCACTCTGTCTGAGAAGGTGTTGAAGTAGTCGTAAACAGCGCCTGCTAAGCAGGCTAAGCTAAAGTCAGACTCACGCAGCTCCTGGCCAAACAAATGCTGATGACGTTCGCGTAGTAAAGCGCCATCTATCGATCGGCTGAAGGAAACAATTTTGCGGCCTGCATAAGATTTCTTATGTAGGATGTTCAACTCCTTGGTGGGCTGCACGAAAAGAACATCATAGATATTCCTGGGAGCCTTGAACAGCTCATAACAGATCTTGCAGAGCTCCAGCTGGGCATACAGCAACAGTGGCACATACAAATACAGGCGAGCGCAATAGGTACTGGTATACGGTGTCTGGCCACGGAGCAGCACGTCGCGCAGTGCCAACAACTCACAGTACATGTGATAGGGCAGTAGGATGAAATGATGCAGCAACTGCTGCCAGAGAAAACGTGTCCAGGTCTTCACTATGTGAACCGGCTGCAAACTGTAAAGCAGAGCCGAGCGAGCCACGGCCCAGCTAAGATTGCGCTGCTCCAGCTCATGCTGGAGTAGCACATAAAGCGTCTGCACTACACCCAAGTCAGCTCGAAAACCCGTCGCGCGTCGCTGCCATTTGCGACGCATTGCCCGGGTGCGCCAATAGCCCAAGGCCACATTGACCAGCACGATGAGCAGCAGTGAGATCAGCTGACTGAGATTACGTGCATCCGGATGGGCCTTAACGCCATCAGGCGTGTCCAGCGACTCGAACTCATAGATGAACTGTTGCCAGCGGCAGCTAATCAGATGCTGCACATGATTCAGCAGCTTGCTGATGTGCTCCGGCTGACGCACAAAGTGCGAGAGCTGCTTGGTATTCGTCGTCCGGGTCAGACCGTCCTGGAGGCCAACAAACGATTTACGTTCGTTGTCCTGCAGCAGCAGCATTTCGCTCACGTGCAGGTCGTCCTCCTCGGCAATGATCAAGTGATGCACTTTAATCAGTATATAATAGGGCTGCTCCTGATCCGCATTGGGTATGACGGTCACCTGCCACTGGGGCAAGTCCGAGGGTATATACTTCGCGGCCAGCTCGCTGACATAATCCTGAATGTTTGACTCGTTGACCGGACGTCCGCGGTATCTGTGCGTGCTGAGCAGCACGTGATTGTTGATGTTGAAGCCACTGCAAGCAAGGCATAGTTAGACTCTCTGAGCTGTCTCAGCCACACACTGCACCCACCTGCTGTCGTTGACCCAGGCATAGTGACCCCAGCAGGTGACCAGCTTCTGCCTCAGTTTCGGAAACTTGATCATGCCCATCTTATCCTTGAGCTCAGTCAGCTGCAAGGCGTAGGCGCGCTTAATTCTCTCATAGTCACAGACTCCCTCCACCTGGAGCAGGAAGTGAAAGATGCCCGCATTCTTGGGCGTATCAATCAAGGTGCGTATCTTCTTGGACTTGCAGATGGTCAAATTGGGATACTTGATGCTAAGCAGGTAATTCACAAGCTCATTGGTGAAATGCGCACCTGTCAAAGAGAGATATAAATCATATTGCTATAATATTTCAGCTACGTTTCGTCTTATCGTCTTGGTAAAATTTTTAATGAGTAATTCATTTGGTCAAGGTTCAGCGTGGTCGCTCGTCTGGGTACTACAAAAGGTGCAACAGGTATTATTTATAAACAAAGCTTATCAGTGGCGTATGCTGATGTACCCGCCCCCGCCCCTCTAGCGAGCCCCCTCATCGACCGTCAGAGTAGTAAACCTTATCACTGGCAGGCTAGCTACTGAAGCGTATCCCATTAAGCGAATAGAGCAGAACCATCTCATCCTTTGGGTGAATGGAGCGGTTAATCAACCCATGCCTCGTTTATTTATAGCCGGCCTGTTTGATCTGTATCTGATCGGAAAGGCTTCATGCTAAATGGAATACTTACACACAAACGAAAGCAGCAGCAGTGGCAGCAACATAAGGGCCACAATGAAACAGAGTAGAGTCTTTAGGAATGACTGGCACTCCTGCCAAATACTATAAAAACGATGCACTGTTAAAGTGAATGCAGAAACTAGTTACTATATGATACCTTTCCATTTTGTATTTCTGCAGCTATTATAGTATAAAAGACCTCTCTATTATATATATGTTTATATTGCTGCTGCTTTAGCTTTGTCTATCACTTTAAACGTTCGTTCGTTTTGCTGTGCAAGGCACGACTGGTCAGACAGATCGCAGCTCTGTCGAAGCTTCCACCAACGCTTCAAGTCTCTTATCAATGCGGTAAACAAATGATAAGGTTGTTCCTGCCGGCCAAGCAGTATATCAGCTGCTGTATAATATTCAATTAATTAATGTAATATAGAAATATTTTATATTACTCAGCAATTTCATTAGGAGCATTCTGAGAATTGTAAATAATCTAGTCAGCTAATTCAATTTGACTATAATGAGATTTTAATATTAAGGTTTTAATATTAATAGCTCGTAATGTATTGCTATTATGTAAACATAAAATACAATACAATTTTACTACAGCTGCATAAGATCTTACGAAAAATATAAAAATTCGTTTTAAACTTAACGTACAGCTTTATCAAGCCGGTCCCGTTATGAGTTCTTTTAACGCGCGCATTTCCTGTGAATGGTTCGCATTCAAACGTTTGCATGTGAATGTCAAACAGCTGTTTGCCGACTTGTTTACCAACGTTATAATTGTTTACATTTTGGATTTGAGCAAAGTTAAATGCAATGTTGCAAACGCCTATCATTCAGCCAACTTTACATCAGCCACTGCATTCCAAGGTGTCCAATTACCTAAATAATCAACGTAGGACAGGACAGTTTTGTGATTTGCAGCTAGAGCTGGATTCGGATGATGTGTCCTGCACATGCAGCGTGCATTTTTGCGTGGTTGCTGCTCAAAGTCAGCTCATTGGCCTCAATCAGCAGAAGCAACAGCAGTTCTCTATTCAAAATCCACTAAAAGTCACAATACGCAACTTTAACTGCACCGTGTGCCTGCACACCATCGTGGACTTTTTCTATGAGGACATTGTCTCCGTTTCCAAGGAGCATGAAGCGCACTTTCGCGAGTTGGCGAAAATACTTTCTGTAACCGAGTTGTTGAATTTGTATCAAATAGAGCAAAGCACCGATGATAATGTGGGAGTGGAGCCAACTGCCGCAAAACCGGGCGATGTGGAGGATGCTGTGCAGCCAGCTAACAAAGCAGATGTGGTCTTTGAAAATCAACAAAGCTATTTCAAGGTAAAAAAGCGCTGATTTTTCTTCTTTAAGCAATTCCATCACACTTTCTTCTCAATTGTAGCTTAAGAATCCACGTGCCGTTAAGTCAAGCAGCAAAATCAACTATTGCATTGGTTGCGACTTTAAATGTTATCAGGTGCAAAAGATGATTGATCACATGACCAGCTGCGAACCGTCCCACCTCACCTGTTCGCTCTGCGAAGTTGGCTTTCTGGATTGGCGAGAATATGACTCACACCTGCGTCGCCATGGCTCCGATCTTCGAAAGCCCTTCTTCTGCCTGCAGTGCGATAATCGCTTCAGCACGCGGGCCGCTCTGCTTATCCATCAACCGAAACATACAACGGAAACGCCGCATGTTTGCTCGCATTGCGGCAAGGCCTTCAAGTGGAAGCAGGGTCTGAGCAACCACATGTTGGTGCACAATCCCGAAAAGCAAATGCTCTGCGATGTCTGCGGCTACAGCACGACGCACATGAAGGCCTTAAAGAGTCACAAGCTTCTGCATACTGGCGAGTTCTTTGCCTGCACGGTGCCTGGCTGCAAGCATCGAGCGAATCGCAAGGAGAACATGAAGCTGCACATCGAGACACACAAACAGGGACGAGATTTCATTTGCGAGGTTTGTGGCTGCAAGTTTAGCCAAAGCAAGAACCTAAAGCGACACGCCCTCAAGCACACAGAGGGCGGCCTCAACCGCTACAAGTGTCAGCTCTGCGGCTTTAGCAGCCATCGATCGGACAAAATGAAGGAGCACGTGCAGCGTGTCCATACGGAGCGGGCGGTGCAGCTGGAACTGTCGGAAACAGTGGATAGCTCGTTCGAAAACAAGATGCCAGATGATTTTGCATTACCGCCCCTCGATGCTATGCTTAGGGGCAGTGTAAAGGAGTCCAAGGCGACGGGCTCACTACGTCGCAAAATAGAGTCAAATGTGACAACGCCAACCGTGAAGCGCTTGAAGACTTTGCTGCCTAAGGAAACTATTAGCTAGGAGAAACGTGAAACTAACGGGGCAACTTCTATGAGGGATTAATATGAGTATAATTAAGTCATATATGTAAATTGTTTTATTTATCAATAGGTTATGCTTTACTTAAGTAGCTTAAATATTTCATTAATTAATAGCTCTAACAGAATACACGGGCTGCTCTTACAGTATCAGCTAAAATGAGTCCTATATGGATGTTCCAATGGAAGACTAGTGTACTGTTTTCCATTATCTACATGTGCATATATATGAAACTCCAAATTAGTTGATATTTCTCATTAACGTCTTGATCACTGTCCCTAATCCTATTCCTCCTAAATGACCATAAAAGCTAAAACCAGTATATTTGGTATTAAAACATTTAGTCAATCAGATTACATATACGCCAACGCATAAGCTACTCTATATATACTCGAAGAGTCAACGAAAATATTGCGCACTGCTAAAAAGCTTTGGGAGAGCAATGGAAAGAGAACCAAATGGAGGCATGGTAGAGCACTCGAGCTGTTGTTCAAAGCTTTCTTGATACACTGCATTACGTAGTCACAATCATTGTGATTACAGAGCTCAAACCGCAAAGACACATACCTAGCGTAAAAGCAAAAACTCTTTAATCGAATTCCAGATTTATATTGAAATTAAATCAACATGTCTGAGGCAAGCTGCGATCAATATGAACACTACAATTATGATCACGACAAACACATGTTCTCGGGGCACAGCGGCAAGCAGCGCACCAAGAAGGAAGCCAGCGAGCACACCAATCACTTCGATCCCTCCGGCCACTCCAGAAAGATTCTAACTAAACTTGTCAACACGAACAACAACAACAAGAAGGCGGCGTGCAAAAACTAAATGTTATATATATGTATATTTATATAAGTAAATTTAATCAAATCGAATTTTAATTATACTAAAAATGTTGACGAAAAAGTGAAAGGCTCTGGGGGAGAAAGTGAGAAGCGGGCCTTTGGCTAAAAATAATAGCTTGTCATCGATAATAAATGTTTTTAATATTGCTTTAAATTTAGTTGATTTAGAATAATTATAATAAAATTTAATATTTATGTATATGACTTCTAAATGCAGAGCCACTTAGAGAGTATATGGCTATACATATTTTCAGATCAATGAATTTCATACGCTTTAATAAACATTTATCATTTCTAAAAATATGATAGTTATTTTATTTGAAAACTATTGTTTGAATTTGTCGATTTAATAGAATTATAATAGTAATTCATTGCATAGCAGAAGCTGACACCCCCAAGTCTTTTAAATTGACAATTTAATACTTAATGTAAAGTTGAAGTAAAGAACATATTTAATTCATTGTAACTATTCAATAAATCATTATTTAGCTATTTTAAGTGTTTTACGCGATTCAACAACAAACTATTTCATATAAAAATGTATGAAAAACTGGTCCACTCTAATGCTACTCGAATTTCTTTGCCGGCTTTTTCTCTCGATTTGCCGGTTTCTTACTGCGCAGTTGTTGATATTTGGTAAACAAAAAGAAAAAAAAAAAAAAACAACAAACAAGACCTCGCTGGTTATCAGGTGTTTCTTCTAGTTAGTCATCATCATTGTGAACATCATTATCAGGTGTGTTTGCAATTGTTCAGAAAAAAAATTTTTTTTACTACGCTGTTACAAAGTTACGAATCGTTTCTAAAGATTCCACCTTGAACGCGTTTGTTTTGGTTGATTTTTAGGAAAGTTTTATGCGTAGATTGTAAATAATTGAAAAGGTCATAAAAACTGGTTTACACCTAATCGGTGGAACTATTGGCAATTGACATTTTGAGTGCTTTAATGTGCAAAATAAATTGTGGTTTTATTTTAAATGAAATTGTTTTATCTTCCTTCTTTTTAAGATACTCAACAAGTTTGAACTCTTTTTACTTTATAGTTTATACGAATACTTTTATTTGTCGTAAGATAATATTGAGTCTTGGCAGCAATCGCTTGACATAGGGCTTAGGGTGTCTGATATCGAGTGCTTCCAGCTAAAGGAAACTAACTTGCTCTTGAAACAATCTAATCTACAAAATGTAAAGTTCTTTATGTAATGTTGTAAAGTTCTGAATGTAATGAATATAAGTACATTTATACATTTGAAGTTTTTCTATTATTACGTATTACTTTTCACTCTAAGCGCAAATGTCGCTTTAGAAAAATATATAAGAAATGATTGTGGTTTCATATTTAAGTATTTCAGTTTCCATTCAATTTGATTATACGTATTAAGCTGTATCAGCTCTATTAATAGATGCCATAGGAGTAAATTTGACCGTAACATCTTCATTGTCAGCTTTGACAGATTTCTTTCTTTGGCATTAATGAAGGAGCCACGCTCTCTATGAAGTATGCCCCTACTCATACTCATATATATTCATGTTTATATGTTTATCCGTGTAAAATCTGATATAGAATGTGATAATACGCGTGCCACACGCCAGAAGCGGGCCACAACTGAGGGCTGGCATCTGGTCAATAATATTGCCAGACAATACTCGATTCAATCTTCAGAATTGAGATCTTCTTTAGGGCCACACTTCGAGGAGACAGCAAAGGGCGAGAGTCTAGGGCGGAAATCATGTTGCGCACTTTCACCGCGAAAATGAATTTCGAGGTAAACAAGTGAAGATTATGCATAAATGAACGTATCGATATATACATACACATGTATAGATATACACACACACACTCATATGTGTGTGCATGTATGAGATGATAATTGATGTAGCACTCGTTGCCGAATGAACCGTTAAATTGAAATTGGAGCAGTGCCCCAATACTAGGCAATACGCGCGGCGCACGGATTAACACCTTTCAACGAGGCTGCGTCGAGACGTAGATGTTCTAGATACTGATACCAGCGGTAGTACCCACATTTCTCTTGCATTAGCACCAATCTTACACACACACATTCATATATATTGAAAATCTTACTAGATTATTGGAATTGGATTTGAGTTTTTGTGGCAACTCGCTTCAAGTTCTGCATTTAGTTAACGTGTGGACACCCAGCCGAACGGCAGCTGGCGCGGATTAGGAATAAGCAACAGTTCTATAAAATATACACATATATAGAATGCTGGAATACACCGATATGTCAATGAAGAAGCAACGAAAGTGCGTGCCGGGTATATGGACTCTGATCGTAGCCGCGCTGCTCTTTGCGGTGACCCTAATGGGCGTTGCTCTGCTGGAAGCGAATCGAGCCCAGTCGGGTGACGTTTTCCTTGTGCGACGTCTGTGGTCGAAGTTTGGAGCAGCCACAAACGCATCGGACGGTGCAGTTGCAGCCACTGTGGGGCGCATAGCGAGGGATGCCATGAATGCCAGTCGGACTACTGCAACTGGCAGGAGTAACAACTACTATGAGGAGCAGCAGGCGGTGGTTGTGAAAGAGGAGGATGCACCGCCGGCTATGGCCGAGCGCATAGACTCGTTTGGACCACCGCAGGGCAGATCATACGAGATGGACTCCAGCTACGATGCGGCGGACGAATATGGCGGAGAGCAATTTGACTCGGCGGAGGAGACAGGCGAGGGCAGAGCGGCCCAGGGCAGACCCAACGATTCCTACTACGCGCATTGGCAATATGCCACCCAGACAACGGCGCCACCTGGCAGCAACAATCGCAAGTTGCAGCCAGCAGGCAATCGGTAAGAAAAAGAAGAAACTGCGTTTCTATTGGCTAAGTCCAAGCTTAATCTTGATTCATTGCAAATGCAGCCCGCCCTATGCCGCCTACGATGAAGTGTATGACTATCCGATGGGCTTTCAGCCGCGCCCCCAGGAGCAGCCAGTCTCCAAGCAGGCCGTGAGCGCTCCGCCTGCCCACGCCGTCGCCTATGCGCCAGTATCCACGGAATCATCGCTGGTCACGTTCTTGAAGACACTGAAACAAATGTGGGATCTCTATCAGGCAGTGATAAGCGCCTGGAGCTCGGTTGCTGAGCGGCATCAGCAGAGCAGCGAAAAGCTGAAGAAGGAGCGGCAGGAGAAGCAACGTCTGCGCCAGCAACAGCAACAGCAACAGCAGCAAGCGAATAAATCCAGAATCAATTCCAAGAAACCACAGCGTGGAAATGGCAATAAGGCTGCAAAGCCAAATCAGAACAAAAAGGCTAAGACAACGACAACGACAACATCGACGAGCACCAGTAGCAGCAGCAGCAACTCCGATGAGGCGGAGGAGGCAACAACTACTTCAGTTGCAATCGTAAATGCTGTCAAGGCCAATGCCACTGCGGATGCTGCTCAAGAGAGCTCGGAGCGCGGCATGCGACACAAGCGGGAGCCGGAGGCAGCCAGCACGGATGTGGGTGAGGGGCGTTACATCAAGGGTGATCCACTGAAGGGCTACTATGATTTCGTCATCACCGAAGGTTCCTACAAATTCTGGGCCGCCTTTCAGGTAAGATTGAGAATTGATATGGAGAACCTCAATAATATTACTCTCTCAATTCGCAGGTGGGCACGGCACTTCTTATCATCTATTCCACATTCGCTGCCATTTACTACTCGAAAGTAAATCCATTGACCAGCGATTACGATTATCAGGATTATCTGGGTGCCGGACGCTCGATGACGGGCGGCGATGATGATTTTGTGGACGACAGCGAACCAAGTACTCAAACTAAGTCCACTTCGCGTATTATGGATTGGCTACCACGTACAGCTCATTCACTGAAATTCATACTGGATGCCATCGATAAAATGCCAGTGGATCATGGTCATAAAGAGGAAACGGGCTGGTCAACGGGGAACAGCGATACAACAGATGATGCAACAAGCACTTAGGACAACTATTTTAAAATATTAATGAAATAAAAACAATTTAAAACCAAATATAGAAATATTAGAATATTCATCTATTTGCACAATCGAATATCGTTTGAGTTCGCTGTAAGCCTTAATATTTTACAAATCCCGGGAAAAAATTGAGTTGGCGATTTCAATTACCACTATGCCATATAATTAAATCAATTTATACAACAATAATTAAATTAATGTTAATAATTCACCTACATAAAAGAATAATTCTTCCCCCACTTTTGAATCGTATTTAAGAACGAACATTCCGCTTATCTGAGCCGCCAAATTCAAAACTATTTCATATTGGAAAAAATGTAACATGTACACACTTTTTGCCATTCACTGCAAAGCGTGAACAAATAACATTCTCACATCAGCTGACAAAGTCATATGTTTTGTTTTTTCTAGACGACGTGTAATTTGCGCCTGCAATGACAATAAAATTGTAAAAATCCAAAACAAAATAAATTTGAAAAGAAAATAAATTGTAGCACAAAAAAAGACAAGACAATGAACCGTAAAATGCTGCTGCTCTTACTGCTGGTCGCTGTAACAGCAGCGCACGATGCCAAAGACTTTGATGATTCCGTGCTCTACAAAATAGATTTCGAAGTGCCTAATTTATTAAGTGATCCGGTAGGTGAAAATAAAGTGTTATTGCAGTAATATAAATAATAATGGGGTTTTACATGCATTAAAGGAGTTGGGCAGTCAGTTGCGTACTTTTTATACACAAGAGAAGGAAAAATACGAGTGTCTAATACCAGAGCTGGAGACGCCCAAGGAGGAGGAGAGAGCTGACCAGCCAGAGCTGTGTAAGTATGACACCCATTTTTTCATTAGCAGACTCATAGTTAAATTAAAATACCTTCTCATATAGCTCCTATTGCGCTTCTGCAGCCAATTTTCTCGGCAGCCACTTGCTCATTCCGAATTGAAGCCTATTGGTCTTATGAGATCTGCCATGGCCATCATGTGCGTCAGTATCACGAAGAGCGCGAAGGCAAAAATGTGAAGTTCCAGGAATACTATTTGGGCAAATGGAGCGAAGAGAAAACTGAGCTGGCTAAAAAGACCTGGGAGCTGGAACGTAAAGCCGATGGCAAGCCAAAGTATAAGACGTTGAAGATCGATAATACAAGATATCCATATTTTGAAATGGAGTTCACCGATGGAACAATGTGTGATATTATTGATGCGCCGAGGACGACAATGGTGCGCTACGTCTGCTATCCACATGGAAAGGATGATATCTATTCACTCAAGGAGACCTCATCGTGCAACTATGAAGCTATTATTTTGACCTCATCGCTTTGTGCTATACCTGCTTTTCATGCTGAGGAGACCAAAGAGATATCCATCAAGTGCTTCAATTCACAAACGGAGCCACATAAACCAATTAGTATGCTCCGCCAAGAGCTGAGCGAATGGGAGGAGAGCGAAAACGATTTGCTTGTGTCGAAGGAGAGCAAAGCACCAGCCAAGCTGTGGTCCAAGACAGATGGCGATATGGTTACATTCAAGTACAGCGGAGATGTGGATAAAATCATATTGGAGCTAATGGCAAATAGTGATATTGATGTGGAAAATGAATATCAACACTTGATTTCGCGATCCGCACAAGGCACAACTCCACCGCCTTTGAATGATCTGACACCCATCAAGGAATTCATTTCCGGCAAGAATTGTCTAACTGGAGTAAGTAACTCAAAACATCCACAGTATCTTCATGTACTTATCCCTCTTCCCTGCAGGGCACCGGCTGGTGGAAGTACGAATTCTGTTATGGCCGGCATGTGCGTCAATTCCATAAGGATAAAAATAGCGAAGTCGAATTGTTTTTGGGCTATTTCTCTGAGGAATCGCATCGCTTGTGGGCCAGCTCGAATCCCGATAAAGGTGCACGTCGTCCAGGCTTCACTTCATCCATATGGCATCACTATGAGAAGGGCACACACTGCGATCGCAGCGGTCTGCCACGCGAGGTGGACGTTAAGCTAACTTGCACTCCAGTCACCTCCAGTGGCACAGCGGTCTCCATGTACTTGTTGGAGCCGAAGACATGCCAGTATATTCTAGTCGTAGAATCGCCCATCATTTGTGATCTCATGCATTATGCGGACGACAGTGGACTTGTGACGGCAGAAAGCTTGCAAAAGTTTCTGGCAACTGATAAGCCAGCCCCAACAGTTCCATCTACTGAACGAAAAGCTGAAGCTGAAGAGCAAATACGATCCTAAAGTTTATTGTAAATACAAACATATGAAAATATATATTTAATGCTAAGGGGTACTCCCCACTACTATCTGGACTAAATTCATAAGTTTAAGTTTCATGTAAGACTATAAAAATGAATTTCCATATACAGATTCATAGAGCTTCATTTTAGACCACTCATTTTTAAATTAAATGAAAGTTTAATAAGTTTTTTACGATTGACAATTGTTTAACAAAGACACGAACCACACATGTTGAGATTAGCGTGTTCAGGAACCACTTGTGTATTTTTCAAATATCTTATCAACCATATAAAAACCTTTCCAGTTCGTCATATTTACATCGATTTTTATTGTCGTTTATCTACATATAGCAATTTATATAAAATCGTAGTTCATAATTCGTCTTATTTACAATACTAATAATATGCTAGTGCTTCTTGACCTTTGTTTTTTGTGAAGACTTTTGCTTCGTGGCTCTGCCGCCACAACACTTGCTCCATACGAACCTCAGCACAGCTTTGCTTATCAGAACGATAACCAAGAGTATCGCTGCCAGTAGTAGGTACAAGTCAATATTGTGGGTAGCAATGTAGCCCATTTTGACTAGGGGACTCTGCATATGGGCGGCTCCGTGATGACGAAGGACATAGTTAACCCAGTAGATAACCGAATCGCGAGCCGACATTGGACGATCGCGGTAGATCTTTGAGAAATGTTGAATCTTATTGGTGTAGGTGGGATTGCTCAGCAGCTCCTTGATTGCATCCTTGAATTCGTCCACCTCTAGGGTCAGCAAATCGAGCTTCAAGCCATAACCCGATTCCACCAGTTTATCAGCATTTCCTGGCTGATCGGCGAACACTGGAAGAGCTAGCATGGGCTTGCCATGGTACTGGGACTCGGTGACGCCTCCTTTGCCTGCATGCGTGATGAAAAGCTTAATGTTGGGGTGGGCAAGAATGTCGTCCTGTGGCATCCACTTCTTGAAGAGTATATTTGCCGATTTGCCAGGCAACTTGTCCAGATCATCCCACTTCCAGATCACACGCTGCTTCAGCCCAGCGAGCACTTTGAATATCTTTTTGATTATCTGTGGATCAATGTGATCGCCTTTCAGATTACTGCCCAGACTGAAGAGAATCGCGCCATGCTTGGCCCCATCTAAAAACTGCTGAATATCCTCGGGCAGCGGATCTCGCTTATCCTTAATCTGTATGCCACCAATCTCCACAAGCGCCGGCACATTGGGTCTAATGGGTCCCTCGCTTATGCCGTGACTGCTGCAAAAAGCCAGTGAAATGTTCTGCTTGGCCTGCTCATAGGTCATCATGGACGGAATGTTACCCCATAGACGACTAGAAATTGATCAATTATAGATATAATGTACATAAGAAAATAATTTTTAAATACTTACTCATAAAACTTGTCATTCAGTATCTCCAAGTAGAAGGCAAAAAGACGGAAGAACATGGTGCCACCGAAATTGGCCAGACGCTCCTTAAAGTTCATCGCTCGGCCTGGAGCCACGGCTACATGCATGGAGGGCACTGACGAAATCAATTCGGGATTACCGATATTTCTGTCGATTTGCATCATCGGCGGCCCAGTCCAAGTCAGAATAATGGGACAATTGAAGAGGCTACCCAGTCCCACCTGATAGTTGTTGAAGAAGAAACCAACAATAACTGCATCGAATTTATTGTCTTTGTTCTTGTAGAGATCGGTGAATCGTGTGTCCTCCAGGACATCTACTTGCTTATAGATGAGCATAGACAGCGAACCGAATATATTCCTGAACGTTGTAAATACCGACGGCTTCTCTTTGGCCAAGGAGCTCATGCCGTCGTTCAACTCCTTCTCCTCGGCTGCACTCAGCGGGATAACGATGTGCTTGATGCTCTTGTGGGTCACTTTTGGAGGAGTGCCCGATACCACGGTCACATTGTGTCCATCCTCCGCCAGGGCCTTCATAATCGACATGTTGATTATGAAATGTGATGGACTGTGGCTGGTGAAGACGCCCAATATGTTGGCGCCCTCGACTCTGGCCGACTGCAGCACAAAGAATCCAAGCAGGAGGCACACAAATGTGCCGGACAGCAGTGATCGACCCATGTTGAAGTCTTGCGGACAATGCGTTCTTTAACAAACTAAATAGTGTGCCTTGACTGCATTCCTTTATATAAAGACCGACGGCCGTCTGATAAGCCTCGATGCCTGCTGATAAGCGCTCTTGAATCGCCGGCCACGTTATTGTTATTGTCCGCACTGTAAATGTTATACATAAGTCGGAACAATTGATAAGGGAGGTGGAGATTTAACCAGACTATCAAATACCCTACTTTTAAGTTAAATAAATATAATTTTAAATACCCTCCACTTATGCATTGATATATATCGGTAAATATTGTCCTACATATTAATGAAATAGATCTTTGGGTTTTGACCATTTTGAGGAGTCATCGTTTGATACAATTATTGTTACTTGCGCTCACTAGAATACATATTGATCAATTTGTAATTTTGTGGTGGGTTTTAGAAACTTGCGTGGGTTATCGATTTTTATCGATTTTAAATAACCTATATAGGTTATCGATTCTATTTAAATAGAAATGTAATTTAGCTACATTACAACGGATGTGACCTGTATCATTACTTTTCAAACTTTAAAACGTTATCGATAATATAAACAGTATATTTTACTATAGTTGTCATGTTTGAGGAATTTTATTAGTACATGAATTTGTTTACCATCTTTCTATAACATATTTTTCATCAAAAACTAATTCCTGAGAGCTTATCTGTAAATACATATGAATTTCAATACATATGCTTGGTCAGTTTCAATATCAAACGAATGATATACGATAATTTTTGGAATTCATACATTTGCTGTTACATAAATGAGCACTGCATCATAATACCCTATTTTGTAGACATTCTTCATTTGAGTGCACGCCAGGGTATTAACGACAATCGGTTGCTAGCTACCTGTCCTGAATTGTGATATGTAACCCATTGCTTAACGTTATCACATAAACATAAAATGCACACGTCATATTAAGAGAAATACAAGTGGAAAATTATGAAATTGTCGGCTCTCTTAATGGCAATTATTTTATCTGACTCAGAGAATGCAATGTTAACGGACTGCATTCCGCAATTGATCTTTGATTAGAGAGCACGATAGGTTAATGTTCTAAGTCGATTGTATATATGTACATACATATATCATTTATATGCATAACTTGTCCGGCACAAACATAGTTTTATATATAAATTGAGAGAAAAACAACAACTACAAATTGGCAATTAGGGAATTCGTATTTAAAAACTAAAGAAAAAACAAACCAGAATGAAAATCGCGTGAATTCGCGTTCGTTTTGCTCGTTCCGATGGCAACGGCGACACTGAGAGCTGGGCGAGAATCAGTTGAACAGATGCGAGTCACGCAGTTAATGGGGGAAAACTTGCACTGTACAAAAATAAAATACCTTATTTACATGAATTGTAAACAATAATTGATATTGTCTCTATGTGTTCACCTAACGTAAACACGTATAATTCTTATCTGAAGGATAGAAGTAAATCTTTGAGTAAAAATATATATATATAAGTCAACGGAAAGGATACACAGAAAGAAATTGCTACGGAGTTTAGCTTTAAATATTAATTTATATGTATATATATATATATATATATATATATATATTTTTTTTTTTTTTTTTTTTTTTTTTTTGATATTTGATAGAGAGAATTGAATTATGGGATAATTTATTTCTCGATATACGTGACTATAAGGCTATAAGACTATAAATATATTTATTTATATTATAGCTATACACATCTTATAGCTATTATTAAATTATTTCTTTATCGATTACTTTTCCAATAAACAGTTTATATATTTATTTTTGATTGATTTTTGTACTAATTCATTTATTATAGCAATATAATTTAATTTTGTGTATATATTTGTAATTAATTACTTATTTGTTGCATATTTCTTTACTTATTGATTTTTAGATTTAATAATCATAAAAGAAATTTTAATTATTTATTCATCTATTTAGTTATTATCTCACTTAGTTTTTCGTTAAATATTTATTTCTTTTATTAAAGTCTATGAAATCTGAGAAAAATTAAAAAAAAAATCTGTATAGAAGTAATTTTTTGTATTTATTTTATTTTTTTTTATTAACTTTTATATTTAGACTAATAAATGCACTTCAATACAATTTCATTTCCTAAAACAGAATATATAAATATATATAACATAATATATGTGAAAGTCCCGTGGAAAAAATAGTTCATAATGTTTCTATGAAACGAATACTTTCTTACTAAGACATTTCGAACAGTGTAACTGTAAACTAAGAGCGGCAGAGAGGCCGTTGAATGGACAATCAGCGCCTATTAATAGTCAATACAAGTATTCGCAACTTGTTGATACTTATATGGCGCTGCTTATATACACACGAATATAACTATATATACATATATATATATATATATATATATATATGTATATATATTTGTGCGTATTTAAATGGCCAATTTGATGGTTATGCGTAATGAGTGCTGTCGATTAATTCGGTTGAATTAACAAGATGTAGCTGCGTCTATTGTGTCTTGACCTTGTCTTTAGAGGGTGCGAGTGGTCGCAGTGTTTGCCAAATACACCGCAGCAGCAGTTTTAAAATAGTCACAGAGACTGCGAGTAGGATTAGTAGACAGGCATAGAGGTCAAGATTGTGGCGGGCGACAAAGTCGAGATGCAATGCAGGATTCTGCAGGTGGTGGGCGCCCTTGTGCCTCAACACATACTCCGTCCAATAGACAACCGATTGGCGTGCGGTGAGCGGTCGATCGCGATAGAGAGCCGAAAAGCTACGCACCTTCTCACGATATGAGGAATTCTGCAGCACCTCGTTGAGGGTCTGCGCCAGCGAAGCCTCCGTGAGCGTGGTCCAGTCCACACTCAGTCCGAAGCCGGCGGAGACCATGTTGTCCGCATTGCTGGGCTGATCGCCGAAGATCGGCATAGCCACCATGGGCACACCATGGTACTGAGCCTCGGCAATGCCGCCCTTGCCGGCGTGTGTAATGAACAGCTTGGTGTTGGGATGGGCCAGGATGTCGTCCTGTGGCAGCCAGTTGTGATAGTAGATGTTCGAGGCATTGCCTGGCGTATGCTGCAGATCATCCCACTTCCAGATGACGCGCAGCGGCAGGCTGGAGAGTACCTTGAAGAAGGTCTCCATCACATGGGGCGGAAAGTAGCCGCTCTTGACATTGGTGCCCAGGCTGAAGAAGATGGCGCCGTCTTTGGCATTATCCAAGAACTCAGCCAGCTCGCTGGGCAATGGATCTGGCTGCTCCTTATTCTGCACGCCACCAACTTCTATGGACTGAGGCACAGTGGGTCGGATTGGACCCTCGCTGTGCGAGTGATAATTGTAGAAGAGCAACGAGATATTCCGCCTAACCTCCCAGTAGCTGGGCATCTGCAGATCCGCTCCAAAGGCACGGCTGAAGGAGAGACGAGTCAGTTCAGTTCAGTTTTGTTGCTCTATGGGATCAGTGGAAGGTTACTCACTTGTAATAGTTTACCATGCGCCTATCCAAGATGATGGCGCTGCTCTTCAGGATTACCCAGGTGAAGTAGTTCTTCAGGCGCTGGCCAAAGTTCATGGCACGTTGACTGCTATCCACGCACACATTAAAATTGGGAACATAGGCCGGATCGTAGATGTTGCCCACCTCGTCGTCGATATGCATGAATGGCACGCCCACCCAGCTGATGACAGCGGGTATGCCCAGTTTGGCTGCCACGCCCAGCTGGTAATCATTGAAGATGAAGCCGAGAAACAACAGATCAAATTTCGTTTGCGGCCGCTCGTAAATGGCCCGCACATTGGGATGCAATAGGAATTTATATTGAGAGTCCAGCATTACGGCCGTTTTCATCAGCATTCTGTAGATGGTGGCAATCATCGATACCTTGTCCTTGGTCGAGCTCTCCATGAACTGATTAACTTCCGCCAAGGTCTCTTCACTGAAGGGTGCCATGATCAGTGTAATGTTCTCATGTGGCGCTAGCTTTGGCTTCATGGCCGAGACAATGGTCACGTTGTGTCCGCGATCGGCCAAGGTTCGCATCATCGCCATGTGCACCACCAAATGGGATGGACTGAACGTGCTGAAGAGGCCCAAGATGTTGGCGCCATCTGTTGGCCGGCAGGACAACACGAGGAGTATAATTGCGTAAGCAGCCAACTGAAGTTTAGTTCGGCTCATGTTTGCCTGAGGACTTGATCTCAACTGAATGAACAGTGCGCTGTTCAATGGCTTTTTATGGAAGTAGTATCGGCAGACACCAGACAAAGGAGGAGAGAGAAAGATAGCTAAGGTTCTTGTCTCTTTCTCTTTGCTCAAACACTCATTTGCACCGTCAAGATGACAAGGCCGCGTCATATTATCTTTGTAACTGGTACTCCAAAGAGTCAGTCTGGTATGATAGACGTTTTCGTAGTAACGATCTAAGTAATATATATATTTATACGTTGATAAGCGTTATCTGTGCTCAGCGCTAAGCTGATATGCTATAAGCTATACAAGGAGCTGAATTTTTTATTATTTCCAGTTTCTTAAACTCTTTCGATTATTTGTTTTTCTTGATATAAAATATGTATTTAATATAATATATATTTAATATATATGTAAGCCAAATGAATCGTACAAAATATATACATATAGTACGAACAAGTTGATAAACTCAACTAACTTATTTCAACAAGTCATTCCATTTACATACTTATTAATAATTTTATTTAGTTTCTAAGCTTAATTTAAAAATCAGGAAATGGCTTCAAACTTACTCTGACTGTTCCTTTATTGCAATGGTATATGAAAATTACACTTGGTAAATAAATAAGTTCGCATAACGAGGCCCATGAGAGAGACAGAGAGAGAGAAAGAAATATTAGTTCTACACAAGCTCCAGTTCTCTCCTTGTAGGAACTCTTAAGCAGTACCTAAATACCTAAGAGTACCTAAGTATTACTCCATAAAATATTTAATATATGTATGTATGTACATACATATATTTTTTTATTTATAAAATATACATGTAATGATGAAGTTTGGCACTGTTAAGGAGGCTATCCACAGACGAATTTGTTACACGAACATGTTGTGTTCGTCAAATATTCGAATGTAGATAGGAGTGTTCGTACGAACATTTTGTTCGCCGTTTGTGTTCGCATAAAAATAGAAATGTTTCTATCTTACGGGTGTTCGTGCGAGTATGTTCGACAATGGATTCGAGTATTCGCACGAACATGATTTCTAGAAATATTTCGGACAGTCAACATAGGCCAAAATGAACCGATAATTTCTTGATTGTTTTCAAAATGAGCAGGCTTTGTGGCAAAATAAAAGCAAAAACTATCCAAATAAAAAGTTGCGCGACAAATCATGGGACAAATTATGATTAAAATATAAAGCTTTCGAAGAAAACGCCACAATTAATGTCGTCAGAGCAAAAGTAAATTGTCTTCACGCTTCATACAGGCGGGAACTGGAAAAAATAAAAAGAAGCTCAAAGTCAGGTGCTTTCTTTTGTTTTAAATAAACATTCATTGCCACTAAGCTCGATTTTGTTTTCTTCCGCTGGCATGTTCACAGTCCAAAATTTGTTTCAAAATGACGTTCGCGAACATGTTCGTGAAAATGTTCGCATAGTTAGTAGGCAGACTCGGCGAACATGTTCGTGTAACAAATTCGTCAGTGGATAGCCCCCTTTAAACAGTATTTTTACTAGTCATGGAGTATTTAATTTAATTTCTTTCTCATATTTGTAACAACGAACGACATCTAAATTAATCAAATGATTTCCAAATATATATGTTGTTTTTATACCCTAAACCCATTTTCAATGGGAAATCAGGGTATAATGGTTTTGTTGAAATGTATATTACAGGCAGAAGGAGGCGTGGCAGACCCCATAAAGTATACATATTCTTGATCAGGGCGACGAGCTGAGTTGATTTGGCCCTGTCCGTCTGTCTGTCCGTCCGTCTGTCCGTATGTATGAACGCGTCGTATTTTCGCGTATTTTTCGGTTATATAAATACTGCTATTTAGAAGTTAAGTTATTAATTTATACAAATTTTCTTAGCAAAACTTATTCAGTTTCCACACACATATGTATATCTCTATCTATAATCAGTGCCTCTTAACTTTCTGTGACTTTCTACACAATTTGCGGTAAGTAAATCTCAATGCAAGCCAAGTTAAGAGCACAACTAAAGTTAAAGCGGCTAAAACTGCAGCATAAACATCTATATTAAAGTAGGCCAGGGTGGACATGTGGACAGCCGGACTTTGCAGATGCACGGCTCCGTTGTACCTTAGCACGTAGTCCGTCCAGTAGACTACGGACTGTTTGGCCGTGAGCGGTCTGTCCCGGTACAGTTTTGAGAAGCTCTTGATGGCCCTGGCGTATTTCTCATTGCCAATTACCTCCTCAATCTTTGCCCTAAAGTTCTCCTCGTTGAGCATCAAGAGATCTTGGGATAGCCCGTAGCCAGACTTTTCCATGCTGTCTGCATTGGCGGGCTGATCACCGAAGATCGGTAGAGCCACCATTGGCACTCCGTGGTAGCGCGCCTCCGTAATGCCGCCCTTCCCGGCGTGCGTGATGAAGAGCTTGATCTTGGGATGGGCCAATATGTCGGGCTGGGGGAGCCATTTCTTATAGAGTATATTTGCTGATTTGCCGGGCGTATTATCGAGATCCTCCCACTTCCAGATGACATTCTGCCTCAGGCTCGACAGCACCTTGAACATGGCCTGTATTAGCTCAGGTTTCACAGCGGTGCTCTTTATATTGGAGCCCAGGCAGAGCAAGATCGCTCCGTGCTGAGATGCCTCCAGAAACTTGGCTATGTCCTCCGGCAACGGATCGGGTTGCTCCTTGAGCTGAATGCCTCCGATTTCCACAATGGCTGGCACAAGTGGACGAATGGCACCCTCGCTTATCAAGTGACTATTCGTGAATAGCATCGACACATTGCGCTTCATCTCGGCCAGCGTGGGGAAGTTCGGCTCCTCACCGAACTGTGTTTCATAGAACCGATCCAAACGTCTGTCAAGTATCAACATCATGGCCCTCACAAGTAATTCCTTACTGAGGTTTTCTAGACGCTTGGCAAAGCCCATCTGTTCACCCTGGCCCAAAGCCGTCTGTATATTAGGCACATAGGAGATCTCTGTGGGATTGCCAACATACGTGTTGATTATAGACGCCGGCGCCTGCATCCAGGAGATGATTACAGGCACCTTTAGTTTGGCGGCCACGCCCAATTGGAAATCATTGATGAAGTAGCCCATGAACATCAAATCGAACTTCGTTTCGTAGATGCGCTGGAATCGAGGATCCGACAGCAACTGAAACTGCGACTCAATCATCACACTCATGCCGCTCATCAGGCGAATCATTGTGGAGAGGAGCGAATTCTTCTGCCCAGCCATCTCTTTCATCTGGCCCTCGAGTATGTGCTCCTGTTCGTCCGTCAATGGGACCACGATCAAATGAATGTCCTCGTGCATGATCGTCGGCTTCATCATGGTCACCACGGTCACATTGTGGCCGCTCTCGGCCAGCGCCTTGATCATCGACATGTGCAGTATCAAATGCGATTGACTGTGACTGCTGAACAGCCCCAAAATATTCGCTCCTCGCGCAGGCAACGCGATCAGCAGGAGGCAGAGCCCGACTACACTCAACCGTAACGTGGCCATGTTGCTTGACGACTGTTCTCCGGTATGCCTTATTCTCGACCAGTCGACTGTAGGCCCCAAACAGGTCTATTTATAATTGAAAGCCAAACGAAACTCGGTTATCGAACTATTTTTTTTTTTTTTTGGCTGCCTATCGCTAACATTCAGATTACGAGCCACCCAAACGGCATGGGCTTGTGCCACAATTAAGTTAAATGATGAAAATTGTATGAATTACAATCAAATTTTATGTATTGCATGATTTATTTACATTGTAGAGCATTTGGGCGTCGGCATTACCCTTAATTATTTCATATCTGTATATCAATGGACTCCATATATTTTATTTAAATGCATTTAGTTTTATATTCCGCTATATATTGTTAAATCATCAGTCAAGTTTATTTGATTTTTAGTATACATTATAATTAGTATGCATATGTATAAATAAGTCTGATCAAGTTGAATATTGTTTGATCTCGATGGACTGCCTTTTATATAGTCGTACTCGACCAAATAGATGCCTAAACAACTGGCATACTACAGTTTATATTGTTAAGTTAAGCCAAAGGTCCCAGTTGTCAGGGCCTAATTCTTAAATTTCGATTTATTCTAATCTCAAAAAAAAAAAAAAAAAAAAAAAAAAAATAAATAAATTAAAAGGTACCGTCAGGAAAGCTATAAAAAGCTAAATAAATAAATAATATATTCATTTATTTTCCCAAAATTTATTCAATAAATGCAACTATGGTATATATCTTATAGACCCCATCCACAAATTTTAAGTTATCGAGTAATATAAGATGTCATATGTTCATTATATGTTCATTAATTGCAGGGTATATTCCAGTCGCCCACACTCGCCATTCTCTTTCTTGGCATTATCGCCATATAACTAAATTTTAACGATTAGACAAATGTTAAGCACTTATTGAAATTATGTAATTTCGACTGCGCCGTGACACAATTAGAAGAGCCGTCAAGCTTTTAAGTTACGCTAATTTACTCTCTTCACTATTTGTATGCAAGTAAAGCTAATAACTTGTAATATATAAAAATAAGAGAGAGAGAGAGAGAGAGAGAGAGAGAGATTCAGGGGAATACAGAGAGCAAAGCTTTCTTTTATCAACTTCCTTGGCACCGCTGATTAATAGTATATAAAACCGAGATAGTTTTTAATTGCGGCACATAAAACTCGTTTACACTCTGCATATAAAAAAAAACTATATACATATATTTAATAGGCCATAGTACACCCAAATACCTGTACAACACTTTAACTTGGCTCATAAACTATTCACCTTTCTTGCTGCCCGGCGGAATGGGATTCGTTTCCATGCGCAGCAGCTGCTGTGTTTGCCCCTTAATGTGGCCCCAATGGCTCATTTCACGTAGCTCCGACTTGAATTCCCTCAGGGTTTGCTGTAGCTCCGGGTAGAGCTGTCGCAGCACGCCGTGATCCAAGGTGGGGAACATGTGATGCAGTGCGTGTTCGCCAAAGTGCGTGAGCACCAGCAAATCGGACCACTTGATGTCGCCACGATCGATGATCGTGTCGAGCTGAAAGAGACCCCAATCGCGATCGGGTCGTGGCGCATCGCCGTCGTGGTAGATGCGAGGATCATGATGAGCCGCTGTCAAGCCAATGAAGCCAAATAGAAAGCTGCCCATGCCGAGGATAATCAACCAACTAAAGATCACAGAGCTGAGATCAGCATTTGTGGATGCATAGAGAAAGACGGGCAGCGTGAAGCCCAGCAGATCGTGCCAGTACATGACGTTCCGTTTGAGCAGCGAGTAGACCAGTCTAAAATGGAAATGAATGTATTAGAAATATCATAATCAATGGAAAAGCTCTTTGACTAACCGCTCGGTAAACTGCACCAGACTCATAACTGTATATATAAAAGGCGATATCAGCACAGAGATCACGCGCTGCACTCTGCTCGCATAGTGCCGACTGGGCACCCAGCAGAGGAAGGGCTCGAAGAGCGACATCTCCAGATCGTGCAACGAATTGGGATAGACGTGATGGGACAAGGCGTGCGAGATGCGCCAGCTGTTGCAGTTGAGCAGCAGCAGATTGAAGCTATACATGCGCCAATTGTCCCGCTGATGGAAGTAGTTGTGAGCCGATGTCGAGAGCCAGCAGAGCGACAGACCCGCAAGGGCACGCAGTGGCAGGGAGTTGAAGGCAGTGCCAGCCCAGCTGAAGAACAGCAGAGAGATCAGGATGCCGGTGTGTAGGAGCTGCGGGTGGAAATAATAAGGCAAACTCTTATAGCTAAGCTAAGCGAATGGATAATTTTTATACTTCGCCTAAGCAATCGAGGTTGAGAGCTCTAATTAAAAGATTTAAAAGATTTCATATTTTTCGTATATATACTTTTTATCTATCTATTATTATCTATTTATATTATCTATTATCTATCTATTATCTATTATCTATTTATACTTTTTATCTATCTATCAACTTGACCATAAATTTAGACGTTTTTCTACGAAGCTTTAATATGTAAAGACCAGATATATATAACATATCTTTTAATATTAAAGCCAAGATCTGGAACCGGTATTTTCCGTTTACACTTTGATGTTAATACGCTTTCATGGGGCGTGAATCCATAACGTTTCATTATATTTATTTATAGAGCTGGTCAAGGTAAATAGAGTCCAATCTCTCGCTAACACTAATATAGATCTATCTATAAACTGTATAATACTATAATCTTATCTCTTCACTTACTAATTCTTGAAGAGAGATTATACACACAAGAAACTCTTTCAGTCATAGCTCTAAGCCATTATCTAATATATGTATACAAAATAATCATCATCAATCATCTGGCTAAAGCTCACAAACAGAAATACTTTAACGAGCTACTTACATCTGTTTTATGGCTGGGTCGATAGTTCAGTTGGCGCAGCTTCTCTTGCACTCGTCGCTTTAAGGTCAAGTAGAAACCTTTCTCTTCCAGCGTAAATCTATAATTTCTCGGCTGAGCAGCTGATCGCACCTCGAACTTGCTGAGCATTCGTTGAGCGTGTTCCTCGATGTGATGTGACTCGAAGGGTTCGGTTATATCGGTGCCCTTTGTCCGTTCTATCCAGAAAGCGCCGCCCGGATGTCGTCGAGCAAAATCCGTCAGATCGTAGAGCTTATCTTTGATACGCCATAGACCTTCGGCTGCATCGTCGCTGTGTTTTCCCTCCAGCCAGCTGCAAGAGCATGTGAATGGATTACAACTATGATTGGGGTATGTAGAGTTTAGACGCACCTCTCTTCACTGATGGGCCACTCTCTGCGATAGCTGGGATATGTACGGGTTATGCCAGATACACGCCAAGCCTCCAGCTCAGCCAGCTTCTGATTGGGAGCCATTTTTCACAGATTTGGCTGTTAAATTACAGCCCACCCACCCCAAGTGTTTTATATATTTGATTTATATATATATATATATATTAAGTTAATCGAAGTCCAAGCGGTTAATTAATGCAATGATAAAACCGGTCTGTTTCCCCGCAGAACCTATTCGACTCGGCGTCTGCTTTGTTTATGAAGCGCTTCGTGGAAAGTCGCTTTGCCCTGGTTTCGCCTATAAAAAGCTCTCCAAACATATCAAAGTCAAGAGAGCTTTGAGCTTTTGTAGCGCCTCTTATCAGTGTCTTCAACAGACCAGGCATACAAATACTGCGAGATCATATGGAATTAGATCATGCCGCAGCTTGGAGAGAAGTTTTGTGGTGTACAAAACTTTAAATACAAGTATTTAAATAATGTGAATATTATTAATAATGTTTAAGAATATTAAAATAAAATTTTTACATTATTATTTAACCCTCTTTATATGGGTTAAATAATAATGTAAACATTTTAATTATTAAAATTTTATTTTAATACTCTTAAACATTATTAATAATATTCACATTATTTAAATACTTGTATTTGCTGTAGCACTTCATTAATCTATGATTGATATTAAATCTAAAATTTTTTGCTAGAAATATATATACATATAGAGCTGCAGCCATGTCATGCCAATTCATTCTTCAGAGAGAGAAATCTTCCGTTCATCGCGCAGAGATAAACAAGCATCAATATTAATCATGACTCATCAGAGGAAAATGCTACTACCTTTTTATATTTTTATATTTTCAGATCAAACCGCATCGTCATCTAAGGGTGTCCAATAACATCATCATCATCATCAACATCATTATTATATAGCCACATTATTAAGTGGCCGTACATGCTAAAATTTAACAAATATAAATATGTATATATGTGTATATAGAATTAATTAACCAAAAATTGTATAAATTTGAAGAGCAATAAATGATCAAACTGCTTCTTATTTAAAACGGGATTTTTTCTAATTTCCAGAAGCATTCAGAAATCAACAGTCAAAAATATGAACTATACAAAATATAGTTGCCTAACTTAAGGAGCTGTTTAAAATTTTTTTTTTTTTGAATTTTGGTTTATTAAGTGTAGAAACTGTACAATCACATATAGTACTTTAACAACACATATATATACATAAAATTAGAGCCAAACCTCACTCAATTTGTGAGGACTGAGAAAAAAAGAAAAATAATAATAATAATATTTATTGAATACCCATTGTTTTGGCAAAGCCCTGCCGTTTAAGTCGTCTTAGGGGTCTGGCAGGTGTTAGACCTCTTGCGAGTAGGCTTTGATATCGTACAAGTCTGTCTGAGTATCTGCTTGTGTGTTTATTTATTTGTTCTTCGACAGTAGACAGCTTGAGGTCTCTATGCAGTGTTGAGCCGCGTATGTACCAGGGACAGTTTGTTATCTGCCTTAACACTCTGTTCTGCAAAACCTGCACTCTTTTATAATTCGATTTTGCAGCGATCCCCCAGATTTGCACTCCATAGAGCCATATTGGTAGGATGCAGTGCACATAGACAGCTCTTTTGCATCTCAGCGGTACGGTGCTCTTTCTATTGGTGAGCCATCTTAATTGTTGCAGTCTGTGACGACATTTTTTCACCGTAGCTTTGAGGTGTGGACCGAAGGTGAGGCGCTTGTCCAGTGTGATGCCAAGATATTTCACCTGAGCAGGTTGCTGTAGGGTTACTCCCGACATCTGGATTGGGGGGTATGCATTGCCAGCCTTTTTAGAGTGAAGCAAGGGTTCAATGTTTTTAGCGGGTTAACTTTGAGATTCCACCGCTTGCACCAATCAGCGAGAGTATCCAGATATCTCTGTAGTCCTGTACTTGCTTCAACCACGTTTTTTGAGTTATAGATGATGGCAATATCATCAGCATATGACAGCTTTCGAGGGAGCATCCATATGTTGAGAGGACGGGCTAGGTATATCAGAGGTGTACAAGGAGAACAGCAGCGGACCAAGAACACTGCCCTGCGGCACTCCTGCTCTCATAGGGTATGTGGACGAGAGTGTATCTTTTACCTTGACTTGGAACACACGGTCTTCTAGATAAGATCTTAAGAGGCCATAGTACGGAGCAGGTAGAAGGTTTTTTATTTTGTACAGTAATCCATCGTGCCACACCTTATCAAACGCTTGCTGCATGTCGATAAAGACAGCGTTGGAGTATTCAGAGTCATCAAAAGCCTGCAAGATGTGTTTCACCAGTCTATGGACCTGTTCCACTGTGCTGTGTCCCTCCCGGAATCCAAATTGGTGATCCGGTAGGATATTGGATTGTCTAAATATTGCGTTAATGCGGTTGGCAATGGTCCTCTCCCATAGTTTAGACAAGGAGGGCAGTAGACTTATAGGCCGATATGACTCTGGATCCTCTTCCGGCTTGCCAGGCTTGTGGATCATCAAGATAGCAGCTAATTTCCATTGCCTTGGGAACACTTGGAGCCTGATGATGGCATTGAAGATTAGTACAATGTAAAGTAGCGCTCTTGTAGGTAAGGCCTTCAGCGTTGCGTTGCAAATCTTGTCTATTCCGGGAGCTTTATTTTTCGGCAATATTTGGATCGCTTCGGTAATTTCTTCAATCCTTATAGGCTCAATAGGCAGAGACATCTGCAAGGGGGTCTGCAAATATAGCTGTATCTCCATGGTCTGCTCCGTCGTAGCATAACTAAATGGAGTAAAACGTTCTTCTAGATGGCATCCGAATGCGTTAGCCTGTTCCAATTCGCATTTAGCAACTTCGCCGTTAGGGCATCGGACAGGTACCTGTCTAAAAGGTTGTCGTTTGAGTGATTTTGTGCATTTCCATAACGAATAGTTTGCATCGATAGTGTAGTCCATGGAAGCCAGTTTTTGCTCGAAGAAATCGCTTCTGAGTTCCCTTAAAAGGTTACGTAGCTGTCTTGCTACCCGGTTCCACAAAAGGCGGTCCCAAGGATCTTGGGATCGAATTGCTCTTCTACGAAGGCGCCTTTTTGTTCTGATGAGTTCTTTGGCTTCTCTCGTTAGAACAATGCCATAATTATTGGGACGAGGCGCAGGATTAAGCGGCGTTGTAGCAGCAGCAGCTCTATATATGTTCTCCGAGAGATTATCAACCGCATTCTCGATGTCTTCGCCGGAGTTCAGACACAAATTCAATTGAATGGAGTCATCTAGCTGTTGTCTGAAAACCTCGATGTCAGTACGGCTGGTTATTAGCCTTGGGCTTGGCCTGATATAATGACCATCGATGTGTAACTCGGCAATAAGGGCTAAATGGTCAGAGTCTAAGTCCCAGCTTTGGTAAATATTTGCTTGATAATGCTGTATCCCATGGTATAATGCAAAATCAATGCAAGAGGGAGTATGACTGGATATATATGGGTACCTAGTAGGAGAACCTGTTGCAAGAATATTAGCTCCTCTGGCCGTGATGGCTTCTGCTAGTTCTCTTCCCCTGGGTGAATTGTATGAATCTCCCCACAGCCAGTGTCGTGCATTCCAGTCACCACCAATAAGATACCTTTGGCCGCAAGAAGCGAGTATGTCGCTGAATTGTCTTTCTTCTATTCTGTTCCTTGGTGGGCAGTATATGGCGCAAAATTCGATGTCTCCCAATCCAGTGGCAACTTTGATTGCAGACATTTGTATATTTTGAGTTTCAATAACCCTTTGTGGGAAGTGGCGCAGTGAACTTCTAACGAATATAGCCGCTCCTCCCATACCATGGTTGTGGCTTGATGGCTTGTAAGCTGGATAGAAGGTGTAGCCATATATTTTGACTGTATCTCCTCGATTCAGTCTGATTTCATTTAATAGTAGAATGTCGATGTTGTTGTTGTGCGCGAATAGCTCCACATCTCTGGCTTTTCCTGCAATGCCATTGACATTCCAGATGAGAATCTTGAGTGGGTTCATTGTGAGGCTGAGGCGTTGTTAAGAAGCTGGTGAGTCGATGAATCCCCAGTCCATTGCTTGAGCATGCTGGCCATTTCGTGGACCATTTTTTCTAGACGTTCTAGTCGTTCACTGTTTCTCTTGTTTTGTTGTTGCTGTTCGCGTTGTTGTGCTTGAAGCCATGAAAGAAATTGCTGCTGTTGCTGCACTTGCAAGTCTTTTTGCCATTTCAAAAATTGTTGTTGTTGTTGTTCCAGTAAAGATTGGACATCAACTTGATGCTGCTGCTGTGAGATATGTCCTATAGGTTTAGCTAACTGGGCTTGCGCTTGAATATTATGTATGCGGCTTTGAGCAGATGCGCTTCCATTTCTTGCTACCGCGGCATAGGATATTCCACCTGCTCCAACTCCAGAAGTATTTGATAGCTGCTGTGGTTGTGGTTGTGGACGCGTTGGTTGATGCTGGTGCTTCCGTTGTGGCTGTTGTGGTCTTGCTTGATTCTTTTTGATCGTAGAGGAGCCCAGTGAACGTCGATAGAACTCCTGGTACCACGGGCAGCCTTTGTAGCTTGCCATGTGGTTACCTCCACAGTGAAGGCAGGTAGGCGGTGCATCTTGTGAACGTGCGCAAAGATTGGTGGGATGGTCCTCGCCACAGCGTGCACAGTTAGGATGGCGACGGCAGTATTTGGCTGTATGGCCATATTCTTGGCATCGGGTACATATGACGATTTCAGAAGTTTTACGCATCCTTTCAACTCTCACCATTTGGCGGCAAAGTGTTTTTATATTGTAAACTTCGTTAATGTTTTTACAAGGTTTTATGTTTACAAAAAATATATTTAATTTTGCATCCCTGTTTGACCGTGACCTTGGGTTGTGAATTTGCAGAGCATCGAAGCCATATTTTTTAAAATTGGCAATTATTTCATTGTTCAAGGTACTATGGTGTAGCCCTCTTACTACAATTCTGTAAGGTTTTTCTTCCTTCATCTGATACGTATGGAACTCAATACCTATCGCATCAAAATGGCTTACGATAGCTCTGTAAGTGTCGCTATCTTTGGGAAATATTCTAGCCGTCACTCCTTGGTTGATCTTGACTGATACGTTATCAATACTGGTGACTTCACTAATGATTTCAAATAGATCATTAAGATCAGTGATACTCACAACGATTTGCGGTGGCTTAGATGACCCGAGCGTCTGTTGGTTGTTGCTGGGTTCTTTATTCTGATGGCTGTTGACTGTATCAATTGCATCAGCAGTGTTGCTATGATCAACAATAGAAGCAGTGGGATTCACATCATCCTCGCCTTCACTGGTTGCGTCCATATCCATGTCCAGTAAAGCAAAGCTGTTACTGGATTTTGCCATATTAGTTGAAGCGGAGTGTGAGACCTCAACTCTGTTTGCTCTTTTGTTATTGTTATTGGGAGATAGAGGTATCTTCCTTTTAGTTTTAAGCATTTTCTGGGCTGCTGCCAGTTTTGTAGCAGCTCCAGTGAGTTTTACAGAGTCAGGTGGGAAGCCGGCTGCCTGACTATCCATTCTTCCGCTAGGGATCGCGCTGTTAATTGCAGCAGTTGCGGTGGTATATACTGTGCTACAAGTAGCACTAGTAAATGTGATTGTTGTTGTCATGGTGCTGAGATTCTGAGAATCAGTGCATGATGGGCGTTGGTTATTGAATTCAGCCCTCAGCTCAAAAGGTGTTTTCCCAGCTATTTGGCACATTCTTGCATAATCAATCGGCTTATTTCTAAGCTGAGAGTTAGCAGAAAGGTTTTTGTCCATTTTAATTCGTATTTGTTAACTTTGTTATATTTTCGAAGCAGAATATCAGCTGAGCACGGCGTTTATTTCCCCTCGTGTGCAGTGGCGCGCACGTAGAGGGGTAATAAGTGTGGCCCTGGTGGGCAACGAGTATATTTGGTTTGTCGCAGACCCCTTGTTGTTCGTTGTTTCGGGCAGCCGACACTGCACGGGACAGCGTCCGATGTTTACCGTTAGGTCTTTTACAGTTAGGGCTATTTTTAGCTTAAGTAGAAAATTCGCGTATTTTGTGTATGCGTGACACAACCGACCGCGACGAAAGCAGATTAGCGACTCGTTTAAAATTAAAATAAAAAGAACTTTAGCAGAGTGCTAACACACTATAAATTAAATGTGCGTTAATAGTGCACTGTTACTTTACTGTTAGCTAACATTCTTATCATCAAAATGCTCATTAAAGTTTCCGAATTACCAGTTGAACAGAAATGGGTAACAGGAGCAAAATGTTCGTCAACAGAGATTTGACATAATACTGTTAACGTACTGTTAGTACTGTTGATAGGGGACTAAAATTGTTCACGCTTATAATCATTTCTGCTGGCCTGCTATTTCACTTCAGACAGACAGACAGACTGTGCAAAATTAGCTCAGGTAGTCGTCCTTATCAAGAATATATATACTTTATGAGGTCTGCCACGCCTTCTTCTGTCTGTTACTTGCAGTTTCACAAAGCCACTATACCCTCCCTGATTTCCCATTTCAGGGTATGAGAGCCATGCATATATTAAAATATTATGTGTATTAAATATACTATAATATGTATTATATAAACACACAATATTATAAAAGCAAAATAATTACATATTCACTGAAATGAGCACGCATAAAAACTTGGGATGACATTAAAGACTGCTTTCAAATTCAATTGAAATCTTATGTTTCCATAGGTATACTTTAATATATTTATATTTTTAAATTGAAATTTTTGTTTAATTTAATATTCTATAAATATTTAAAAAACGAAACAAATAAATGTTTTGCAATTTGATAAGAAATCTATAAAAATATATTCATATGTCACTGAAATAGGAAAAGGTAGCTAGAATAAATACTTCCACTAGTTCCACATTTCCTTGAGACAAGTTCACATAAAGCTAAGGCCACGCCTTCTATTTTACATATATATGCATATGTATTAGTATACATTGAACTCATTAAATATAGAAAGTCAAGGTAAATCGGTTTTAGGAACATTTATGTAACAGGTAGAAGTAATCGTAGCAAAGCCCTTGAGGTATATATATTCTAGAGCAGAACAAAGAACTGATTCGATATATCTGTGTTCGTTGGGTCATTTGTCTGCTTGCACGGAACAGTCTCGCATAAATAGCAGCTGTGCGCTGAGTTCAGGGTATCTCCTAGTCGGCTACTCCTAACCACAGCACTGTTACTTGTTTATGGTTCACTTTCCAAATTTATATATTTAGTTTTGAGTGTATTATAATCGCTCAGAGTGTGAAATACATATGTGTGATAAGACACCGTTTTTATAGTTGTAGACAGATACTCTTATCAGTCACTTAAAAAATAAGTGACAAGTAGGCGATGGAAAAACGAAGATTAAATGTCCTGACAGTAATAATGAATCGCAGATTTAAAAAAAAAATTGTTTTAAAATATTTATTTAATATTAAAATGACTAGAGTTTGTATATTCATTTTAAAACATAGCTAGAATATGCATATACACATTTGCATTTATATCAAAACACTTTCTCAAAGGGTTATACAACTTTGTTTGAAGTTTATCCCTAACAACAATCATAATAATTTTCCCATAATAATTCTCATAATGAAAACGTGCTTTAGTGCGTTTAAATGTAAGTCAATTTCCAATAACAGAAACTAGTTTTAATTTAACATAGCTAATTTCACAATGAATACCCTATACAAAAATCTGCTGAGTCTTGGTTAGCTTTGCAAAATGCCGAACATCTATAAAGTGCGAGCTGTCTATCAAGTGGGTATTAGCCTAGGCCTGACCCCAGCACAGGCGCTGTAAGCAAACAGCGTCTGATCCGCATCAGCACTGATTGTAAGCCGATCTGGCTATCTGTTAAACCGCCCGGCGCTGTGCTCTGCAGCCAGCGGGTTTTCACGTGTCGATTCGACGATGTCATCAGCTTAGGGCTCTTCGTAATGCTGTTACTGTAATATGAGCGCAGGCTCGACATCGCCGCGGCTGATAATACGACGCGTCATGGTTATCATAATGGAAATATTTTTGATACCCTGTACATAGAGTCTGAACGGGCATATTATGCGTGTGTGTGCTACTGGTAGGGGGTGTGGCATGAAACTTTAAAAGAATTAGAGAAATATAACCAACAGTGTATTTCCAATCGTGTACTCTCAACGACTCCATACCATTTAACCATTTATCTAATTTCTAATGCATTATCGACAACATGATAAAATGTCAACACATACTGATGTTTTGAATTTCTACTGATTCTTATTGCAGGGTATACACTAGTCTGGCACCCTCTCCCCAGCCATGGCAGCTTGTTATTTGTTCATTTACGACAGGCAAGTGTCGTCGTTTAAAATCTAAAACGCGCATTAGATGCTGCTCAGTAAGCGGTAGAGACAGCTCGGTTTCGGTTCTATTCGGAATCAATAAAAAGGATCAAGGCTAACCATGGTGATTGAGACATGGAAGAACAGCGGCATTGCCACCAAGTTTCCAACTTATCGCAATTCCTCGCTGGTCACGGTGCACAGCTGGCAGACGGGCAAGCAACAGGACGATGAGGCCGAAGGACTTTGGCGCATCAAAGATAGCATTTACGATTTTACATCGTTCATTGACAAACATCCGGGCGGGCCCTTCTGGATACGGGAGACTAAGGGTATGGACATTACGGAAGCCTTCGAGGCTCATCATTTGACCACGGCGCCCGAGAAAATGATCGCCAAGTACAAGGTGAGAGATGCGGCCAAGCCGCGCATCTATACTCTGACTCTGCACGAGGATGGCTTCTATAAGACCCTCAAGGAGAGGGTACGCGAGCAGCTGAAGACAATCGATAAGACTCCAAAGCGAAAGAGCGATGTGAGTAGAGAACTATTGCTGATCCTCATAGATGAGCTGACTGATCAAGATTGGTCTTCGACTTTAGTTGATTCATCTGGGCATCCTGCTGTCCACCTACCTGTTTGCCGTGGCTAGTGCTAAATATGACAGCCTTCTGGCACTGATCCTCGCCGGCGTGGCTCTGTGCTGGACGGTTATCGTGTCGCATAACTATTTCCATCGCCGCGACAACTGGCAGATGTACGCCTTCAATTTGGGCATGATGAACGTTTGCTCGTGGCGCATCTCGCATGCGATATCGCACCACATCTATCCCAACTCCTACATGGATCTGGAGCTGAGCATGTTTGAGCCATTGCTCTGCTGGGTGCCCAATCCTCATATCAAGTCCAAGGCGCTGCGCTACGTTTCCTGGGTAACAGAACCCTTCGCCTATGCCATTGCCTTCTTCCTACAACTGGGCACGCGGTAGGTGGCTGATCGATCGTAAAAACTGATAGATCAATAATCGTATTACCTCTCTGTATGCACAGCATCTTCTACTCGCTGCGTCACGCGAATATTATGTACTGGCACGATCTGCTGCCCCTCACCATTCCCCTGGTCATGTACTACGGATCGTTTGGGTCGGCCACTCTGTTGTTCTGCGTACGCCAGTGGCTAGCGATGACGTCCATTGCGAGCTTCGCCTTTTGCGTAATCGGCCTGAATGCGGCGCACCACGATCCGGAAATCTACCATGAAGGTGATGCGACTCGGGAGGATCGCGACTGGGGCCTGTTCCAGGTGGACACCATCATCGATCGCGGCGATCTGAAGTGGTCACAGTTCTTGGTGCTCACGCACTTCGGTGATCATATTCTGCATCATCTGTTCCCCACCCTCGATCATGGACTGCTGCCCGCTCTCTATCCCGTACTCTATGAGACTCTCGATCAGTTCAAGAGCAAACTGCGCGAATGCAATCACATCGAGCACATAATCGGACAGCACAAGCAGCTGCTGCGCACCGAACCCAATCCTAGGGCTCCTGGATCTGGCAAATAGAACATCTTCTCGGAAAGCCCTGAAAACTGGGCTTGTAGCATAAGGCAATGGATATTATTATCCTATAATAGAACTAGCTTTACAAATATATTTTGCTTGAATATATAAATGTGGTTTTATTTTGAATATTTTTGTAAGACAGCTCAAGAATATTACTTCTTAAAGTTTTGAAATTTAAAATATATAATAACCCCAATTAAAGCTAAAATGTTAAATCCACCTCTTGAAACCTTTTTTGGGTCGTGAACAAGCAATATGCAGCCGGTAAAGCCCCATATTCTCCACTTTATTTCTCCAATAAAGACAAATGCGTTTTTTTTTTAATTGATTTACATTTATTTTGTTCCTTTTTTGTATACTTTTTTTGTTTTGGTTTTTTTTTAGTTGTAGTTTTTGATCTTTTAATCTTATAATGTTTTGATAAAATTAAAAAATGTAACATAAACATAAGCGCCGTGAGAGGCGAGAGAGTATGCTCTGTCTGTATGGATCTGCTGAACTGGGTATACATTTAATAGACATTAACATATAGACACACTTCGATATTTGTTAGATTAGTGCAACTGCGACACTTCCTGACGGACATCCCCACCTATTTTTTTTTCTCTATGTTTAACTCACATTTGACGGGGCTCATTTGATGTTGAATTAGTTCATTTAATGTTGAATGCGTTTTGAAAGTTGTATAAAAATATAAATACAATAAACAGGACTCGAGAGATGTCCGAGAGCAAATGTCGCGTTTACAAGGCTGTGCTACCAACTCCCCTCACATAGAACTTATGCCTGTCGATCATAGATCGTCGATCGTTGTTGTTGTTGTTGTTAAACAGATGTTATATTGTTTTTTCTCCGGGTTCTTAAGATTTTCCGTATTTTTTCCTGGGGCCCGGTTAAAAGTTTTGCTTGTTGTTGTTGTTTTTTGCCTAAGTGCATTGTGCCTCCCGTCGTTTCGATATATATTTTGTTATAGTTTTATTATTTTTGTTTAAATTAAGAAATTAAGCTTTAAATCATAAACATAATCATTATGAAATATCATTTAAAATAAATTAAAAAATGAAATGGCATTTAGAATTCGTTTTCAGGAGCAAGGTCGAATCTTGGTGGGAAAGCCAATCCGTCGAATTGTGGCCTAACGGATGTCGCACGGGGCTGCAGTAGACAAAGAGAGAGAAAGAGAAAGAGAATATATATATTAAATGTTTTCCATACATGTTATATATTAAAGGTATGATATACTATCAATAGCCGGTACATGCTTTTGGGGTGGGGAGTAGACGAGTCACTAAAAGTCCGTTGAGACATTTTTCTTTTCATGGACTAATTCAAAACGAAAACAACGAATCGTGGGGTGAACGCCTAGCGGCACGTTATATGGTGCACACAGTGACGAGAGGGAAATACGAGCATATCTATAGATAATTGGATAAACGAGGAGTACGAAGGTGGCGTGAGCAACGCGACAGGTAAGTAAATGCTCGAGACGTTCTGTAGGTTCAGGAAATGTACGAAAGAGAAACCAACATCAAATGATCGACTGAATGAAGCGAATGATTAAAACGAATGAATGAGATACTTAAGTGAATCAAATGAGTGAAGTAAACAACTCGATGTAATTCATGAATGAGTCGAGTGAATGATGATGACGAATGCCTGAAATGAATGAATGCGACAGAATGAACGCTACTCCTGAGAGATTATGTAGACAAATGAACGCAACTCCTTTGATTGAGAGCGTGAAGGTAACGAAATACCGTTACTCCTGGGAGAGAATGAACAAGCAACAAATGTTAACAGAGTGAAAGCTGAGTAAATGAATGCAGCTCAAGGGAGAGCCTAATTGAAAGCAGCTCATGAGACACAGAGCGAGTACGAAAGAGACAGCACCAAGTGAATATGCTTGAAGGATTTCTTGAAAGATCATCTTGTGCATGTGCAAATGTGCTTGTTTATGCGTGTGGTGTATGTGTGTGTGTTGTTGTGTATGGGAAATAATGAATTTTCCAACATTCTGACACAACAAGAACAACAACAAGAACGAGAACGAGAACGAGCACGTTTCCACTTTACAGGCGTTGCCACTTACAAATGTTGTCAAGAAAGTTTCTACTGCTCCAGCGCGCCCTCTAGCGGCCACCCTTTGACGCTGTAGGCTGCAGTACACAAATACATACATATATACATACATATGTACATATGTATTTGTATATACATATACATAGATATGTATATATGTGATTGTGTTGTGTTTTTAATAATATAGTGGAAGAATAGTTTGTTTTTTTTTTTATTATATATATAAATATATAATTTATATATATTGTATGCAGTATGGCTGTAGAGAAAGCAAAGTCGATTGATTGATGCTGTTTTGCTTGCTGTTGATCTTCATAGTTAGAAAAATTGTCAAAATGAACGCATTATTGGTTGGTACTAGAGCTAATCGGTGGCTCGACGGATCGATAATTGTTATCGATGCTCTTTCATGAACTTTCTTGATGTTCTATTTGGTTTTTTTTTTTTTTTTTTTAGATTTTTCTGGTTCTTTGCGTTTTCGTTTCACCCAGGTGCTTGGGATTTTGCCTCTAATTACAATTCTCTGTTCTACCGAATGTCGATGTATGATGCATCTATATTATTATTATTAGTGTATATATATTTTAATTCTTATAAGCTATAATTCTCTTTGCATGTTTTCCTTTCATTCTTCTTTTTTTTTACACATAATTGAACCATTATAGATTTGTTTCTTTTTTTTTTAGCTTTTATTTATTTTTTTGTTTATTTTTTGCATTTTTGTGGATGGGCCTCAACATTTTGCATTTAAATCTGTTATCGTAGAGGTGCGAAGGTGTGAAGAAGAAGCAGAGCACGTACCGCAAATATGAAAGGGAAGAATATATATAAAAGCAAATATAGAAGCAATCGTAATTCGATATACTGAAGATGGAATTGTTCTCGAATGGTAAGCCAAAGAGTCAAATATGGAGAGTGCTGGGTGATTGGGAGGTATTCGGTGGGGGTGTACTTACCGCTGGGCTGGCACCACGACCGACAGAACCGGCACGTCCCTTGGCGCGGAATTTGCTAATGGCCTGTTCAGCCAGATCGGCACGCTCCTCGGCTTCCTCGAGCTCCTGCTGGGCCTTGCGGAATTTGGCCAAGTTGAGGGCGGCGATTTCCTCAGCCTCCTCGATCTGCCTCTTGTATGTCTTGATCTTCTGTTGCAGCTTGTCGACCAGATCCTGCATGCGCTCGTGGTTCTTGCGATCCTCCTCAGACTGGAAGCTCAACTCCTTGATGCGGCGCTCAGATTTGCGCAAGTTCTTCTGGGCATCGGCGTGTCTCCTCTGCTCACCATCCAGCTCGTTCTCGAGCTCGCGGACGCGCTGCTCCAACTTCTGGATAGCCTTCTTGCCACCCTTGAGGGCATTGGCCTCGGCCTCATCCAGGCGCACCTGCAATTCCTTGATCTGCTGCTCGAGAGCCTTCCTCAATTTCTCCTGGGTCTGGGCATGATCCTGCTCAGCGCGGAGCTCATCGGCCAGGCGGGCGGCATCAACCATAGCCTTCTTGGCCTTCTCCTCGGAGTTCTTGGCTTCGTTGAGGAGCTCATCCAGGTCAGAGTGCAGAGTCTGCAGCTCCGATTCCAATTTCCTCTTGGCAGCGGAGATGGAAGCATTCTGGGCGGAAACCTCGTTCAGCTGTTCGTGGGCATCGGCCAATTCCTGCTCGGCCTGGCGACGACCGCGATCGGCCTGCTCCAGCAGAGTGCGAGACTCCTCGAGCTCGTTCTGCAAGGCGTTGGCACGACGCTCAGAGATGCCCAACTGTTCGCGGGCATCGTCACGAGCTCTCTGCTCTTCCTCAAGGGCGGTCTGGATGTCCTTGAGCTGCTGTTGGTAGCGCTTGATGTTCTTCTGGGCCTCGGCGTTAGCCTAAGTGGAGCAAACGGAAATCCCAGTTTAGTAATTGACTCGCGAGTCGCAGCAGCTGTGCTTAACACTCACCTTGTTGGCATGATCCAGAGCAATCTCCAACTCGTTGATGTCGGCTTCCAACTTCTTCTTCATGCGGAGCGCCTCAGCCTTGCCCTTGGCTTCGGCTTCGAGGGAGGCTTGCATGGAGTCGAGAGCGCGCTGGTGGTTCTTGCGGGTATTCTCGAATTCCTCTTCCTTCTCCTGGATGCGGCGATCGATTTCCTGGCGCACCTGCGACAGCTCAAGCTGAGCGCGCAGCACCTTGTTCTCCTCCTGTTCAAGAGCAGCCTCGGCTTCCTCAAGAGCAGCCTGGAGTTCGTCCTTTTCGGCTTCCAGGCGCTTGCGGGCCTTCTCGATCTCATGGATGTTGCGGCCACCCTCACCGATCTGGTCGAGCAGATCCTTGACTTCATCGGCCAAGTTCTTGTTCTCGCGACGCACAGCCTCCAGCTGCTCCTGGCCCTCTTCGTAGGCGCCCTTAAGACGGAACAACTCGGTGGAGTAGTTGCGGCACTCCTTCTGGGAGGCATCGAGCTCAGCGGCCAAGTCATCAACCTTGAGCTTCCACTCGCCAATGATCTTGTCGAAGGCCTTCTGCTTCTTCTCGGCGGCGTTGGCAATGGCGTTGGCACGGTCGACCTCCAGCTGCAAGTCCTCCACTTCGGTGGACAGGCGCTGCTTGGTCTTCTCCAGGCCGATGCACTTCTGGTTGAGCGACTCAATGGTCTCCTCAGCCTCGGCAAGGCGGGCCTGCAACTTCCTCTTGGCCTCCTCCAGCTCCTCAGAGCGGGCAACACCATCGGACTCGTACTTGCTGCGCCAGACCTGGGCCTCGGCGTTGGCCTTGCTGAGCTGACGCTGCAGATCAGCCTTGCCCTCAGCCTCCTCCTCAACCTGCTCGCGCAAGTTGTCGAGGTCGTGCTCCAAGTTGCGGAACTTGCCCAAAAGGGTGGCACGCTCGCGCGACTCCTCGTCGGCCAGACGCTTGGTATCCTCCAGCTGGGTGGTCAACGAGATCTTGATCTTGGACAGCTGAGACACCTGGGACTCGGCCTCCTCCAATTGACGCAGCAGATCGGAGTTCTCAATGGACAGCTTCTTCTTGCTGGCATCGAAGTCGTTCAGAGTCCTGTTGGTCTCATCCAGTTTCGACTGCACCTCATTGAGGGTGTGCTGCAGCTGCTTGGCGATCTTCTCCTGGGCAGCCTGTGGAGCGTTATCAAATACGGAGTTGTATTAGCCAAGGCATACTCTGCAATTTCTCTTTTCATATCTATTCTTTCTGGCATTCTTTTTTTTGTGTGACATTTTGTTTTGTGTAAGCTGTACAGTGTTAGTATAAGGGTACATTAAAAGCAGGCTAAATAGTTCTTTACGTGGGGTCGTTTTAGTTTTTGGATTCACGGATTGGACACTTTTTACACTAGGGGACTTCAGTTTCGTGACTTCTATACAAGAGTTTTCGGAGCATATAACGTTCAGCATATAATTTACAGCAGCGTTCGCAATCCAAATATGGTAATTCATAGATTCATATACCTTCTCGTTGGTAATGTGATCAACACCGGCGCGCAGATCGTTCAGCTGGCCGTAGTACTCGTTCTTCTCCTTCTCAGCCCTGGATTAGACAACATATAGAGAGTAGAGAGAGTATAGAGAGTGTGTGGGTTAGTTAAGGGATTACAGATTTCGTATTTGTATTTGGAATATCAAAGCAGAGCAAAGGCGAGAAGCGAGCGCACGAGTGATCGATCCATAGTCCATAGTTGCGTCCTATTTTACACACACAAAGTCTAAAAGAACGTTTTATTTTAAAGGGATAGAGAGAGACACACAGACAGTGAGAGATAGTGACGCACGAACACACACACAGTTGTTGTCGTACATAGAGTGTGTGCGTGTGTGTGTGTTTGTGTTTGTGGTACATGCGTTGTGTGTTCGGTGTATATGTGTGGCCCATATGCCACAACATATTACCTTATCGCGGGCCAACTGATCGCAGGCGGTACGAGTTTGATTCAACTCATTGTGGCAAGTCTGACGATCGTGCTCGGCCCTAGATGGCAAAAAGTAGAACAACAGTTGCATTATATACAAAGATATATACAAATGTCTATATAGACAAGATCGAGCTGATCAACGATCGGTGGCACTCTCATATGACTCACTGAGTGGCTGGCTGGCTGGCTGGCACCTGAAATAGCTAGCGAGATCTAGATAGTTCGTTGAGGTATTCTACTTACTTGGCCTTCAGCTTGTTGAGCTGATCAACCTGTTCGGCCATCTCGGCGACGGCATCGTTGTGCTTCTTGCGCAGGTTGGCCAGGGTGGATTCGTGCTGGATGTTGGCTTCCTCAAGATCGCGACGCAGTTTGCTGAGCTCAGCCTCACGCTTCTTGTTGAGCTCAATCTGGGCAGAGGTGGCACCGCCAGCCTCCTCCAGACGCTCGCCCAATTCCTCGAGCTCGCGGGCCAAATCGGCGCGCTGCTTCTCAGCCTTGGCGCGGGCTTGACGCTCGGCCTCGACCTCCTCCTCGAGCTCTTCGATGCGGGCCTGCAGTTCCTTGATCTGGCGCTGGTGCTTGCCGACAACGACCTGCTCATCTTCCAGCTTGGCGGTGATGGAGGACAGTTCCTTGTCCTTGCGCTGGATGGTCTGCTCCAGCTCCTTCTTGTTGCGCTCCAGATCGGCGACAGCCTCCTGGGTCAGCTTGAGGTCACCCTCAACCTTGCGCTTGGACTTCTCAACATCGCCGCGCACCTTCTTCTCGCGCTCCAGCGAATCCTCGAGCTCATCGAGGGTCTGCTCGAGCTTGGCCTTAACCTTGTTCAAGTGGTTAATCTTGTCCTCGGCGGCCTGCAGTTCCTCACCAGTCTTCTGGTTGCTCTCGCCCTGCATCTTCTTCTCCTTGTTCAACTTGTTGATGAGCTCATCCTGGTGGGCGATCTCGTCGTTCAAGTTGCGGATCTGGTGATCCTTGGTGGCCTTATCCTGCTCGGCCTTCTGGACGCTCAATTCCAGATCCTCGATGTCCTTCTTCAAGCCGGAGATCTCCTGATCGGCCTTCTTCTTCTGCTGGAACAGCTGGTTGCGGGCATCTTCCTCCTGAGTCAGGCGCTCTTGGATGTCCTATCGAGATCAGAGAAAAGCACACAATTTGTATAGCTAAACATTTCAATGTACACACATACACATATGTATATCGTACAACACGTACATGTATGTACATGTAAAAGGTGAGTGGGCGGAACACCAATATGTTCCATCGATCATGGGCTAAATTTAGACAAAGTGCGCACATCAACAGTTCGCTCGGAACTCTCTCGAAATAGCCGAGCAATTGACATGGTCGATTGCACTTGATAAATTTGCCAGCGGATTAAATGGATTCGGATATGGATTTGGATGTTTTGATGGCATAGGTAATTGGGTTATTTTTAGGTGTTGAGTACTTACGCGCAGCTGGTTCTCGAGGTCGTTCTTCTGGGCGGTCAACTTGGCGTTGCGCTCCTGGAAGTCCTGCAGCTGACCCTTCTCGCCGGACAGGGAGTCCAACAGGGCGGTCTTCTCGGCCAACAGTTTGGCGTTCAGTGCCTCCAATTCCTTGCGCACTTTCACTTCAGCGGCATGCAGTTCCTCAGCCTTCTTGGCCTTCTCCTCCAGACGCTGTAAGTCATTAGAAGCATTGATCGGATTACTAAACGAGCTGCTCTCAGCGGGCGCGGCGATTTCTTGTGGTGCTTGTGGTGGTTCGACACTTGGCTCTGCACTGGGCGCAGGCTCGGCGCTGGCAGCTGGAGGCTCGGCAGGCGCCTCCTCGGGAGCAGCCGTTGCCTCGGCAGGTGCTGCCTCAGCAGCCTTTTTCGTTTTTTTGGCTTTCTTCTCGTCAGCCATTATTGAAAATTCACTCGATTCGTATTCGATTTGCAATTAATAATCACAAAACTAACTGGATATTATATATGATTTGAATTGATGGCTCTATTCGTTCGCTTGGTATTATTATTTATTATTTGCAATATATTTCTATTTATTTTTGTTTTTTTGTTCGTTTGCAACGCGCCGCGTACTGGTCCAAATCTAACTGGAATGGCTGCTGCGATTGCACTGTGCAGATGCTAACAATTTTTGGCTATATAAAATTAGCGAGCCAGCGACCCAGCTGTTGCTTGCCAGCCTCTGGCATCTGTAATTGCCATCATAAATTCATAATTCACCAACAGCAATTCGCATTCGCATACGCTTGCTATCATTTCGCACTTGCGCCGCCAACAGCAGGTGTACTCTATATAAGTATGTATATATATACACATTTATATATATATATATAAAACACGATATTTATATATATGGCCATCTTGCTCGCACAACGTATACACGTTAAATAGTTTGGCTGCTTATAATTACTCATCATTGGTTTTTGAATTGAGTTGGGCCAATGCGGCGTATGCGTATTAATCATACGCCCCTCTGTACAGCGCCCATTTTATATATTTCTTTTCTTTTCGCTCTCTACTCTTGCCTGGCGCCGCTGCCTTTTTATTATTTAATTAGCAAGCTAATTGGCAACTGCTCGCCACTTAAAAAAAAAAAAAAAACACGAAAAAAACATTGAGAGCTGGCAGATTGTACGAGAATAGCAATTGAGATGGAGCTATAGATATATAGCTCGAAATATACACAAGGGATTTACATGCCAGCATATATACGTATACGCATATACATATACATACATAGATGAGTGTGCCGATTCCAGCAATCTATAACAGTTTTCCATTCTATAAGGCTTCGGTTTTAGAGCGTGAAGCAACAACATTTCACAGCAACGAGATGCCGAGATGTGAGATGTGAGAAACGATTATGACAGCATCTATTTTTGGTAGCTCGATCAGCGGCAGCATGATTAACATGATCAGCATGATCGAGGAATGCGTATATGTGGGCGTGGCTTAATTAAAGCACCACCAAGTGCATGCAGTCTAATGTGCGGCTATTTAAAGACCGTCGGACCTGCAGCTGCTGCCGCGCATCCAATTATGCGCGACAACAATGTAAAACGGAGAGCCCAACCTGAAGGGTCGGACATGCCAGGGCTATGCTTGATTGCCAGCCCCAACTGCTGTCCAAGTTCAAATCAACCACAAGCAGCAAATTCAATATTCAATTTATCTAAATGATTATATAAATTGAATTGCATTATATTTGTGTATTTGGTATACTCACGGCAATTTCGTCTTCAATGCGGCTGACGTTGAGCAGAGGCTTGATCTTCTGCCACAGTTTGTACCAGGGCCAGGTACGCAGCTGCAGGTACTTGCGCAGATTGCGCTGGACGACCTTGAGGGCGACGCGCTGCTCTTGCAGCTTCTTGAAGCCCTTGCGGGCCAGGTAACCACGGGCCCAGGCCTGCATCCAGGACATGATCTTGCCGAGACGCTCATCACGGAACTCCTCCATCTGACCCAGGACACCGGCACGGAAGAACACCTAGATATTGTATGTATGTATGTGTGTGTGTGTGTGGGTGTCAGAAAGATATAGATTAATTTACAGTCGACAGGCTACGCTGTGGAAAAAATTGCGCGTGCTCTAAGCCACAAACTGGACCGAATTGGCCCAGTTCGAAAAATTCATTTCTTTTAACGCTTAAGCAGGAAGCAATTCTTCAAAAACACTTTTCGACAGTTTGAACTGGGATAGAACATAGGATGGATTTTTGGTACAAACGAAAACAAGAAACACAAAACATTTAACAAGACAAACAAGACAAGAGAACGACACATAGATTATATCTAGATGAAGAGTCGATGAGGTTGATTTTGTGATTCGATTAATGTGATGAGACATACAGCTTAAGACTAGAGCAGTGAGTGTGAAGTAGCGCTGCAGCAGTGGGGGAATCCCGCCGGAAACCACAGCCTAAGCCATGTACTAATAGCTAAAGGCCAAGTGGCTTCCATTGGGGCTCAAACCCCTGCAGCTATACTTATTTCTGATTACACATCATGCTACAGAAACAAAAACCCTTTCAAGAAATCACAACCCAAGCCATAGAGGCTCATGAGGCCATGCGACTTCTATCGGGGCTCAAATCCCCGCAGCTAAGATGATCTGCCATGTCCGAGCGTCAGGTGTAGGAGTCCCTCAGGAAATCACAACCTAAGCCATGTACTAATAGCTGTAGGCCATGTAACTTCCATTTGGGACTCGAGCCCGAGCCCATATATGATGTGATGTGAGCTGATGCATGCAAGCTGTGCAGTATATTGTCGCTGATATACCTTTGTGTTACCCAAACGGTATTGATCTTCGGGTAAATCGATAAACTTAATGATAATTTCAGTGGCCTTTTTGTCTTTCTCAACGCCCTGCAATTGCTTTGGGCACATGATCTTGTAGCTGTATGGGTTGGTATTATTGAATGGTTTAATTGTTTGGTTTTTGTTGTATAGTTTTCAAACGTTTGTGTTAGTTCATGTACTCTACTAACATAACTATTAGATTAGTGTTTACTACTAACTAAGTTAATGCTACCAAAAAAAAAGAAAATTGTACCAATATTTAGTTTTTCTTTTTTTTTAGGGGGGTGGGGGTGGGTATCTATGGGGGAAGTGGGGTTTGTGGTTTGGACCTTTTCTTTAAAGGTTTAGTTTTTCTTTGTTGTACGTATGTCCTTGTTTGTATATGGATCTCGTGTACATTGCAAGAGAGAGAAAGAGAAAGACACAGAGAGAAAGAGAAACATGCGCACAGCAAACACAGCAAATAAACCAAAAGCTTTTTGCTTAGTTTTTCTGGTTGAAGATGCTGTGTGTTGCGTGTGTGTGTGTAGTATAAGTGTGTGTGTGTGTATATGTGTAGAATTCTGGACATCTGTTTTGGAAGCCATATACGAAGTGTTTTTGTTGAAGTTGAGTTATTCAGCTTTTGTTGTTGTGTGATTGAAATAGAAAAATGTTTCGTGCCTTTGTGTTACCCAAACGGTATTGATCATCGTTCAACTCCGTCGATTCGATAAGGATTTTCGTGCATTTCTTGGGATCCTCAATACCCTTGATACCCTTTGGGTTCAAGATTTGGTAACTATATGCCGTTCACGTATAACATATAAACATGAGTGTCATAAATAATAAATAGAAACATAACTACGATACATATGTAGATACGCTAGATATGGTTTGTTAGTATAACTAGCTTATGGCTATTGTTATTTACAGTTGATCTTCAAGTCTTCGAGCCAAATCAAATAACAACGACTACGAACTGCAACCCATGCAGTAGAACAGGGTTTGATATTCTCAACTAGGGAGTTGTGCAAGTGTGTGTTTCTGTATTGGTGTGTGTATAGTGGTGTGGTGGTTGGGATTCGTAAAATCGAAAAAGGGGGTGGGGTTGGGGTATATAACAATCATAGTGCTGAATAGCGCCCCTATCAAGGTTTTAATACTGTTTTCTGAAAGGGCGCCCAGAAGTGTTGGAACTTCGCCTCTATTTAAAGGAAGAAGTAGAATAATATATATATATATATAGATAATATATATATATGTATACGGAATCTAGTTATGTGATATCCGTCAAGTGTACGGGAAATAAATACTAGAGCAATTGAAATATATATAGAGAAGAAGATAGAAAGAGAGAAAGAGAGAGAGAGAGAGAGAGAGAGTGACGACAAAACTACTTGGAGGAGTATAATTTAGGAGGTTTACGCAAAATGCAAAATATCAAAATCATAATTGATAATTGGGTATATGAAGAAGAAGAGTTTATGCCTTAGTATGTCCAATACGATACATATCGGGATCCAAAGTTGTCGACTCTAATATAAGTTGGCCGCACTTCTTGGGATCTTCGATGCCAACAATACCACCCGGATTCAGAATTTGATAGCTGCAAAATGAAATTTCAATCATAATCCATGAAGGTTTTTTCCGTTCAACTTGTTCTCGGATCGTGTACACTTGGAACCACTTTTGTTGTTGTGTTTGTTTTGTTGTATATATGGGGTGTGTGTAAGATCTGTTGGATGCTTGGGCGCGTTGGCGTTTTAGAGGCATCCATTTGTATATAGATTATTTACTACATATAAATATATGTAATATATATATAGACAGAGAATATATATATAGAAAGTTGAGCCATCCACTCAGAAGAAGAGCTTTATAAAATGCATGAATATATAGCTTATAGAGAGCGAGAGAGAAACTTAGTCATGCCTTGGTATGACCCAGACGATAGAGATCTTCATTCAGCTCGGTCGACTCAATCAAAACCTTGGAAGCTTTCTTAGGATCAGTAAGGTCCTTAATTCCACGGGGATTCAAAATCTGGTACCTGTTGATATTCATTTGAGACATATAAAACATAATGAGGTACAGATCATGCGAAACTAAAGAAAAATTCCACCTCTACACAGAACAACAAATTATATATAAATGAATATATATATAAATAGGAAGACAGCACTTGATACATTGGATTTTGGTGCAGAACAGAAGAGTGAGGATACGATAGTTGATTTACATGTGGATTGGACCTTGGGTTTATCTAAACAACAAGTGAATATACATTAAAGTATGCGTGCCTTGGTGTTACCAATGCGATACAAGTCGGGGTCCAGTCCAACCGCTTCCAAACACTTGGTGGCTGCGTTCTTAGGCAACTTTTCAGCTGCCATGACAGCAGGTGCCAGAATCATATAACTAAAGTTAATTTCAATAGAAGTTAATTATTTTAGATACTTATTTAAGAGAGAGAGAGAGAGATAGAGAGATACAAGGAATGGAAGCTCCAGTGTATATACAAGACTTGTGCTCAGCTAAGGGCTAAGAGTAACTAACGTATAGAGTATATATAGTATAATGTCTAATGTCTAAATGTCTAATGTCTTAATGTCTATTTAAGTGTCCAGGCGATAACTTACCGCATCTTGAAATCGGGGTAGACCATTCTGTTGGGGAAACCCTTACGGCAAATACGGATACCTTCAAGCACACCGTTACAAGTGAGCTGATGCATGACCAAGTGGGCATCAACCATGCCAGGCTGTTTCATTTCATTGGGAATGATGCAACGGACGAAGTGAGGCTGTGTCGAGCGCAGAGTTGTCATCAAGCTGTTCAACTGCTCCTTGTAGGCAGACGACACTGTGGCGAAGCCACCGCCCTTCTTGCCACGACCGCCCTTGGCCTGTTCACCGCCACCGGACTGACCAGGATGATCAGCGAAGATTTCGATCAGCAGTTTGTTCTGCGACTTCTTGAACTGATCGACAACGGTGTCGTTCAAGGGATCCTTGTTCTTCTCCAACCAGCCGGTGATGTTATAGGCGACAACACCAGCATAATGGCCAATAGCAAAGTGAGCTGCCTGCTGGCCGGGCTTTGGTGGCTTGGGCTTCTGGAATGGAGCCGACTTGCCCAAATGGGTGTTGGTCAGCTTCTCCGAGAAGGTCTGATCGGTGGCCTTGGGGAACATAGACTCTTCCTCCAGGATGGACAGGATACCCATAGGCTGTAGGAGAACACAAGCAATTTCTCAAGTTTAGTATAGCTGCAATTTGGAGCACAGATCGATTTTAGTAAGAAGCACGCATTAGACTGGAAGTAGTTGAGTCATTTTCTTTGGAAGCAACATAACGCTGAACATCACTAGATATACAAATGAAGACAATTAATCAATTAGTACATTTAACTTACCCGCTCGTTAATTGTATATATATATAGCATATATATATATATCTATACATATGCAGATTAGATCTATTAAGTTGCTGGCTTTTTTAGTCTAGGCATTCTTATGGCTATGGTTATCAAAATGCTTGCAGTGCAAATTATTGTTAGATTAGATCTTTTTTTTTTTTTTTTTTTTAATTTCTTTGGCAATTGTGTATTTAGATGGTCAGTTGCTTGGCTATCTGTCTCGAAGATAGTTGTGGACCCTATACCTTTTCAATCAAATCAATACACAATTGCAGATCCATGCCGAAATCAATGAAGGTCCATTCGATGCCCTCGCGCTGGTATTCTTCTTGTTCCAAAACAAACATGTGATGGTTGAAGAATTGTTGCAGTTTTTCGTTAGTGAAATTGATGCACAATTGTTCGAAACCGTTGTACTGTATATATATTTTGATCGGAAACGGAACAATATTTGAACATAGATAGCCGGGTTAGTCATATATGATCAGAGTGTGTGTGGATTTTGATTTATTTCTGTTAGTTACTTGGGTTTCTGACTTCTGCCCCTTGGACGTGTGTATTCACGGTTCCTAAGGTCGCTAGCGAAACTTGGGTGTGTGTGTGTGTGTATGGGCTTGGGAAGGTGGATATAGAAGAGCTTGTAAGACTCGTCCATATATAGACAAAGTGCTGCAATAAGTACACTTTCTACCTGGGTTCATCAGTTTTAGATGAATTACCAGATACGAGCTTCATATAATATAATCCTTAAAGTAATTGGGGAAAACAACAATAACACTTAAGTGCTTAAGGAAAGTGCAAGATATATGTATTTCGAGTGCGGATCGAGTTCGACGAACCTTTTCAATCAAATCAATACAGGCCAACAAGTCCATACCGAAATCGATGAAGGCCCAATCAATACCTTCCTTCTTGTATTCTTCTTGCTCCAAAACGAACATGTGATGGTTGAAGAATTGTTGCAACTTCTCGTTGGTGAAGTTAATACACAGTTGCTCGAAACCGTTGTACTAATTTGTGCATGGGTAAGGATTTCAAAAGGTAAGGTAAACATTTTAAACAAGTGCTTTGGGATTACAAAAAGTACTGAGGTGCTTGACATACAGAGAGAGAGAGAGAGATAGAGAGTGCTTGTGTGAGTGCCCCTGCACACATAAGGTATAGTGAAATCAATCCATTCACACACGACATGACAGTTTGTTACCTGGTCTTTCTAGTTGCCTAGGAGCTGAGAATTGCGGTTGCTTTGCCTTTTGGAAAACATATATATTCGAATAAATCGGTGCTAAAACATACAACAAACAAGATTTTTTTTTTTGTTGCCTTTTGGCGGCTTGTGCGAGTGGGACGCATAACATTTGGAAGTGGACAAAAGTACACACAAATATATTTATACATAGAGAGAGGTTAGCTTAAGCACCTTTTCAATCAGTTCGATACAGGCGAGCAAGTCCATACCGAAATCAATGAAGTCCCAGTGAATACCCTCTTTGGTGTATTCTTCTTGTTCCAATACGAACATGACATGGTTAAAGAATTGTTGCAATTTCTCATTGGTGAAGTTAATACACAACTGTTCGAAGCCATTGTACTACGTTGGATAGGGGGAATATTTACATATTATACTGAGCAGTACTAAAGTTTATATTTCTTTGTAATTGAAGTAACTCTGTGTGTGTATGTGAGTGAGTGCATGGAGTGTGCATCTAATTGGAACGTGTCCAAACATTTTACCCAAGTAAACCCATATACCTAGCTTGTGAAGAGACGTGTTAGCTGTGTGGACGTCAATGATTCAAGCCGAATTTGATTCGAGTTGAGCTCATTGACTGTCACAGCAGCTCATCAGCTGCGGCTATGGCAGGCAGCCTAGGTCAGGAATTCTGCAATCCTATGAACAGAAGTCCTTCCATAAGAATCTAAGTGATTCTCTGGCAGTATTTCCGTCACAAGACTTCTTGGTCGTCCTGGCGAAGTAGACCTCCCACCATAGACACAGCTGACAAGCGCAAGTTGTTGTCCTGTCCTCGAATACTCACGTCGAAGATTTCAAAACCAGCAATATCCAGTACACCAATGAAATGCTGACGCTTCTGCTTGGTATCCAGAGTCTCGTTACACTTCTTGACCAGCCATTTGAAGAGACGATCGAAGACACCCTTGCACAGAGCACCGATGGAGTTGGTGACCTGTTGGACGTTACGGCCCTGGGTGACGAACTCGTTACCGACCTTGATGCGGGGCTTGAGCAAGTTCTTGTACAGCTCAGCGGTGTCGCAGCCGAACAGCTTGGACACACGGCCACCCTCCTCTTCACCATCCTGTTCAGCCTGCTCCTCGCGACCACGTTGCTTGAACTTCATGCCACCCATGTGCATGACAGCGGCGGTGATCTTGTAGACATCCTCCTTCTCCTGCTTGGTGAAGCCCAAGATGTCGAAGGCTTGCTATATATACCAAATGGATGACAACAAGTTAGTTTTCCATTCAACATTTCTCTAGCGTGTTTAGTGGAAGGTTTTGTCAGCATTATTTCTGGGTTTATTACAGCGTGCTTATTTTATATTTTCTTTTTACGTTTGTTGAGTGTAGCTTACGGACTAGTTCATGCGGCATGCTTAAGTCAACCAAATTAAGATCCAAAATTACTAGCGGCATGCAAAGATATATATATGTATATATTAAAAAATAGCGCTCGATTAGTAGACCTATATAATGTGCTAAGTTTGGTTTCAACATGACAATGTAGTTTTCTTCTTCTGTTTTACCAGGATGTTTAGCTTAAATATTCCGGAATCGATAGACAGCTTGCTTTGGCTTATAGACTAGATATTGGTGTGGAGGGTTCTGGGGATATAATCGTGCGTGCCGTGTGTATGTAGATGTATTCTTGTGTGGATATATACATATATTTATTGGATAACTCTTAACCTGTGTACGGCGCTCAAGTCAAGTTGAGGAGCCCGTTAGAGAGTAGAACTACATACAAAGGACTTAAACATTCGAACGATTTGTACGCAACGCTCGTGTAAATTGGTTTTCATTTGGTACAAATCGCACACTAACCGGGAGATATAGTATACACACAGATATCGTAGATTTATATATATATAGCATATATATAGACTAATTGCATACACATTCCAAAAACACAAATTAGATCAGTCCATTGAAGTCGTATTAAGTACAGTTACAGACAGGTAAATCTGCAAGTAGATTTAAAGGGATGCTCAAAAAAAAAAAAAAAAAAAGAAAAGAATCGGGCAAGGGATTCGTCATTCGTCATACAAATCTTACGCTATGGGCATTCCAATCAAAAACACACAGAGAAAAGACTAAGTACTGGCTATATATGTATCTGTGGATACATATATAGAGAGAAAATATGTAGTACTAGGTCTGGAAACTGGAAATCGGGTAATCAAATGACATATAAAAAACATATAAAATATTGATTCTGTGGGCGTGTAGGTGTGTGTGGTACGAATGTCGTTCAGACAGTACCGGAAACATAGATAGTCCCAATACATATATATCTAGATAGGTTCGATCGATCTACTATATATGTATGTGTGGGCCTACAACTGTCGTCACTTACATCTGCCAGCTGGAATTCCTCAGAGTCGTCGATACTGGGCACAGTGACCTTGCCCTGGGATACGTTATAGTAGTCGTAAATGTTATCAGAGAGGTAGCACATCTCTACATATATCGTCGGAGAGAAGGTATTTTTTGTTTGGTTTAAACAGCAACAACAACGTGAAAAAAAATAGAAGTATAGAACAGAGCTTATGGTCTAAGTCAGATATGGTTTTGATAAAATCGGGATCAATGTGGTCTCTCAGTGTACGTGTGTCTGTGTGTGGGCGTGTGTGTGCGTGTGCTGCGCAGTGCTGTGTTTGTGTGTTCAGGGTCGACGTCTAACCCTGGTGCAATTGACGTGTATAGATATTATTATATTTAAGCCAGGAGCGGGCTTCTCTCAAGTACCTAATGGCATTTCTAATACACAAAACATATTTGTTTAACGTTCTACCCGGTGTCAAAAAGCGAGAATTGTACAACAAAATTTTGGATAGCTTAGGCCTACAGAGACCTCCTGCTCCCAGCGTTTTGGGATAGGTATTACGGTTGCATATAAAACTAGGTAAAAAGTGCAAAACGCGATAGATATATACTGACAAAGAAAGTTGAAGAGTGACAGAAAGGAAGAGAAAGAAAGAGAGAGAGAAGAGAAAAGTGTGTGATAGTAAAAGCGTAAGATAATTCCGGAACAACATTTGAAAATTAACACACTGTAAAATATATATACAAGTTTATCATAGCTACTACCATATACTTTTAAAAAAAATCGGTGTACGTTACAAAACTTCAAATTGTGGATAAAAGAGAGCGATAGAGAGATAGAGAATACAAGTTATAGAGAGATATATATATTTTTAAATATTTTACAATAGTTCTGTTTGGGAGTAGGGTATTACTTATTTTGATTGATTGGATTGATTGATTCTACGTCAACTTACGTCAGTTAACTCAAATTCTTCACCATCGTTGACACCGGGTATCCGTGTTTTACCTTGGCAAATGCCAGGATAATCACCAATATGTTGGGTAAGAAATACCATCTCTATTTATTGATTGGATTGATTGATTCAATTATTTCAAATACTCCACGAAATTGTAAATGTGTAAAAAAGAGTTTTGTTTCTATATAATGAGTTCGGCCCTACCTAAAGCAAATACTAACTAGGTTTTCGATTTTCTTTTTTTTTAGTTTATGTTTAGGGTTAGAGTTAATATTAGGGTTAGGATTAGGATTAGGTTTACATAAATATTTATTGCTTAGCTTTTGCATTTGATAAAGCGGTATGATTTTTTTTTGTTTTTGGGAGACGAAAATGACAAAGGTTAACACACATTGAAAGAGCTATATATCGATAGATAGAGTTTCGAATTTTGAGATATGTTCGTATAGAGAAGACAACATTGAAGAGACAACATATATTTATATATACAGAATGTACGAAGAGAATATTAAGTTGATTTTGGATTAGAACACAAATGTTGTTTGTTGTTGGAATAGTTATGGATTTAGATCGGTATAAGTAACCATGTTCTGTATGGCCTTACATCCACAGCGATCCATTCTTCGGCATCGTTAACACTTGGTATTGTCGTTTTGCCTTGTGATACGATACGATAGTCGTAAATGTTGTTCGATAGCAGACAATAGTCTATATATTGCGATAGATATATAGAATATACCGCATAGACAAACAATATTTAACGATTCGTATATGATTTAAATGTGTGTATTTGTTTTTGGAGGGTATGTTGGGGGTGTACATATATGTAAAAGGTAAGAAATTTCAGCATTTAATATGAAATGTCTATAATATGTATTGTATTAATGGGATATCAAATGAGTTAGAGGAAAATAGGTGAGGGTATATTTGGGTATATTGAATGGATAGAGCTCGCTCGCGATACTATTAAAGCCTTCAACATATTCCAATAATCCGTATCTTTGGATGGTTTCGTTTGGCAATTTGGAATAAATGTCAGCTACAGCTAAAGCGTGTAGACGTATCTGTCTTTGGCCTACGTAAACGCTACGATATACGATAAACGATAACGATAACGATAGCTATGGCAAAGAGTTAAATTGAAAAAAAAAATTATATAAATTACTTCAATTACGATAATACGTAAAGTCTAGTAGTAAGTAAAAATACAATAAAAAAGAACAAATAAAGTAAAAACTTTTTGCACAATTACATCGGTGAGGATGAATTCCTCAGAATCATCGATACTGGGCACAGTGACCTTGCCCTGGGAGACAATGTGGTAATCGTAGATGTTATCGGTCAAAAGACAGATATCTAAACAAATATTTGAGTAGATATTAATTAATATTGCCTGTATATGTGTGTGGGAGTGTGTGTGAGTGTATGTGTGTGTATGTGTTTTTGTGTTCAGTTGTTGAACCACCTAAACCACGGCTAAAAATCAATACTTTTATAATAAATAGAGACAAGAGACAACTCTTGCTCTACCTAAGATGTATACATATACTATTTGTATATATAAAGTGTGTGAGAGAGAGAGATATGGATGATGGTTGATGAGCGACATTGTGAACTTCTGTGTATACCTTTAACACCGGGAACGGCACCAGACATGATCTGGTAGAAGATGTGGTAAGAGCGCTCCAGCGACTGCTGGGAGATGACACGAGCCTTCTCCAACAGATCTGTTAAAGTAGATGAAATATGTATATATAGTAGCAGTTGAGTATACTACAAGATGTGAAGACTTACAGGTCTCAATATCAGCACCAGCCAGTTTACCAGTGGGACCGAAATGGATACGGATGAATTTACCCTGTTCAATTCGGAGTACAATTTAGTTAAGATGTATCTAAGTTGCTGAGATTTGTATACTTACGAAACGAGAGGAGTTATCGTTACGCACGGTCTTGGCGTTACCGAAAGCCTCAAGCACAGGATTGGTCTGGACAACCTGATCTTCCAGGGAGCCCTTGTTCTTCTGCGACTCATCCTTCTTGGTCGAAGCGCCCACAGTGGCGAAGTACGCAATGACCTTCTTCGTGTTCTCAGTCTTACCAGCACCAGACTCACCGGTAATCAACATAGATTGATTCACGTGGTTGGTCAACATGTCGACGTAAGCACCGTCAGAAATGGCGAAAATATGGGGTGGCACCTCATTACGGCGCTTACCACGGTACATCTTAGCGCAACGGTTAGTATAGACGGGGTAGCGCTTGTAAGGATTGATGGCAACGCAGAAAAGACCGGAGTAGGTCTATATACGCCATAACGAAGCGGAGAGAAAATTTATAGAAATTAATAAGACGAAATTTGAAAATTTAACGATTTTTGTTAGATTCACAATTTTTTTTTTTTTTTTTTTGTGGTTTTTAGTTAGTATTTTTGGGTTCTCTAATAACATTGGTAGACCTTTGACATAAATGTTTTTGTTTTGGTGTTTTCATGTCATGCTTTAGAGAAGCCCTCCTTAAAAAAAGTTTAGTAAAGGGTTTTTTATTATTATTCTTTCTAATTTACTTTTTGTTGTTGTCTGTATGGTTTTTTTGTTTTTTGTTTTTTTGTTTTCATAGTCAACCAGTTTTTGGCGTTCGATATTTATTTAAAGTTTTTTGTGGGTTTTTGGTTTTGTGAGAGAAATTTATGAAGATCTGTATTGATCCTTACAAGGTGTCAGCTCAGCATCCATTGTATATGTTTTGCTGTGGTGAGTGTTTGATGTGTATGTGTTTGTGTGAAACCGTTTTTCATTTCCAGTGTAGCCTTCATCGGACTGGACGGCTGAATTTGTTCGTATTTAGTAGAAGCTTTGTTAGGGCGTACAAAATACAAGTTGTAAATGGGGTTTTTAGCGAGGTTTAGGTATAAGATTTATAGAGCTGAATGAAAAGATGATTTTTTTTAAGGTTTTGTGAATTTTTAATAAATAAACTACTTTAACAGAAATATACTTTAGTCGTATTTGATGGCATATTTCTGGGCATTGAATTTGGAAAAATATTTATTTGTTATTTCAATGATGATTTTGGTTTCAAAAGCATTTTAGTAACATAGAACACGTTGATTTTTTTTTTCTTTGATATTGCCATACCGGTACGGCAATTACTTACATAGATGAGCTTGTGGTAGTATCTCTGCCTCAAGTTATGGAGCACAGAGGCATCGTTAAGGTATGTCAAGTTAGACATATCCTCAGCTTTTTCGTATTTCGGTGGGTTCACCTGCTGGAGCTGATCTTTCTTGAAGTCTTTCGTCTAGTTTTTTTTATGTCAAACAGTCGACCCATTTCATAACCCAAATTTTTGTTTTTTACATTTTATTATAGTTGTTGGTTAGGCGTGGTTAGCAGTTCGTTTATATTTTGATTTTTTTGAGAAAAGAGACCGAAAAAAAGAGAAACCCATATATTAGTGAGTTTCTGACTTGGCACACTTACGTAGATAAGCTTATGATAATAGCGCTGGCGCAGATTGTGCAGCACGCAAGGTGTGTTCAGCACGGTCATGTCAGCCATATCTTCAATTTTTTCGAATTTCGGTGGATTGACTTTTTCCACCTTCTCGGATTTGAAATCTTTTACCTAGTCATATATAGTACATTAATGTAGATTATGGTTTTTGGCAATGAGACAATCTAACCAAAAGGGTGCCGCATTAGATGATATTGGCTAAAGCAAGTATTTTTGTAGTACCAAAAATGTTTGTTTTAGCCGATGTCAGTTCATGTTGCACCCAGTCCAACCATAAAACTCATTTTACTATATAGAGTCTAGGTTCAATTGGTCCGGCATTATTTACCTCTCCACCAGGCAGACCGACAGAGACGATATCGCCCTTGGTGGCCTTGATCTCACCAAGGAGATAGCCCTCCTTCTCATCGGGCACCCAACAACTCTTCTTCGAGTCATAGGGTTTCGATTGATCGATACGTCTTTGTTCCAAAGACACGAACAGGTATGGGGTGGGATCCTCATCCTCCTGGCTGGCTAGTGGCTTCGGCATCTTGGTTAAATTTCGCTTTTAAACTTAAAAACTCGAGAAATTATAATTGGGACTATTCAAAAATTCTTGTTTCAATCGCGTCGTGAGCCCAAAACTTCCCTGTAATATAAAGAAGAATAAATAAATATTATAATTGTTTTTTATTATTATTATAATTGTTTTTTTTTTTTTTTTTTTTTTTTTTTTGGATATTTCTCAAGATTCTGTTTTCAAATTTTCAAATCATTTTTTGTTTATTTTATGTCTTTGACCCATTTTGGCAGCAGACGAAGCACAGATCTCGCTTTGTATGTGCCTGTGTCTATTTATTTTTGATATATTTCTGGATATATTTTTGAGTTTTCCGTATATGTACATGTTTCAATATTTCCACGAAAACTTTTCAATTATTATTTTTCTTTTTTTTTTTTTGTAAATTTCGTAACCGGATATTCGTTTGTTCGATCACCTCCCTCGATTCAGTTAATTAATTAGGCCCCGTTATTGTTCTTGTTGTTGTTGCTTATAAATAGTGTTCGAAAAGGAACAACAACAGCATAAATTGACTTGTGTGGGTTGTCGCCTAAATATAGATCAGTGCCATATACCCGCAACATATATAGATCTTGCGTGTCCGCGTCGCGTCTATATGTATGCTCTATGTGGGGCGTTGCTATTATTACGTAATGCCGAGTTTTTCACTCAATTTCCCGTTGAAATAAATATGTATTATATAACGTTTCAGAATGCTGGTTTCACTGATTTACCGCTTATTTGATAACTTCGATTTATCACTCACTTCGCTAGATTTGACGTGGATTTTCGAACTTCCCACGTGATATATTGTTTTATTCCTCAAATATTGACTCGGCGTGTGTTCTAAAACACACAAGTTGCTATAATGCAATGATCGCATTTGACACGCTTCTAGAGCGTTGCGATTTAAGCGATATATCTGTATGTATATATAATTCGAAAATCGGCCGAATAAAAAAGGCAAAACAACGGACACTACACGAACTTTCAACGAATGCGTTATTTTTAAAATTCTCGAAATTATTTCGAAATTAAAACACACACTTATATATAGAGAGAAGCATACATACATACGTATATGTATGTATCGTTAGTCTATATGTATTGTTGCGAAGCTTTTGCTTTTCCCATTCGAATCACCGCATGCCGTTTTCTAATACATATGTTCGCTATATCGTTCTCTTTCTAATGTCTATGGTTATTTTTAAAACATTTTCGAAATATTTCGCTCATGTATATATATACATAAATCTATATATATATATGATATCGACTGTGCGCTCTTTTTGTGTACGCACAGGTATTCAGGTATACTATATGATTTGTTCTAATCTAGTAATTCGAAATACTATTACAGCATTTTCGAATTCGAGCAAGTAATTGAAACGCAGATGTGCTATCTCTTTCTATATAAGGCATTGATTGCAATTATCAACAATTAAATATGTATATGAAATTTGGACAAAATACTTTTTGAATTCTTTTGTAAATTTTTAAAAGTATTTTCAAATTATTTTTAAAGTAATTTGAAATGGAAACTATGCATGTGTAGGTATTATTAATTTAATATATATAATTTTTGTTTTTTTTCAAGGCTTTGAAAACTTTTTTTAACTGTATGGAAATAACAACTATCCTTCAATTGATATTGACATGATTATGTTATATGAAAGAGAAGTTTTCTCGTATAAACTGGGTATTACACAAGACGCTGATTATGCGTGAACAGAACTCGAAATCGAATTCGAACACGTTGTCTTTTGGCTTCAAGGTTTAATTAAAGTAATATGAAGCAGAGTTACGTAGTTTACTGTTCTTTTTTTTTCGTTATCGAAAATGTGAGTTAGTTATAATCCAGTTAAGGGCGTTTCGAATAGGTTGTAAAATAAATCCAGAGTTGAGATAAAGCGTATTCCGAGTCACTTTTCAATTGGTATTTATTTTTATGTTGCTTTTTTACCGTTAAGAGTTTATTGTTCTCGGCAAAGATCCTTTGAACAGGATAAGCCACAAAGGTCAACGCACACACACACACGATTTATATATGAAATTTAGCTTTTTTTCTTTTTTTAGTTTTTTCGGCAAAAAGGTCAAATTATTGCCGTTTCTTTTACACTTTCAGCTGAAATCGCAGAAGTTTACTATACTGTGATGCGATTTGCTGTGCTATGCTGTGTCTGCTGCCGCTTGAGAATATCCAAAAAATTAGATCGCACATCAAAGGTGTTGCACTTACGCGCTCGAAAGCCGTTCTGAACCGTGCAACCGGTAAACTTGCCTTTTATACGTGGCAATTTGATACCCCATAATCTGTGCCGCACAATCGTGAAAAAAGCTCTCAGGCTGTCTCTGTATTGGTAAGTGTGTGTTTGCGTGTGTGTGCGTGAGGTGGCTGGCTATTGCTGTTTGTGCTACGTCTCGGCATTTTCTTGCTCCCTTTTTCGGTCTATCAGCGTCTTGCGACTGTCCCGTTGCTTTCGTTGTTGTTGCTCTTCTTCTTCACGGCGCCCACCGAAGCAAGTGGGCACTGCCGATGTGTATGTGTTCATCGCTGTCTCGCTGAGGCTGTGTGTGTGAGAGTGAGCAAACTATGATGCAATCGCAACAACAGCAGCAGCAGGATCCATGCGAGAGTGAGCGAAAGCTTCGCAACGATTGCGTGAGCACACTCTCTCACACGTACATAGTAATTGAGCAAGCCGTTGTGTGCGTGTATGAGTGTATTGACTATATTTCAATGACAAATTTTGCATGTGTAAAAATCCTTGTAAATTGTTTTTGTTTGCATTGCGCTCTTCAGTATGGTCGCTCAAGAGAGCACGGTCTCTCTCCGTCTCTCGCTTTCTGTGTCTTGTAAAGCTTTTACTTATTTCACACATCATTTTTTGTTGCTTTGTTTGTTGTTTTTTGTTTTACTTGTTTTTCTTGTTGCTCGGTGATCATTTTTCGCTATTTGTTTGATGCGATTCTTTTCTGGCCACCTCAATGCCAATTTGATCTGCCACCGGCTCAGAAGGGAGTGGGGGACGTTACCGAACCGTTCATTGTTAACCAGCAGCAGTTAATTTGATTAGAGTAAAGGCAAATCAGCTGTCTTGAAAAATTATAGAATGGAGCTGCTCGATAACAAAGAACAAGTTCGAGTTTTACTTCGATATTCTACAAAGTATTTGTTACAAATAACGCATTGCTACCAATCGCGAAAATTCTTGTGAACTTCAAAAAGCACGCACACATACACACATGCATAGAGAAAGGCCGCAGACGCCAGCGTTACAGATACATCAGCTAGAGATACAGATGCTAATAGATACATAGATACTGATGAGAAGTGCCAAATCAAATAAATTGTTGTCGGCGTCCTTCAGCGCAATGCAATGCATTTTTTTCAATGCTAAACGAAACGCTCAGCGTGCAGTTCACACTGCGCTGCTGTGCTAAACATAGGTACAATCCTAACCCATCCGCCCTGTTCGGCGTTTTTCATAAGAATGTGAATCCTTTCAACGCAGCGCACATTCTGCGCGATTCCCAGATTCCTAAATTACCCACCAAACACAAAAATAATAATATAATATAGAAAATACAAACTCAGAAATACCTTTCATAAATGATTTGAATATTAAAACTAACAAAGAAACGAAAAATATATACACATACATATATAAAATCAAATGCCAAGACAAACAAATTTTGTGAAAATTTCTGAAAAATAAAATTAAAAAAAATTTTTTTTTAGCTTATTTATAGTTATAAATTTTGATTCGCTTTCGCCACAACGTGCCTGAAAGTCTTTCATATGCGTAGCATAGACGTGGGCGGGGTGGAGCGGTAGGTTGGATAGGATCTTTGCGCCGCCAACGCTTGTTGAATGGAATCTTCATGAAACTTTATAAACTGAAAAAACCAAAATATTCATATTCAACATTTTCTATGCTTGCTTTCAGCCAGATGAGCAATATCCTCACATATAATGTGCTTCGCTTCTTTTCGCACATAAGATAAAATGATCATAATTTTGTTAGTCTCTTTTCGAATTTCATTTTATATTTTTTTTGAGAAAATGTTTTTGTGTATTTTGTTGAAACACAATCTGCGACATTGTCAGAAATAATTTTACGCAATTTAACCAAAAAACAAAACCAAGCAGAAGAGGAAGAGTAGCAGATAGAGAGATCCAACAACAATTGCGTCGCATATTGCCAACATCAACACAATTTGAAATAACAAATTTTTTTTTGCACAGATTTGAAATCAGAAAGATAATTTTATGTGTTTTGACATACACGTTTTACTTGAGACCCAAATATCTATAATAGATACGATTTTATAGGGTATGCGCTGATTTGTCGCGAATGTTTGATTCGTGCCATTCGAATGTTCCAGAAATCAGCAATGGCATTTTTAGTTGTTTCGCTATAAAATCAAACAATTTTTGTATACTCTTTATTGACCTGAAAATATAAATGTTTCTTTATTTTTATTCTTTTAATAATACTAATAATGCCAATAATACTGTTCTACCTCCAAGCAGGGAGGAGCGTGTTCCTGTAGAGATTGAGTACCTAGTTCCGTTCTTCACCAAGTGAAAGTCAATCCCCTATTTAGAATGTCAATATGTAAAATTGAATAAAGTGTTTTAAACTCCCTCGCAATAAATACAAATAAAAATTAAATATATTTAGTATTTTCTATATGAATATAATTATAATATCAGATATGTATATGTAACAATTAATACTAATACTATTGCTTTTTCTAATATTATGTGAGCCTATTGATATATGTGCTTGCATCATCCCTTTTCACATTCTAAAGTTATATATTTATTAACTTATATTATATATAGAGTATATTAATAACTAATAATTTGGTTGACATGCATTATGAGACCGTCTTTTGTTAGCTACTTCAGATAATTCAGAGCGATCGCCCAGTATTCGCATTGATGATGTTGTTTACTGCTGCATATAGGAAAGCAGATCCCCCAGAATAAATGGTTGTCCCCAATTGTCACTGTTGTTGTTGCTATTTATTGTTGCTCTTTGTTGTTGTTGTTGTTTTTGTTGCTCTCATTGTGTAAATGAGAGAAAATTTTCGGTTTTGAGTCATTGACGCAAAGAAATTTTTGCATTTTAGTGTCAAGATGTTTGGCATGCGCAACACAAAATGTTTCAAGATGAAAGGGGCGCCGAGTAGAGGGCGTGGCTGGCAAAATGCGAGGCAGCAACAATTATTGCAAGCAATGGGCTATTTCAGAGGCAACGTCAAACGATGTCCATCAAATGCCCGCCACTGCAACGGCTGCCAAAAAAAAACTAAACATCCCACAAGCTCACCAAATAATAGAGGATATATTGTGAGGAATTGAGAATAATTAAAAATGGGCTCATGATATATGGGCTATCATATTTGATCGTAAATAGATTGGAAATTAAAGGCGATACAAATTGATGGGGTAAAAATTATGATTTTGCAGTCAAAAGATATGAGGGATATGAATTTTGGAATTCTCTCAGGAACTTGTTATGGTTGAACTTTTAATCTTAAGGAACAAAAACTCATAAAGTATTTGGATATTTTTTTTTTTTTTAAATTAATTTTACATTTAAATATGCTTAAAACTTTATATACCAAATCGCAAACTTACTGAAACGGAACCAAAATCAAGTCCAAATTCCTTTTAAATATAATTCACAAAATATATATAATAAATTCCTTAAACAACTTGAATCCCAGTTCCTAACTCCTCTAACGAACCCAATGTCTTAAAATAGTTTCCAATCTAGCTTAAGTTAAGTTCATCTTCAAAAAAAACTTGATCCGGTTCATTTGTGAGCCCACGTTATAGAGTTCCATAAGTAACGCCGGCTATTTGCTTTCCTTCTGGCAAAAACTGCAGAAAATTTTGTTGCTTGAGCAATTGGTGCAGAAAATATTTTTGTAAAACGGCAACCGTGACCAAAATACATACATATATTCTATAGATAACTCTTGTCTTTCTCTAAATGCATTGGAACATATCCAAATTGTCGGTATAAAAATATCTATCGTCAGGTCCGATGTAGCCGGTCGTCGTGCAGTGACTGTCTCTAATCTCTTTGTATCCCACTCTCGCTACCTCTCTCGTGCCCACTCTCTCCCTTGTTTGCCTGCTTAGGTGCCCCATCATGATCAGATCGTTACCAGGTAGCCGAATCCATTTGAAACGCTCGTAAATAATTGCAAATGAATGAATACTTCCTGAATTACGGCACACAGCATTATGTAAGATCTGCAAGATATGACAGATATAAGATATCTGTGAGTCGACAGACGATTCCTTCACAATTATGTTAAGTTCATTCGCCGTTAAATAAAGTAAAGTCCACTTGCAACTGTCAATCACTAATGCTTCCATCAGCTGTTTTCCCGTTTTGCACTAGTTTGGCATTGAACCAGCTCTATATGATTTATGACTACATCAATTATGTTCAAAATATGTATAGAAAAAAAACAAAACTACTCCATCATCATCTTGACATCTTTTTAAGCAACAGAACAATAAAATACAAACGGATAAAATTAGTAACAATCTTATAATAATTAACCTTAATATTTATTTAAGGTAAAATTAAAAGTAATTTGTTTTTTTTTTTTTTTTTTTTAGTTCTGGATGTTTTTTAGCATTCAAAATCGATATATGTGTGAGATAAATGTTTAAATAAAAGTTGTCATTATTTTTATTATCTAACAAAAAATTGCCCTTCAAAATATTCTTTTATTATTCTGATAGTAAATGTTATCTGAATTGATCTCCTTATTTTAGGTTTACATTTAAGATATATTAATAATAATTGCATTTTATTTATTTATTTGATTTTTGATAATAATCAGACCACGACGTTTTTTAAGTAGTTTCCTATAATTTTATTTTATTTATTTATTTTTTTTTTTTCATTTTACATTTACAAAAATATTTTTTATTAACTAGAGATAGGTTTGATTGATTTTTTTAACAAAATTGTACTGTACCCAACATAACTTCACTTTACCTATCCTTGACTTGACTTTAACGTTAACTCTAACCTCAAATTACCCTTACAAAAAAAAAAATTATTTATAATATTTTTAGCTTGAGTTAGGCCAAAATGCCTCTTATAACAAACCATTTAAGCTTTGCCATTGACATTTTGTAATATATTACTACTGTGTGTGTGGTAATATATTGATTAATTGCCCTGGCTCAATTGAGAATCGCACACGCATATTAAAATATATAGACTTATATATATATATATATATATATATATATGCATATTTACATCTGACCAAAACATATGTATATACATATACATATATGTGCAAATATCGTTTCTTAATTAGCCAATAAAATCGAATCATTTCGACTTAGTCACTGATGTGTGGAGCATTAAAATTATTTTGGTAAGCATTTGTCACCCAATTAAATTGACTGCAGTTCAAGCAATGCGAGTGCAGAATTTAGATAGACATAGATGCACATATATGCATCTGTAGAGTCCGCCCAGACTTTTTATTAATGATGAGTGAAAATTATAAATGAAAATATTTTAATTCAGTGGCAGCCGCTGCGACCCTCCGCTGGCTAAGCAGCGCCCCATTGGCGACGCCACTGTGCGCAATTGATTAATCATATGCGAAATGCTATAGACAGCCAACTCAAGTGACTCAGTACAGTACAGAGGTACATGCATATACATATATATCTATATATATACATATATCTATATGTAGATATTTTTCAAATTTATTAACGACAAGCGAAAAGTATTTTTAAAGCATATATCACACTCCAAAATTAATGTGCAGGTAAAAGATAGATAGATATATGTACTAGATAGGTATATACAAGTGTATATATACATTCAGGTCAAATCATATCCTTAATGCCTGCCATAGTCAGGCCATGTGCTGAGCTGTCCCAAAAAGCAAACTGAATATAAACAACAGTTTATATACTCTGACTATATACTAACTAGCCCTATGTGTATACCTCTGTCTCTCTCTCTCTCTCTCTTTCCGTCTCTCTATGTGTGTGTGTGTGTGTGTGTGTATCTACTAAATCTAAAAAACATTCATATGCGTTTAATATAGCCGCTGCTTTGGTCTAAATTTAAAACAAAAGCTATTCAGTTGCGAAGAAGCGTAGAACTTCAACACAAATGAACATTTTTTTTTATTTTTTTTTTTTTCATTTCGACTGTGCAGCCGTATCTCGTGGCTATTTCAAAATATATACACATATATCTAGACGAATATCTAAAATTTACTAGCTAGACAGAGATAGAGAGATAGTGAGGGACAGAGACAGAGATAGTTGAGGAGAGCGAGATAGCTGGGCCAAGCGAATCTGTGGCTGTGTCCTGAGCAAAGCATACGCCGTGTGGTACGTCTAAAGAAAAGTATCTCACAGATACATTTAGCTTTATCTGTATCTGCATCTGTATCTGTATCTGTATCTGTCGCTAGTAAAGCAAAACTCTTGCGGCAGTCAGCCAGAGCCTCACAGTCACATCCACACTCACATGTCCACACTCGCGTCCCGTTTCTGCAGCGCTGTGTTGGACTCTTCTTCACTTGTTTTATTTTTTCATCTATCTCGCAAAATGTTTCAATTTATCTATTTTTAGTCGCAAGTTTCTTTTTGTTTATTAGTTTTTGTGCCTTTTGGCCGACGTCTATGTATTAGTGTAGTATATAGTCGATATACATACACGTATATATGTATGTGTCTATATGTATTTGTGTAGCAGTGGGTCGCACTCGATTCGACTGATGTTTCGCCCCTCACGGCTCCTCGCCCCGCCCCTGCTCCGATTGAACGTCACAACTGTGGAATGCTTTGGCTCTGGCTCTTCCACTGGATACGCACACATTGTTTTAGCTTGTCTTTCATTTGTGATTTGCACCCCCAATTGTTATTGCTGTAAAGCTCAAGGTATATCTGAATACATACTCTCTACGTGCCACATACCTATATATGTATAAACATATACTTATGTATGTATGCCTTATACATATGCAGATATCTCAAGCATTCGATCAGAGCGCACAGAGCGCTAAGGTCAAAACATTTTGAGGCAAAGGTGTCATAATATATACATACACATATTTGTATATAATGCATATATGTATAGATACACCCATACATATGAGTATATACACCAGCTACTTTACGTAAGCTGGATCCGTACAGATCAGATCAATTAGATCAGCCAAAATTATTGAATTTAAGCGAAATATTTAAAAAACAAACAAGACAGAATGCTGCAGTCGGGCGTTGCTGACTGCATAATACTCGTTAATTTATTTTTGGTAAATCTTCACATGGAGTCTTCAGTAACTTGAGTGATAAATTTTGGAGCTCTAACTACCAAAGGTGCCATAGAGCATATATACCTCATTTTTAGACGGACGGACTGAAAGATTCACATTGCAGAAAACCAATATGCCCTTTTCATTTCATGAGCGAGCATAAATATAGAAATGTTCTACAATCTGTCATATATTCATAAAGAGATAAACATGTATGATAGATGTTTCTGATACACACTACATAGATATCAGCTTCGCAAATAGTCTAGGATCAAAGACAGAATCATAATAGAATTATTTAAAAATGTTTAAGAATTATTTTAGATGATTTTATATACAATATTTAAACTGTTCTACCTTAATTCTTTATTTCAAACTCCAAGCACATTAACTGTATATTTTCCATAGTAAATATATGTATATATACAAGTCTATATATATATATATATATATATATAATTTGTTATACTCGTGTATACCCATCATAAACAATTATAAAGAATATGTTTTGGCAATTTAACGCCCCAATAACCGCTTCGGTTAAATACAATACAAATCTATCTAACATATCTGGCAAACAAGGCCATAATCCGAATGAGCTGTACAAATGTTTTTTTGATACGCCGATTTATATAGTTACAGTTGCATTTGCCTACGAATATTTGGCTAGAGAACCAGCCCAGCACCTGGCGGGCGACCTTATCGATACACTTGGAGAAAACGGGCAATTAATAATATAAATATGATATAATAAATAAGAAAAATAACATAAAATGTAAAATGACAAAATTAAGTACATGCCAATAAATAATTATTAAGCAATTAAAATTGTGTTTAAAAAAAATATTAATAATTCAAAACAGACCCTTTCAATATAATTATTCATAGAGATAATGAGAAGTTTTTACAATTCATTAAAATAAATAATATAAAAAAAATTCTCATTAAATTTTTTCAACGATCTAAAAATATTTTATAGTAATAGAAAAACGGATAATGTTTATGCCTATTTGACTCTCTTTTCCCTCAGTGTAATATACTTTACTACATGGTATAAATCAATATTAGCTTATCATGACCAACTGTGAGAACTTATGCAGCAGGCCTAACAAAGATATTGCGGATATATCAGGGTCTACAACCATTCTAGACGAGACATTGCCATTCAATTGTTTTTCACTTTTGCGTGCGTTCGATCATGGGCTACTGGCTAGAGCTGCGCGCCTGGCTCCTGCGCGATCCTGCGAAGCTTATACGCTATCTCGTTCTCTTCATCTGCAGCATCATTGTGACAGTGCAGCTATACGAATGCTTCTCAAAACTATCCGATCCGCCTATATCCACGCATTCGTATTACAATGTGAATCAGACGATTGAAATGCCTGCCTTAACGATATGTCGTGAACCGCCCTACAGAGAGGAAGTCTTGTCAGTGAGTTTTGTGAAGGACATTTAATAAAACGAAGGATTTTTCGAAAACATTAGTGCGACATTATCAGTGCAATGAATAGTGCTATTCTTGGTTAATTTCAATAATTTCAAAAATAAAAAAATTAAAATTATCATTTAGTGTAACAGTTCGAAATACTTTCAACCTATTACTGTATATATGCAGTTTCTCTATATATAAGGATAAGTACACTAGTATATACCTCACACAAAATTAATTTGAAAATTCTCTAATTTTATTTATATCCTATATATAATAATAATATTATAATAACAGAATAATAATAATGACCATTTCGGTTCGAGACATACTATGCACGTTACTAATATTATTTACGATTATTACGAGCCTACGTCTAACATAAAAATTTGTGTTTTTATCACAAATATATTCTTGGAAATCTGATATTGTCTGTATCTGTTTATGCGTCACTTTCACTTACATCGTAAATTCTAGGTATCTACTTTTTACATACGGGCAGGCAGCTGAAACTATTTTCATTTTTAATGGATGTTTTAAAGGTCGTAAAGCTGACATATCATATCCTTTTATACTATTTATTATTTATATATATTGACAAAACTAGATTCAACTACAACTATAATTAAATACATGTGTATATATATATAATGAGTCTTAAATGAAAATAAACTGAAAAGTAGTAGTAAAAAAATATAATACCCAGATTTTCCGTTGCATGAGTTCAAGGCATAAAGAAAGTAAATCACTGCCTAATTGAGCTTAATATACGTTTGCTCACACTCAGGATCTATCGCGCGGCTACTGTCCACATCCAAAATTCGCCACCTGTTGGATGGATTATCCCTTTGGCGAACTATCGTTTGAGGATTTCTTTAACAATGCCACATTCAGCCAGGAGGAGACATTCTATTCGTATGGGCTCAACGGGGAGAGGTCCAGTAAGTATGATAGACAAATATCATCCATACATAGACATACCAAACTGTTACCTCTACAGATGTCGCCATCGATAGCAGCGTACACTTCTATATGGGTCGCTGTTATACGGTGCGTCCACTCATGGACATGAAGCGGGTATCCAAGTCGGTCGGCTATTCCCTAATGCTAGAGCACAATATATTTACATCGGTGAGCGATGTGGACTTGGCATCTGGTGCGGGCTGGCATATCTTTCTGCATGATAAGCGTGAAAATTTTACGGGTAGGAATTGTATTTGAATTAACTACATATAAGTTAATACAGTTGTCACTCGCTATAGAGATCAACATGAAGGGCTCGGGGCGCGTCGAATATGTCTTTGCGGGCATCAATGAGCAGATCGAGATCAAGCTGCAAAGTCAATATTTTTCGAACGTGGAAACACACAAGGAGACCTGTTCAAGAAAAGAGGGCTACAGTGATATAAAGGTATGATATAGTGAGATACCCTCTAAATACAGGTGAAGTATATACCCACGACGATCATTTCAGTGTGGCGAGATATGCATCTGGCAGGACTTATCGGACGAGTCGGACTGTTCGGGACCATGGATGCATGATATGAACCTTGAGCCCTGCAACGATTCCGACTCCATGCGTAATCTGATCAAGAACTACAAAGAGTAAGGCCCATTCTATCCATCGATTCCATTTCATACTGTTATTCTGTCCATATTCTAATCAGGGTATACGAAAGCGACGATGACTACGAGTGTAACTGCATGTCACCCTGCGAGTCGCGCATCTTTACAACCTATATACAGAGTAGGAAACCCTTTTACCAGCCCGAGCCACGGACCCTTCTCTACATTTACTACACAACCAAGCTTATATCGGTAATTGTTTTAGTATTGTTTATAATCAATAAGAAATGCAGTTACTTCGGTTATCTAATTCAAATATCAATTAGAATATGCATATAAATTTCTAATTAGACCCACTGCATGATAAACAATAGTTCGTACACCGAACTCAAATATGATTTATTGTTGCAATGACCTTTTCATATTATCGATAGAAATTTCGATTTTGTCTGTCGGCTTGTTTGATATAAGCTGGGAGCTTTACGAACTTAGAGTTCGGCATATATTGCAGATTCATATATAGTTTATACATAGTATTAATTCACTATAGTTTTTAAATACTTTTCCGACTCTTCGCTATGTTTCAGCAGATGATAGAGGAGCGTCCCAGCTATGATACAACCCAGTTTATAGCGGATGTCGGCGGCTCTTTGGGCTTTCTGCTCGGCCTCTCAGTTCTAGGCATCATTGGCATATTGGAGCATGTAAGTATGAGTAAGAATATTTAAATATTCCAATCCAAACCTTATTTTCGTTCCAGTTAACTTTGTTCTTCTGTGGCGATTGCATACGGCGACTACAACTGAAAAATGAGGAGAAAAATATCTCCAAGAGCCCAGAGGATGGGGAGTCCCAAACGAGTGTCGAGACACTGGATATCAATGATGTGTACACTGTAGAAAAAGCGCAACTGGGCAAATACTGAGCCGTTGGTCAAGTTTTGTCTAAATAAATCTCTTATATTTATGCACAAAAACTACAAACTAGGGGGCTACATTTAAATGGGATTATTTTCTGTGGTGTATATACAAAATCCTATCCACATTAGAGCAGCGAGGAGAGGGTTAACAGCAAGGCGCCTAGACTCAGTGTCAGAGCAGCTGCAGCGGATTTGGAGCCCTCATCCGTTGCTGTCTTTAGCTTGATATTCGTCCTCAGCACCTCGCCCAGCTTGCCAACTAGATCTGGTAGGGATTTGGTCGCCTCGCAGGCTGTATGCTCCAGGGCATCGTTTACATTCGCCATGTAAATGCGGAAATTGATGCTGCCTGGATAGAGCTCATCGTAGATGAAGTTCTGCATTTGATTGACCAGCACCCAGAGGCGTCGCTCATCATCGACCTTGACATCACTGGGAAAGACAAAACTATTGTTGTTGCTATAGACACGGTCCTGTACGTTGTAGCCCTTCGAAGTTTGCCAGCAGCCCAGAGAGTTCTGATTGGGCAGCGTGTAGAACAGAACACCGGTCTCTGCATCCAGGAACTGAGCTCCTGCCTGCGCGTCTACGCCACGATTGCCCAGGATCTTGAAGTCCCTGTAAATAGCACCAGAGGTGGCCAACGTTTTGTTCCTTAGCACAGAGGTCTTCACCGAGAACTCCATGGTGGAGCTAAGTGGATGGAAGTACAGAGTGGAGTAGCCATCACTCTGTGGCTTGGACAGAGCTAGTCCATAAAGCCCATCGTCCCATTGAAACTCGATGTCATTGATGCTAAAGTTGCCCGCCAGCGGATCGGGATGGAAGAAATGGTGCTGCACTCGCCACGACTCCTGGTCCCGCCACGAATAAACCACCAGACCAGGACTGCCCAGGTCCGCAGCATACGCATAGGTATTATCACAGTCCGCATCCTCAATAGCCAAATTGGCAAAGAAGGAGTTCTGCTTCGTCTGACTCATGGGCAGGATGTGACGACGCAGCAGATCATCGTTGTGCAGATCGTAGATCAACAGTTGCGCCGGACCATACAGCTTCGTCTGCTCCAGCACGCCCGCGATGCGAGAGTCCAACACCCAAAGGCGCCCACAACGATCCGCCTTGATTCTAAAAGGGGAGACGAGCTCCGGATCCGCATCGCTCAAGCTATTAGACACCCAACTGGGAAAAGGTCGCAGAGCAGGCATTTTACTAGAGGTATCTGAAAGGAAAGGACAAAAAGGGAAGGTGAATTGGAATTTTAGGTATTAATTTTATAATATATTTAAAAAAATAGGGTACATCAGTTATACATTCAATGGGGGAAAAACTGGTTTGCTCATTAGGAGATAAGGAAGTAAAGATATGCGTGGGGAAAGAAATGGTATATTAAACTGCATGTGATATCCAGAGAAATAAAGGGTATAATATTTAGTAAGTATGTAGATTTGAGATTATCCAAGGAAGGAGAGATTGGTGTATTCACCTAATAATACAATATTATGTATGTATGTATATATATTAATTTCAATTATTATAAATGGAAAAGGTATGCAGCCGCTCTCAAATTCATTGGCTCTTCAAATTGGGACTTATAAGTCGTTACAGCCAAGTTGAATGCGCTACAAATCGCTTTGACTAATTTTGCATTAATGCTAATTGCGATCCGTGTGGTTCAATGTCTGAGATGCTGATTCATAGGACAAGTTTGTCAGCTGCGCTGCGTTTATATACAAGTTCTATATATGGAACGTATTTGTTGTACAACTTGAAATACCCTATATGCAAATAACGGTTTATATAAGGTGTATATGCACTTCAGCTTAGGCCAAACAGAAACTTCAATTTAATTAAAGATAGACTAAATGAGGTATTCTGGAAGCCAAAATTGAAGAGCGAAGCTCGATTCGAGAGGTCTCTAAGAGTTCGTTTAGTTTTTGTCAAATGCAAAGAGAAGAAACCTCGAGATTGATTGAGGAATGGGTTATAAAAAACTAATTCATATGATATTTTGTTATTAGGAATTATGCGTTTATTTTTCATTAAATAAGAAATGTAGTTTTCAAGCAGTGAAGAGAACATAGAATTTCCTGCTCAACAAATTTTATTTACAATAAACAAACTTTGCTTCCGGTCCACCATTTCCATAGAAACTCTAGAATAGACCTTACAGATTTTAAGGCGAAGAGGACTATAAATTTTCAAATATAGAGAAATATTTCGAAAAAAAAGTATGTATGAAGATAGGTGGGTATATATAGAGAGATACACGAATATATCTAATTAGGTAGAGATAGATGTATGTACATTTGCATATGCATATATAGCTGAGTAGAGATTAGCTAAGGGTCTCCATATTAGAGCTCCATTTTTCACAGTTGTCTAATATATAATTAGCCATAGACTGATTGAGAGTATATATGCTTTATCTGCTCTAAGATGCCGAATGCTACGCATTATAAATTTCTGAAATTCAAATAAATATTTTCTCACATTCGGAATCGAGGTATGTGAATTTACCTTTTCAATTCGGTCTGATCTATAGAATATAAATATATATATATACGTAGATATAGATATATGTAGATAGATACACATACTCTTCAAATTTACGTTGCTCCAAGAGAATAAATGTTTCCTATCAATGTATGTGTCATGCACACATACATATATTCATATATATGTATATTTCATATATACAGCTTCGATCTATGTAGTCTTCTATATTCGTTCGTATTTGTTTATTTACTCAATTTATTATACTGTTGTTGTTTATTTGTTTTTGTTTCTGCTTTTCTTATTTGTGTTTTTTCTGTTGCTATCGCTTCTGCTGTTGTTTGTTGTGGTTTTACAGCATTTTAATTACGTAAGCGGCGCGAATATCCCAGAACTCTCAACAGGCAATTAATGGCAACAAATGCGAGTGCAAGAAAACTAAATTGTCTAGAACGAGTATTGCATAGATACGATATCGTGACACGAATACCATTTTGATATGGAAATGATACAATAAACTGAACTAGGCCAAGTTCATGGCTAAAAACTCTCCAGCGTGTGTTCATTAATGAAATTTTCATATAAAACGAAGTCAGAGCAGACCATCTATAAGGGAGGTAAGCAATAATTGAGCAGTAAAACTAGAATTTGCTATCACTGAGACTTTAAAAGATATGGAATTGTTACGATTTGCTATAAGCTCAATGAGATTAGATATATTAGTTTGTTTCTCTAGCTCGAATTTACTCCAAATTTAGTGTGTCTAGCTATAGAGAGGGTTTGAGACTTGCATAGGGAGAATTGAAGTACGAATATATACATAATAATATTCAAGTCACGATTATCATCATCTGTATAACTAATAATATCTGTTGTTATAGTTTTCTTTGCTTTGAAGTATAAAACATACAATCACGATTTATTAAGTTTACTTCTAAATCGTATCTCTAGCTCTCATAGCAAGCAACAACAACATTTACATTATTTAGATAGTTCTACTATCACCAATTCCCATCTCTAACAAATCAACTATGCAAATTTAGCCAACTAGTCGACCAGCTCCCACGCGTAAAGACAATGCTTTAGCTGGGATTTCAGTGCAGAACAATTCTCTCGCATAAGGAAAACCGCAATTTGATGTAAGTAGAAGTCGGTGTAGTGGAGGGGAGCAAAGTCTTTCCTCTGGCAGTACTTACCATTAAGATCAAGGTAGGCCAATGAGGCGGGCACACCGTTTCGCCATCTGGGCAGTGTTACGAACAATCGCTGGCGATAGACCTCCAATCCGAAGGGAATTACATTAGCCGGCTTGAAGGCCCCGCGCTCTATAGCCGACCACCTCTGATCGGGGGAATCGTATTGGAAATCCATTTCCCGCCACTCGTAGGCCACACGTAGATTATCTTTAGCCACAGCCACGCCCGCGCACAAGAGTACGCCCACTGCAATGCAGGCGGCGTTCATATTGAAAGCTGCAAAAAATATTTTTAAAATGTTTTAATTCAAATCAATGTAAAGACTTCCGACCTTCGCATAGCCATAAATAAAGCCAACGAGCTCGAGATGAATTGCTCTTGACAAAGACTCGAGTTAAGTGGAGCCCCACAGAGAACGAAAAAGACTGAAATTGAGCTCGATGTCGAGTTCAAATTCGAACTCGAATTCGTTGCTAAAGCCGCGCCTCCACTATGCGAAAAGTTAATTTGAAAGTTGTCTTTCTGGCTTGGCCAACAATTTTCAGAGACTCTTAGACACAAGTTAAGTTTGGCATATTGGAACATGTTTGATAGGTTGTCTCTGGACATACCCTGTATGGTAGATATAAGCGTGAAAGTGAAGTAATTGAAAGACATAATTAAGTTTTAATTAATAAATTAGAAAAAAATGAATATGAAAAAAAATTAAAATAAAAATTTTTTATTACTTTTATTATTTTATTTTATTCATTTCATTTATTCACTTATTATTTTAAAGGTATTAACAAAGAAGAATTTTTGTTCTCAAATTTGACAAATCCTTTTGATTTAATTATTCGCTATTTTTGCAACATTGTTTGTTCCAACATATGAATATTTAAGTTGAGATCGTTAACTTTTTGAACACCCCTCGCATTTGTATATTTATGCATGTAACTAGTTTATGAATCATTATAAAATCAACTGCTCTTAGCAAGCGAGTAAAATCAAGCTGTGTTAATGGCCCGGTCTTTGACTGGAACCCAATACATATTACAGACTGTCGAAGATTTTAATTGAAATCTTATTTCTATGCATCTGTACGTATATAGCAATCAAACACTTAAATCAACATATACATATATAAACACATCAAATCAATATAGCATTCAAGTTTGGTATTTATTATTAGTTTTATATTTGCCACGTATACAATAAAGATAGATCTTTATATTTTTAGTATATTCAAAATCATCTGATTTAACAGATTTTTTAAAATGTCATGTCTTAGATTATCAAATTGTCTGATGGAAACAAGCTACTTTCTAAATAATTAGTTCTGCTGTTGAGTTTCAAGTTCAAATCTCTTAAAAATCTGATCCAACCAGATCTGAACTCAACAATTATTTACGGAACACTTGTTGCCTCACATGAGTTAAGTAAAAACTTAACAAACTCGTGTATGTGAAATAATTTCGGCAGATCAGAGCTCAAGTGCCAAAGTACTTATATTTTGAACCTACTCCATGCTTAGTTATAGTTTTTTTAGTCCTCTCTGCAGCATTTAGAGTCGAGAAATGACATTTTAATTAGAATTTGATGATTTTTAATATCCTCAAGAAAGAAATATTGAGGCGACTCCGCGTTTAGACAGTTTAAAAGGCTTAAGTGATCGTTCTACATAGATCGCACAGGTAAAACTAATGTATTATAGCTCTTCTCATGCGCTCAAATGATATATAGCTTAGATAACTTAAATTCGTGTCATAATTTGGGTCAATCGGACCTCAGGGCCAATATAGACGTAAACAAATACAAAAAAAATCACTCAATAGTTGATGTGATGAGCGCCGCGTCGTCTGTCTGCCCAGCGCTCGAGTCATGGTCGCTATATAGCTATATGACTGTACTTGTGGGCAATGAAATATTTATTTCTGTTTCTCATGAGCTGCGCGTTCGGTTGAGCTGTCTTGTTTTTTTTTTCTATAATTTATTACAAGAATTTTTTCATTGTTTTTTTTTTTTCGCGAGATTTGTTTTATGGCCTGTTCGCTTTTTGGGACTTTTGGCTGCGGAACACTTGAGATACTCGTTTAGAGTCTTAGAAAATTTCAAGTTTTTGAGCAAATTTCTGCACTCAAGCGAAGTCTTTTAAAGACTTAAGTAATATTTCTTAGTTTATAGAAATAATTAAGTTTTAGCTGCATTTTTGGCCTGGTTTAGTTGGTAATTAATTATTTAGTTCATTATCTAATTTTAGCTGTTAGTTCATGCACCAGCGACAATTGAAAGTAAAGGCTTAAGCAGGGGGGCGTGTCATAGTTATGCAAGCCCCTTTTGTCGCACATTCGCCAGCCAAGTTTGTGTCTTAAGTCTTTTGTTTAGTTGGCTATTTTTCGATTTTTTGTTGCCGATGCCGAAAGTAAGCCAAGTGTTATTTAACTAGTTTAGCTGTTTGGACTAATGCAGTAATGTATGCACGCACACACACAAACACACACCTTTAAGTTTATCGCACAACCAGAAACACAACCGACAGCCACGAAGCTCGCAACGAAACTGAAAGCCAAACGAGACAACATCCACGATTGAAGCCGACTAATGCTGGAGCTGTGATTGAAGCTGCCTGTGCGCTTCGTCTTTGGAATTCCAGTGAACTTGAATTAGTCAGACAGACCATCAAAAATATTACGTACAGCCCAATGCAGACCTAGGCCTTCCCTGAATACCTCAAGCAAATTAACAGCTCAAACAATTTCAATTAGCCAGCCCACATAGCTCAGCTGATTACGTTTTTTTTGGCAGACAAGCCCCTGAAATAAATCCCACACATAGGCCTATATAAATGACTGATATATCTCAATCATATAATTATCAACGCAACTTTCCATTCCATCGGGTATTGCCCATGAGTCAAGTCGGTTTTTGGGGATTTCTGGTTCTTTGACTTGTCATACTGAGAGTTATTGCGGTTAGCTGAGCAATTCTAGAAACAATTCTTCTCGGTTGCATTGAAAATTATAATGATGATGATTATAACGTCAAAAGCTCTTAGTGTCTGTCTAAATGCACTTTGCATTTCAGCATTTGCATCATTATTATACATACCAATTTCTAATTGCCATAATTTTCATTATCATCAGCGCACTTACCATTAATATTAAAGATTTCATTAAAAATCGTGTCAAATTATCGATTTTTATCATAAATTAGAGGTTTATCGATAAACTGAAACGTACATCGATTTGGATTGCTGCCAACTTCTTTACTATGTTTTATTTCCTTTTGTGACATATTATACCCAAATTCATATACCTAGTTATTTATGCTTTAATGTAGTAAAGAAATCAGGATCCACAAAAATATAAGTCCAAACAAATAAGTCCATATAAAAACACACATTTAAATATTAATATATATTATAGTATATTTTATTTATTAAAATTCAATAAATTAATTTAAATTTAAAAAGAAGAGAACAATCAAAACATTAAACTAGAAATATATCAGTATGCAATATATATATATTTTTTTGTTTTTCTTTTTTTCTTTTTGTTTAAAAGTGTTTTAAACTATTGCTTATATAACGTTGTTTGTTTGTTGTTATGCTTAGAGTATGTTGTGTATGTTCATTTTAATTTACTTTTCTTTTTGTTTTTTTTTTTTTTTTTTTTTTTGATAGAAACATTTCTTGTACAAACACTAAAATTGTTTTTTTTTTTTCTTTAACTCATTTACAACATTAAAAACTTTTAACATACGCATTTTTTATAGTTTTGATTTTATGCATTTGCACTAAGTATTAATTTGCATTAGCTAAGTATTTTGTGTAATTAATTGTTTATCGATTGTAATTGGCAAAGAAGAAAGAATAAGAGCCAAAAACAATGCAAACATATTTTTTAGACTTTAGTTAAATGCAATGCAAAAGAAAAATAAAATTAACGGCTCAAAGCTTGTGAAACATATTATTCAAGAATTATTATATAGAAGGTATATATATATATATTTGTATAGGATACCTTGAGATTGGCGAACAAAAATCATCTTTGGCAAAGGTTTTAACTAGACTTTGATTGTTGAACGCCGCACCGATTGACTATTAAAGCAATTATATATATTTTTTATTATTAATCGATTGTTATCGAAATTTGCTATCGACTAAAACTTAATTTGAGAAGGAGAGAGGGCATCCAAAAAAATAGCATTATTCAATAATCACAATTAACACTATAAAAACGAAACACAAAACTGTCTGTTCTGTGCCCTCGCATGAAAGTGGGCGTGGTAGTCATCGTGAACGCCTCCCGTAATGCGTGCTTCTATGATAGAGTGAGTTATATGTTGATGTAGGTGTATTTGTGTGTGGAGTGTGGGTTTATATATAGTTATTCAAAAGTATTAGAGCCTAGAGCAAGACAAGGACCGAAAAGTCCAACAGTTGAGTTTTAGACAACTGTGATGTGCCGATAAAAACTGGGCTGAGGGCAGAGTCAACAAAGAGGGCGGGACAGCACATCACCTGCGTCATGGGGATCTATGTATGTGTGTAAGGATAAAGGGGCATGCTACAAAAAACACACACACTCGAGATATCTTACGACATCTTTAAGTTTTGGACGCAGGGAACTTTTCGCTCAGCAAAATTGATGTGACACGTTTTCGACTGAGCAGCGCAGACAGATGTTAAGCAAAAAACTTAGTAGGGTATATAGAGTAGACGGTGTGTATATCTGCGCCTTTTTTCAGCTACTCGCGTGTCGCCCAGCGCTAAGGACAGACAATTTTGGTGGCTTGACATATAGATTTATATAGTATATATAAAAACACCTATGAGAAAACGAGTTCGATTTTTTTTATATTTTGTTTTGTACTTCAAACAACGCGTGCAGCTTACATTTACAATTATTGTATATTTGATATATGATACAGAGTTATATATGTATATCGCAAGAGTTAACAGTTATAGATCAAAGAGAAAGTAAATGAAGAGAGAACAACGGCTAGCCGAAGTTTTATATAGAATTGCAGATGTTAAAGCAGAGATTGAGTTAATTCGCTTTACACTAATTATATATACATATGTATACCTTATATGTAAACCTTTACACTGGATTGTCCCTATGGCAGCTTAGATTATGCAAGTTAAGTTATTGCTAATTCTCGAATTTTAGGAAAATACTTCATCATAAGAAATTGTTGTTTCAGTTTCATTAATATAACAAGAAAATCTCTGATTACTAGCACGGAACACGATATATCAATAAATTTCCTTCACATACTGCAAGACTATCAGTTCAGCTGTACGAACACAATATGACCGTCACCAATAGCTCAAAATGGGAAAGGAATACTTGGACGCTTAATGAAAAATCAACAAACTACATTTACTAATAAAAAAATGACAATGATGAAAAAGAAAATAAATAACAATTATAAAACGCGCTCAGGAAATATATTTACAATTGAGATATACGATAGTTGTTGTCAAATATTTAACTAGCAGTTAAGTAGTATGTGCGTGTGAGTGTGTGTTTGTGTGTATTTAGAGAGCCACCAAATCGATTTATGTCTGTCTGTCCCGCATTGAGGTACACTCGTCTGAAGCACGCCGTTCTAACATCGCATAAATGCCAACGGCCCCACCTAGAGATAACAGAGATAGAGTGTTGGGCGGTGGGCGTGGCATTGAAAAAGGCAATGCGGCGAATATGCCAGACCCGAGAGTCCAACATCAATTTTGCGCTAAACCCAACCAGAGACTACGCGGCACAAATTACCATCAGAACTCTGGAGGATTTTTCACTTGTCTTACGTTTGATACTACATACATAGTATATATAAGTAGTTACCGTTACACATAACATATATATGTTTGTGTGTATGTGTATAGATATATGTTTTACAAATACATGTTAGTGTACATACGGTCTATCTGTTAGAGGGTAGGTTGAGGGATGTTTGGTAACAAAGTTTGACTAGCCTACACTGGGCGAGTATTCCGATTGAGACCGATTCTGAAAATCATGCCAGAACTCTATTATTAAATACATATAGATATACCCTGCAATTACAAGCTACAGATACAAAAAGAAAAGAGTTTCTGTGACCAACTTAGGAGGTATAAAACGCTTGATTTAGTAATAGTTGTACATGGACATCATTAAGATCCATCGATAAAGCCTCAGCTTGATTATTGTTAAAAACTTGTTTTTAGTTTGCTAGGAAGCTAGAGTTTTTGAAGTCCGTGAACCAATGGAAGAGCGCTACGTTAACAAAGAAACTAACTATGGATTGCTAGATATATATTGAAACGAACTAGAAATGAATGTACTTACTAACAATGTGCGGAAACGCTTTGGAGAGAATTACTTTATAACTACAGATTTGATAGAGGATTGTTTGCATTGTTTGCATATTAGTACGATACCATAACCAAGAAATATTGTTACATATAAATGATGTAATTGAGAAAGAAAAAATTAATGTAGATACCTGAATTGTGGGATCGCAGTGTTGCCGACCGAAATTGAAGCGGAAATCGAAATCAAAAGTAAATTTTGTACATAACTTACGAGTACACTTGTTTGTCAGCTGTAAGTAACGAGTAACGAGTAACGGGTAACGGGTAACGAATAACGAGTGGATGAAAGACGACTGATATCATTTTTGCTTTTGTTTTTGTGTTGAAAGGCGGGGGAACATGGGGGATAAGAAGTACATAAATGCAGTTAAAAGAGGCTACACATATTCATATTGTATAACAGTATGTATAACAGTTTGTGGAGCATCGCACATTTGGACAATTAACTAAAAAGCTACGCACAGATAATACAAATTCGCACACTATTACAATATATGCACATATGTATATGTATGTATTTTAAACAAATCGCCCGATTCTTACCCGGGGGAGAGGGGAGCGTACTGTTTCGTTTCTATCTGAGAATAAACATTACAAAAACGAAAGAGAGAGAGAGAGAGAGATAGTTTGTGTGAGTGAGTGAGTTTAACAATGGGGCGTATTTTAACTTGTTTCTTTTTTTTTGCCCCTAAACACTAAAATGTAATGAAAAAAAAAATAAAATAAAATAAAAAATATTTATATAAATATATGAAACAAGAATGTAAACAAAAAATATTATTTTAAATATTATATAAGTATGTTAAGTATTATGAAATTAGCTCGTATTGTACAAATACAGTAACAATTATAAAGCTAGGGAGAGTGTTATATCATATATATAATTATATGTAGAGAGATAGTGAGAGAGAGTAAACTAGACGCTACAGAAACAATATAGCAAAGAGAACCGCGTGCCAGCACAAAGAGCAAGGGATAGAGATAGATTGAGAACGCCAGATGAGAAGCGAGCTGCGATTCATTTAGCACACATATACAGAGTATTGTTAGTAAAATTAATATGGTGTTGTATACATATATATGTGTGTGTGTTTTGCAAGTACACTCGAATTTAGTGGGAGAAATGTTAAAAGAATTTGGAAATCGAACGAAAAGCAAAGTTAGATGCATCAACTAGAAAATACTCTGAATATATATGTATAGACAGTATAAAGCTACGCATATTGCTGTTAGTATGTGTGCGGCCAGTGAATGCATGTGTGTGTGTGTGTGTATGTGTGTATGAATCGAGTGTCTCAAAACTGTTATACATTTAAGAAAAAGAGCTTTGTGGAATTGCGTAGCTTGAGTATGAAAACTTGCTTGCAGTTGTTGTGATTGCTTTTTGCACTAGTTGTTGTTGATGTTGTTGTCGCAGTCTTTTGTCGTTGCCGTTGCCGTTGCTGTTGTTGTTAGTAGGTTGATTGGCCACATCCCATTTCAATCGTGAAATAACAAGGGTAACGGCAAACCCACCAACTGGGATGACTGCGCCTGCGCTGGATGCAGCGCTGGCAATGCCGCTGCTCGTGGAAACGCTCGCACACTGTGCGGATGCGTCTGTGTTGGCGCCTGCAGGAGTCCTGGCGCAGCGGGCAGGCATCATCTGAAGCGTGGCTGCATCATCTGCAGCATATTCGGATGGCCAGGCAGCATTACGCTCATGCCCGGCATCGGCATAGCACCCGCGGGCAAGCCAGGCAAACCGATTGCCTGCATTGGCAGCAGACCTGCAAAAGTTGATGCAACATTAGCTACGGATCTATCTCAGATAACGATAAAGTTGTACTCACCTGGCATGCCAGGCATCGGACCAGGACGCAGCATATTGCCACCTATCAATTGGCCATGGGGTCCAATGGCCACTGTGCCAGGGCGCAGCATGGGCTGCATCAGCTGCAGGCCGCCAGGCAGAGGCATCTATGCGAATCGAGTCGACCAGATGGAAAAGATATATAGAAGAGCATGGAAGAGAGGTAGAATTGAAATAGTTTTAATTGCATTCCAATGGGTGCGGATTTCGCTTGTCTCTGTGTCTGTGTGTGTGTGTGTATGTATTGGTTTGTGTGTATATATATATCGAAGCCATTGTACACAAAATTAGCTAAATTGTTATTAATTATGTTTTCATTGTTTGGTTTTCTTGTTGGTAGTAAGAATATATTAAGTTGTTTTTTTTTTTTTTTAACTTAATATTTAAATGAATAAAATAGTTGTATGTACTGTTGTGTGTGTATGTGTTTGTTTGTTGTTGTCGAAACTTTTACATCGTATTACAATGTTACAATGAAATATATATAAATATTTATTTCTTTATATATATAGAGAGAGAGAGAGAGAAAGACAAATAAAGAGAGACCAAGTTTCCTCTTTTCAATCTTTTTTTTTTTTAATAAAAAAAAAATGATTAAAAATTAAGATAATTGTTTATGATAGAAAATTAAATTGTTTAAAAAAGAAACGTACTTACAATTCGTAAACTGAACTGACGACGGATGAGTAGGTGGTATATGTAGGGGGGCAGGCCGATCTTAAAGATCTCAACCTTTAAGAACACTTTTATAACAATTCTTAAAAAACTATGGGCGCGACGATTTATGTTAATATATAGGTAAAAAGCAACTTAAACGAAGTAAAATAATATTCTTACATATGTCTTATTTTGAATTACAAAAAAAATAGTAAATTTTTACTAACCAGGCAGGCAACGCAAGTCGAGTTCAAGTTCCAATACTTTAGTGATTTTTGTTTTCTTTTATTATAATTAAGTATAGTTTTTTCATGGATTTATACTTAGCTATGATATGGTGGGCGTGGTCGCCTATTGAGGCGTGACATGTGTTTATATAACTACGTGATACTGTTAGTAGTGCGTATATAGAGAGCAGAGCTGAAAAACTAACGATAGGTCATACAAATTTCATAGCAGGAAATGCTGGGAAATGCCCCTAATTAAAACATAAATAAATAAAATAGAGTTTGACAGTTGACAAATCGATAAATTGGAATATATATCACTATATACACATAAAATTTATATTTAAATAAATATAATTTAATATTTATTATAAAATATAAATATTGTAGAAAACAAATATTTATAAAATTGTTAACAAAATAAAAATTTACTGGTACTTTAATTTTGCAAAAAAAAAAATAAAATAAATAAATCAGAACAAAATAAATTTAAAATAATCTAAATTTTTACTTCATGTAATATAATAATATATCTAAGTAGTTTTTATTTTCTTCTTAGAAATATAGGGTACCCTTAACGTTTTTTTTTTTTTTTTTTTGATAAACAGATATACAATTGAAGATTAGAAAATGTCTATTGTTTTTCAGCTCTATTACAGGACAATTAGAAGAGGCGAGCAAACAAGGGCTGGTCTTAAAAAAACGCGCCACCAAACCAAGAGGAACATTACAATTTATTAAAACAATTGAAAATAAAGCGCAGATGGTACCAGCTCGATGTGTTTTGTGTCTATGTATGTGTTTAATATAGTTAGAGTATCCAAGTATTTCGGATAATCCAACTAAATGTGTTAGTTTTTGGATGATACACATAAAGTATGTATGGTATGTATAGCAAGTAGAGAGATAGACAGACATTTTTGGATGCACGAGCAGCAGAGTGAAATCTGTTGCGTTTTTGGGTATGTTAACAGTAAATGAAGGATGAGTATATCGATAGGAATACGATAGTACAATTTACAGATAAAAAGACATTTAGATAAGATAGATTTGCTATGGATATATATGTATGTGTGAGTGTATGTGTGACTGTGTTGTGTGTACGAGATATATCAATAGTCATATACATTTAAATATATAATATATTCAATGCTGTGTATTTATTTTTTTATTTTTTGTGTGGATATGAATTAATCAACCAACCAATCAATCAATCAATCAATTAACCAACCAACGCAGCAACCATTACGACAAGTTCAAAGTAATTTTAATAGAATTAATTATACAAAATGTACTTACATGGCTTGCATAGTTCATAACTCTCAACATTACGTTACGTAACGTAAGGTTGCAGTTACGTTAACGTATACGTACGTGCCATTTTCACTATATATACAGATAAATATTTATGTATATATATAGTTCAAAGCTCTGAAAGTTGCATTACGTTAACATGTGACGTCTACGTTAGCGCTTACGTGACGGTAACATAAGCTTGCAAGGCAGTACGTGATATAATGCTGACGTTAACGCTTACGTAACGGTGAGATAAGCTTGCACTGCAGTAAGAGACAACGTGACGTACACGTTAACGCTCACGTAACGTTATATAAGCTTACAAGGCTATACTAGACAACGTGACGTTCACGTTAGGTTTACATTACGTATTGTTTAAACTCTTTCCGTTATTACACTTATGTATATATGTACATAGCAGATATTAAAATTTTACGTAACGTATGTAACGCTAACGTAACGTCAACGCAACGCTAACGCAACGTAACGTGGCGTAATATGTGCTTGCAAGGCAATATGTACTATGGAACTTTGCATTTGCATTACCATTATCACTATATATAAATATATCATGGTCGATGGGAAACAGTTGGGGTTTTTCTTATTGGATGGATGGGTAGATGTTAATGTATGTAAGTATGCATATGTTGTTGTTGGAGGTGGAAAAGATGGATAGTAATTTGTTTTGAGGAACTTGCTTAGACTACTACGAGTAATACTTGCATAGTAAGTACGGTAATGTACGAGTACGATTACGAGTATTGTATACATATCATATTATAATGGAAATTTTGGCATTTACTTATCTTTCGTAATTCGCATTTGGGCTAATTTTTTTTTTTTTTTTTTTTTTTTTTTTTTTTTTTTTTTTTATATGAAAAGTGAAGTGTACAAAAATACATACTGTAGTATAGAACTGTTTGTCGGCCCTGCAATTGGCATTATGTTTATCAACACTCAACTGTACTGCACTGCAATAATTGTAATGTTAACTTTTAATTTTGTTACTGCAACATTAGAATCTTTTGATATAAAATTTATATATAGATGGTCACTGTGCTAGAGTTGAACTTGGACTAAGTTTATGAAGTGTGTGGGTGTGGGTAGAAGAAAGAAAACTAACTAACTGTTATTTATATATATATATAAAAATATATCGTTTGGGTTGATGTTAGGAACGGTTTTTACAGCCCTCAAATAGCCTACAAATTTATTGTATACGCTGGGAAACTAATCTATAATTATAATAATTTGTATAATTAGTTTTAACTTTTTCAACGATTTAAAAAATAGAATTTAGCTAAGCTGAAGATTATGATATGATATTATATATAAAATATAATAATCTGACATGACTTATCTATATGATAATAATATACAAATTTGATTCACGGCAAATTTATGCACTAAATTTGTTAAGATTATTTTTATTTCTCTAACCAACTATAGATCAGTTTCCGCTTGTAAACAATCCTCAGATTATAATGACTTCTAACCAGAACCTGCGCTTCAAGTTTAATGAATTGCAAATGAGCTTTGATGAAGATGAGCTCTACACTGGGATTTATTTGATATATATATTTGTAAAGGAATATAGCTATGCTAGCCTGACTGAAGAATGTATATATATTCCCATACATTCTGAATGTTTGGGTTTAGTAGCTAAGGAAAACGAGTTAACCAAATATATATATAGTAGAGTAGTTGTTCAGGTACAGCATATATATATATTCATGGATTTTAGTCAGATTGAAACAGATGTCGTTGTTGGCAGCGAACGCTGTGTGCAGCACTTGCATCAAGTTTAACACTTACCATGCCCAGGCCAGCGGCAGCGGCCGCAGCCGCCGCTGCAGCTGCACCATGGTTGGCCGGTTGCCGTACCGCCTGCAGACGTTGCAGCATTACAGCACGATTTAGTTCCTCCAATTGTTTCACCTGCTGCTGCTGCTGTTGTTGCTGCTGCTGTTGCTGCTGCTGCTGTGCCTGATGCTGCTGCTGTGCCTGATGCTGCTGTTGGGCCTGTTGTTGTTGCTGCTGCTGCTGTGCTTGTTGGTGTTGTTGTGCGGCAACGGCATGCGCCACTTGTGCCGCCTGCACCTGAGCCTGCATATGCTGCTGCGCAGCTTGCACCTGTGCAGCTTGTACCTGCGCCACCTGGGCAGCCTGTGCATGCGCCTGCGCCACGGCCACCAGCGCAGCGGTCTGTAAATAAATTTGATAAGGAACGTTTTTCTTTGTTCTTTTTTAAAAACCAAGCGAAAAAATAACAAACAACAAGAAATTCGCACAGTTCGGTTGTAAATATCTTTGCAAATTCGAAATGCGCGCTCGCCGCTGCTTTTCTTTTCTTTGAGTATTTATTTCGATTCTCTCTTCTTTTTTTTTCGCTATTTAACTTTGTGTGAATAATGTAAAATTGAAAGCCGCCGTTCAGTTTTTGTTGCCATTAATTTGTATGTTTAATTAAAAAATTGTACAGACATATATCATACTATATGCTAAATTGTTAATCTGAATTGGTTTTCGTACTTTAATAATTTTTCTTTTTCTTTGTAATATATTTTCTTTTTGTTTCAACTCTTTCCGTGTTCCATTTGTCGGCCGTTTTCTGTGGTCGTGCACGCATTCTTCGAAATTGCAAAAATAATTATTGAACCAAAAGTTATTACAAAAAAAATTGACAAAAACAATTGATATTTTAAGTAAAATCAAACTATATTGCCCAACGCATAATTGCATGGATATCAAAATGGAATTGTTTAAAAATGCGCAACGCGTTTCACACGACACAGTCTCAGTAAAACTTAGCAGATCTTTATCTGAACTATATATAATATATATATATATAGAATTATGTTGCAACTGTTTCTGTATGTAGTGGCGTACGTGTGTGCATGTCTGTGTGTTTGTCTTTTGTACAAGTCCATGTCAGTGTCTGTGCGTCTGCGTCTTCGTCTTCGTCTACTCTCATTTATATTGACTATGGTTTCTATAACTATGATAAGAACTCACTTCCTGTGCCTTGGAGATGGCCGTGCTCACAGCGATTGCGTTCGCAGCGGCCGCGCTGCCCGTTGGCGAGATGCCGGACAGCGAGGGCGGCGGCGGTGTCGAAGGCATTGATGAGGCAGCGCTGCCAACGCTTCCATTTCCACCTCCGCTGCCACCGCCACCGTTATTGAGGCTGGGACTGTGATTTTTCGGCGCTGCAGCGACTGCTGCTAAGGCGGCAGCCACACGCGCCTGATACTTGGGTTGACGGGCGCGCAACTCTTCTAGACTGGCATCCTCCGCTGGATGCATTATCTTTGTGCTAACTGCGGCCACAACGTGACTGCCGCCGCCAACTGCATTAGCCGCACTTGGTGGTCGTCCCTGATTGTGTGGATCCGGTGCAAGTGAGGGTGCAGCGTTTGACGCCGCACCGCCACCTAAACCAGCATTATTGGTAGTAGGTGGAGCACTTATGGTGGCATTACTGCAAGCAATCAATTCATTTAGATATATACAAATAATTCCTGTTAGTATTCAGCTAACCTATAGGCTGGAAACGTGGGTTTCTGCTGAGCCATGGCAGCGGCGTGTTGCTGCTGCTGTTGCTGTTGATGGTGTTGCTGCTGATGATGATGATGAACGGCTGCTGCAGCAGCTGCCGCCGAGGTTGTTGCCATCGCCGCCGGAAATATGGGACGCGGCGGCATCATGTGTGGCATCATTGGCATCGGATATGGAGGCAATGGTGGCATGTGCTGCATCATGCCCATCCCATACTGGCCCAACATATGCGGTGGCATCATATTGGGTGGCATCATCATAGGCGGCGGCACAGACATGGGATCTACAAGTAAAGCCAATATAAGTTGAATAGAAATTACATGACCTAAGCCAACAAAGAGAACATATTGAATTCATGGGTTCAGTATGTGGCTTCTCACTCTGATTTCCAAGTGTAGTTTTAAATTTACTATGCTTACATTCAACTTTTTTCTTGGCAGCCGGCTCATCATCATCGGAATCGGATTTACCGCCGTTTTTCTGGCGCTCATGATCCCGTAAATCCTCTGCAGGAATACCATCCATGCCAAAGATTTCAATTTCGATGTTGGAGCGGTTTGGCAACGAGTTGGGCACCTTATCCACAGTTTCCTTGTGCACCTGCATGCAATGTATGGATAGGCCCGGCCCCGTGTACAGCTTCTTGTGGCATATATGACACTTGAAGTGTTTCGCCTTTTGATGCTGCACCAGAATTTTCTCATCATCAAATTCGCGATTACAATACCTAAATTAGTTAGTTATGGGTTAAGGAAAGAACAAAATTTTCAAGAATTTGTGTTTGCTTTGCCGACTTCCGCAAATCAACAACAGCATTTGCCATTATATAAATGCATAAGTGTGGGTATGTATGAGTATGTATGAATATGTTTGTATGCATGTGTGTGTACGTGAGTAGATACAAATTTTGTAGCGAGGCTCCCAACGCACACGTAAAGGCAAGTCGAGAACTGCAAAAATTTTCATTTGGTTTGTTTGAAAAGGATACCAGCACCAGGGTTTGGAGGCCTTCTTCTTCTTACGACCCATTATTTCAACTTTGTTTTAAACACTTGAATATAACAAGACGTTTGGTTTAATACTAATAAATTACGAAGTTTTTGTACAAAAGAAACACTATTTCAAGCGTCGTGTCGGTATCGGTATCGTAAGAAAACAAAATGGAGTGTGTCGTAGTGATGGAAAACTAACAATGTCATCATTGTTATTATTCTTCATCGATAGTTGACAATCACAACCGATTTTTAGTATTAAATATTGAATATTGTTACAGCGTTAGTGAATAATTTATATATTCTGAAATCATTTTTTCAGCTTTTGAAAATACAGCACAAATACAAAAATTATTTAAGCGACAGTTTAGTCAAATATCCTTCAAATCTTTTATTTTCTGTTTAAAATAAAAATATTTGTTCTTATAGTTTGTAAGATCATTGCAATAAATATTAACTTTTCTGAGCTCATAAATAATATAATATTAATTACGTATATGGTTTTTCTTTAAATGTTTAAAATAAATACTAGCTGAAATCTATCGGTTCAAAACATATAAAACTATCAATAAGATTTTTTCACATTACCGCCTATCGATATCGATAAGGAAAAAACATTGTGTAGAATTTCACGAAACCGGCAAACGACTTAGGTGAAATGGCTGATAAAAAGGTAAACTCGAAATAAACATGCCGAGCGTGTATTAAAACTAAGTGCTTTTTAGACAGGAGGCAACAATGATGGAAAGGAAAAGCGCCGAAAGGAGTCTATTTTGGATCTGTCCAAATACCTGGAGAAACAAATACGTGTGAAATTCGCGGGAGGCCGCGAGGCGTCTGGGATACTGAAAGGTTACGATGCGCTTTTAAATCTGGTGCTAGACAATACCGTGGAGTACCTAAGAGATTCAGACGAACCCTACAAACTCACAGAGGATTCCACACGAAGTCTCGGCCTGGTCGTATGCCGAGGCACGGCGCTGGTGCTCATCTGTCCACAAGATGGAGTCGAGAGCATAGCCAATCCCTTTATTACGCAGTAAATGGATAGAAAGAATATGCTGTCTGGTCTAGGCTAAGTACACATTTTGGTTGATAAAAACGTTTTGCATACATATTTAAAATAATGAAATTTGTGTAACATACTATAAATACAAACATAAAAACTAAACAATTGGCTATTCTAGACCAAATTCGTTGCGAATCCAAGGATACTGTGCCGGGCATTCCATGCACGTATAAAAGTAGCGATCCTCCTGTAGCACCCGACTCCGAACTTTGCACACATTAGGCGTTTGGCAGACCAACTCGTGCGGCTCCAGCTGTTTTGGCTGACAGCGCCAGGGCTCGAACTGATGCAGATGATTGTTGGGCGTGGGCTGTCGCATCCATTGAATAGCCTGCTGATTGGTAACGAAGTACACATCCGGCAGCTTGTGCATGTCATCCAAAAATTTCTAGAAGATATGTCGTTAGCAAAAACATTGAAGCTAATGAGTTGTCTAGGAATCTCACCAGAAACGCATTTAAATAGTCAATCTTCTTGAACCAGGTGGAGTGGAAGTACAGCCCATATGGCGCTCGATTGCTCAAATAGTGCCGCTTAAAATTATAAGTCAACATGCGGTACACATCATCCCCAGTCAGGTGTGGAGGGCAGCTGTCGACCATGCCGCAAGTGTACTCGCCTGCACCTGCCTCCAGCTGATTCATGACCAGCTCCCAGATGCCGGGATAACTTCGAGTCGGACAATTCTGATTGGCTCCCAGGCAGCTGTGCGGCATCTTAAAGTCCAGCGTGTATGGCCATAGGGGTGGATTCGAGTGCGGTGCCACCATGGAAGCATCGTAGACAAAACCAAACTCCTTCATCATAAGAAACTGACGATTCCAGCCAACGCGCAGGAAGGGCACACGCATGCCTCGCAATTCCTCCATGCGAACGCCCGCAAATTTGTTGATGATGTTCGCCTGACCGACCATCTCATCGAACCAGTCCTCAATGGTGGCATTCTTTGACCACCACAGCTCCGGCCCGCGATGCCTGCAAATAATCTATTTGAATGGAATCTTTAGGAGAAGGCTATCCAACCTACGTCACCGAATGCACCGCAATCTCATGTCCATCATTCCATAGCTTCTGCACATACTGATAATTCGTATACGGATGGGAGACAAAGAAGGTGCCACGAATGGGGCAACCATTTGGATTACGACGATTGGGCGTGAAGAGCACCTTGGAGAACAGCTCCCAGTTATCGTGGTTGACGGCATCGTCGAAAGTCAGCAATATCATCTGTGGCACAGTCTGTGCCTGAAGGTGTCCAGGTATCTGTGTGCCATCCTTCGAGCAGAAGCAATGGGGCAGCTGACATTTGCGCTGATCACAGGCGCCCGCTGCATTGGGATCATGATCAACATCGCACCAGCCCTCGTCGGAGCCGTCCGGGCAATCGACAGAACCATCACAGAAGTAATCCTGCGGCAGACAAGTGCCATCGGCACAGCCCAACTGCGACTCGTCCGCGCAGTCAGCCATCTCAAGCAACGGCTTGGGCACTGGCGTCTCCGCGCTTATATCACAATTGTCCACATTCGCTTTAAAATCACAGATTTGTCGCACCACATCGAAGAGCAGTCCCTCGGAGCACTTGAATTCGAAAACCTCGCCATCGAGGCACAGGAAATACTTTGCACACTCGCTGTTCGTCCATATCTTGTGCACCGGTCGATTGGGGTTGCGATAGAAGCGTGCATCTTGCATGCAGGCAGCCGTTGAGCTGGATCGTCTATGTCGAGTGTGATTGCCGCCTGTGTCGGTCCGCGCCTCGATGTTGGCATTGTCTGCAAAGCAGTTCGTGTGTGAGATAGGCGCATTATCTAATTACCACCAAAAAACTAATTAATACGCTGACCCAAAAACCAAGCGCACGTCCACACATTTCGTCGTGGCTGTGGGGTGGGGCGGGGCGGTACGGAACGGAGCTTTTGGCCACATTGCTGCAATAATTTTGGCTAGCTTGCAGATCACGCAGCTGCACGAGGGTTTACAATAGAGTCTTTAATTGCCAGCTCCTTTGTTTAAGGGGAAATATGTGCTTATATGTGATATAAACTGCATTCGTGACGATTGTAGGCTTCCCAACTGAAGATTCATATCATGTTATGGATCCCTAAAGATCATATGCAGAAAAAGTTATATTCTTTATACTCTATGTCTGACAGTTGAGTAGTCTGACTCTGAAATCGAAAGATTTCCTAGCGCTTAAAACAAAATGTGAAATTATACGGAAATTTGACTTACTTATGATATAGATCTAACAGAAATAAATTACGGTACATCTTGCAAGCGGAACTGAAAGTACTTATAAATATTCATTCAAGCGAGCTTTCACTGTAATTGTACATATGCAATATGTTTGTATTGGTTTGCTACATATGTATAAGTGCATAAAGTTTCTAAAAAGAAAATCTCTTGATTTAATTTCCTTTTCAGATTAATGTCGAATGCGGACTAGACTAGACTATGGACTATGATGATCATCTTTGCATTGATTTCCTATTCTATTTAGTTTATTTTATCATAGATTCTTCTAGAAAAAATAAATCCTATGCAACATTTTGAATTTCTGAAGCTGCCCTATGACAATTGGGGGTCTCTTAGTGCAAATTAAGCTACGCCCCTGTGCGGCGCAACAATTTTGGTGGCAGCAAGTCAATTGCGTTTGCAACACACACACACACACTCATGCAGTTGGCCTGGCGGCATAGCTGGAGCAGATCGTAACTCAAACGATTGGGCAAGCGACGCATGTGTGTAAAATGCAAGATGCGATCTCTAGATTCGATATAGATGTGTGTGTGTGTGTGTATGTGTGTAATATGCAATATGCGATCTCTTGATACGATATGTATGCATGTACAGAGATGTGTGGATTGCGTGTATAGGAATCTCGATGTGCGTGTGTGTGTGTGTGTGGGTAGAGTGGCAGCTGCAGCATTTAGAAAGTAACAGTTAAAGCACTCTTTTTATGTATGTTCATATGTACATACATATGTATGTTGCCAAAGCTTTGCCTAAAATAGTGGGGTCAGGAAAATTTTCAGCAACTGTCATTTGGGGTTCAATGGACAGGCCTCCAGTTGATATTATATAACAAAAAACAGATCAACAACTTTCACACCCAATGCGCGGCTTGCGCATGCCAAAGACAAAAAGGAGGCAACAACAACAACAACTACAGCAGCAGCAACAAGACGCACCCAATCAAAAGTCAGGTAGTAAATTTGTGGATGTTAGGCAAAAGAGAGCGAGAGTGAGAGAGGGAGGGAGAAATTACCGATGCTTGTAACAGTCGCCGCAGTCGCCGTCGACGACGACATAATCACGAAGATGGCCGCGATGGCAACAACAACAACGAATGCCCACGATTTTTGCATAGTTGTAAATGTGCAGCGCTTATAACGGTTTTGTGTGTGCGCGTCGACCTTGACTGTGAAACTCGTTTGCTTCATTAAATTTTCCCTCCGGCGGAGCAGCATTTTCTGCCAACTTTTAGTCTACTTTATTTTTTCTTTCTCTTTTGTTTTCCTTATTACGAATATGCGACCGGCGCTTTAAATAATTTCCGAGCTGTAGCGCAGCGTTCCGCAGCAGCTGAATACTAAAACAAACTGAAGACTTGGGCGCTGCAGACCGGGCCATATATATCGAGCCGCGGGAGAAAGCTCTCTTTGGCTGGCACTTGAATGTTTTTTCTTCAAATTGCGGCATGTTATCATTTTCAAAATAAATATTGAGTTTGACAGTTTTGCATGTGAAAGCTTAGCTTAGAACTTTGTTTGGTTTAAAAATATTGATTTGTCGGTCGGATAAAATCAACATTTAATTTTATGTTCATAAATTAATTAATCACATTTTCTAATAGTTTATTGTAAATGCAAACTTAATGTTTTTGCAACGCCCTGTATTTAATTTAAGATTTGAATACTTGAACTGTACTAGGTTTGCTGTGAAAATTAGTTAAATTCATAATTGGTTAAATTCAATTACATTTAATCTGACAAGCAATTAAATTTCCACACTAATTGAAAAAAAGTTGCAAAATAATTTAAATTGTGCATTTGAATTGGCAACGCAAAAACGGTCTTTTGTAGACGGCGCTGCCAACTCGTTAGAAAGTCGCTACGTTTTAGTTGTCATAAGTGCCGTTAGAGGCGTTACGCAGCGCATGCAACTCTGCCGTAGCGTCATATTTTATTTTAGCGCCAGGAGTTGCGGACTGTGTTAAGGATTTTAAATAAGTTCCTCGTTAAATTGTAAAGAATTTTTGTTGCTAATATGCGACCCAGCCTGGGTACGCCACAAGGGCGCGGCGGCTGTCGCACCAGTGTCGGCGCACGGCTAACCCAACAGCAAATGCTGAAGGCCCAACAAGAGGCAGATGATGCTGCTGCTATGGACGCCTTGGATGATGCGCTCATCTTCGACGACGAGGAGGGGGGCACACGCATTGGAGACATATATATACCGCCGCCAGTGCCACCGCATTGTTCCATGGAGAGCGTCGGCCCGCGCCTGATCATCAAACGTATTGTCAACAACAATTTCAAGAGCTATGCAGGCGAGGTGGAGCTGGGTCCATTTCATCATTCCTTTACAGCGATCATAGGGCCGAACGGCAGTGGCAAGAGCAACGTGATTGACTCCATGATGTTTGTGTTCGGCTGTCGGGCGAATCGCATTCGCTGCAAGAAACTATCCACATTAATTCACAACTCCAAGAATTTTCCAAATCTGACCAGCTGCTCGGTGGCTGTGCATTTCGAGCAAGTGGTGGACAAGCCGGACGGCAAGTGCGAAACCGTTCCCGGCTCACAGTTCTTCGTGCGACGCACAGCTATGTCGGATAACTCGTCCTACTACCAAATCGACAATCAGCGGGCTCAGCTGAAGGATGTGGCTAAGCTGCTGAAGAAGCATCACGTAGATCTCGAGCACAATCGTTTTCTCATACTGCAGGGCGAGGTGGAGTCCATAGCCATGATGAAGACCAAAGGACAGACAGAGAACGAAACAGGCATGCTGGAGTATCTGGAGGATATCATAGGGACGCAACGCTATATCCGGCCGTTGCAGCAGATCAATCAGCGCGTGGATCAGCTAACGGATGATCGCACGGAGAAGCATAATCGCTGCAAGCTGTCTGAGCGTGAAATGAAGGATCTGGAACAGCCCTACAATGAGGCCGTCGAGTATTTGCGCAAGGAGAACGAATTGGTGCGCACCAAGAACTGGGTCATCCAGAAGTACGTAAGCATCAAGAAGCAGAAGCTGGAGGAGTACATCAAGGAGCATGACGAGTGCAGCCAGGAAATAAAGAGCCACGACGAAGGCACCGAGGCACTCAAGAAGGAGCGCGCTGAAAAGGAGCTAATTATCCGCAAGGAAATGGAGTAAGTGGGAGGATTAGCTTTGGCATTCCTTTATTAATATACCATTCTCCTTATTCCCATATATTTGAAGAGCCTATGAGGCGTTGGTCAAGCAACGCGAGGACATCAAGAAGAAGCTGGTTGGCGCCGAGCGCAGCTACACGGAAGTCCAGAGCGCCATGGAGAACACGAATAAGCAGCGCAAGAAGGACAAAGCACAAATAGAAAAGAATGAAAAGGAGCTCGAGGAGCTGCACAAGCTGCCAGAGAAGAACGAACGCGAGATCGAGGAATGCCAGCACAAACTCGAACGCCTGGAAAAGGAGAAGCTGGCGCTCAACGAAGAGCTAGAGAAGCAGCTGAAGTTACTCAAAGAGCAATCGGAGCCGCTAACCGAGAAGCGTCTCAAGTTCAGTGACGAGCTGATTGGACTGCAGGAAGCTGTCAATACGGCGCGAGAGGAGGTGCAGGTGCACGAATCGAAGCTAAAAATACTGAAGCAAGTGGAGACCACAGAGGCGCGCAAGTATGAATCCTTAAAGAGCTCCTACGAGTCGGCACAGCAGAGCTTGGAGAGCATGACCAGCAAGCTGGAGGAGCTAAATACAAACATGCCACAGCTGGAGCAGGAGATTCGCACCAAGTCAGCGGAGGTGCAGAAGCTAAGCCATGAGGAGCGCAATTTGGCGGTGCAGTGCAGCAAGCTGCGCGAGGAGGTGAACCCCCACTTGATTTCTATTACTATATATAATTAACAATATTTTATACATTTTTTTTTTCTTAGATCAATGAGCGCTCATCGAATATGCAAGCTCAGCGCTCGAATGATAAAGTCCTGGATTTCCTGATGCGCATGAAGGCGGAGGGCAAAATACCTGGCATACTGGGACGCCTAGGAGATCTGGGCGGCATCGATGCCAAATATGATATAGCCATATCGACAGCCTGTGGCCGACTGGACAACATTGTGACGGATACGTATGATACGGCCACGGCTGCGATTAAAGCACTCAAGCAATATAATGTGGGTCGAGCGAACTTTATACCCCTGAATCGCATGGAGCACTGGCGCAGCAAATCCCATCGCATCAATACGTAAGTGGAGGACGGAGTACAAGTGATTATGTAATCCTCAATTGTCATCCTTATCTAGCCCAGAGAACGTGCCGCGCCTTTACGACCTGGTTCAGGTGGAGGACGAGCGCGTTAGGACCGCCTTTTATATGGCATTGCATAACACGCTGGTGGCCACGGATCTGGAGCAGGGCTCGCGCATTGCCTATGGCCGTGAACGCTTCCGTGTGGTCACGCTGCGTGGCGAAATTATCGAGCAAGCGGGCACCATGTCCGGTGGAGGCAACAGACCTGTGCGCGGCAAAATGGGCACACAGGTGCGCACGAAGACAGCCGAGTCCATGGAAAACTCGCAGGTGTCGCAGAAGGCCCTGGAGGACATGCAAGTGCAGGCCGAGGAGCTGCAGACGCGCATCAACTACTGCCAGGAGCAGCAAGGCCGGCTGGAGCGTGAGATCCAAATGCTGCAGACGAATTTGCAGCGCAGCGAAACGGAACAGAAGCGTCTAGCGATGAGCATCAAATCGCAGGAGCAGCAAATGGCCAGCAGCCTGAAGCAATGCGAAGCGCAGCGTAAGAAGATGCAAGCTCACACAACGGACGAGGCTGCCGTCAAGAAGCTGGAGGCGCACATCCAGAAGGCCAACGAACAGTTGGAGAAGTGCATCGATAATGAGAAAGCGATGTCAAGTCAGATAACTGAAGTACAGGCCGAATACGATTCTCTGCGTGCAAATACCGTGAAGCCTGTGGAGGCGAAACTGAAAAAGACCACCGGACAGATCGAGAAGCTGGCGGGAAATGTGCGCTCCTTGAATGTGGCCCTAACCACGGCGGAACGCAGCATTGAGCGCTTAAAGAATAACAACAACAATTTACGAGAGAATATTAAAACAGCAGAGGACAAGCTGCGGTCCCTTAACGAGGAGCGTCAGCAGTGCCAGGAGCGCAAAGAAGAGCTGGAGGAGGAGGCTAAAAAAGCCGAGGAGGCCATTGGCAATGCCAAATCCCAATCTTCGGATATAAAAAAGCAAATCGATGAGCTCAGCAAGCAGGAGAATCAGCGAAATCTCGCCCGCGTGGAGATTGAGACGAAGCTGCAGGCGGCGGCGGCCAAGATGAACGAGGTCAAGTCGGATATACCGCGTTGGCAGCAGCAGCTGAAGCCGCTCAAGCTCAATGAGATACCAGGAGAAACCAAGCCACTGGCTCCGCTCAAAACACTCACCGAGGAGGAGCTAGAGACCGAGAACCTGGAGGACATGCAGTATAAGCAAACGCTGCTCGAGGAGCAGCTGAAAACGAAACCCAATCTAGGCTTCATCAAGGAGTTCACAGAGAAGCGCAACATCTACCTGGATCGTGTTCGCGTCCTGGAGGACATCACTTCGAAACGTAACGAGATGCGCGACAAGTACGAAGAGGTTCGCAAGCGTCGCTACACCGAGTTCATGGAAGGATTCAACATAATCACGCGCAAGCTCAAGGAAATGTATCGCATGATAACCTTGGGTGGCGACGCGGATCTGGAGTTGGTTGACTCAATGGATCCATTCACAGAGGGCGTGCAGTTCACTGTGCGTCCGCCCAAGAAGAGCTGGAAGTATATTTCGAATTTGTCGGGCGGGGAGAAGACGCTCTCTTCCCTCGCCCTGGTCTTTGCGCTGCATTACTATAAGCCCTCGCCTCTCTATTTCATGGACGAGATCGACGCCGCTCTCGACTTTAAGAATGTGTCCATTGTGGGACATTATATAAAGGTAGGACGAGCTGCCACTCTGTGATTATGCCAGAGTATTAATCTCAACTCTTTATCTCATTCTATTCTCTAGGAACGCACCAAGAATGCCCAGTTCATCATCGTCTCGCTGCGCGTTAACATGTTTGAGTTGTCCAACTATTTGGTTGGCATCTTCAAGGTGGATGACTGCACGGATTCGGTGACGTTGGTTAATCATCCACCTGACCCGCTGCCGCCGCCCACACAATCGCGTCTTACAGCGAGCCAGCAACAAATAGATGTAAGCCTGGAGACTAGCCAGAATGGAGAGTTGGCGAATGAGTCTGAGCAGCCAGAGCAGCAATCGCAGTCAGAGCCGTCGGAGCAGTTGCCGCCCACGCAGCCAGACCTTTCGAGAGCTTGTGGCAGAGATACAACCTTTGCGCCCACGTTGGAGAGCACGGTGATAACGCAACCAGTGCAGGAGGAAGTGAATGAAGTGGCTCCCAATACCAATACCAGTGAGCTGTCCATGAAGAGTCAGAGTACGCTGACCACCATCAATGCCTAGGAGCCATCTACAAATATACAAAATAAACTTAAATATCTTTACACATAACTTTAATAAACAGTACAAATCATGAATTCATTTCTAAAGGCTAGCCATAATCTTGCTGCAGATGGTGGCCAGAGCTTCGGTTGTGGAATTGTTGATAGCTGTGATGTCTTCGCCAGAATCACACGCGCGCGTCACTTGCGGATCGAGCGGCAGCGAACCTAGCAGGGGCACATCCATCTCCTGGCACATGGCCGCTGCGCCGCCCGTCTTGGCGGGAAAGATCTCTGAGCTGTTGCCACAATTGCCGCAACGGAAGCTGCTCATGTTTTCGACGACGCCCACAATGGGGATGCGCTGTTTCTTGCAGAAGTTGATCTCCTTGCGCACGTCGAGCAGCGCCACCTCCTGTGGAGTGGTGACAATGATTGCCTTCAGTGAGTCGGGCGCCGAGTCATCCCTGAGGTACGAGACCACGGACAGATGCTCATCGGATGTGCCTGGGGGCGTGTCCAGTAACAGCAAATCCAAAGTTCCCCAATCCACTTCACTTAAGAACTGTCGGATCATGCCATTCTTCTTTGGCCCGCGCCATATGATGGCGTCATCTACAGAGCCGAGTAGAAAGCCTATGGACATGAGACACACGTTGTCGTCGATGCCCACCGGCGACCAGCCAGAGCCAGATTGATGTACATTCTCGCCAACAGCGCCCAGAAGACGCGGCTGCGACGGTCCACAGATGTCTATATCAAGTACGCCGAAATTACTGTCGGGGTAGCTGCGCGCGAGGTAACGTGTCAGCAGCGTGGTCACCGTGCTTTTGCCCACACCTCCTTTGCCCGAGAGTATCAAAAGCTTGTGCTTGACATCTTTCATGGCAGCAGCAACAAGCGCTTTGCCAGGATCTTCCAGCTTTTTGTTGGGATCACTGCATATTCTTTGGTTGGGGCAGCCAGCACAAGCGCTGACCAAACCGGCCTGTTCGCTCTCAACGCCGGGGCAGTGCTCTGGCGGCGGTGCTTGCATTTTCTTTGAATAAAAAATTTGTTGTGAAATTGGTAAACGGAATGTAAATCAAGAGCAGCTGATAAGACAATTAATGTGTACGTATTTGGTGAATGCCAAGCCAAGCTGTTCGATCGAGACTTATCGATAAAGTGATACAAAATCAATGGGCATGTAATTATAAATATTGAAATACCTGTATTTCTATATTCGCATGGTTATATTAAAACAAATTTTTTTTAGTTTATGAAAAAAATTCCCTATTGCTTAACTTAACGTTACGATAAAGGGTAAAATGGCAGCCAAGCAAGCCTTTACAACATAAGAAAAAACACTAGTTCTTTTGAGCGGAACATGGTAAATATCCAAATAAAATAAGAATCCATTCAACAATCTGTTATACCAAAAATCCAAATCATTTATTATGCTTCACCATGTGCATTTAAAATGCTTATAATAAGATTAATGGCTACTTAATTAAGCGGCAGCATTGTAATCAAGAAGGCTCTTGGAACTAATTTGTTCCAATTGACGAACTCCGGATTTGTCCACAACCGAAACATTAAAGTTCTTCAAGTTAACAATGAGACGCTTCTGGATTTCCAGCACACACTTCTTCAAAACATCGTAGGCCTCCTCCTGTGTGATTTTCGGGTGCCAGTACCGGTCAAAAATGCTGGCGCAGAACATGCTACCGTATCCATGACCGGCATAATTCAAAGATTGGGCAGAGGCCAGGTTGTCAATGAAAGTCAGCTCAGGGCCCTCAGTGGTATCGTAGCTAATATGGGATTATTTTCAGTAACTTATATCATTATAGTAGCATATACCTCTGCTACTCACCCTGCAATAAACATAAACACCTGATAGGGCGTGCGGCTACGCAGACTTTCAGCCAGATTTTTGCGTGTGAAATGTGCCGCCGATTTGGGGCTTAGGTCGTAGCCATTGCGCATCTTGTACAAGACAATGTTCTTCGCAATGAACTCTGTAAATTGTTCAGTGTCGCCAGACGCGCCAACCGTCGAGATCAACAAGTTATCCGCAACCTTGTGGATTTTGTTCTCATCTACAAAAATGATGCAAAAACTATTTGAGAACCGGCGGGGCTAAAATACACTAAAAGCCGCCTGTGGCGACTCTTACCTTCTTTCATCACTATCACGGAATTAGCGTGAGTTGTGTCCGCAGCGAGCATGACAAAATCCGGTCCCTTGATGCCCAGAAGAGTTTCCATTTTGAAATAATAATATTTATTTGACTCTTCGACGTTGTTAGGATGACTTGATTAAATTTTTGCCGTAGCTGCTTCTCATCGAAGTGGCGGCAAACCGATTAATAATTATTGATGGCTGATCAAGCAATCGATGTGTGGAGTCAATATGAGTATCGATATTGGTTGGGTTAACATTGCTCCTTTATGCGCACGTCTCTATTTTGCGCTAACGACAATTATAAATGGCTCCTCCTGCATTAAGAAGCCGTCTCACTGTTTTCAGATCCTACTATCCTGTATTAATATGCCCATTTATTCTTTTTTTTTTTCAAATAAATATATGTACACTACATACACCACAGGTTGATTAAACTTCAAATAATAGTTATATTGGTATTTAGCTTTCGATTGTGGAGGCTGGCCAATATATTATTAAATACTAGAATCATATTCAGCGATGCTTTTGCATTAGCAACACAGGGTTGATATCGATAACACTGGTCACAATTAATCATTCATCTTTACATTTAGTCTCTCCTTCGTATTTTACTTCGTGTCGTCGTCGCTTTTGTGAACAAAAAAATACGAGAAAAAGTTAAAAGCAACGAAATTTTGCTTCAGCATTTTGAGCAAAATTTCAACAAACAAGTGCAGCACATAGCTAGCAACTCACTGCATACATATTTTTCAATCCCCCTTCGTTAACAAAAGCCGTCAAAATTGAGTCGACAAAGATTGACGAGACTTTTCCTCCATCAACTGCTATGGAGGATAAAGCAACAACAAAAGATCTAGATCAATGGATTGAGCAGTTAAATGAATGCAATCAATTGACAGAAACACAAGTTCGCACTCTCTGCGATAAGGTAAGGAGTTGCCAGTTCGCCCCTATACCACGTAGAAAATGATTTAAAAATAATTTTCATCATCGCTTGTGTGCGTCTCGGCAGTCCAATTTTTGCAAATGGTGTGCGTATTTTTCTCTCGCTCATGAATCATGATGCGTCGCCATATTGGTAAATTCCAACAGCCAAGCTCTGCTAAGCACGCCGTGCGTGTGAGCAGGATGCCAATAAGCATTGCGTGCATGTGCGACTGCGACAAATCGATGTGTACCGCCTAGGCGAGAATATTTTCGGTTTTTTTCCCCTCTTTTGTAAATTTCATTATATAGCATTTGTTTAGTTAATGATAATGGCAAACGTGCGTAATTGTTTTTGAGTTGTACAAAAACATAAATTGCAACGACCCTGCGATTGTTCGACTGACCGCATCTGCGTCATACGTCTTAAGTAAATATTACTTAATGTTTTGTGTGCGTTGGTGTGTGCTCTTAGAATATGTATCTATGTATTCAATATACAACCGCTCACACACATATACACATACGCACGCACACACACTTGTTCTATCTATCACGAGCGGTGTGTGACTGTGTGTGTGTATTGTTTTTTTTTTTTCAACAATATTGAATTCAATTAAACAAATTAATGAAAAGCTCACGCGTATAGATATTCACACCAAAACGCGCGTCAGTATCAATTATTTTAAATTAGCTGATTTCACTGTAGCCGCAGGCTCAACATCGATATCGAGGGCCTCTAGAAGTGGGGTTATGTTTGCGTCACCCAAATATTTTGTTGTGCCCAATTGTTCTAAACTCTGCTTCTTTACGCATCGTAATGCCAAAAAGACGTTCATAGACTATTCTAGCGGAAGCGGACGCCAGACACACCACACCCGACAAGGCAATATGGCTAAGAGCAAAATAAGAAAAAAAATGAAATTAAATTGGCTCACATAAATCTGTTGCGTCTCGCACCCGGAAACATATCTTTCACATGTCATTCCTCATTCAACGTAGCAAACAAAATTATGTTTTACACCAAATGCGTATTCTAAACAAGAAATAGGAACAGTGATAGCTCGCTAAAGTGTGCAATTCCGAGTCTAGTAAAAAATGATGACAAACAAGTCAAAGTACAAACAAACCGTTGAATAAATTCATATGTGTATGATTTCAGCCAATGAAGCTTATATGATATCTCATATATATACATATGCATATATGTAAACTTATATATCATACATATTGGACCGCATATTTATTTGTGGGGCGAAGCTTGTTAAAGAAAACAAAGACTATTGATATCATGTTTATTTTCGCTTTGTTTAGGGTATTCATAATCGTTAGGCATTTGTTTATTTTTAGGAAAGTGTAGTTTCGGAATATTAGAATAGTATAGAAAACATTGCTAGTCATGTTGACAAATTGCTATTAGCCAAGCTTTCACTGCGTCATGTTACTCTCGTATATCATAAATACTATACATACAATCAGCCCTATCAGCGCTTATCATACCCAATCTTGATTGCACCTATTTCAATTAAGTAGAATACAAAATAGAATAATGAAAACAAAATATTAATCAATTTCTATCCATTTCTGTTTAGGCTAAGGAAATCCTTTCAAAGGAATCCAATGTGCAGGAGGTCAAATGCCCCGTCACAGTCTGTGGAGATGTGCACGGCCAGTTTCACGATCTTATGGAACTGTTCCGGATAGGCGGAAAATCTCCCGATACAAATTATTTATTTATGGGCGACTATGTGGATCGTGGATATTATTCTGTAGAAACGGTCACACTGCTCGTATCGCTTAAGGTTCGTTATCGTGAGCGCATTACCATATTGCGCGGCAACCACGAATCAAGGCAGATAACACAGGTGTATGGCTTCTACGATGAATGCCTGCGAAAGTATGGAAATGCGAATGTGTGGAAGTATTTTACCGATTTGTTTGACTACTTGCCCCTAACGGCATTGGTCGATGGCCAAATCTTTTGCCTGCATGGCGGCCTCAGTCCGTCGATTGATAGCTTGGATCATATACGGGCCTTGGATCGCCTGCAGGAGGTGCCCCACGAGGGACCAATGTGCGATTTACTCTGGTCCGATCCCGATGATAGGGGCGGCTGGGGCATTTCGCCACGTGGAGCGGGCTATACCTTTGGACAGGTAAGTGCTTGAATTACTTGGACTACATTTCAGTATTTCTAATATATGCAAATATTACCTATATTCATACAGGATATATCGGAAACGTTCAACAACACAAACGGCCTCACCTTGGTCTCGCGTGCTCATCAGCTGGTGATGGAGGGCTATAACTGGTGTCACGATCGCAACGTTGTCACAATATTCTCGGCGCCCAATTATTGCTATAGATGCGGTAATCAGGCGGCACTCATGGAACTGGATGATTCACTTAAATTTTCATTGTATGTTTATATTATCTTTAGCTATTCAATATAATCAATAACATTTCTGTTTACTCTTATCTTCACCCGCACAGCCTACAATTTGATCCCGCACCGAGACGCGGTGAGCCACACGTAACGCGAAGAACACCAGATTATTTCCTTTAAGCTGTTTTTGTGCGCGGCACCAAAATTGCAGCTTACCAACATTTACACATCTTATTACACCGCATTATAACATAAAAAAAGCAAAGAAAAAAAAAAAAAAAAACTTAAACAGAAAAACAAAAAAAAGAAGTAAAAGTTGTATGGCAAGCCGTTTTGAGAATTAACAATAAGAAACTCTAAACAGAAACAACATCAACAAAACAAACTACCAATAATTGTTTCAAACCAGAAAAGAAAAAACAACAAAAAACAATATCGATGCATTTTATGTATTGTAATACTAACAATTGTTAATGCATACGAATATTGTTAAAGTAAACAATTGGCGGGTGGGGGAGACGAATGAGGGCAAGCGCCGGACGAGTCGATATCATGCTGCGAGGAGCAGCAGCACCAGTAGAAGCCGAAGCGGATAAACAATCCAATCAACCAACAACAGCAAATAACAACAAAAACCACACACACTACAACTACTTAGCGAAATTTGTTAATTTATGAAAAACCTAAGTAAGCCTAAAGATGATGGATGGATGGATGGATATTGTATAACACACGAACTTGGCCTGACACCGACTTGGTTGGGGTTTTCTTTCCTTCCTATCCTTTATTATTATTATTATTATTTTTTTTGACATTAGACGTACAATTTGGACAGGACACGGCACACACATTAGCAGGACGACAACAACAAGAAGTAGGAGCAGCAGCGAAATCATTTTGGGCGGGGCAGTCTGAGCGATTGAGCGGAGGGCGATTCAAAGTAAATAAAAAAAAAAAAAAAAATATATATATAAAAAGATAAAAAATTAATATTACTGATTACATTAAAAAATAAAAGTAAAATAAAATTATTTAAAAACAAATTATACAAAACAAGAAATGAGAACAAAACCAGATTCATTCAGCATATTTGTGCCCGGGTTTCACTTTTACTGCATAAACAAAACACCCACACAAACACATACACAAATCATCAAAAGTTCATAAAAACAACTCGTCACATTTTTTTAAATTTTTTGCAGTGAAAGTGAACACGGGCACAGGCCTGATTATTAATTAAGTTCATATGTAACTTTAATAATAATAAAAACAAAAAACAAAACAAACAAACGAATGTGTGTAAGCAGGAAGCTGTTAATCAACAAAAGCAACGGCAAGGAAGCAGACGAAGAGTTATTTGCTTAAGAGAGTGCCTTAGTTAAGAGCGCGCGCTCTTGCACTCTTTGTGGCTGGCAATGCTGTGCCAGCTAACGGCACTTTTTGGCAGTATGTGCGCTAGCGTGAGAGCGTAAACACGCCGTCTACACAAGGCGTGCTCGCTGCGGCTTGCCACTTAATTGAGACCTCGCCGAATCTCAAAATTTCTGCTCAATAAACAGCAGCAACAACAACGGCAATGGAAAATAAATTTGAAATCTGAGTGCTACCTATTTGTCACATACACACTTACATGGCCTTGCAAATATGAATTCTGATATATCAGATTCTCAAGTAGCTTCAGAACTTGCCAGCAAACACCTACAGACAGAGAGAGACAGAAGGAGAGAGAGAGAGTTGCCATCTATCATGGTGCAGCATGTGGCTTGAGTGTGGGCGGGGTTGGGGGCCAGGGTAATTGTCACTGGCAGTCGCAGGGGGATGGGGGCGACTGCTGTTATTTATTTTTTTGGAGCTGGGGGTTGTGGCGGGGGGCTCGACGTCAACTGCGGCTGCGACTGCGACAGCTACTGCGATGTATGCGACATGGAAAATCCATTATCACGAAGTGAATTTTTACTGAAAAATTTACATAGCCGCGAGCGTCCCGCCTCCTCCCTCCCGCCTGTCCCCAACAACCCAGCCCCCAATACCCCGCCCGCATACATATAAATGTGAAAATAAATCCTGAGTGCGTGTACAGATGCTCGGCAAAGGATGCTGAATAAACAACAATAACAAGTTGGAGCACGATCGAAAGGGCTCAGCGAGCACATACCCTGTAAAGGGAGAATAGCAATTTTGAATGTTTGTATATATTTAGTTCAATTTTTGACTTTGTATAAGTTGCGTAGAGTCGGGTTTTCTGATACTTTTTGGTTCATATTCTCAGAAATATGAAGAGCTTACTTGTAAATTCGTATTCATTGATATTGGGAACTATGAGGTAAAAATGTTATGGTATATTATGGACTTTGATATATAGATGAGAAGATGTCTACTTGTATATAGATATACTGTAGATCTGCAAAATTCCCCCGTAAAAAAATTTCAATTTTTACAGGGTATAGATAGAAGAAGATTCCGAAAGAGCTTTGTTATTGAGGCGAAAGGCTACATGAAAAAATGAAAAAGAAATCATTGCTTAAAAAGAAGGAAAACATCTACATTTGATGGGGATATTATGAAGTTCATATATCTGGGCGCAGTCGAAGTCTAAGTTGAAGTTGTAGAAGAAGAAGATGAAATATAAGTAGAAATATCTAGGTAAATTTTATTTAATTAAAAGGCATAAATTTAAAACGAAACGATTCCAGATAAGAGGGGCATATAAAACAGAAGCGAGAGACTATGGGAGTAAGTGGAAGGGAGAGAGAGAGAGAGTGCGAGAAAGAGAGAGACACAGATCCGAATGGGGAAAAATATTAAAAATTTAAATGAACTGCTCAGTTTTTACGATTTTGTCCTTAGTTTATGGATGCCAGAAATGTTGGGGCTTGGGTCTAAATAGGTGTGTGCGTGGGTGTGTGTGTGTGTGTGCGGCAGTCATTGGGGCATGCCTAAACAAACGTTTTGTATTTTTATCGTCTGGTTTGTGGGTGGGGCCGAGGGGGGCGGCAGGTTGGGTATCTTTTACGATGCAAATTTGTTGCTATAAAATTGAAGAGTGTAGCCGAAGCGTTGCCTAAATAAACTTTACAGACATCCAAGATGATGATGATGATGAGATGCCTCTGCTGCTGATGCTGATGCTTCTGCTGCTGTCACTGATGACTGAAAGGCAACGCCACGTGCCGCAAAAGGTTGAAAGGTCAGCCCTGGACGAGTAGCTGCAGCTGAATCCTAGTTGGAGCTGGAGCACGAAGTTGGAGCTGGAGCCGGAGCTGGAGTTGAGCTTGGGGCCAAAATCAACGAAAATCGATTGCTGCTAAATACCCCAAAAAGTTCTTTCGGGAGTTGTTAACTCAACAAAGTTTTCTGTACGGCCTTTCGTTTTATTTTATGTGATACCCACTGAATCCACTGAAAATTGCGAATTCAGGGTATAACGCTTACACTCAAGTTTATGTAGCAGGAAGGAGTCATGGTTGACATCATAAAGTAATCGTATGCTAACTTAATAGTCGAGTTGATTTGGGTCTATCTAAGAGTTATATGTATATGTATATATGTATATCGTGGCTATCCCCAGAGATATTATGTGTTTCGGAGTAAAATATTAAGCAAGTAATTAGGAGTAGATTATGTACCAGGTAAGATTCAGTGATATAATCCGGTTTTATCATATACTTATATTTATCATATTTCCCATTTATGTTTTATTCCGAAATATGTTTTTGACACATATTATTTCTAAACAGTAATTGATTTATATATTTTAATTGATAAAAGTTATTATAATATATCTGTTATATATTATTATTTATCATTATTGATAAATGCTATTATAATTGCATAAACTTTACCCCGAATTATTATATTCTATTGGAGTTAATCCAGACGTCAGCTCATCACTGTTAGGGTATGTTTAGGGTATCTGTTAGTCGAACAGCTGCGACTAAAGAGCTCTTCCCTATTTTATTTTATTTTGTATGCATCTTTATCTTCTTTTTTTTTGGCATGCTTGCAAATCCCCAACGTTTCGCGCAGCGTCTCAAGGCACTTTTTCTTTTAACTTTAAAATATTTAAATTTTTTCTTTTATGAATATACTTTTTCATTGATTCACAGTGGATATAAGCAACGTGAAGCAATGTGTGCTATGGGAGACTCGTAACGAATTCATTGAGTTATCACAACACCATTATGTAGACGATTATTATATTCAAGAATTAAGATCTAAATGATCTTTCAGCTTTATTTGTTATCATTGTATTACAATTATCATTATTCTTATTAAAATTATTATTATTCAAAATTCAAACGTACGGATATCAAAACTAACCTGACCAATATTCTCCCCCACTTCATGAGCGACTATACGAAATAAATAGTCTACAGCTTATAGAAGAAAATTTCAGAGCACAGCTAAATTTGATATTGTTATAATTTATATACTTAAAAGCATTCCATTTAACTCTGGGAGTTCGTAAAGAAAACCATTTTATAAAATTTGTCACCGCTTAGGAGCAGCCCTTTTCGTTGCTGGGGAAAAGTTCATAATAATGCTGTCAATATATCATGCTTCCATATGTGTATGTATATATAGAAGCTTAATAGACTTATGAGCTGTCAGCAAGCCTTAAATCATTTAAAATCCCTTTAACGTGTGCTTAGCTATTCCCCGAGTTGCTATTGACTCTATGACGAATCATCTCACACATGCATCCATACTATATATCATAGAAGACATCCTAATTGCGACTACTAAAGCAAACTCTAGCCACAATAAACCATTCCCAGAGATAGATAGATAGATAGAGAGATAGAGAGAGAGATAAACTCCGGCATTAAGACGAACCCTTAAAAACTATTTAAACATTTTATGGCCATGGTACGAAATCATATGGGAACTATAAATAGGCCAATTTTGGCGTTACGAAAGGTGGGCGTGGACGCATTTAGTACAGTTATACAGGCTGTGAGGCTGGCCAAAGGATGCTCACTTTGGGGGTACCTGGGATTGTCAGTTGCCAGCAGTTGTTGTTCTTGTTGTTGTTACACCTGTTCAATTATCTCCAAATTGGTGCTGGGCATTTTTATAGCAGCCCATGCCCTGGGGCGGGAGGCGTGGCATGGGCTGGAAAGGAGGCTTTTGTTAGAGTTTTTGGCTTGTTTTGTTTTTGTGTGTGTTTACTTTGTCGTTCGTAGTTGTTGTTGTTGTTGTTTTTCTTGTTGATTTGTTTTGTTGCTGTTGTTGTTGCTGTTTTTTTTTTTTTTCATTGCTGCGGGCATTGACTGAGTTCCGTTAGCTGCTGCGACTCCTCTATTGGTGTCTCCTCTTTTGACCTCCGCCCTGCGCCTGCACCTTCGCCGCTTCCCTCTGGCAGCGTTTGTGCGTGTTTTGCTTTGCCAACTGCCGCTTCCTTCCGATATGCTTTATTCGCTCTCTCTGAATGCTCGCTGTCTCGCTCACTCTTTCGCTCATTGTTTGGGTGCTCCTCTTTTGCTTTTCATTTTAGCTTAACTTTTCTTTTTGTTTTGTTTTTTTTTTTCTTTCTTTTTTGGTTTTTCTTTATTTCGCAGTGAATTTGGTTGTCTCGCACGTGAGCGGCATAATGAAATTTGTTGTGCCACTCCCTGACTGTCTGTGTGTGTGTGTGCGCGCGACAATGTGTGTGTGTGTGTGCCCAGCTGCTTAGCCTAATCTTATGTGCGCCTTAAAGAGCTTCGCCTGTCGATTTAATGTGCTGAGAAATCTCAGCTCTTGATTTTTGCTCTTATTTGCATGCCGCCTCCTGCCCCACCACACGGCCCCGTCTCCCGCTGCTGATTCAAAAAGGTGACAACACAAAATGTTCCAAATGTGGCAACAAAAACAAGACCCAAAATACGCCACACACACACATAGGCAGGCCTGTGTTAAAGTTGAGTCTTTCACACTTTTTTGGCTGAGGCTACGGCTACGGCTACGGCTCTGGCTCTGGTGCTGGCTCTGGTGCTGGCCCTGGTTGTGGCTCTGTTTGTTGGCTATGCCTTCTGTGCTTTCGAGTGGAAAATTACTTTCGCAGCTTTATGATGCGGAAATTATATGAAAATCATGGCGAATTTGCCTTGCAAGGAATGTCGAGTCGAGTCGAGTCGAGTCGAGTCTCCTTTAATACATATACGCATCTGCATACTACGTACGCGTATGTACTACCTCCAGCTGCCTGCCCTGCCTCAGTGCCGCCCGGTTCTGGTTTGGCTATCAGTGCGGGCCGATCAAGGCGCCAGCAGCCACGCCCAGTCGCATATAATGAAACAGCAAACGGTCGTTGACAACACTGGCTAAGCCACGGAAGTAGAGATGGCCGCGATTACAGTTAGTCAAAACCAAACACGAGCACGATTAGCAGCTATCGAATGCGATCAAAATAAAAATATATATGTATATGGTTATATATAAAATAATATTAATAAAATATATCAATATGAACATTGAGAACAGCAGAAATAAATAATAGGTTTAATTTATATATAAAATATTTGTATAACTTTATTCACCGAAATTTGTTATTTAGTGTAGCATATATATTATTATTTAATGTATTATATATATATTTATTGTAAGCATATATTTTGTAAAAATTTTTACATATTTTAAAATAAATTATTTCTGTATTGCTCTAATTATTTTTATATTATTTTTTAAATTTATATATTATATATATTTATATTATATTTTTTTAATATTAAAGAGAATAATTTTTCTTTTATTATTTTGTAAAACAAGAAATATTTAATACATTTTTATTTGTAGTTTCTTAAAATTAAAAATATTAATATTTTTTTTTTATATTTTAATTTTTATAACATTACTATTTTGAGTATAATTTTTTAGTAATTTCTGTCAAAAATTTTTTAAATTTTTGTATAATAACCATTAAATACATAAATAAATAAATAAATATATTTTTATTTTATGTATTTACATATTTTTTTTTTTTTATTAAGTACCTAGTTAAGAATTTTTAATTCTTTCATTTATAAAATTTAAATAATTTATAAATTATAACAAAATTGTAAGCAATGCATCTATATGCTCCACTAGCTGGCACACAGTTGTGCCGAGCACCAATCTACTTCCGTAATATATCGCCTTGGGTCGTGACACTTGCTCATCTCCAGCCCCATTGCTAGCAGGAGCAGCTGCTGACTGGCTCCATTTCCATTTGAATTAGCATAAAACGACGGCGGCTTACGTCTGTCTATTGTAAGTGAGAGAGTTGGGGGTGTGTGCGTTTGTGTGTGTGTGTGCCTGCTTGTGGGAGGGCGGGGGCAATTGGAGGGTAGAGGATGTGGCACATTGGCGCATTGCTGGAGCAGATATCATCTGTTGCTGCTGCTGCGGCTGCTGCTGCTGCTGCTGCTGCTGCTGGCGCTGCTTATGTTGGTGTCGCCACACGGCAGCAACAGCAACGACTTCGTTATCTTTTTAACTTGGCGCTGTCGTTTATTTAACTGATAATGATTTGATGGCAGCTGGCTAAGCTTTCGACAAAGCCACGCCCCCACCCACACCCACGGCCGCCTTCGTGCCATTTGCTGAGGTCAATTACACGCTTTCGATTAAATTTGCCATGGCTCTTTGTTGTTGCTGTTGTTGCTGTTGTTGTTTGGGTGTTGACAAGGAACAGCTGCCCGAGCTGCCAGCTACAACTATGTGGGAAGTTACAGAAAGTGAGAGAGGGAAGGAGGGAGAGACGGAGAGTGAGAGTGGGGATGTGTGCAGAGGGAAGGCTCCTTCGGCTTCGCCTTCGCCTTCGTTTTCGCCTGTCCCCCCACCCTCCCACACATGCCTAGGTATGTGGCACAAATAAAGTTGAATTATTATTTTTCTTTATGCTTGGGCTGGGGGCGTGGCACGTGCTCGGCATGCTCAAGTGTTGCCATTGCCATTGCCATTGCATATCCGCATCGTTAGCCCAATGGAAGCAGAGCCGCGCTCAGCCTCTGGAACAGCCACTGGAATGACACGCAAAGCTCTTTAGGAATCTGGGTTTTAGATTAAACGGACCTTTTACCAAATGCCAATACAATTCGGTTAAAAAACAAGAACGGAATGAAAAGGTGCTCAAATATTTTTTTATCTCAAATTCCTAAATGTTTACAGAAAAAACAAGTAAGAAAGCTCTAGTCGAGACTGCTCGACTACGAGATCCCCTGAACCCTTGGAGCAATAGATATTTCAATACTTTTTCGCGACTTTCAGCTTACACAAAAAACACGCACACACACACACACACACGCACGTACGCACACACAGGTATACATACACACACACGCATACAGACACACATACACACACACACGCATACAGACACAAACGCATACACACACACACATACACATACAAGCAACCACGCATAAACACGCATGGGCTGCAGTGTGCGCTTACTATGAGAACTTAATTGTTTAATAACTTTTTTTATGGACGTACGATCTTTATGAAACTTTTAGATTATGATTATAACATGAATATGCATGTAATTGCCAAAGCACAAGTCTCTAGTATTTGAAATACGCTTTTTACAAAAGTGAGGGTGAGGGGGTGAATTTAGAGGTGGGGGGGTAAATTTTAACAAAAACCGAAATTGTATAAATTGCATATAAGCATACATTAAAAATTTGGAGACTCTAGCAATAAAGGTGTAGAAGATATAATTTTATAACTGGGTTTCGATAAGGTTTTTTATCGATAAAAAAAGATCGAGATGAGTTATCGATTTTTAATGATAAACTTGATATGCGCGCTGTAATTACGGACATTTTAAAAAAAATTTGAAGTCTCTAGCTTTTATATCTTCTGAAATCGACGCGTTCATACATACGGACAGACGGACAGACGGACAGACGGACAGACGGACAGACGGACAGACAGACGGACAGGGCCAAATCAACTCAGCTCGTCACCCTGATCAAGAATATATATACTTTGTGGGGTCTGCCACGCCTCCTTCTCCCTGTTACATACATTTCAACAAAACCATTATACCCTGATTTCCCATTGAAAATGGGTTCAGGGTATAAAAAAAAAAAAAAAAGTAAGAGGACTCTAGTCGAGACTGCTCGACTAGGAGATACCCTAAACCCTCTAATCTGATATTCACTCTGCACTTCTTTTCGGCACACATACAACTGCGCAGTAAGCAGCGACTGCGCTTGGGCTGCGCTGTAGTGTGGGCAACATTATAAGAATTTCTTTGTTGAATAATTTAATTTCTAGACGTACAATCTTAATGGAACTTTCAGAACATAATCATAATGTTTAAATGTATGTACATTCCAAAGCACAAGTCTCTAGTACTTGAAATACGTCTTTTACAAAGGTGAGGGTGAGGGGGTAGATATAAGGGTGGGGGGAAAATTACAATAAAAATCGAAATTATATAAAATATATATAAGTCTACATTTAAAATTTGGAAGCTCTAGCTCTAAAGGTGTAGGAGATATAATTAAATAACTAGCATTCGATAAGGTTTTTGATCGATAATAAAATATCGGGAGTAGTTATCGATATTTAAAGAAAAACTTGATATGCGCGTGATATACACGGACCTAGGAAAAAAAATTTCAAGTCTCTAGCTCTTATATCTTCTGAAATCGACGCGTTCATACATACGGACGGACGGACGGACGGACGGACGGACGGACGGACGGACGGACGGACGGACGGACGGACGGACAGACAGACGGACAGGGCCAAATCGACTTAGCTCGTCGCCCTGATCAAGAATATATATACTTTGTGGGGTCTGCCACGCCTCCTTCTGCCTGTTACATACTTTTAACAAAACCATTATACCCTGATTTCCCATTTTCAATGGGTTCAGGGTATAATAAATTGATGACTTTGCTCTTTTGGGTTTGGCGTTGAAGGTATTTGCGTTCGCTTAAAGTCAAATATTGATTTAAGATATAGGTATTATAGGTATTATTTAAATTGATAGTATAAAATTGTGCAATTCGGTACGGAAATGATTCGAGTTATGCAATCACTCAATCAGACATTCAGCCGTAGGCTCAAATTATGAGGCAATCAGCCAGTCAGTAAAGGATATTAAGTCTTAGTTGAATACCAAGTTGGTCAGACAGTCTTTCGTTTAGATCAATCAAACAACGCCGATTGAAAGATTCATCTTTTATGGTATTTACTATGAATTTTATGAAAATATTATATAATATTTAGTATATTTATATAATATTTAGTTTCATTTTCAGACAGTCTCATACACTCACAGCTCAACCTTCATTTACTACCTCAATACTTCAGTTCCACTTCCCACACATTTTCAGTCAATCAATCATTCAGCCATTCGCATCGAAACTCATAGGGGTATATCGAATTCATATGACACACCAGTTGAAGCCCTACAAGTGGGCTTAGGAGCTGGCTTGAGGGTCATTTTTAAAGCGTGTTTGGCAATTAGAAAAACATGACCAACAATTGAAGAGGTGATTTCAATGTAACTCAATACAAGTCAAGCTAATTCTGGTGAACTCGAAATTGAATCGAAGCCTTAGAGTGCAGGCGACAGTCGATGGGGGATTGATGATGATTGAGTGTTGATTATTAAAGTTAAATGGAAAGAAAAGGAATAGACAAGAAAAAATCTACAACGATTGATAATGATTGAATACACATTTATTTTGTTGGCTATTGTAAAGTCACCATGTCCAAGATAAAAGATAGTGTAAAGATTGATCGGTATGGAATGTAAACTAGATAAAGATGGTCACAGACTGATGTTGGTTGATTGAAGATTGACAAGTTGTTTTCACTCACCAGGAGTTGAGCCCCATTGCCATATATCCTGAGAATAAACTTTAGGATCCTATCAATTCAGGCACACTTTGGCAAATGGGAATTGATGATGATTGAATGTCAACTTTATGCTTCCGTCCATTGTTGAGCCACCTTGCCGAGCATATGGAAGAACAGCGCGGTGCCACAGACGACCAAGTCTTCACCCGCTTCCTCATGGGCGGTGTCCATTATCACCGGATAGAATCTGATCACCAGCATGATTAAGGTCATGCGCATATAAATGAAGTTTGACTCCTTCACGGACAGAAAGCCGATGGATATGATATTGCCCAACATGGAGAGATCGCGTAGCGATTCAGTTAAGTCACAGTCCTTGCGCTGCTTCACCATCGAACAGTATAAATCGAGCAGCAGCGGCACCACAAAAATGCCATGGGCCAGGGCTAGGGGACCCAGGCCGAGCGAGTGCGCGTACAGCTCCATGTTCACCAAAGGCAGGGGTATCAGCTCCAAAACGCCCTGGCTAACATTGCGCAGCATGCGGAATTCCCGCTCGTTTCCCCGATACCTCCGGTACGGCCCCTCGCCCGCACTGCCAAATGCGACGCGCAGCAGACCCAGGGCAGCAGCGACCCCGCCAATCACACAGGCGACCATCGCGAAGGGCTGCTGCTCCAGACTCAGCTTACGGGCCGCCAGACCGGATGTTGTCAATAGGACGGCATTGAAGATGAACCGACGCCCACGGCTCGAGACGGGTTCGCTCATAGCGAGTGAGCTACATAAATAATTTTGGTTAACTGAATTTCAGTCTGATCAATGGCTGAAAGGCAATTAGATTAAAAATAACAAAAATACACATAGGCAATACTAAAGTATCATAAAATTATATCTTAAAGAAAAATGAATTCTCTTCTCTCTTCTTATTAGGAGTTATTAGGAGGTATTCGTAGAGTAGCATTGGATTACATCTTAAGGCAGAATAAGAGGAAAAAGAAGCAGATGAATCAAATCACTTTCTTTAGCTTTCTTTATTCCTCTTTTCCTTTTCTTAATTTCTTCTATTTTTCTTCTGTCTCTTCTTTTCTCCTCTTCTGTTCCCTTTTCCTTACTCCTATCCGCATTTCTGCTATTTCCTACATCTGACAATTTATATATGGTAGGGTATAGGTAATGCTAGATTATCATCGGATCAAGATGAATTACAATTTTCTCATCGTTTCTTCTCTTTTCTGCTCTTTTCTTCTATATCTCTTCCCTACTATCTTCTTTACTCTCATTTTATTTTCAAGTTTGCCCTCTTCTATTTTCTCTTTCCCTATCTTCTCTAGTCTGCTCCTCTCTCCTCTTGTCTTCTACTCGTTATTACTCTTAGATTTTCTACCTATTCATAGCTAACTCTCTGTTTGTATTAAGTTTATGAAAATCTAATTGGAAAATTTCTAATATGCAAAGAGCTAATGGGGCAGACACAGTGAGACTTGAAAAAACTCTATATATGTATATGCATATACATATGTATGTTCATATATGAATATATATATATGTAACTGTATGACATCTGTGTTATATTCTGGATGCGGGCTTGTTAACAATATCCGAATGTCTGGATTAACTCGCACGCTGCCAAATGACAAACTCTAATTGCAAGTGGAACATATATTTTAATGAGTATATATAGAAATACATACGTACATATATATGTATGTGTATAGTATATATGCATATTTGAGTCCTCTCTCTCTCTCCCTCTCTCTCACTCCAGGAGAAATCCCGCCCGCGTCGCTTTATTCAACTTGACGATGTGAAGTGAGTGTGAATATAATTTTTTTAGGTCACGTCAAAGCAACGTCCAACAGCTAAATACATACACACATACATTTATATATATATATATATATATATATATATATATATATATATATATATATACAAATACACATAAATATGGGAAAACAGGTAAAAAGGGGAAAAATATGGTTCGAATCCTTTTGGCATCCTGTTTGAAGGGAAATTGCAGTCAACATTTATTTCCGCAGCCTGATGAAAAATTCGAAAATAATTTGCGAGCCATAATTAAAAGGCGACAGGTCCAGTAGTGGTTGTTGTTGTTGTTGCTGCAAAAGAAAGTTCTGCCAAAGGACCTGCCACTTGCCACGCCCCTGGCACTCGTCACCGCCCCCGCCCCCGCCCCCGCCCCGGCATCCCTGGACTCGTGCTGCCTCTAGGGTCATAAACAATCCAGCATAGACGCGTTTTTCGATTTTCGCCTCAATTGGCAACATATGGCGAGCAGACTTCGAGGGAGCGCGCGGTCGGGGCGGGCAGCCTCTTGCTTCTGCTCCTGCCCACACACCCACACACACTCTTTCTCTCTCTCTGTTGATGTGTGGGTGTGGGCGTGGCAGCATTTGCATTTGTGACTGCGAATTGCGAATAAATTTTTTTCTTCTTTCGTTTTTAAAGTTTTGCCGTGATAAGAGGGTTGTACAAAAGAAATTGCGACGTTTGCCAGCGCGACACGAAAAAGGCGGCAGACAAAAGGCGAAGGCAAAGGCGAAGTCGAAGAAAAATCGCTGCGGGGTGCAAGTCAAGGGAGTTGGCTGGGGGTAGCGGGTTGACAGCGTGCATGGGTGTGTGTGTGTGCAAGTGTGTGTGTGAAGTGGAAGCTCTACTTAGTGTAGTCGCATTGTTGCGTGGCATTTGCCAGAAGGTGCCAACACAATTTTATTGCGCCAAATACTCTAACCAGCGAAATGGCTTGGAAAACTATGTGAAGCGTTTGGGCTGTGGAAAATTCTAATATATATATTAAGTATTTCAGTTTCAGTAAAGAATCCACAATGCAGTTCAATGTTCATATCTGGAGACATTTAGAGCAGTAAAGAGCAAGCTGGCGAAGATTAAATAAATCGCATATATCTTATCTAAACTTGAGTCAGCTTAACTCAATGTTTAAATATATTATATAAATCATTTTAGCGCTTCGTTTAAGAAATGTCGTAAAAATAATATAGATATCTATAGATACTTACTTTAAAAAGAAACCCGTATCAAACCATTTCGTACCCTTTTATCGTTTCATCTATAATATTAATTTGTTGAGGTCGAAGAGTACTAGCGCTCATATGAATTGGGAAAAATATCTAAAAAAAAATAATAATCCTGTAATCGACTATAAACGATATTTGTTATATGTATGTATATATATTTATAGCGCACTCTCTAAATCTCATTTTTAGGATATTTCCACCCCATAGAATGCCGTTCCTCTTCACAACTAGTTTGCAAGTCATAAAATTCGTAATTCGTTTAAAACTTACCTCAAGAGTATTTGGCAGTTCGACTCTACGCAAAAACACGAATAAGGAATCGTTACTTTTCTAGCTTGTTTTATTGCTCAGGCCCCAACCTCTATTTACTTAAAGGGGGTGTCAGTGGAGCTTTGATATATATATATATCTATCTATAAAATGTCAACATTTTTTTTCGGCCAACTGTGACTCGATTCGAGTTACCCGCACCCCGCCCCGATAAAAATGCAATAAAACCAGATGTCGATTTGCTTTATATTATAAAAAATAATTAGTCTGTATTCAGCGTCGAAGTCGACGAATCATCATATATGATATTGTATATATAGTATATATGTAATATTCATCTTGTTTCATTAACAAGGGTGGAGGGGGTGTGAGGGGGTTGTGGTATGTGTGTGGGTTGATTAAAGTATAGCCTTTGGTTTTTGTTTTTGGTGATTACTACGCTTGGATAATTGGAATAATACGAAATATATAATAATGCAATATAATTAGTTGATTCTCGCTTTTGTTAATTAATTCAATAAGTTTATGATTTTCATTTATGTTTTTTTTTGTATTTTTTTTAAATTTTTTTTTTATGGATGAATGCGACTAAAAAGGCAATGAAGGAATGTGATTCGCTTTTTTTTCATATTTTGTTTTTAATGGAAATAAATTATGTGCGATGCGAAAAATTTAGCTATTCATGTGAAAAATTGTGTGTTGCATGCTTTGAGGCGTGCGTTTCTTAATGCATGCCTTATGCGATTTATATATATATAATATGTATATATATATTTGTTTGCGTTTATTCATATTTATTTTATATTTAAATAGCTTCATAAAATTTGCATCTCATATATAATATCTCTGATAAATATATATATATACGATATATATATATATGTATATATATAATTTTTTTATTTTTATTTTTTCTTGTTTGTTTTTGTTTTTGTAACATAGTTGATTTAGGCAAAAATGGCAACAAAATTGTATGTTTAACATTTGTCTACTTGGTTGTTCTTCCTCTTCGTCTTCTTCTTCGTGGTTGTTGTTGTCCTTGTCTTACACAATTTGTTTTTAGTAGATGTATAACTTTAGCTAACTAACAATTAATTTAAACATTTTTGTTTTTTCATTTCGTTTTTCATTTTTTTTTTTTGTAACTTATAATTGGCAATAAATTGTTTGAATAAGCAAACATTTAACATTTAGCATACAATTTATCAATCTTCTTCTTCTTCATCGACAAACCAAAATCATAAATAAATAAACAATAAATAGCTATGATATAATGTATGTATAATATATATATATATATATATATGATATATGTATATAAATGTATCTCTGCTTGTTTTTTACTTGTAAAGTTGTAGTGATTGTGGCCTGATTAAGTACATATGTTTATATTATTTATATAGCAGCGGCAGGGGTAGTCAAGACATGTGAAAAACTGTATTAGAATTGTAAGTGAAATTTCTGGCAAAAATGAATTTTCCGACCAATGAGGCTGATATTACTATTGGTAACATATTAGAGATATTAATTCGATGTATTGTGGATAAACAAGCAAACAATAAAGGAAACTCATGTTGCTTAAAAAAATAAAATAAAACAAATAAATCGAATAAATAATAACAAAAATAATAAAAGCAGTTCTGAACAATTTGAATAAAAAAACATAAAACCAATTTTTCATTGTATTTAAATTATTTGCTACAGATTATTGGGGGTAAGTCTTGCGATTTTTTTTTTTTAATTAATTTTTGTTTTTAATCATAGAATTTTAAAAATATCATTTAACTTAGCAAACGCGCTTAAACTTAAATAATATTTGTATTTGTTTGTATATTATTATAATATGCGCTTTTTTTTATTTAAAGAAAATTAACTGAAAATCATGTACATAAATAAGGAAAATAAAACTAAATAATGATAAATAAAAGCTAAGCAAATACGTAAAATATATAATAAATAATTATATATATATAAAATATATATAATATATTCATATATTCATATATCCACTAGCAAAATAAATAAAATAACCAATTTAAAAATATTATTACTTTGTTTTTTACCTGGTTAAAACACTGAAATCAGTTCCTGAAATAAAATAGCAGATGTACTCATGTCACTCTATCAAAAATGTGTGCTTTCTTTTTTCTTTTTTGACATTTAGTCAACTCACGTCATGGACTTTGATTAAAGTATTTTTCAACCTTCACTTTTTTCATTTTCTTCCATTATCGTGACTACCCCTACCTAATGCGTAATATTCTCATTATGCTAGCTGGCAACTTAAAATATTTAAAGCCCCGTTTGAACTTATGCGTGTATTAGTGAGTGTTTGTATGTGTGTGTGTGAGTGTTAATGGCGCCTTTCTTTATAGCATAGGTATAATTAGGTAGTTGGGTTAGATTAGATTAGGTTTCGCTTCCTCCTCTTCGTCGTGTGCTTCGTCTTCTTCCTTTTCGTTTAAAATTGGTTTGTGGCAGCCGGCGCCAAGTAAAAGTTAATCAGTCGCTGGTTTTCCTTTGCTTCAATATATGTCTGGTTGATGTGTATGTGTGTGTGTGCTTACAAATTCTTTGGCCTTGTATCTCTCATATGTTTTCACTGGTTGAATTTCGTTTTGGTGGGGGGTCTCCGTTCGGAGTTAGAAGTCGCTGATCTCGCCCTCAGTCTCTGGATAGGTGCAGGAGAACGGATGGAGCAACCAATTGCACAGACCCTTGTTGCCCTCCTGCCGCTGGCGTTTCTTGCCGTGTCGCTGATAATGGCCACCCGGAATGGTGATGCGATGCCGCTGACTCTTCGACATGCCCGACGCAAAGCTACTCTCGTCCGAGTCCCGCACGGTCGCCACGCTGTGATAGCCGCTCTCCGCCCTCCGCGAGATGCCCGAGTGCTTGGAGGTGCGCGGCGTGGAGGAATCGTGGCCACTGTCGTATGCCTCCGAGCTGGTATTGAGTGGCAGCAGCGGCAGCCGGGACTGCGCCGCCAGCGGCAGTATATTCGTAATCTCATTCAGCTTGTGCTGCGCATCCTCCAGCGAGCTGCGTCGTTCCTTCTCCTCCAGCTCGCTGATGTCGTCGTGCTGCGGCGCGAAGCGCTTCTCGCTCTTCGGCAGGCTGGGATCGGAGGCGCCGTCCGGCTGGCGCAGCAGCGCATAGTCGTCCATGCCCGCTATCTCCATGATGCCGTTCAAGCTGGGCAGCGAGCCCTGGCTCGGGCTGTGCGACGGCTGCTTGGGTGGACTTGGCGTCAGACGGTAGGCGGGCTCGCTGCAAACGCTGCTCTGGCCAACATTGAAGCGGAACGCGGGCTCACTGAACACGCTGCCCACCTCCGTGCGGTAGAGCGCCGACGAGGGCGTCACCTCGGCCATGGCCAGCTGCGAGGTGAAGATCTCATGCAGGCGGGCCAGCTGATCGAATTGATGTCTGCAAGGGAGGAATCCGAGCAGGGAAGGATCGGTTGAAGTACAACATTAATATATCGATTGCAAACCGATTCACAGGATAATCGAAATAAGGGAATAACTTCTTATCAATAAGTTTGCTCACCTGGCGCGTTCTCCGCACTCACTGAAGGACTCGCAGGCCATGTTGAAGCTGGACACGAAGGATAAATTGTCGGAGTGACTAAGCGCGGCCAAGGGATGCGTCTGCTCACGCTCTCGCTCCCTATCCCTGTCCCTCTCCCTCTCCCTATCGCGTTCCCTCTCCCTTTCACTGCGCGCCATGGTGCGAGCGATTTCCTCCTCCGTCACCTGTAGCCCACAGTCGATGCTGCGCTGCGACGGATGCTGCGAGGAGGCACGACTGACAGCCAGCTCCGATTCGTGCCTGGAGAGCATGCGATGCAGACTGTCGTGGGAGATGTCCCGGGAGCCCAGAGGATCGTCTAGGAGCGGCAGCGCAGGCGGCACCTCCGACGGACCGCTGTCCTGATCATCGCCATCGGGCTGGGCATCTGGACAGCTGCCCAGCAGCGGAAGACTATCCAGGCACTGAGGCAGCTCCGGCAGGGCTTCTGGCTGGAACAGAGGTCGCTCCGGCAGGTCAAGTGACTTCTGCTTGAGCTGGGAGAGTTTCAGATGCAGCGCTGTGGGTGAACTGCTCGCCGAGACGCTGGCCGCACCCTGGAAGACTTGCGAGGTCTGATTCTCCACCCACTGTCTGATCATTGTCTTTTTATGCGCATCCATAAAGCCGTAGCCCTGCGTCGGGGCAGCCGTTGGCAGATTGCCCGCTGTCAGGGAGCGGCTCGATTGGGACTTGGGTCCATCGACCCACGTTTCGCACTGCTTCACGTGGTTCACCTCGCGCATCAGATGCCGTGCCTCGGCCACCTTGGCCCGCGAGACGCGTGGTCCGTCGATCCACTGCTCCTCGGTGATCTGTCGCATGCCCGCCTCCAGCTGCTCCAGCGCTGCGCCTGGCGTCGAGCCATGCGGACGACGCAGCGGCGAGCCCTTGGGCGTTGGCATATTCGAGGCCTTGGAGCACATGTGTCTAGGAATGGGTGAGCCGGGTGCTGAGGGCAGCAGCTCCTGAGCCAGCGCGCTGTGCTGTGGCAGCATCGCGGAGGCAGCACAGCTAGAGGCAACAGTGGCGGCATTGTGGCGCTTCAAGCTGCCTGTGGAACTCACAGAGGACTGCAGCTTCTTGGCTGTGAAGTAAGGAGAAGGAGGGCGAGAAGGAAAGGAAGTGGTTGAATAAAAAACATATTTGCTAAGAGGCGAGCTGGGACTTGATGTTTAACGTAGGATTAACTCTATTAGCTCAATATCTTACATGAACTTAGGTCTAACAGTTATACTAGTTCCGGAATCTATTCTAAGACCCTACTTACATTGTATAATACGAAATATGTTCATACGAGTTATAAGCCATTTTTAGAGGTAGAGAAGAATGCACACTAGCTAGGGATAAGGGACCACATTAGCTGTGAACAAAAATCCACGCTTCCTTATAAGTTAATCATTAGACAAGAAGTTCCTAAGACCACTTTCCCATCTTTACTTAAGATCATAGAGCAGTATAAAAACCTCTCTAAGACCATCTCTAGACGAATGAGATAATTCAATAAATTCTTTGAGGAGAGTCGGTCTCAAAGGTTTCACCTCCACGAGACCCCGTTTAAGCTTCAATTAATTCGAAATATTTGCCGCTATTTTGATTGCATATCATGCCACATTTACTCCTAATGTAAATCTCTCAAGTGTCAACATGTATTTGTAAGCTCAAGGTGTTCATCCAGCTAACAACCCCCACATAGTGTCAGCCCATCAAAGACTAACTGCCAGCTGTCGCTCTTTTAGCCAGTACTGGAGCTGTGTCAGTGCTGATAAGTGACATTAGATCCGAGCTAAATCTGTCGGAGTAATATTGTTGACTATCTCTGGGGCATAAATCTAATGACTCGAGGAATTTCAATTAAAATCTCATAAGCAAAGCCTGTCAATGCCTGGATCTGGAACTAATGAACGAGGGGTTGACAGCAGTTTGGCTGACAACATTAACACTTACCCTTCTCCACGGCGGCCTTCTTCATCAGTGGACTGGCGCAGTTTGATTTGAGCTGTGGCGCCGTTGGCTTCTCTGCACCGCTGCCCTTCAAGGCCTTGCCGAGCAGGGCGCGATTATCCGTGGAGCCATTGAGCGAGGGCAGATAGACAGGCGGATGCTCGCCGTCGGTGGCATCATCATGGGGTCCCATATAGATGACAGTGTCCGCTGAGATCTCCGAGCTGGAGGGATCGGCGCCAGACCCAGCCGAGGAGCCCGCACCGCCCGAGTTCAGGCCCTGGGCCAGACCCACAGCCAGGGGCATGGGCACACGGTGTTTGCGACGACGCAAGCGATGAATACGCGAGGCAATCTGTATGGTGGCCAAAGCATCCTGATACGAATGCGCTGACTGCAGGACATGTGCGACAATTGCCACATGGCAGGTAATGGGGGCCAGGCAGTCCTTTAGCAGCGGCGTCAACGGGTGGTCCTTGTGGGGCGGATGCCTCTGACCGCTCAATATGGCCAACAAAATATTGCCAATGCCCGAAAGTGGAAGACCACCGCTGCGATTGGCACAGCCGCCCAAGTCGATGATATGTAAACGGCTCCGGCCACCAGCAACTGTAACAAAAGAGAGAGTACGAGAGAGAGAGAGAGAGAGAGAGAGATGTAGTGGTTGGGGTGGGTGAGAAATGCGACACTTTAATGGTCTGGCTGTCTAGTGAAACATTTAGCGGGCCACTTGAGTGTGGCAACAACAATGTCTACAACTAGGGGAAGGCACATCATATGGAGTGGGGTAAGCTGGGTGGGTTGGTGGCTGAAGTGGCTGAGTAGTAATAGGACTTACCACCGCCCTTGCGGGACAGGCTGTACTGGTAGACGTGCAGCGTAAAGATGAGTGCGGACTCCAACGTCGCTGTTGAACTGCTGGAATTGCCTGTTCCGGAACTTTTTAAACGTCCGGCCAATGCGGAGTCAAGAAATAGCGCTGCACGCTCCGCGGTGGGTGCACGTAGTTCCGTCGGGCCGCCAAGGAAGTCGTCACGCAAATAAATCCCCGGGGAGTCGTCAGATTCTGTGTGGGATTCGTGTTCGTGTGGAGTGAATGAAAAGAGCATTAGCTTTTATGTTCATATAAATGCCACTCGACTGTAGTTAGCATTCATTGGAGTCGAAGCGAGCTGTGGGGGCTGTGGGGGCTGTGGGGGCTGTGGGGACTGTGGGGTTGCTCGTTACAGCCTCACAGGTTAACTTTATTCAAATTGGGGACCTAACCCCCGCAACCCGCTAACCCTCAGCGTCCCCGCTACAACATTATCATCAGCTGGCCCAGGGGCAACATTATGAGCGCCCACGCCCACAAGCACGCCCTCCTCTTTATAGCCCAACTTCTGCTAACAGGTGGCGGCCCTTTGTACTTTCTCTCTTCGCTTTGCTCTGCTTACCAGCTGCATGTGAGATGAGCAAATCCGTGGAGAGAGCGTCCGGCTTGGTCGCATTGATGCCCACCGCACTGACCCGCACAGAGAACCGGGCTCCGCTCTTCTGTCGACGCTCCTGAATTCCCTTATACAGCCAGGCAATGGCACAGGGCGCTGCGCCCAAAGCACCAGCTCCCAGGTCGCCGAGCACCGTTTGCGTTTGCCCCGTGCCCGGATAGCCCATGGCCAGCAGACAACCATCCGAACCCTCCAGCACGGCGGGTATTACCTCGCTTAAGGCCGCCGCACAAACATCCGACTGCAAAGTATAGAAAGAGAGAGGGAATGGGGGGATTGTGAATATGATGAAAGAATATTCAGTTGGGTATGCTTTATGTGATATCCGGTAAAACTTCAGAAGACCTAACCAAAGAAATTGTAATAACGAACGGAAGCCAAGGTATGGTAGATTATTTGGCATGGGAATGAAAAAGAAAGGTAAACTAAGCCTTTCGAATGAAAAACATTTATTATACTTGATGTAAATTATATATATATGTTAAAAAGTTATCACATGTAGCACATGTAGTGCGTGATTAAGAGAAATAATATGGGTTAGGTAAAAATATATACAACGACAAGATAGAATGTACTCATTTGTTTACAAATTGATAATTGATTCCCAAAAGCGTACTTATAGGGATATTGGCGGATTAAGTTAAAAACGATATTTTGCTAGATCCTTTCTATTTATAATAAATGATTTTGATCAGTTATATCTTTATATTCAACCATCTTCGTCCACATCAATTTGTAAAATTTGGAATTTCTGTAGCATTTGTAATCCTTTACTTTAGAATTCCAAAATGTATCTCTGATATTATTTTGCCTAATCCATTTTTTACGTTCCTTTACAATTTCTCTATCTATATCCGATGCCTACTTTTCTGGCTTATCCATCGTATATTCTCTTCTTTTAGAACTCTCCTAGATTCAAGTTTTGCTTTATCTTTACTCTAATATACTAATCGCGCTGTTATTTGCGTATCATAGCTGAAATTTTTGTGGACTTTGTTTTTCTTTTACTTTTTGCATATTTTATGCACCGATTCCAAATGTTTTTTCTAATTTTTAAGTGTTTTATCATTTTCTACTTTTGTACATTTGTCCCTCGTCTATTATCTAGAAACTAAAAATCGTTTCTTCATTTCGAAATTCAAAAAAATCTCGAACTAGAACTCTATAGCTCTCTAAGCCCTAGAACTTTCTTAGGTTTCTCATAGATTTTACTTTCTCCCTTTAACAATAACTATTCTATCCATCTATTTGTCTATCTATCTATCTATCTATCCACCTATCTATGTATCTATTCCATCTATTTTCTATCCACCTATCTATCTATCTATTCCATCTATCCTCTAACGTCCACTCACCTGTTTATCCTCTGCTGTGAATAGATTATCGAAGGCAAACATTTTAGGTGCCGCAACCATGGGTGCTCGCTCCTGGGCCTGCGGTGCCGAGACGGTCTTCGGATCCGTTAGTGTCACCTGTCGCTTCTTCTTGTCGAGCGCCATAAAGCAGCCAGACTCAAGGCAGCTGCTGCTGTCGGCGCCGCTGTCCGCTTTGTCGGCGACGCGTAACATGACTTTGACTTTGCCAACGCCATAGCATTCCCGACTGGAGAGACGGCGTTGCAGAGCCGGCGGCATCGCTGGCGGTGCACGCTGGAGTGCACCACAGAAGCCACCATTACGCGGCGTTTGGCTGGCGCTCATTGCTCCACGGCCACAAAACTCCGTTTCCATACTCTTAATGTCCGTGTGATTGTGTGTCTGTGTCTTACTTTTTGGAAGCACTTCTGTATTTGCCAGACATGGGGCAGGAAAGAATGCAAGAAGAAGAAGAAGAGGTACATGTAGCAACCACTAGTTAATAAGGATCCAACAGTGTGCTGTAAAAGTTTTGCCAAGAATTTCTCCTTTCGCTACATTGTGTGCAGATTTTATGTGTAATGTCATAAATTGTGATTTCTGCCAAGAAGGGACAACTGTGACTTAGGACGAGGTCCTGCCGTCCTATGGTAATGGCCATAACACTTTCGCTTTATGGTTATGGGGCATCTGTTTATTGGGCATATGCTTCACAGACAACTCAACTCGACTCGACTCAATCTCTCTGTCTCTCGCCCACTCTTATGATTCACTGAGTTTTTTTTTAAGGGTTTGGGTGTTTTTATTCACTTGTAGCATCGTCCAAGCATAGATGTATATATATATATATTTTATCTATTTGCGGTACTTTGGTTTTTATTTCACTGAAATTTCTCTTGCAGAAAGCAGTTTTCAGTAAGGACTCTTTTGTTTATTTTATGTTTATTTACAATTATATCAGTTATTCGTGCAGCAAGTGCTCGTCTTATATTTGACTCCTAAGTTTATGTTCTGGGCGCTCGTAATTTTACCAAAAAGTGAAGAGCTTCTATTTTGTTGTAGGCTTTCGGGTGCTTAGACCTAAGATTGTTGCCTTTTTTTATTATAAGTAATATTTTTTGTTATGTTATTATTTTTGCATTTTTTATTCATTTGAGGCTTAGTTTATAAAATTCACTTAAGGTCCGTATATAAGGGTTTATGTTCACCACTTTTTAAGTAACTTTTTGGTAGGCAGTTTATTTTACTATTAGGAAGTATTTTTGGGAACACTTTTATTGTTTATAATACATTTTTTTTACTACATTATATCTTTAATAAGGGCTATTAACTGTTATTGAAATATATTTGTATTAATTTTTTAACATTTTTGTTTTATTTGATTGTTTTTTAGTTTAGAATTGTTTAATTTTGAAGATTTTTATCCTTTTTGCTATGAATATGGTATTTAAATTTCTTAATTTTTTAAAATGAATGTTTTTTATTAGAATTTTTTAGCTTTGAGTTTATTTTAGTTGAACTTATTTTTGAAATTAATAATATATAAAGCTATCACTACATATTATTTATATTTGATATGCGACTATAGATTTTAGAACGTAGAAACGTAGAACTCTAGGCATTCCATGCTAAATGTTGGCTAAGGGAAAATAAATAAAGTTTCAGGACTATGTTTTATCAAATTTATTCAAATAAGAATTTCTTGAACCATTCCCAATTTCGTTGAAAAGTTTGCAATTCAGTTTTCGATCAAGTTTCCCCATTGATATCTTAATGTATATACATTCTTTGTTATAAATTGAAGAGCTCAACTTTAAGCATTGCAGACGCTTGCCTTTAGGGTTCTAGGGGAGCACCTTCATTAACATGATGATGCGAATTCAAATAAGGAACGTGACATTTTTTGCAACATCTTTTCATTAATATTGTTTCTTTTCTTCCTTTTTCTGTTGCTTTTTTGCTGCTTTCTTTCTTGTTTTGATGGCACGTTTCTATTGTGAATGACTGGCAACTCGAACGTCAACGTTGACGTTGACGTTGACGCCGACGTTTGGCTCAACTTCATTTTTCAGATGTCGCGCACCTGCGACAGCGAACTTCTTTGAGGCGTTCCACCTTTTGAGCTTTTGGCTTTTCACACAAATCGATTGGCAATGCCTTCTAATTGTACGCAACAACAACAACAACAACAAACCAGTGGAGTAGTGCGAGAGGGAGAGGAGAGGGGCTATATAGAATGCCATGGCATTGTATGGACAACAATATTAGCACAACACACCAAGCACACGCACACACACTCACACACAGCGACAGCCACACACATCTAGTGCTCATACACACATACACATGGAGCGTGCACAAACCCTTTTTTTATGACTGGCAATTTCTGGTTGTTGATTTCATCTTTGGCTGCAACGCTTTGGCTTCTTCGATTTTGATATACATGATTTATTTTAGCTACGATTCTTTAGCTGCTCCGGCTCTAACGAAAAAAACACATTTTCATTTTACGAACACATACACACGCACACAACTCGCGACGCGAACGCCCGCCGCGTTCCGTTTGCGTTGGCATTACAATCGCAACTAACACAGGACGGCGCTACCAAATGCTTGGCAAGTGCTCAGCTCTACTCTGGCCGCTCTTTATGCTAGCCGCCTCACGCGACGCTTGCGCGACAGTAGAAGAGAGCGTTGTCTAACTGCTTGCAGCTGGCAATGCTGTACACCTTTGTGTGGGGGTTGTACGACTTTCGCTTTTGTACTAAGAGAGTGGCTGGCGTGCTCTCTTCAGCAAGTGCCGTTAGCAGGAAGGCAGGCAGCCAGCCAGCCAGCCAACAAGGCAGCCTGCTAGGCAGGCGGCAGTCACAGGTAAACAAAATCAGCGAGGCTTCAAACAAAAGGAACAACGCAAATGATGTTTATATTGTAAAAAAAAGTTACACACACACTCAAACACATTTAAGGAAAAACAACAAAAGAGGAGCAAAAAGCACGCACACAGACACTCACGCTGATAGTTGAGGAGCTGAAGCGTCACTTAAGTGTTTGCAGCAGGCGAGGGCTTAGGTGAGGGGGCGGTGAGGAGGAGGAGGGGCCGAGGCAGGCAGCCCAAAATGCAAACGATGTGTTTTAAGTTCGCTTACATTTGACAGGCCGAGTAGAAGCCGTTGAGTGAGTGTATGTATGTGTGTGTGTGTGTGTGTGTCTGTGTATTTAAAAGCATCTATGGCGGGGATTTGGATGGACTTTGAACAGGATACATGTGCATATGCACATAGAAGGGGGAGAACAGTTTGAAAGCAGTTGAAAGTGTCCTGACAATGTCTCAATTAAAATTGCAAAGCTGAAGTGAGCTCTCAACTATGTGAGGCAAATGTTTACCGTTAGAGTGGCAGTAAAATAACTGAGAATGAAATAAATTCCATTTAAATTTAATGCCTAACTAAGGCGAATACGAATATAATTATCCTTTGATTTTGGGTATAGCTTGAGGCGCTTATTTGGAAAGTTATATTTTTTGCTTTCGCTGTTAGCTGTTGGCAGTGCTATGCTTCAAAATTTCTGTTATTATTTGCATAGTATGGCAACGCTCTCATGCGCTAATATTAGGCCACAGTTTAAAATTCAAATTATTGTAATACTGTAGCTTAAAAGTATTTATGAAAAATGCTTTTAGATCCTGGTTAGAGCGACTCTAATATTTTGTACGGTGTTTATCATTATTTTTTGAATAAAAGAATATTTATGTGAAAAACTGCATTGTGTATCAGATAGTAAGTTCAGATAACTTTTATTTTTCTTGATCCATTGTTTTTATACATATACAATAATAATGTTTTGAGTATCATTCATTTTATTATTTTTTTTTTGTAGCTTTTTCATTGTCTTCTTCGTTCGCGTTCAACAACAACAATTTACTGAAATATTCGTAGTTAATATTTGCCTAGTTGAAATGCATATCAAGTATATTGATATATATATGGTCAATATATATATATGTATAAATGATAATCGTATATATAACGCATGTGCTTAAAGAACTAGGTACTTAAGATTAGGCAAAAACAATTTGAAACAAACAGCCTATGCGGAGAATGTTTAGAGGTAAAAAATTACATAAGAAACAACAATAATAATGATAGGGATCGGGGCATATTCTATACATATATAAAATGATAATTCGTAAATTTTGTCACACGTCAAAATGATTTTTTTTTGTTCTTTTTTTCGTTATGAATAAAAAAATTAGTAAAAAATCAGTAAAGTTTAGCTCGAAGTGGGGAGGGGGAGGGTGGGTTGCCAGAGATGGCAGAGTTGGTTCGTTTAATGGGAAGGTGCTCCATAGGAGCTGCTGGGCGCCGATGGTGCTGGTGGGCCAGCGGGTGCACCATATTCCGAAGGTGGTGCAATGGCATTCGGGTAGGGTCCGGTCTCCTCCTTTTGGGTCTTGTAGCGAATGAAGTAGACTTCGGGTTTGCTGGGCTGCGTTGGCGCCGGTGTTGGAATAACAATATCTGGCTGCTCTTCTGGCTTCTTGACTAGCACATAGACCAAAGTCTTCTCCTCGTTCTGTGGGAATTGTGGAATGATTGGAGCAGTTGGTGCTGGTGGTGATGGCGCCTTGATGAACACAATCTTGTAGTGCTTCTGTGGTGGTGGCACATACACAGGTTTCCTATGGGAAAAAGCGGATGAAGTCAAGGAAAGGTTTCAGAGAAGTCCTCGCATAGTTTGTTGATCATTTAGATGAAACGAAATTATCACCACTAGTTCATATATATATTACTCTTATATAAAATCACATGCACATATTATAATAATTGCATGTTCTCTTCTTCAGACTCCCTTTGCATATGCAATAGTAATAAACGAGCTTAGGAACTGTGACAATGCGCCGCCCACTAGCAATTAGACTCTTATATAAAGTCTGATATTCACACTCTTTAAGCACTGCATAGTAATTTTAAACACAGACACTCTCTCTGTCTCTTCCTCTCTCTGACTGCCTATGTGTATGCAGTAATAACAAGCTAGCTCAGTTACTTCGAAACTGTCTCATTATCAGTTCACCTGAAGACTTATATAAACACTTATACGCCCACTCTTATACACACTCTATGGTAATTGCACTCACTCTCCTTTTCGTATGCAATAATTAGTTGCCAAAAAAAAAAAAAAAAAGAAGAAGAAAACTGTCACAATTTGCAGCCCACTAGAAATTCAACTCTTATATAAACTATTATATGCAGTCTTCTATATTAACGCTATGGTAATTGCACTCGTTCTCTCCCCCTCTCACTCTGTCCCTCTCTATCTTTCCAGTTCCCTTTCCGTATGGAATAATTAGCTACGTAAAGTTAAAAATATATATGTAGCTTAGGTAACATCTTAGTCACGCTTTAGTTGTCCTCAGCACCATATCTTTTTCCAGTTGGCAATTAACATTGCTTTCTGACTACAGTGACAAAAAGTGAAAGAGAGCGAGATAGAGAGAGTGAGAGGTAGATAGATAAGCTTAGCTTAAATTGTTGCCCATTTGAGGAGTTCCTCGATTAAATAAGCTTTCAGCATAGAAGCAAAAAAGTCTTGTTACTCCCTTCACAAAAATGATAATGCAAAAAAAAAAAGACGAAAACAAAAACTGAACAGTTATGTAGCCCTGAGCTGGATTAGATGATTAACGCTCATAGGTTTTCGCAACAGTTGTCTCGCAGCTGCCGCGTCAGATATTAAACAAAGTACTCAAGCACTCATAGAGTCCATGAATTGTGGGAGAATTTTCATAATTGTGGGGCATTACCCAGATACCTCATATTGTACATGGATAGTCATATCTGGAGCTACACACGACAATTCATTTTGCAATTAGTTGTAATGGGACATCAGGCAAACAAACCAGATGGTTCGTAAGCTCCCTTAATGTGGGAATATATATCTCTCGCTGCAATCAGATGGCAAATTATGTTTGCGCAATTTGGGCCAAGAAAGAAACTGTTGTAAACATAATTTGATTGAAGATATGCCTAAACATGGTTCAAAGTGGAGTTAAACCAGAGATCTCTAGGAGTACATTATCAAGATACTGAAATAAATGAATGTTGAATAACTGGAAATATTTAGAGGGTTTAAAGTAGGGGAAACGTATTTGAACGTTTTCCAAAATATAGAGTCCAAAGTCTTTTTATAGCCAAATACTTTAATTAAAATTCAACTTAAGTAACTTGACGAATAGATAATTTGGTATGAATTTTGCGGCATTTTATGTTTATACAAATAAATATCAGAGAATTTAATTAAAATGGAAAAATGTTGAATATTGAAAATAACATTTAAATACTTTTAAAACTATTTAACGTGCTCTGCTTAGAGAATGAAAAATGTAACAACTGATGATGATATTACCTACGGCATTTCCGGAACATTTGTTCCTCTGCTTTAATTTGAGCTCTACTCAGCTATTTTTAGTGAAAGTTCTATTTCATAGATATAATCAATTGCGAACCAGTATGGTATTTATGGAATAGGACTAGTTCTTTTAAATAATGATATGTACAGATTAATAATCGAACATAATAACCTTCTAAGGATCATACCTAGTTTCGTTTATATATTTTTTGTTACTCTGATACAAATCAGAAACTGATCTATTTGAATTCCAATTATTGTCTATTTATTAGTTTAATTTAAGCTTGAGAAACATATGGTTCAAGCCCTTTGACTCACCTGGGGGCCTGGTACTCTGGCTCTGGTGGTGGCACATGGACGTAGACATGCTTGTGCACAACTGGCGGCTGCTGTGGTGGTCCATATTGTGGTGCAGGTGCACCGTAGCCGCCGCTGGGTCCGCTCGGCTGATAGCTGCTTGATGGTGGGGCGCTGTACGTATCACGCGGTGGCTCTGGACGAGCAGCAACCAGCGCTACGCCGGCCAAGACAATCGCTAACTAAAAAGCAGAAAAATACCATAAGCAACGGGTATGTATGTACTCTAGTCGACATTAGCCGACTAAGATATACCCCAACTGGTATGACCTTGATTGAGGATAGCTTTGACTAATTTTAAACTTTCATGGTGAGGAGTTATCCAGAAATCCAAAAATATTTTGCTAGTTATATGCAATGATATATACCAAATGCGATAGCTCTTTCTATCCAAGTTATGCTTGAAAAGGCGGATTAAAAATATTATTATTATTATAAAACTGAGCGCAAATATTGAAGAAAACCGAATAAAACGTCCTACGTTTGATATACGAAAATATATATTCGAAGAAATCTCTAATTTTCGTGGTTACCAAGATCAGACAAATAGACGGAGAACCGAATATGGATGAATCGTATTAGCTCTTCGTCCTGAACGAGTGTCTCTATACTTTATGGGCTTGGCCATCTTTTACCCTTCTAAACTCAATTTCAATAGGGTATATCACACACACACACAAATTGCGGCATCCACTTGAACATACCACAAAACTGGACTGCATAATGCTTGTAAAAACTGAACGATTCAAGTTTCGGTTAAAATCCGTAACAATTATGAATTTATTTTTTGAGAGAGAGAAACTTGGTTTGATTCACTGGAGCTTGTGCGACGCGGAACCTCTTACACTGACTGCATGCCACAACGATTGTTGCAGTTGCTTTTATAGTGCCGCTCATTGGCGAGAAATAAAAATTAAGTAAAAATTCAGCAGAAGTCGACGGCGACGCGAGCAGCGACGCCAGCTGCGGCAGCAGTCGCACCAGTTGGTAAAGAGCGCATAACCATGAAGAAATTGAAATGTATAAAACGGCGGCAATAACAACAACAAGTACCACAAGAGCAACAGCAGCAGCAGCAGCAACAGCAGCCGCAGCCAAAACAACAAAACAACAAAAAACAAACAAAAGCAAAAAGACAAAAACAACAACAACAACAAAACACGGCTTAAAGCAGCGCAGCAGCTGGCAAGTCATCTGGGCCTAGGGGTAGACCGTAGCTTAGGCCAAAGCCAAAGCTGCCTCTGCAGCCGCTCCTAGCTGCGACTGCGACTGCGGCGCTGGCGCTGACGTTGACGTTGGCGACAGCAGCGATGCTGGCAGCAGCAGCAGCACTTCGATGACCGTTTCTTAGTCTTTTGCGGTTTTCCTTTTTAATTTTAACTGATTTAATACCCTCCTAAAACTTAACACATGCTCAAGTAGCTAAAACTAGCTCTTCAATCCTCAGCATGTGTTTAAGCTGCTTGGATATGCTCAAGTGATTTGATGGGTTCGAGAATAGGTACGGGTAACTGGGTCAGCAGGTACGCAAATTCTTGTTGATTGGTAAGATTATAAGAGGGAATTTGATATCTATCTGAGCAGATGCATTATACTACTTACATATATACAATTAATTTAATGTTTTGGTTTATATATTTTAATGATTTTTTATATATTTATAAACATTATATTGAAATGAAAATAATAAATTTGAAAACACAAATGTATAATACTTTTTTTTTTTTAATTATAAAAAATACCACAACCGGTTAATATAATATATAAAAATCATTTCATATATAACACTTATAAAACAATAGATTAATATATAGTAAGAAACATTATACATTATACAAGTTAAATGTTTAAATGAAAATAATAAATTTGAAAACACAAATGTATAATACTTTTTTTTTTTTTTTTAATCATAAACAATACCACAACCGGCGAATATAATATATAAAAATCATTTCATATATAACACTTATAAAACAATAGATTAATATATAGTAAGAAACAGTATACATTATACAAGTTAGTTTTTTTTTTTTTTTAAATTATAAACAATACCACAACCGGTTACTATAATATATAAAAATCATTTCATATATAACACTTATAAAACAATAGATTAATATAAAGTAAGAAACATATACGAAATTCACTTAATAAATAAAAATTCCCAGCTGCTGTTAAGCAAGTCAAATCGAGTTTAAGCGCAACCGATTCGATCCCGGAACTCCAATTTTATTTTTACCTAAAAGCAATTTCAATTTATTTTCTTTTTACAACATAAATCGAACTTTAAACTGCATTTTCGTTGCACTGAAATAAAAGAAAAGAAGTTCAGGGAATTTGATATGTGTACTGAATTTGAAGTCAAATTTTCATCAAGATTATTTTGGACTTACGTAAAGAATTTGTGTAAAGCTGATATATATCGTATGAATGAAATAAGTTTTTATAGAAAAACAAATTTTGATAGTTTTGATTTTGAGTATTAGTAGGATATATGTAAATTCGAATCTATATTGTGTCGTTTATATAAAGGAGCGTATATAGAGAAAAATATCTAACCAAGAGGATATATTGACCAAGAAAATTGGGCTTACAAATAGAGATATATAAAGTAAGACTTGTGAAGAAGCGCTTATCAAATGAAATATATTGAGAAGGGTATAGGGAAAAGGATATATTCAGAATTATGTATAAATTAGCGTATATAGAATGGGATATATAAAGAAGGATATGCGGAGTAGCTTGTATATATATATATATATAGAGAGAGAGAGAGACATAATGTAGTATATATTGAGCAGGATATGTAGTACCTTATAAAAAATGGGGTTCATTGAGAAAGTAAGGATATCTTTGGAATATATTGAGAAGGGCGCATAGAGTATGACAAATACTTTACAAAATATTAATATCACTATATGAACGTTTACTAGGTCATATTGAAATAGTGTCATATGTCGAGGCGTTAGAGTATATGAATCATATATGGATATAGTTAACCACTAAAATTCTTTATTAAAAATATGTGTAATTTCTAAAAATATTTAGTATAACAAAAATTTGCCGGCTCGAGACAGAGACAGAGATAGAGTTTAAATCGTTGACTTTATGGTAAATACAAGAGCTTAGGAAATTCAATCGCCAAATTATATACAATTCAAAGCGCATCTCTTTCTCCAAGCTCCCCAAAAAGAAACCACTCAATTGATAGTGTATTAAAAATTCTGCACGCTGGTTACAGCAATTTTACGCGTTACTTCTTGGTTTAATATTGTTTTAGTGGTTTCTTTGTTTTAGTTTTGTGTTTGTTTTCGCTTGTTTGTGTTTGTTACATTATTGTTGTTTTGATGATTTTGTTCGGTCTGGAGGATCGCATCATCATCTGGTTGTTCGGATCGTGTGGCACGATTCACTTTCAATTTCAATGCATACGCTGCGAAATGTGGGTAAGAGGAGTAAGGGAGGAGGAGCAGAAGCTTTGTCTTCGATCTGGAGTCAACTGGAACTGGAACTGGAACTGGACTGTGGCTTGGTCTTATTTCACATTTCTTCATGTCTCACAGAGAAACACACTCAATCTCTCTCTCTCTCTCTCTCGCTTACTCCCATTCCCTCCCTCTCTCACTCTCTCTCTCTCTCTGTCTTGTGCAATGTTCATTATGAGCTTCACGGTCTTGTTGGGTTACGATCAGTTAGCTTTGGCTTTAGCTCTACCATCGCCCAGCTCCATCTTCATTTCCATTTTTCGGCCATAATGCAATAGCAGTTGACTATGATTTTCTTTCAGTTATTTATATACATAATATATATATTTTATTTTATTTTTGCTCGTCTCCTTTCCTTTGGCTCTTTCAATAATTTCGGCAATGACATTATTTGCAGTCGTACTACCTATTAAAATGAACGAAAAATATGATTAGCCATGTTTCGTTATTGGCGACTTTTCTTTTATTTTGCCCCTGTCACGATCATCATGCAATCTCGATCGGGGGACGCCGACTCCAGTTACCGCTCCCGTTCCCGCTCGAGGTGTTGCCTCAAATTGAGATGCGCATAATCAATAAATGACAGTGTAGTTCGAATACCAAACACTCCTGTATGAGAGTTTGTTTTGGGTTTTTGTTTTTGTGGAAACTTTGGGCCAAGTTTTTTCATTTTGCTACTGCCGGAATTCGATTTTTGGAGAATCGCTCGCTGCCTGCAGAGCTTGGTTAGTAACGAGGCTTGGGGCATGTGGCATGTGGCATGTGGCATGGAGCATGGGCCATGTAGCTGCAACTGTAACTGTGCGCTAACTGTCACTTTTTCACGGCGGCATCATTTATAATGCCGTTAGCCAAATGGCAAGTGCTTCGCCTTTCCATCTGCTTCTACTTTTGTTGTTGTTGTTATTTTTCGCCTGTTGATTTTGCTGTTCATTTTGAGCCTCGCAGCACATCGCATCGCAGCGCATCGCATTTCCTCAATTTCCAGCTCAGCTCAGCTCATCTCTCATCTGCCAGCTCCCTGCTCCCGTGTCCCGTCTCCCATCTCTCATCATCATCATCATTATCATTTTCATCTTCATTGCAACGATTGCTGCTGGGTGTCCAAAACAGGTGCAGGCTTCAAAAGAAAAAGGAAAAATAAAAATCAACATCGATTAAGCAACAACGTTGATACTCAAATTAATGGATTGTCGAATTTTTAAATGGAAATTCTGTCTATATAGATATATGATTCGGTGTAAACGATGTTGTAAATACATAAGATAAGAGCAAATGTTAATTGAATGTTTACAATAAATAAACACGAGTGGATAAGATGGGAAGATAAGTGAGATGAATAGTGAGTGAAGGGGACAAATGACTAGGAATACAAAATGTGTTGTCTGCTAGGATAAATGGTGAATGAAACAGAGATAATGATTGATACAGAAAAGAGAGGGATAGAACGTGAGGAATAGCCAGAGAATTAGATGTAACACAACAAGGAAAAAAAGTAAGAAACCGAAAGGAAGAGACAGTAATGCTTAGAGAACGAGAAAATGAGGCTAAGAGACACAAGGTAATACTGTATAATCTATGCCTTTATTATCATATTTATGATTATATCAAAATCAATGCTAACAATTCTACATCTTCATCTATGCATATCTCTTTCTCAACTCAATTATACCTGACTTTAATTAGTTCTTTTACATAATTTTCCAACCACTTTCATAATAGCTCTCTTCAATAGCAGACCGTGATAGCATGTCAAGCCCCATGATTCTGAGCTGTGAGAGCAGCTGGCAAAATCATATTTCATCTGAAATCTTTCTGCTTTCACCATTGCAGAGCCATGCGGCGGCATGGCATCATCTCCATCAACACCTCAGCCATGCACACATACTAATTATTATTAAGTATCTTTTTGTGACTTTATGTAACAGGCAAATATGTATATATAGAGATATACGTGCATGTATTTATATATAGCTCGAAATGAATGAAGTCAAAGACCATTTAAATAATATTGTATTTACATAAAAAGCAGCGAAAAGCAATTAAAATGCGTTTACAAAACAGAAATGTCGACGACAGGCAACGGAACTTTGGCTCACTTGGCGTGGGCACTTGTGCAGACGCAACGCTGACACAGAAAGGCAAAGTATCTGTATCTTTTAGCTGTATCTTCAGCTGTATCTGTATCTGATGGGCTCGGCTCTGGGTTAACTGGGTCTGGCAATCGCCACTTGTTAGTTTTTAATTTGTCAAGTGTTGCACTTGAACGGGGCACAAAGAAAGTAAATTCCGTTTTTTTTTCTTTCTACATTTTTTTTCTCCAATACCCTAAAGCAATTTAGAGATGAGTAAATGGGGTGTATTCGACTTGTGAAGAAATGCAAGTAGGTGGAAGGAGGTGTGGCTGAAAGCTATGTAAAGGCAGTACACTGATCAAGAATATCTCAATGGAGCTATGTCCATGAAATTTCATCTATTTCAAAATTGACCTGTCCGTCGTATCTCGTAAAGTAAAGAAGCTAGAGACTTCAGCTTTTAAATATATATTCCCAGATGCAGTGGCCAATGTAATATTTATATTTGTTTCTGTATAACTCGTGTTATAGTTACCGATAAATATCGATTTTTAAAGCATCTCTTGAAGACTTCAAAAAATGAAGACAACAAAAAATAATGCCTAATTTTGTGTATGGACTTCTGAGATCAGTGTTTGTTTGTGTGAGGTCCATGTAAGAGGGAATGCATGCGCGTGTGTCATGTCTCGTTATGGATACGTTCACAGTATCTGCTAGTCGAGCACTCCCCACACTCTCGCGCGTTTTTCAATTTGTCCGGCAGTAAAACTATTTGTATCTGTAACTATTAGATACAAATCGGGAGTGCGTGTTTTGTATTGCATAAGCGAGCGTTTTTCCAGCTTCTGTCTGATGCAACGCTCTATCAGTAGATCTAATTAACAATAACTGAAAATGAAAAATAAATGTGCAGAGGCCTTGCATTGAAAATGATTTCTTTTATTGTTTTTGATCATAAGGTAATATACGTTTAAAGGTAACAATTATATAAACCGAGCTGCATTGCCCACACACATATATATATATAAATTCATATATATATAATATAGGGTATATGGCGCCATAAAATTCAACTTGGAGGCCAGAGTCGAGCACAAAAATGTAAGCAGCAGAGATTTAAACTTGTGGCACTCGCTTGTAATATGCTCATAATTTATATTTATTTGCCCAGCCTTGAGGCCCATTAAAACAATGTAAAATGTATGAATAAGAAGAAAAACACGCAGGTTTATGCTTTCAGGGACGGGTATTACATATTTACAATTGACTCTTCTTCTTTTAACTAACAATGCAACAGAATCTGGCAGCCACAAAACAAAGTTTTAGGAACTACATATGTATACAGAAATATCTATGTGTATATAAAGTATAATATACATATATATATGGTATAATTTTTGATTACAAGTTAACTCATTGTATGTATATATATATATTTATAGTACATATATTTTTTTTTTTTTTTTTTTTTGTTGCTTTTTGTCTAGTCGTAAAAGTTTAAAAATTATTGTTCTTATATAGGAACTGTTAAAGTTCTTTTGAGTTTAGTATTTAAAACCATTGAGTGTTTGCTTACGGAATGCAAAAAGCAAAGCAAAAAATATTTGAAATGCCCTAACTCATTAAATCCATCTCAAATTTGATTAGTTTGTTAGTTTTGTTAGTTAGAATTGACTTGTAAAATTTTTTGCTTTACATTGAACTTGAGTAAAGTCCATTCTTGATATATTGTCGAACCAGTTTAGAGCTTTTAAGAGTTCCTTAAGAACGATTCTAATGAGAACTGGTAATAAATTAATATGGAACTATTAATTCCATTTGCTACAAAAAAAAAAGATTTTGTCAGTTTAAATGAACTTTTGGAATTAGTTTCTTTATATGTAGCTTAGTTTTGTAGTAAGCTAAATATTTTAATGTATTGATTGCAAATAATAATTTTTTTTAAATGATGATTTTTGCTTCCTAATTATGAAAAGTTTTAATTTGTTTAAAAAGTTAACTCTAAGTTAGTTAACAGTTCCAAGTACTTAGCATTTCAATTGAGTTTCGATGGTACTTTTTAATTTTGTTCAGTTACAGAACTAGTCCTCTCTTATGCTCTTTTTCGAGGTTCTTCACTTTTAAAATATGTTCTATTTCGGAACTAGTTTTCTCTGACTTTTTTCTAATATACAACAATTTTCGCATTTCAAATGAGCAGTTTCTATAACAATTTGAATTCGATTCTTTCAATTCAAGAACTTGTTCTCTGATTTGCTTATTTATAAAAAAAAGTTTCAAATAAGGGTTTTCGACTCATATAAATTTTGACTTCAAGTAGTTAAGATGTAAAGCTCAATTTGTAATCTGTGTAATTTTGGAACTAGTTATCTCAGATTTGTGTAATTAAAATAGGCTTTAGGCATTTCAAATATGTTTTTCGTTTACATTCCTAGTTTCGTTTTTCTATAATTTTATGGGGGGTCGTCATGGTTGGTTGGGATTTTGGTGTTTCATCTTTAGTAGCGCCCATAGCCGGCGTCCGTATCGAGTGCGCCCATAGCACCCAATTTCTGGAGCCAGGCGGCATTGGCGCTGCTGCCGCTGTTGCTGCCACGCTGAGCGGTCAGCGGATTGTTGGCCTCATTGTGCAGACGCATTTGGTGTGGCTGTTGTTGTTGTTGTTGTTGTGGATCCTCATTGCTCAACTCCAAAATCTGCAAACAAAAAGAGTTAGACTTACAATTGTTGTTGCTAGTTTGTTATTGTTGTTATGGTTGTTATTATTATCATTATTATTGTTGTTGTAATTGTTGCTGTTGTAGCCTACATGAAATTTGTGAGCGGAGTTTGTTAGTTTGTTAGCTATTTCAAAAAATCTGTTGAAATCTTACACAGTGCGAAATTTGGACACGTTTTTATCAGCAATTTGATATGAAGAATTCGCTAGATTTTGAGATTAGCAAAAAGGCATATAGAGAAAAGTTCAGAGACAGAGACAAAAAATGGTTGAGTTGACATATTTTTAAACTTTAAAAATATTCTTAATAATTTTAAAAAATTTTATTTTGCTTAAGATTAAAAAATTGATTTCATAAATTTTCATATTTTGCTTAAAGAAAATTTGCAGATTCTTAATCATTTCTCTTGATTCTTAAGCATTTCTCTCAGTGTAGCCTGTATTATGATCGTAGAGGTAGGCTATGTGTGTGGGAAGCACGGTCACAAGATGCTTTTTTTTGTTTATGTTTTTTTTTTTTGGCGGTTCATTAAATCAAATGAACTTTATTCATATCATCTGTAACGCTGTCGCTGTCGCTGCTGCTGCTGCTGCTGTTGCTGCAGCTGAGGCTCTACACCCGGTGCTCAGTGTGAGGTTCAGAGTGAGGCGCGAAGCTGTGCGCCGAGCGCTGACTGAAAATGTGTTAATGGGGGGTATTGTCGTGTAATTATCAGACGGTAACCTCTTTTTCTGTCGCCTCCCAACTCTTTTGTTTTTTCTTCATCGCCTCACTTTTTGGCGAACGATGTGTGAACATCAGAAGAAAAATAAATAAGCGACGAGAAATACCTTAAAACAATTTTGCGCCAGGTAATTATGTTATTGCTAATTTAAAACATAGTGTGTGTCTTTCTCCCTCTCCCTCTGCCTCTGCGCCTCTCTCCCCATCTCAGCCCCCCCTCTCTCTTTCTCTCCCTCATACTGATGGCATCTCTGTTGCGCTAATGGACGCCCCTTTGTTTTTAATAACTGCGAACTGCAGCCATTGCAGCTGTGTGCTTCAAAGTCGAGAGATATATATCGTATAAGGAAGCGACCATCGTTATTATCGCATAGCATCGCAGTTAGCAGGGTCTGTCATATGCCCTCTCCACTCCTCCTCCTCCCATGCCTCTTCATTCAGCATCCTCACATTTGGACAGTTTAATTTGAGAGTTGCCGTTAAGTGCAAAGTTATGTGATTGGATAAGGGTCTCAGCGATTGTCGTCATTGTTGGTTTTCGCTAAGGTATCGTCGATGAGGAGGAAAGGGGCAGCTGTAGATGTTGCAACCCCAATTTCTGTAGCTGCCACAGTCACAGTCTTAATGGCTCAGCCACACGTTTGCCAAATAAATGTTGTTAAATATTGAGCTAAACGATTAACAATCAATAGGCTAGCCATCAAATTAATGATAGCAATCATTAATCTTGTGATAAAAGTAATAGTAATAAGTATTGGTAATAGTAATACTAGTAAAAGTAAAAGAAATATTAGTAATTATAACAGATCCTTAAATGATAAGCTGAGGTATTTAATATTTAGACATATTATACAATTGCTTTCCCTTAAGCTAAAACCTAGAGATTCTCTAAGGGACTCGAACGGCCAATATCAGATAACTTTGCCTTGCATTTGACTTCAGTTGTTTCAGCCCAATATTATATAATTTATTATATATTATATGAACTCTAAGACTAATAATTAAAATACCAAAGATTAAATTAATTTAAAGACTAACGATAATATTACGCCGTTGAATGCCAACACAAATGAATACGGAGTGCCTTTAAGGCCGACTATAAACAAATTGTTTACTTCAAAATTTATCATTAAATTTACCATGAAGTTTTTTTTATTTTGTTATTTAACATGTGAAATTCCATCGAATCATCGCGGCACAAATATTTTTCTTTTTTTCTCCCCCCTAAAAAATCAAGCGCATTTTTTGTTACTATTATTATTTCGCACGCCTGACCTTAGATGTGGCTTAATTTATTTTTAAAATTAATAATTTATATTATTATGTGTATTTATAATTATTTGTTTGTGTGTATTATTACGTTTCGTGGTCAATTTTATTTTTAGACATGGGCCTAATCAGTTGCTGCTCTTTGTGATTTTTGGCGGAGGCTGAGTGAGCTTAAAAATGCCTTAAATACTTTTTTTTTTGCTGGAGATAGATGTACGATTATTTTTTTATATGTCTCTGAAACAGATTTTGAGAAAAGCTGAGAGCCCAGGCATCCTTTGGCTTTACGAGCCACCCCTATTTCAAGCACTAATCCATTTCAAATTACTTTCATGCCTCTTAGCAGTATTTAAGTACCCCCAATAACATTTTGACATTGGGGTTTGGTAGTTAACATTTCATATAGTAAGTGCGACAGGGAATTGTTTGTTGTATTTACAGTTCCCGGTGCAAGTGAAGTCTCGTGTCGCGAGTGACAGGCGAAGGCTAATTAAACATAAGCTGAGCTCTTTGCCAACTCACGATCTGCAGGTTCAATGCATTACGCTTCGGCAGACAAGTGGAATTTCCTTTATATATTATTTTCTGCGTGACGTCGACAAAGTCAAAGTCAACCTTCATCAAGCGACCGACCCCAGACACACAGACAGCCTCAGCTCAGCGACGTCATCTTCTCAACATTTTGTCTTTCTTTTTTTTGCTATTTGACATTTGATTTTCCCTTCACGTTTTGCTACATTTTATTTCATTTCGCCGTTTATGTTATTTTTACCATTCTTCTCCTTCTTCTTCGGCTTTTTTTGTAGTTTTTTTTCTTTTAGCCTGTTGTCTTGTTGGCTCTTTGTGCCGCTTGGCCAAAATCACTTTGTGCGCGTCTCACGTCAGCGGCTTATCGATTCGCAAGGGCCCTGCCATGAGTCAGAGACTCAAATGCAGAGACGCCAACTCAAATTGCAAAGCACAGACAACAGCCAGAGATAGAGGCAGAGCATGAGACGGGCTCACACCCCAGAGCAACAGCAAGAAAGAGAGAGAGAGGATTGGACAGAGACAGACTGTGAGCTGAACTAAAGGAACATAAAAGCAATGTATTCCAGCCATAAATAAAGTCATAAAAATATTGGAATTGACCTTGAGTCCCACACAGTTGCATGAATGAATGAAGCTGTTCCAGCAGTTCGATTCACATGTGGCAACAAGTACGGATACAAATGAAATTGAGGCAATTATATTGAGAGATGTAATTAGATAGAGTGTAATGCCAACAGAGAAACCATTGGGAGTGGGGCCAGCTTATGAAAGAGATGACAGCTAGCTGTATAGAAAGCGTGGTGAGAGACAGCTTTACAGAATCATAGAAAATGATATGATAAACTACTATAAAGGCTAAATAAAGAATATACATATAATAATGTATATATGGAACATGTATATATACACTATATGTTCTATATATAGCTATCTAGATGTAGATGTAAGATGATGCTTCAAAAGAACCATCAGCAAAAGTGTGAGACAGACAGTTTTTAAAAAGCCTGACGAGGTTCGTGAGAGGTAATACTGTAGACTAGGCTAAGCGACTCCAGACTAGACTCCGGCGTAGACTTAGCGACTCCAGACTAGCTTCAGACAATAGTAGACGGCAGACTAGTCTCCTGACGAGACTAAGCGGCATCTTAATGACCTTATACACAACGTACACTGGGCTCTTAGTAGACCTTAAGCTTGCTTAGACAGTTACAGATAATTCCATGGATAAATTTGAGAGAGGGCCTAAGAGTAACACAGAGCTTTGAAATTAATTCTACGTTCCTCTATTACCCTATGCGTAGACTTTCAACTAAATCAACAGACAATTCAAAGAAACTTTAGTGATATATAAAGAACTAAATTGAGTTATGGACATACGAACTGACTGACTATATAAACATTCTAAAGCCAGGCCCATCACGATGCCCTGCTATTTACAGACATCTTGCAGAGCAGACTACAGCTGAAATTAAATGTTAATCGTAGTGTCAAAAAATTCAATAAACTTTTGAGCCTACAGTCATGCCAAGGCAGACCAGACAACCTAAGAACATTTCAAAAAGCAACCCACAATACAGACCCATTTGTTGACCTATATGACTATATATGTACATTCATCAGAAGGCACTCTACATGACCTGGAGGCAAATTAAAATAACATCACTTTAAGCAGCTCCATTTAGAGCACTGATGACCTGCAGACAGTTGCTAAAAACAGAGCCAACAAGCCAACTCAGACCTAAAGACCAATTCAGAGCTAGACTCAAGGACAAGCACATAGACGGAGCTCATCAAAAGCATAGACAGTGCGGCTTCAAGGCTTTCAGCTGAAGTTGCCAAGATGCTACACATAAACACTGAGAAGTCAACTAAATAGTTGCCGTTGCACAGTTGCAGTTTCTGTTGCAGTTGCAGTTGCAGTCGCAGTCGCAGTTGCTGGGGCACAGTTGCAGCTGCGTCTGAAAATCGAGTGGCAGAAATGATGTGAAGCATCCATTAAAAATTGGCCCCCCTCCTGGTTGAGCAGCATTTTTGTGCTGCGGCTGTTGCGAAAAAGAACAGGAAACTTGGCAAGCAACAAAAAAAAAAAAATAATAATAATAATAATAATAACACAGAAGAAGAAGAAGAAGCCGAAACAGAGGAATTTAGGTTTTTTTTTTTTTAAATATAAATGTTTGGTCAGGTTGGCAAAGATGAGAGCTTGTAGCTCAGCAGGTTGGCGATTGTAGCCGGGCAGGCTCAGTCAGTTAGCAGCAGCAGCACTTGTTGTTGTTGTTGTTGTTGTAGCTGCTGTGCTGAGCTTGCAACGTAAAGATGACCAACAACAACAACTGCTTGCGAAAGATGTAAAATATTTGTGAAACGCTTTTGCAGACGCAGCTAAAACAATAACAACAATAACGAGTCCAACAACAACAATAACAACAACAGTCAAAAATACCTGAGCTGCTCAGGAGCTCTGCATTTTTTGTTGTTTTTCTTTCTTTCGGGTAACCCTATCTGGAGTCATTGATTGGGCGCATGACGCAACCGAAAAATGGGTAACCCGCAACAGCTCTGACCGATCCGTCGAAACCAAAACAAAAGCAATAACAACAACAACAAAAACAAAAACACATTGAAAAATAAAACCCCAATAATTGGCGACATAATTGCAACTTAATACCACGCTTTTGACTCTTTTCATTTAGTTAATTATATCGACAAAAATATCCAACCGACAATAACAACAACAACATACAAATAACATACCAAAAAGAAGAGCAAGAAAAGTAAATGAAAAACAAAAAAAATGCAGAAAGAACAGTTTAATAAGTCGAAGTTGAAATGCCCTAACTAATATACTATATATATGCATATGCATATAAATCGAATTGTAATAATCTACATAAAAAATAAGAAAAATATAAAAATATTTTATATAAATAAATTTGAAAATAATTCTAAAATAATATTATACATGTCAAATATTTTTTTATTAATTTAATTCTTATATATAATATATCTCATATATATAAATTTAATATAAACTTAATATCTGTGACACAAGCAAATATTTGCATTTTCAGTGCATCTAGATTGAGATATCATAATTTTTATTATTATATATTAAAAGGCAAAAAAAAAAAAAAAAAAATAATAATAAATAAATAAAATAAAATAAACCAAAGTTCTCTCTAAAATACGAAATATATTTGTAAGCCAGATACGTATTACTCCACTGACGGCTATGCCATGGGATATCATGTTCGCCATTAATTTAATCTTCGTTGGCATTAAGAAAGTTAAAAAATTGTAAAATAAACATTTTTTATTTTTTATCCACAACTACGTCATATATACTTCATCCTCGAATCGTAACTAATTTGTACAACTTATATCTACAGCATAATGAGATAAACAGGCTTTGCTTGCTCAGAGTCATAATAATATCGTATAATCACCATTTCCAAAATATAGAGTATGCTATATGAGTTTAATTCACACACATACACACACACACACACACAGCGCACACTCTCTCCCAATCTCCCTCACACTAATGCGCATTAACAATGGTCTTTCAACAGGCTATTCACTTGCAAAAGGGTGCAGAGTGCTCGGTTGCTGGTGGTTACCTACCTGAAGCATCAGCTCACGCAACTTATCCAGTTCGTCGCCATGCGACCTTGTCGGCAGGTATCGGCTCTCGCAAGGCTGCGGCGGCACCAACAGGAGCAGCAGCAGCATCAGCGACAGCAGCAGAGGCATCGGCAGCGACAGCGACAGAGACGGCGACGATTGCAGCCTCGGAGAAGGCATCGCAGTTGCAGATGGAGATGGAGATGAAGATAGAGAAGCAGATGGAGCCTGATTCCTGGTTGCAGTTAGGGTCATTATGTGGGCGTTGTTGTTGTGGTTACAGGTGCGGTTGCAGGTGAGTTGGCTTTGTTGCTGCATGTACAGAGAATGGAGAAAAAGCTGTGTAAATTATATTTTGCCAGAGGCTCAAAGGATTTGCTGGCAGCTGAAAAACAAGCTAGAATCATACTTTACCAGACTGCCTAATACTCTATATTCGACAAGGTTAATGAAACGGTTAAGTTTCTACTAAAAACTGATCGAGTTTCTCGTATCCTCTCAATCTCTCTCTTTCTATCTAACTCTTTCTCTTTCTGTGTGACGTCTGTTATATGTACATATACATATGTATATATATTGTATATCAAAATCAAAATGTTAAATCCAAATATTTGTAATGCTTTAGATATGAATACAATTTCTCCATTTATACCCTGTCATAAATATGTAACAGATATATCAGCATTTTATAAATTTATTAAAAATATGAGCACATTTAGGCATCACAGGTCCTTATATCTACATTTTCATTTCTACATTAATAAAAACTTTGCTTAAATATAATTTCGTTATTTGTATATAATTTATTTATTTATTTATTATTAAATAGAAAATTAGTCACTTCACTAAGCTAATATACCCACAAAACTTTCCACCAAAAAATTAAAAATGCTGCACAGCTTTTAACCAGCTTAAATATTATTAACAACTAATCAGAATGGATTGAATGCAGTTTTATAATTTCCAATTAGGCTGAACTCTGACTCACAATGCACCGAATAATTGTTGTTGTTGTTGTTGCTGACTCCGCTGGGATTAGCTGTGCGTCACGAGCCTGTGCGTTTATTATCTAATATTTACTCAGTTATATATATATTTGGATTTTTTCTTGCCACTTTCGTCCTCACGATGCGCCGAACTAGGATAACAATGTTGCTTTAAGCCAAACTGCGTGCAGACATTTGTATTTATAGGCAAACGGCGACAGCGGCTGAGATTTTAGTGCCACATTTGGCCATGATGACAGAGCTCTGCTGTTGGTGCTTCTTCTGCCAGGATATGACGTCCTACACATGCGCCACACACACACACACTCACACACATATAGGCACACACACAAACATGCTCACACACACATAAAGCGTGCGACTTACTTAACATTTGTTGTTTGGGTATGCGACTAGCGTTTTCTCTGACCACGTCTCCAATGCCGAATTCTTTTGCACATTTCGCATTTCGCATTAAGCTTAAAGGACAAATGTGTGCGCGCGCAGAGGCAACAACAAGTTGTCAAGAAGTTACTTGATTGTCAGATACCCTATAAAAGGAAAGAATACCAAAATGTGAATGCATGCTGAGTAATAACTGATGAGTTATGGCTGATAACTGATGACTGATGAGTGATGAATGATGACTGATGAGTGATGACTGATGTGTGATGAGGAATAAGCGATAAGTAATGAGTGATGAGTGATTAATGATTAATGATAATTGATGAGATAATGACTCATGATTGATGACTGATGCGTGATGAGGGATGAGTGATAAGTGATGACTGATGACTGATGTGTGAAAAGTGATGACTGATGATTAGTAAACTATTATGCTCATGACTAATAACTAATGAATAATGGCTAATGATTAAGAAGTAATGAATAATAATTAATGAGTAATGAATAATGACTAATAACTGTTGACAGACAAACAATGACCAAGACTGATGACAAATAATGATAGATTATGACTGAGGATTGATAACAGTCGAATGATTATGAATTGGCTGAATTGATTAATGATGACTTATTGATTTATGTAAATCCTGGCATTATTGTCTCACCGGCTGACATACCAGCTAGCTATTGAGTTTCTAGTACTGGGTATAACAATGGCAGCAACATCAGCATCCATATCATTGACATGGTATTTGCGTATTCCATGGAAAGTCTGTTATTGTGTGTGTTCGCGTCCCCTTACATATCTGCGTTGTCTATGTGCTGTGGGCGTCATATCGCCTGGCACGCCCCAACAGAAGAGAAACTGGCGAAATGGGTTCGCTTAGTAAATCTCATGGTTAGTCCACAATCGCTGCTGTTGTTGAAGGTATTATGATGCCCGTTCACATTATAATACAGAAGGCGTTTCGGGTTGTAATGCAATGTACTCAGTTACTATTGAAGCTAAACACATGAAATTTCATACTTATCTTATAATCAAATCTGTAAAAGATTTACTTTCATCTGATTTATTGGTAGGCACAAAATGGATTGACCAGATATTCCACATATTAAGAGAATGGATCAACAAGTTTTGACTTTGTTTCACTGTTTACCTGTTCCATTGTCTATTTATATAATTTATGCTCATATATGCTACCTACATCCGCAGCGACGCGTCGAACAACCCAATATCTACGACAGTTTTATAGCATACATTTTATGATTTTATCTACTGGGGACATCGTGGAGATATTATATCTTTCAATAGAAGATTACCAATATTGGAGTTGGTCTACTTCTCTACTCTATAGATAGTTCAATGATATGGCACGCCCAAACTGTGTACCACGATCGAGTATTAATCAGTCGGTAGGGCTCCATTGCAATGTTCCTGGTTGCTGTTGTCGTTGATGGTGTTGTTGGTATCACTCTCGTTCTCATTGTTGTCGTTGCCAACGGCGTCGTCGTCATGGCTGCAAGTTGTTGACATTGCCGAGCGGGCGTCCATAATGTGAATCTCCACTTCACTAACTAACTGCCCAGACACAAATGTTTTGCAATACTTCCTCAAAGTGTTGTTGTTGCTGCTGGTTACAAAAAATAAAATAAAAAATAAACTGATAAAAATGTTACCATTTGTATACCATGCACGACTACAAGTTCCCCAAGCCGAAAATTTTTGATATAGCGCTGTTTTGTGTGGCCATTGCTGTGATTGAATACGTGTCTGGCATGCGAACTGCAATTCCAAGGGATTATTTTTACGACCTGAAGCTGAAAGACAAGGAATGAATATGTTTTATTTTCATCATCGCCTTCTTCTGCCTCGGCTTCTTCTCTTCTGGTTTTTCTGGTATTTATGAATCGCAGTCGCATAAACGTTTTATGAAACAGTTAAGAAGGAATGCAGAAGGACAACATGCAAAGGGTATTCGCATCGCATTTAAGTGAATAAAATGCTTCTGACCCACAAAATTGCTAAAGTGATTCATGAAAAAGCTTTTTGTTGTTGCCATTGAGCTTCATATCAAATGGAAGCTGTATGCAGCGCGGCTGAAAGCTCGCTGCTATGAAATGGGAGCAAAGCTTACGGTAACGGTAAAGTAGCTTTGGGCTGGGCTTGGCTAAATGGTTCATTACCTGGAAAAGTTGATTTTTAAAAATGTAAATATATGTATATAAATTATTGGATGATAGATAATATAGCATATGAAATATATGATATGGGCTTTATTAAGACAGTTTACATGTGACATGATTAAATACATACAAAGTAAATATGCCACGATATTCATTTAGAATTGTTTTGGAAATTTTAAGTTTATACAGATTAACTGAAATAAATTCATTACAAATCTCTCTCTTCCCCACTTTCAAGGAAACTATTGATTTTGATTTAAAAAAATATCAATTGATATAAATGAAATCCACAGGAATAACACTTCTTCTACATAGGACTATTATTATTGATGATGCATTGGTACATTGGTACAATCGTTCACTGGTACATCTGTACATTTATATAAAATGAGAATCTGCTAAAAACGGAAAGATTTATTTCCGGAATATTATATAATATCAAGGAAATCCATCCAGGCTCCTCGAACATAAACATGAAATAATATAAATAAATGTAAATATTAAACGAAATCGATTGTTTCTTCGACTTAATGACAAATATGTAAATTTCTTAATAAAGTCGTCAGCTTTAAGCTTTAAAATCGCATTAACTCAAAAAGTTAAAACCGAAAATAAAAACTAATAAAATATCAATTAAAAGAAATAACCTTACTCCGCATTGATTTCGAATTTAAATTTTATTCATTTATCGTTCGTCAATGACAATTACAATTTAAAATACAACAACATAAAATGGAGACTGTAGGTGGATATTACGATATGATATATAGATGGGATATGGCTCGTACAAAAAGAATTTAAACATTAAACTAAGCGCTACGAGTAACTTAATTGTTTTAGGATCTACTTAAGAACAACTAAAATACATTCAGTGGCATTCTACAAAAGAAACACTATCTCTTCTTCTTCTTCTTCTTCATCTCATCATCAGCTTTTACTATATATGATTTAGGGATTGCAGCGGCAGACACAGCATGAAGGAAACAGGAACCAATCCATAAAAATGCCTTTGCAATCGTTATCGGGATCGTAGGCCAACAGACGGTGCCATTTATATTTCTGCTCACAGCCGCATTCGCCCTCACAGCGTGACGTTTGGGTGTTGCTACAAAGGACGAAACATATATACATATACATACATACATATATATCAGATTTATATAGAACTCTATTTATTTGTCGCACCTGCACACCTCCTGGTGTATGGCCTGCTCGAAGTGCTGCGTATTCACAATGGCTCTGATTTTCCCGGCCGAATTCGAGGCCCAATAGGGCGTCACAATTTCAATTTTCGATTCGCATGCATCGAGTCGCCCTGTGCCCGAATTGCCATTCGCATTGCCGGGCAGATTATTGGCTCTACTGGTGCCACCCCCACCTGGCCCACCTCCAGCGCCTCCTCGATTCCGATTGCCACCAGCTGCTGCCTGCCGCTTCTTCCGCAGCTCGCCAAAGTAACTGTCGCCGGCTTCACCTGCTGTAGCCGCATACGCGCCAGGTGGTATGAATATATCCGGCTCGTCTATGAAGCGTCGCTTGCGCACCTTGGCTTGCCCACCTGAACCACCGCCACCACCACCTTCCATATTCATCTCGAAGTCGCCGTACATGCGACGCATCAGCGCCTTGTTGTCGTCTATGAATCGTTCAATTTTATCGCTAGAGGAGTGAGAGAGAAGCATTTAGATAAGTTTAGTTTACTATTCTGCTTGTTACTAATGAAGACTATCTTGACAGCTTCATTTTCCTTCTTTCTCACATCGGTTTGCTACATATAAAATGCACCTATATTATATAATGTTCTCCATATGAAGAATCGGTCAAGGAATTAAATCCAACTAATATAACTTCTATAGCCTCAAGTGTATTTAAAGTTCGTTAGAGTAAAAAATTTTCCAGTCGCCGCTCAGTTGAACGAACTTTGAATAGGTTCTAGTCGGTCTTTAGCCAAGCTATGAGTAATTGTCATAAATATTTCCTTGAGATGAACGTAAAAACTTGCTAAAAATTGTTAATAAAAATAATTAAATATAATTCTATGCGCATTTCAAACTATTTTAGCAACTCAAGCTGAGACGTCAAAATGTATTTCACAAAAAGACAAAAGAAAATATGAATCATACATAATCAAAGCTAAGAAAAACCACAACATTTTTCTTTTCCACTCTGGAAGGTTAAGTTTTATGATAATTTATGGCTATATGCTGATTGTTCAGATACTCACATGGGATAGCTGTTGCCTGCTGTGGGGCAAAACAGCTGATGATAACGCTTGATGCAGGGCACGCCCTTGATGACATCGCCTCGAACATCCAGGCCGAGCGCAACGGAGAGCGCCGTCCACCAGATCTAAAGAGAGACATAGAAAGAGAGAGAGAGAGAGGGAGAGTGAGTGATGGAGTGACATTGACATCGACGGCCTATAACAAAATTTATGGCAGGGTGTGAAAATGAAATGACTCAAAGACATTAAAAAAACCAAAAATTTCATTTAATTGTCGAACGATCCGAAATCTTAGAGTATCAGAGAGTCTCTTAGCAGCTGGACGGTTCATGATTATCATCACACCTCTTAACGAAACGAACTCGCGCGACCTTCGTGCGCCAAAAACAACATAAAGAGCAACAGCAACAACAACACAAACTCTCGCACAAACTCGCCAAAGATCGTCAAAGTTATTTCCGCAAATGAGCAAACTCGATCGATATACTTTGTTACTTATTCCTAAAGCCGTAATCGCAAAGCAAAGTTTCGGAAAACACGCGCGCGTGTCCGTTTTAAAATTTGACTTAAGACTTTTTTCGTTCTTTTATTTATTTTATTTTATTTTTTATTTTTTTTTTCATTAATGGAGGGGGTGTACTTGCCGGAATTGAAGCAAATAATGATATAACTGATATGATACGATCAGTTTTGCGAAATTCTCTTTTCCGTTATAGCATGAGTAAAGTATTTTTTGTTTTGTATTGGCATTCAAACGGTGGTTGGGGAGTACTTATTGGGATTTAAGAGAATGTTGCCAAATGATGCGATATCTTGACAGGATTTGTATAATGTGATGGGTAGTCATATTTTATGATGGATTTTAAATTTATTTAGTTGTATTCTAAATCAACTAGTTTACTTTTGCATTTAAAATGTGATCAATAAAATGTGATCTATATCGGCAGAGCTTTTACCATTTTCAAAAATCAAATTACAACTTTTGTTTCAAATAATGCATATATCAAGAAAATATGAAAATGATGGAATTTGCTAAAATAAATTAAGAAACTATTATGTTAATCAATGTATCATCTTGCCAACTTTTTATTAATATTTCATAACATTGTTTGTTGTTGGATATGCATATTTTATGATTATTGATTGAGTCTTAATTATTTTAAATGTGAACTACAAATTTCAGCTAATTCAAGATAATATCTATAACTGTCATATGATATAATACGATATTGAATAATTATTCTCCCTCAGTTCCTATGAGAAAATATGTTTAGAAATTTTTAAATTTTCTTACATATAGTAAGATTTCTTTTCTCGAATGCCTCAAGAGAAATTTATAAGAATGATATTATTTAAAGATAATATAATTTTTGACTCTTTTTTAAGAAAATATTTTCTTTTACTATATTTAATACCACATTAAGTATGCATAACATGATTTTATTATTCATTTGTAAGTTATTTTTGTTATTTTGTTTGCTTTATTTACTTACCGGAATCTGCAAGAAGCTGCCATTGTTCGACTTGGGATAGGAAAATAATGGCACAACCGGCACGCTGCCATTCTTCAAAAAGATCGGACCCTGTATGGGTGTCACGGTTGGCATTGGGCTTTTATGCGATTTATCTGCAACAAAACAAAAGGAAATATTTTAAAATGTAAATGCAAGAAAAAACCCCAAGCTGAAGTTGAAATGCGAAATAGTGCAAATAACTGCAGTGCTGCATACAAATCGAGCTGCAGTTGACACATATACTATATAAATATGTATATAAAAGTGCACAAAAGTGCAAAACAGAGAAGAAGAAGGAGCAGAAAAAGAAAAGTGAACATGCTGCACAGCATTTGTAATGGATAAAACGGATCTGCGCATAATGCGTGAACTGGGCATGAACTTTCCCTTTCCCTTTTTCATGCGTATGTAATGCAGGGAAAGGATTTATGCGAAGTGCGCATAGAATTTGACTGCAGTTGTTGTTTGTGTTGTCGTTGCTGTTATTGTTTTTGTTGTTGCAACTACTTCGCAACTGTTGCCGTTACAATTACGAGTTGAACTCGTTTTTTTACAAAGGTGAAAACCCCCCAAAAAACTCATCTTAAACAATGCAACTATATACACATATATGCATATATATGTATATGTACTTGATCTTATGCATGATACACATGTGTATATACTTATATATGTGCGTGTGCGTCTGTATGTGATCTCGCGTGTGCACGTCTTCGTCGTCATTTAAGACAAGTCGAGAGCTGTTGAATGGGGCCCGACTTCTTGCATAATAATAATACCCACATACACGTACTCACACACACACACACACACACACGCACATATGAGTATATACATAAGTATAAGCTCAGTCAGTCACTTGAGCCTGTTCAGACTGTTGCCACAAAATGTAGCTCAAACAAAGAGGCGCCACGCGAAAACACAAAAGACATGAAACAAAACTAAAAGTGAATTATCAAATGCGCTGACAGTTTTTATTTTCTGCTTCATTGAGAGGGCAACTAAATGTCTAGTTGAAGAGCCGCATACACACACACACACTCACACGCATAAGTGTGCGTAATCATCTACGTTTTGGGAAAGAAAAAATACCATAAAAAAAAGAAGAGCTTTGGCTGCTATATAAATCGTGTGTTAGTCAGCGACAGCTATAAAAGTCAAACACTGACCATTTACTGTCCCAAAGGCGACCTTGTTTGAGCGGTTTGTAGACCTTTGACCTTGCTACGTCTACTTGTTTAGTAGTTGTATTTATTTCTCATTTGTTACTGTTGCTGTTGTTGTTGTTGTTCTGGTTACTGTTGTTGTCCAACAGTGCAGAAGTTGCTCTCAATTGGAAAGATACACAAAAATCAAATACACACAACCAAAACAACTATGCGAACTAACAAACAAGCCGAAAAGTACGATAAAAAGTACACAAAAGCAACAACAACAGTAAAATAGAAACAGAAACATCAACAATTAGCATAAATTTTGGGGAATCAGGTGCAAACGTGATAGAAGGTGAGCAGGTGAAGGAGAGCCAAATGGATACAAAGAAAAAGAGAGGGAAAAGGTTATATGAGACAGAGATAACAACAGAGAGAGAGAAGGTTTATGGAGAGAAAGAAAGAGACAGGAGAATTGTTGATGGGGGTGATACAGAGAAGAGAGGAAGATTTGGACAGAGAGAGAGAGAGAGAGAGAGAGAGAGAGAGAGAGATAGACAAAGAAAAGGACAGACAGAGGGAAAGAGCAATTGGTAGATAGAGATAGAGAGAGAAATAGAAGGAGTAATCCACATGATTCACTAAATAGCTACACATTTACTTTTTGCATTGCATTATAATTTGCTATACATATACATATATCTTCATATATATGCCATTTCCGCATTGCATCCCATCTATTTCCTAGTTAATTCACATTGCTAAATTTTAAATAAAAATAATGTTTAGAATTCTATAAATTCCCAACTTAATTTATTTCTTTGTTAAGATAAGAAATAAATCTAAACCACAATTAAAAAATATAATTCCAAGTTAATTTATTTTTCAAGAATTAGCTGCAGCGCACTGCATGATATATGATATATGTTTTAGATACTATAACAAACATAAAACGTATATTATTAAATAGGCAACCTGTAGAACTTGTAGGTATATCTGGGGATGAGGTCAAAAGTGATCCACTACAAAAGTTGGAGATTTTAATTCATCTCTCTTTCAAGTAGTCTTAAATCTGGGCATTAATATTTACAGAAAATCTAGTATTTCCTGATTTGCCACACCTCCAGTGGACGTATGGGAGAAATGCTAACACTTGATAAACTAAGCGTATGCACGAATGAATATATTTTCCAATTTTAGAATATCTAATACATGAAATGGTTTACGTTTATAAACACAAACGGACAGCCGGAAAAAAAAATTATATATATATTAGATATATAAGATATATTTATATATATTTAAATTAAATGACATATATATTATTTATGCACACATTTATACTATATTATTCATAAATTTCAAATCCTTTTCCAGAGCTGCAAAACTGCGAATTCTTCATATTCTTAATTCTTCATATTCTTACTCTTACAATTTCTTTTTGTAATAGCCTAAGTTCTCATAGAGTAAAATTTGTTTCCCTATACATTTTTTCCCTCAGTGTAGTAGAAATTTGCCTATCCGTAATATTTGTTTACACACCTTTATCCTGCGTTTCGCCATCATAGTACTCGCTCTCATCGCCGTCCTCATCCTCCTCCTCCTCCTCGCCCTCCTCCACGTCGTAGTCAAGCACCGCATGCACCTGCGTCCTGGAACCCTGACCGGCTTGAACTCGCGTAAAGCCAGGCGCACGTTCCGGATAGTTGTCAGGTGGAGGCGGCGCCACGCCATATGTGGCAGCAGGTGTTTCCGTTTTGTCAGGCTGCCTGCCACGCTGCACCGGCTGAGGCGGTGGTTGCTGAGGATTCGAGTTCGGCGGCTGCTGAGACTGTGGCTGCGCGTTGGACGGCTGCTGCTGCTGCTGCCTATTGCCAAAGCCTGTAATACTAAAGCTGCCGCTGTTCTTGCTGAAGGTGGCGCTGGCACTGGCGGTGCCATGCACGTTGTAGTACTGCTTCTGCTTGACAGCGGGCGCCTGGCCTGGATAGCGCGAATAGGAGCCCTCAGCTGGGCCACGGCCTGCCGACTGCGTCAGCTGGCTCTGGCTCTGGCTATGGCTTTGCGCGGCGCTGCTGCTGCTCTGGAATGAGACGCTGTTATCATTGGTCTCCAGCTGAGCTTGGCTCGACGACTGCGCCGAATGCTGTTGCTGCTGCTGTTGTATGTGGTAGACAGAGTTGCGCGAGGCGCCAGTGGGCGGCAAGTAGGCGGTGCCTTGCTTGCGTCTGCTGCCATATGGATAACTAGGATTCTCCTGCTGCTGCTGTTGCTGATGCAGCGCTGGCGGTCCGTATGGCTGATTTTTGTAATATTCTGGATGCTGCTGCTGCTGTGTGTGCTGTTGCGGCTGCTGATGGTGCTGCTGTTGATGATCAGCCGGCGAGTAAAGCAAATTGTTTGTATTGCTGGCCAGCTGATGGATGGGATGTAGCGGGGCGAGCGTAACGCCCCAGGGCTGCGCAAGCCCGCCGAAAGGCAGCGAGAAGTTGGCCAAAGACATCTCGCACCGACTGTCGTCTATGTCGTCTAGCAAATCACGTTCCGTATTACGTAAATTGTTTTGAACTTTTTGCGTCAGTGCATGTTATACGAAAGACTTAGGCAACAAACTTGCTGGCTAACCTACATATAGCATAATCGAATCGATCAGCATCAGCATCAGCTTTAGAACCAGAAGCGCACGCTTTCAAAATGATTTATGCAAAATGTTAAATACAGTGGCACACACACTTATACACACGCACAACAAGCGTCGCGAGTTATATAGTATATTATATTTATATATATATATATATATACATATGTTGTTGTTGTTGTTATTATTGCTGCTGAGGTGTTGTGTTAATCTAAGTTGCGCGCGATCTGTTTGGGTTGCCGTCGAGCAGCCGCGACTCTTGTGCTAAAAAACCATTCACGACAAGCTGACAATCGAGACTGAGCCGTTCTCGGCGTGCGCCTTACAAAAAAAACCTTAATGGGAAAAATATATATTTCCAACCAGCCTCAACACTCAAAAACAGAAACAGAAAAGCAGCAGCAACAGCGAAAAAAAAACAACAACAACTAAATACCGACTTTTAAAAACAGTTGCTCAAAATATAAAGAGTGAGCGGCTAAGGCAGCGCCACTCCGCTCCACTCAGCGACAGCGACGTAAGTTTTTTTGAATGGCAAAACGAAAAATAAAACAAAACCGGACAAAATATGCGAATCGATAAATGCGATCAACAAATACTCTAAAACTTTTATTGATCTGTGAGAAATATTAATAATAAATAAAAATAAATTTGAAATTAATTAATAATGATACAAATTTGAAATTTATTCAACAACAAAAAATATGTTTATTATTCAAAATTAAATTTAAATTAATTAATATATTACTTAATTCATAAAAAAATACTTAGAATAGAAAAATATTATGCAATTTGTTAAAAATAAAGAAAAGTATAATTTACGTATAATAAATGACGGCTAGAGAAAGAAGTGACTCCTTGGACTCTGTTAAAAATATAATATTTAAAACTCTACTACATAAGTTTTCAATATTATAAAATGTATTCAAGAATTTAGTTCTAGCCGTTAGCCTAACCAATCAAAACTTATTTTCAGCTATCGAATTTAGTTTTCTAAAAAGTCTTTTATCTGCGCTAATGTGGCTGGCTCGACTCGCGGCTGGAATATTGGTTTTGCTTCAATTTGGCGACTCGTTTGTTTCATTTTCGAAAAGCGCATATTAATCACCAAACAAAATCGTCGTTGTCGTCTTGAAGGCAATGAAAAGCAAAAGTATTTTTAAAGTGGGCTTTAAAAAAAACAGGTTGTGAAGAGCGATCAAAGAGTTACACTTGCCTAAGAGCATAAACAAAGGTGAAACGCTCTCCCACTTGCTCTCTCGCTCTCTCTCAATTTGGCGCTCTCGCCTCTCTTGAGATAATTTTGGCTAGAACTAGGGTCTAGCCATTACAGCATTTTGGAGAGGTATCTATCAGCTATGTCGCTGTAATGTCGAGTGGAATTGGCGATGAGCTAAAGCTAATGATGATTGCGATTTCGATGACGATGATGATAATGATGCTGCTGATGAGTGTGGCTAAGACAGCTGTATGAGGGCGTAGACATATCTACGTCACAGCCAAGCAAAGACATTCGATTTGCATATTAACACCTCTTAACTGGATCGGCTAGCTCTGTCTCTCCCTCACTCTCCTTCTCTATCTCTCTCTCTCTCTCACGCTCTCCCTCTCGCACTCTCTCAGCAAGCGTTGAGCATCGAGTCTGAAGCTGTTCCGTTTACGGAAACGGATGCAACAGCTGACATGCCATATGATCTTATCGATCGCATGAATGTGTCAGGAAAACCCGCCCTAATGAGCAGCCCCTAGCTCCTGGTCGATCGCATCGGCACGAATACCAAAAAGTGATTCACACTCAATGCAATTGATTGTGAAATTTATTCCACTCGGAAAACCTATAAATAAGTCGCTTGCACTTGACTCTGGAATGTTGGAGGCAGTAACTCTGTATGCGTGCGTGTGTGTGTGTGTGTGTGTTTCTTTATTTCTTTTTTTTTTTAGAAAGGCTCACGTCCATTCTTCAGTTTCACATCCTACCTCTGCACTTGTATGTAAATGAGCTATACCTAAACTATAGCACTACTGCTGCTTGGGTTGGCCAGCTGCTCCAGTTGACCGAGAGTGTTGACCACGCCATGGCCATGGCTAATAGCAGGCATATTGTTTCTATTTATTTATTTTGTTATATGTATATCTTTTTTTATGACGGACAACGCTGACCAAGCCCAACAAATATCGCACATTCGCTGCGACCAGGGCTGGCTCGCCTCTGACTCTTAATGGCATAAACCATTGTAATTGATGTAAGCTGAAGTTTGTGCTAGATTGAATGTGGAGCTTTTTGGTTCATTGGAGCTCATATTTTCTAGCAAACTTTGGGTTCGGTCATGGGCCATGCCATCAGTTCTACCTAGATATTTTCCGTGGTTCAGTGAACAGTTTAAATTTATGTTTTAATATACTTATATATGAAGCACATAAACATATAATTAAGTCCTATTCATTCTTTTACATCGTTTACAAACCACTCAACTTAATTTTCAACTATTGATTTGAGTTTCATGGTACAAAGCTTAGATGACTCAGAATAATTAGATTTGCAGCTTCAACAACCTTTTAGGAATCTTGTCTTAGAGCATCATATAACCTTAGTTAAGATAGACTAGATATGGTTGTTATTTAGTTGAAAGGGATAGTTTCTAGTTGAAATCTTCTTAGCTTCTTGGAAATTGAAAAACTATTCTTATAGTCCCATAAGATTTTCAGTTTCAGATTAACAGTTTTAGTTATGCATTCCTTTTTTTTTTTTTTTTTTTTTTTGTATACTATCTGTTTGATAGGATTCTAATACTCTACCGATAAATATGGTTTCGTGATCTATTGAATTATAAATTTTGGAATTATTTGTATTTTTTATACTTGGGTTCCTTGACTTAGCCAGGAGTTTGCGCCATAGTACAACGATTTCAATTCATATCAATTCAATTCAGTTAACATTGTCACTCGATTAGAATCAAGATGTTCAGCATTTTGCCAGCCCTACAAATCGAGTGGCATTGCATAGAGATAATGCTCTCTATGTACACACATGTGCCCACATACGTATGCATTGGCAATTGTTTGCATAGAGTCAAAAGCTAGAACTAGTTTCCTATGAGTATCCGCGCATAGTTTACCCCACCAACAACAATGAGTGACAAAAGCTAGCGCCAGTTTTAATGTGCCTTGCCTTTCCCTTTTTTTTTTTTTTTTTTTTATATAGAATTCTATGTGTAGATGTGAGGCAACACTTCTTGGTAATTGTCTGAACTTATCTAATCCACTCAACAATCAAGCGAAAAGATCTATAAATGACATTCTGCCAAAAGGAAACTGTCAAAAGTCAATATAAAATACAACATAAGATCATACAAGATCATTTGTATATACATATATATGTGTGTATTTGTTTATAGAGCTGCCTTATCGAAATGGGCTCTCGAGCTTTGGCCTTAACAAATTTTAACTGCCAATCTTTTGTGCAGTCACAATAAAACATATGAAACGCCAAACATCAAGTGTTTGTTGTTCGAATTTCAATTTCAATTTCGATTTCAATTCCTAATACCAATTCCCGAGACGAATGACACCAAAATATTTGAGACGATTGCCGTGGGGCACACGAGGCGGGAGGCCTGAGGCCTGAGGCGGGGTACAGTTCGCCAATGCTCTTAGATCGTTGATCGATTCGATCAGCATAAAACTGAAAGAATGAAAAAAAATAGAAAAATAGAAAAAATCGCTTTAATTAGAACCAATTTAAAGCGTGGACCAATTTATCAGAAGCATTTTGAAAAGTAGTTGAAAACCAGTTGAGATCAACTTCAGCGCCATGTGCACACCTCGCTGAAGGGAGTGCGGCCACAGGGGGCGCGCGGGCGAAGGAGGCGTGGCTGGTTGTTGTTTACTTGCTTGGCAGTCCGGAGTCCGGACTCTATAGATCGAACTATAACTCAAACATTTGCCATTATAAGTGACTTATTATTCCAGCTAAACTGAATTGAAATTTATCTTTTACGCATTCGTTTTCCTTTGTCAATTGTCTGCGCTCTGATATGGTTTATTGTACGGCTAGGTGTGGACCCCAAACACCGGGTTCAAGTGCACACACCACATTGTTGTCGCTGTGTATATGTATATAAGTATATCAACTTGAGTTATTTGCAGCTGCTGCGAGCTGAGCTAGAAGAATAACTAGAAATTGAAAGGGCGCAGGGGGCACGAGCCCTCCAGGGCAATTTGTTTGATTCGAAGTCGGAGATTGAATGTCAGCAGCAGCTGTCCCAAATGGAATTCAAAGTGAACTTGAATACAAGCTGAAGGTGGAGCTTGGACAAGGCCTCGAATCAAGGTTTTGTTTCCTCAGTTGGCAGATAGAAAATATGCAATGTTTGTGTTCATAGATTTCCCCCAAGTTTAATGAAGTTGGCATAAACTTCTAAAGTTCCCCTTACTCCAATATAACAGAGCTATAGAAATTGTATTGTATTGTATGCCAGCAATAATTACATATTATAAGGATTCGTAAAATCTTATAGAACTGCCCTCGCAGTTTCTATTGCATTACTATAAAAAAATGACTTACTAAATAACTACAGCTACCCACGCATGCCATAGTGGAAGATCGATAGTCAGAAATATGGTTGACATTAGTTTCCTACTGGAAAGTCCATTTATAAAGTACAAGCTAGCATAGGCTAATAAACTTATAAACCCCTCTGAAAACTCCATTTACTACTCTCGTAGGACCTACCTAAACTTCAATATATATAAATCATAATCTTTATCTAAAAACTTCTTAAACTACCCTCGCCTGTTCAGCTTTACACCTGGAAACAAGTTCATTATTTTGGTACTTGACAACCCAGAAGTCCGTCAAAAATTTTCCAATCATTAATTAGCATTCCATTTCTGGCTAGCTTTTTGCTGCTGCCTTGTCATACACATCCGAGACGCTGAATGGGATTACGAACTGTATCAGAATCTTTATTGCCAACTGCGAGTGCTGCTCGCTGGACAGCTACAAAATATGTCTTGTGTCTAATTGCTTAACTTAGTAGCGATCATATTTCGCTTTGCTGGGCACACCCGGCGCTTGGCCATTGCTCGCCAAGCTTGGGCTTTGGCTTTGGCTCTGGCTGTGACTCTGATTGTGGCCGTGGGTGGAGGCCAGCGTGTACACCTCATAATCGCTGATCGTAAAGTTGTAGTCACCAAAAAGTGTCACATGGGCGGCGCTGGGTCCATCGTAGGAGTGCGGCAGATTGGAGTAAGAATCGCTGTTCACATTGCAGTTGCTCGATATGAGTAGATCGGCACCAGCGCCAAATGTGGGACCGCAACTGTGTGGATTATTAAAGAGATTAAACGAATATCTTGATCAACTGCATGACACTCGCCCCCACTTACTCTGGATGATAGCAGATGGCATATGGTTTCTTGACGATATCAAATTTGACCGGCTGCTCACCATTTGGCGGATTGAGCATAAACAGAAAAGCGCGCTCCGAGTGGATGTAGCCACCCTTGCGGGTTGTCTTAGCCCAGGCCACGTCCGTATAGCCACCACTAATCTCACCATGCGCACCCAGTCCAATCACAATGCAGTTTGCAACGCCATCGCAATAGCGATGAAATGCGCTGGAGCTGAAGCCATGAGTGGAGGCGCGAAACACCAAGCGCCAAGTTTGCTTAGGAACTCCAAACCAGCCATTGAGCACACCCTGCAGTGCTAGCTTATCGTTGCGCAAGATTTGGGAACCTGGAAACATATTTACAGCAAGCCGTGGCTGCAAGCGCTTGTCATTGTCGATGCAGTGCGTATTGGGATGAAGGGCAGCATAACGATAGCGCTCCAATGATAATTGCATGGGCACCGCACCAGTGGGCTCAACTTCTTCGGCAAACACCTGACTGTCAATGAGCAGCAGACGCACATGCCCCATGACGCCACTTAAGTGCTGGCACACTCGAGCGCGCTCCTCTTCGGTCCAATGGGCTGTGGGCTGGGTGACGCCGGCCTGATACTTGGCCCAGGCTAAAACACATCTCCATACTTCCGCCTCCTCCAAGCAGAACTGGAAGAAAATACAATTTATACACTATGCAAAAGTTGATGACTTGAAGCACCTACATAGTCGGATGATATGATTTTGATAAGCGCCTCCTTGGTGAGTGTAAGGAAGGAATTAGTTTTAACACATTCGCTGGCATTCTCTCCTATGTAAATGATGCAGCGTTCCATAAACGAAGCCGCGCATTTGGCACCTGTAAATGAAAATAAAGACATTTATCATTTGAGCTTATTAAAAATCAAATTCACCTGGTTTCCCATTCAAAATTCGCAGATTTCATATAAAATTTCGTTTATTTTATTGTTGGTTAACTTTTCCATTTACAGTTAATTCACTTAATCTTAATCTTCTTTAGAGAAATTAGTTTAAGAATTTTAGCTTAATCCTTAGATGGGCTAACATTCTGTATAAGCGTTATATTGTCCCCCTTGAGCATGATGCGTCCAAGATTTTTGCGTTGACGCGTTTTAACATAAACTTCCTCGGCATCATCCAGTACCAGATTCATGTACTCGTCGAAGCCCACGATGTGGCCCTCGATACGCAGCGAAATGTTCTCGTATAGCCATACTTGGACGCGCGAACGGCTTTGCAGATAACGAAAGATCAGGTTGATGGGCTGCACCATCACCTTTTGCACCTTGGGATTGCCTTTGAATGACATTTTGGTGATTTCTTATTGAATTTGGCTTTCGTTTTTACAAAATTTTCGCAGAAACGTTTGCTATTTTTTTCTCCTGCTTTTGTTGCCGGCGTCTTTTCGCTGAAGCGATACTATCGACAATACAACCTTAGTCACTGGAAAACACGATAACATAGTAGCCGAGTATATCGATAGTTGATTACAAACCGGTTGCGTCAGAAGGTCTCAGTTGGAGAAGTTTTGAGAAGTTTTTGTCCAAAAATAAACATAAACATGGCTCACACTACCGTTGATAAAGGGGAAATTATGGACCAGGTGAAGCAACAGATTGCCGTTGCCAATGCCCAGGAGTTGCTCACGCAGATGACCACAAAATGCTTTAAGAAGTGCGTTAACAAGCCTGGAACCTCGCTCGACGCATCGGAGCAGGTGAGCAGATGACCCAATACTGCAATATCGTAACTTTATTATTGTTATTATTAAACAATATTTATTATTTGCTAGAAATGCGTATCCTTGTGTATGGACCGCTTCATGGATTCATGGAATCTAATTTCTCGAACCTATGGCCAAAGGCTACAACGTGAGCAATCAAATATGTGAGCTAGATACGCTGCTGATGTGACGTACGACTGCACTTGGGGCGCTATTCGTTGTTAATAGTTAGTTCTACTTAGTTCTACTCGTTGTATAAACAATAAAAACCAAAAAAACTAAATGTTTCATACATGTTTTGTATTTTTCTGGGTAAATAAAACGTGCTACGGGATATCGATAGCACTAACTTGCGATATGCAACATTTTGGTATTTTTGGTAACTTGCCATCGATAGTTTTACGACCAAAATCAAGCAACAGCTGTTTTAATCGAAACGCGCGCAGCTGAGTGACAGAAATGTTTTTTCTTATCGAATAAGCGCGGTAAAGCAAAATTATAAATGTGAAATATAGGAGTGACGCACCTGCTTTCTCGTGAATATCCATAACGGCAGTTAAAAAAGTGCACGCATTATCTACAGATAATGTGGAAATAACGTGATCCTCGCAAGCAGCACGCAATTCAAATACGCCCATATCCTGGGCCAGTGTTAACATTTCAAAGACACGATAATCCTGCAGCATTAGCTATAAGAAATAAAATAATTAGGTAAGCATGATATAAACAGGTGCACTATGCATCTAGCCTACCTTTGCAGTGTAAACATACAATATAAACTGTCGGAACAATTCGGCATTAATATGCGGCAAACGTATTGCAGTCGGCGTCCCAGTGCCCGGAGCAGCGGGCGAAACTGTGCAGCCTGGTATGGGAATGCGACAGACCTCACCACGCTTTGCTGTCTTAAAGCTCTTGCAGCTAGTAAGAAACATAAACTTTTAATTATTTAATCACTACAATGAGTGGCACGTGCGGTGGCCACAAAATACCAACACGCAGTGTAGCATCCACCATAAAAGGACAGTCAGACCAATTGGTCTTCTGGTCTTCTGGGCATTAGAGATGAGCGCGTGACTGTTTTGATAATGCGAATAACTTAAGAATGGATATACATATAAACTAAATATACCATTCAAAAATTTATAGTAAGACAAATATATCAAACAATATATTAATCTATATTGTTCATTTTAAATATTATAAATATTTTAGCTCCACACATGATATTTTTGTCACGTGCTATCTCCAGCTTCACGCTGCAATTTACGAACCGTGCCATGAGGATGCTTCTGTGTGCGTAAATCTTCTCATCATCTCGGCCGCAAATGAAGACCACATCCGCGCTGTCCTGATCCTCGCTCAGGCGCTGCAAATCCTCAATTAACTGTGGCAGTCCAGCCAATGCTGGATCGTTGTGTGGCGAACGTGCGCTCATCTCTTACAATGTGTCTCCTCTCGGCTTCAATTGGGTTACTGTTTCTGTGTTATTGTTCTTGTTTTTGCTGTGCAAATATTTTGCTCTGTTTTGTTTATGTTTTCACTTCCACGTTCCGCTTTGCCTACGCGCCTGCGCTCAGAAGAGAGCGAAACCGGTTTCACCTGAAAATGCTTAAAGGCAAAACGAAACAACAAAAAACAAAGTAAAATATCCCACGCCACGAACTAAAATTGAGTCGAGAAAAACAATTAGACGGTACTTCAAATTGTTTTTGTACTGGCCTTTACTTGACTGAATAGCTTTAATTTATATTTCGCAACATTTCTAGTTAATTTCCTGTTATTTAATTTAAATTCATTTCACTTGATTGCAGCTAACAATAAATTTTCATTCATGCGCACGCGCCGCGTTTCGTTCCGTTAGCTCGTTCAGACTGAAGAAGAGGCTGGCCGAGACGATTCGATCACGGCACACCGTTAAGTCGGGCCCTTGGCCCTCTTCTTCTTAGCGGATTCTGGAGCGTTGTTTTCTTGCTTTCTCTTAGGTCAGTCGAAGAGTAAGAGAGTAAGGAGAGACAGTGAAGAAGTTTATAATCGGTGCAACAGGTAAGCGAATCCTAAGGGAAATTTTAATTATTGATAGCTATTGATATGAATGCATCCTTATATATAAAAAGAGGAATATTCAAAATTGAAAAGTTATCTATATTCTATATATACAACACTGAAGACATTTGTGGATTAAATTATTCATATATGCAAAATACGTTAATCACGCCGTTTTTAAAAAGGCAATTCTCGTAGCGCCATCTTGTTATTTTATATGTAAGCTCATAGAAATTCCCAGATATTAAAGAAGTGCGCTGAGGTTTGTGAACACACTAACTAGTACGTGAACCTACGACTTGCCTTATATTTCAGTCGCCCTCTGACGGCAAGTAGCCAGATAATTTCATTGTCAAGTAGGTCTGTGTTCTTGCTAAATTATCGTATGCAGCCTAAGAGTATGCTTCATTAAAATAGAAAACATTTTAAAGTAGCTGCCTGAATGCACGCAACACTTTCTTTTGTAATGCATATCAAAATAAAAATGAGAACTCTTTCAATATTTTATGTTTTCAAATATTTATTTATGCATAATATTTACCATTTGTTTTTTTTTTTTTTTGTGTTTTGTGTTTTGTCTTGACTTTACATATGTAATAAATTTTTTTTTAGGTTTTATTTAATCTTATATAATTTTTTGTTGGTTTTTATTTTATTTGTTGCTGTACTACTTAAATATGAAACGTTGAAGTCAAATTTTGTTGTTGCTGTTTCTTGTTGTCCTTTAACTGTTTAATTTGATTAAACTTTAACTTTTTTTTCTTATTTTGGTTTTTTGTTTTTATTTTGTTTTTTTAAATCGCGTTGCGGCTGCAGTTTTGTTTTATTTTGCTCCACAATTTGTACATTTTATTTGCATTCTGAATGTCACAATAAATATTTAAATTATATTAATAATAATAATGTTTATATGTAAATATTGACAAGACGCGGATTTCTGTATATATTTTTGCGTTTTTATTTATAACTAATGCCTTTAACTGTTGCTATTTTTTTTATCTTAAACTTTTTTATTTAAACAATATTTTTGTTTAGTTTTTTAAGCAGCTGTTATTATTTTTTTGTGTAAAAATTTGTTTTTTAATAAAATGATTGTTTTTTAAGTTTTCTTTTTTTTTTTTTAATTTGAGTGTTTTTTTTTTTTACTTTTGTTATTTTTATAAAAAAAAAACTTCTTTGGATTATTAGCAAAATAAAAATTATACAAAAAAGTGTTTTTTATTATTTTTTTTTTTTATAATTTGGTTAGTTTGTAATTTGTAAAATTTGGCCTTTTATATGTAAAAAAAATCTGCTGAAAACCGTTTTTGATTAACCATTATTTTTTGTTTAAGTTTTTTTTGAATTTATATATATATATATATATTCTTTTTTGTTTACACAGGCCAACATAATTTGGTAAACAAAAATTGAACTTAGGTTGTTTTTTTTTACTAAAAGTTAATGTTTTTTTTTTGTTTTAGTCTTTCATAATTGAAGTAAAAAAATTTGAAACAAATTAGAAATTTCCATCCAATATTTGTTTAATAATTTTCCTCAAATTTACGCTGACCTGTGTAAATTTGATTGCTGGTTCTGTGGGAAGTTTGTTGTTTGTTTGCGTGTTCCTTTTTCTTCTTCTTTTTCTAAATGAAAAATAAAAAATAATGAATGTACAATAAATGGATTTTTTGTTTTTTGTTGTTTTTATTTACTTTTGCATAGCAATCTGTAATTAATTTTTTTCGTTTCTTTATTTATTTATTTTGTTTTTTTTTTGCATATAATTTAAATAACTTTTAAATTTGCATAACAATTGTTCTTTTTGTTTTATTTTGTTTAAGTTATTAAACTTTAAATGTATGTTTATATATATTTAAATTTAAGTTTTAATATTAATTTTACTTTTAATTTTAATTTTTTTGTTTTTTTTTCCTCTTTTTTGTATATTAAATTTACAATTTTACACAATTTTAGAAATTTTGGTTTAAAGTTTTTATTTGTTTATCGAAATTTACTTAAAAACACAAACTCAGGGCGCTTTTTTGTGAGTGTTCTTTTAGAAAGTACAAAATACACAGGCGTAATTAAAATTTAAGATATATATATATATGCATATATATAGTCATATTATTATATGTATATATATACATATATGTTTAACAAAAGTTTATAGATTTTTGAAATCTTGGCTCTTGGCTTGGCTACGTTTTTCGTCTTCTTCTTTTTGTATCAACTGCTTCTTCTTTTTCTTCTCCAAACAGTGTTGGCAACGAAATAAAGAAATGGTCTGTCACATACCGATAGATCATCAGATAGCGATAACTATCGCTAGAAATGATATTTACAATAACAATTACGAGTATTTGCCATTCACAATAGAAATTGCTTAAGAACTATTTTTTTAGCGTTTCTTCTGTTGCTTGTTTTTTTTCTGTTTTTATTTATTTAATTTTTTGTTTATATATTTTTTGTTTATTTATTTATAAACTAATTAACTAAATGCCTACAAAGCGCTGCTTACAAAAAGAAACAGAAAAGTTTTACAATTAATTTAAATTTGTATAATAAATATTTATGTTCATATATATGTACACACACATATATATGTATATAATTGTGTGTGTATGTAAGTTATATATATAATATACATTTGTATATATATATAAATATATATATATATAACTAAACGCGGCAACTTGTTCAGTAAAATATGTTAAATATTACGTTACGTTAAGATTGGTTTAGCAATTCATTTATCTTAACTTAAAGTACGTTACGTTATGTGACGTTACCGTGCATTAGTTACGTTATATTCCATTACTTTACATCGCATTACGCTACGTTGAAGTAGTTTACGTCAAATTACATATCGTTACGTAACACTGCTTTACGTAACTATGCCACGTAGCACTACGTGATGTTATAATAATTGTCATTGCATATCGATACGTCGCATTGCACTCAACATAACCATTCACAGCATCGCGTAACATTACGTTACGTTAACGTAACGTCAAGTTACGTTATTGTATTTTGTAATGCTATGTTGCATTGCAAAACTTCATGTTTCATTACATTATTTTTACGTAACGTTACATAACGAAACGTACCGTTAAGCGATTCGTTTTTTCTGTTTTTTAACATTTGTTAATTTGTTTTCTATTTTGTATTTTAAGTATTTAATATATATTATTTATTTTTTATTCTGTGGTGGGTTCATTTTGTGTGTGTATTTTTGTCTCGCTCTCGCAACGCGCGTTTGCTCTTACGTTAACGTTGTCTCTTATTCGTTTTAAAACTTGTAACTTAAAATTAATTAATTCAATTAAACTAAAATAAAAAATAAAAAGCTTAATCAAAAAAATCTAATAAAGATTAGAAGGTATTTTTTACTGTGGATGCCTGTAGTTAGTGTTAAAAAAAGATATCCAGTGTTGAATAATTTGCTAAAAAATGTTTTGCAAGCCTCGCTTTGAGTTTATCTTTTTTTTCATCTTCATTTTGTGTAATGTCTTCAAAGTTGTTAAAAACTAATTTTAAAAATTAAAATTTGTAATTAGACACACACGCATAAATTAATAATTTGTTTTTTTTTTCTCCTTTTCATTCTTGTTTTATATTTTATTAATTTTATTATTCATTTAAAGCTTTGGTTTCAATGTTCATAATTTCTGCAGCAGAGTTGAAGAAATTTTTTTTAGAGAAATTATAGAAATAGTTGTTAGTATTTAAATTTAAATTTTTTGTTTTATTTTATGAATTTGTTTTTCATAAAGAACAGCGAGCTTTTTATTTTGTTTTTGGAAGCCTAACAAATTTGTTGTGTTATACGTGAGATCAAAACAAGCTACAAATAAAAAATGGTTTTAGAGAAAGTGTTGGAAAACGTTTCGTTTTCATTTTCGTTTTTGTTTTCTTTTAGTTTTTGTCCTTTTCTAGCAATTTTGTATGTGCGTTAAGCAGCGTTGAGCATAATTCTGTATTTGTTTTCTTCTCTCTGTTTTCATTTGCTTTTTGTAAACTCTTAAACTGTGCTTAGTGTGTGTGTGTGTGTGTGAAAGAGACGACTATATGAGCTAAGTTCTAAGTGTTAATTGCAATGCGTTTGCTGCTGGCGGGTAGGGCAGGGCTTTGGAGGGGGCGCGGGGCTGAGGTTCTGCGGCTTAGACAATTTCCTTTTTGATTTGTAATTCGCAGTTCGTTGTTGTTGTTGTTGCTGTAATTGGCGGCGTTTGCTTTTTGCTCGCTTTGGTGGCCATTAAAATGGGTCGCGCTGCTGGCGCTGGCGTCGCCTCTGCTGCCGCTGGCAGCGCAGCGGCCTCGCGACGCTGACGTCGCTGCTGTTGCTGCTGCTGCTGCAGTTGCTGTGTTTGCAGTTGCTGCTGCTGCTGTCGCTGCTGCAGCGGCATCTCATCATCATCCGAATCCTCTGACTGCTTCTGCTGCTGCTGTCGCTGCTCTGTTCGCGTCAACTGCTCTGCCTCCTGCTGCTGGTCGTCGTCGTCGTCGTCGTCGTCCTCCTCCTCCTCCTCCTCGCTGCATATCTGCGCCTTCTTCATGGCCGTCTCTACGCTACTGTTGCTACCATCGAACAGCTGACCAGCCGTTGCCGCCGAATCGGGCGATTGAGGCGTGGTCGCGGTGGGCGGCGCAGCCAGGGCGCTGCTGTGCGGTGCCTGCGCCGTGCGCTCAGCCAGCGCCATTTCGTGCTCATGCTCCTCCAGCTCCTCATCCTCCTCCTCCTCCTCGTCCTCTTCCCCACTGCTGCGACTTGCGCTTGGACTCTGGGCATGTCCATTCGACTGCAGCTTGAGTCGCTTGCCTGCTGGCGCCTCTTCCTCCTCTGTTCGCTGCGTCTGCTTTTGCTGCGCAACGGTTGTGCAACAGTTGAGCGAGCTAATTACTTTATTGTTGTTGTTGGCCTGATCCTGATTGAGCGTCTCTTTGCTATCGGCTTCATTGGCGCCCAACAGCAGCTCCTGCTCCTCCTCCTCGTCGTCCAGTTCGTCCATCTCCTCGTCGTCCTCCTCCTCCTCCTCGAGCAACGTTTGCTGCTGCTTCAATGGCACCACACGCAGCTTATCCATCGCCTCCAATTGGCGGCGACAACGCTGCAGCTGCTCGCGCAGCTCTCCAATCTCCTCCTCCCGCTTGTGCAGCAGCTCGCTCAGCTGCACATTCGACTCGCGATACTTTTGATTCTCGTGCAACAGTCGCTGCAACAGATGCAGCACACGCTCCCGATCCTTCGATCTGGTGTCCCGCAACGCATCCACCGCCAGCTCCCACGGCGGCAAGTGCATCGCACTGCTGTCCGGCTCACCGTGGAGGCTGTCATCATCCGTATCCGTTGACAGCTCAAACTCGCTGCCCAAATGTGATTTGCCATTCAGCGGCAACTGTTGCTGTTGCTTCTGCTGCTGCTGCTGTTGTTGTTGTTGCTGCTGTTGCAGCTGCAGGAGTTGCTGTTGCTGCTGCTGCTGCTTGGCATGTGGCGAGCTAACCACATTGGAGGAGTGCGTGCTGAGATTGAGGCCTGCGCTGGAAGACTGCGTGGGCGAGTAGCCAGCCTTGTAGTAGATGGGCTGCACAGCAGCAACGGTTGCTCCTGCCGCCGCCGCAGGTGCTGCCACAATTGTTGTTGCTGGTGCTGCTGGTGCCACTGTTGCTCCTGCTGCTCCTGCTGCTGCTGCTGCTACTGGCGGTTGGCTCATTAGATTCTTGTTGATCCTAATGCGACTCGGCTCATTGTGATTGCTGCTGCTGGGCAACAGCTTGGCATGCTGATTGACGGTGGCTATGATGTGGTTGCTCAGCGGCGTTGCAGCGACGGCAACTGCTGCTGCTGCTGCTGCTTGGTTGGCAGCAACTGGCGCTGCTGCTGCCACGGCCGGCACCGGCGATGTGGAGGAGGTAATCTCATTGCTGCCCGCCGAGAACTCCTCGGCCGGCACCTGACGCGCAACAACAACAGGCGCCGCCTTCGGCATGGGCGAACTGCTGTTGCTGCTGTTGCTGTGGTTGCTGTGGTTGCTGTTGCTGCTGCTGTGGCTGTGATTGCTGTGACTGCTCTGGCTACCGTTTGGCGGCTCGCGCTCGCTGATCGCGGCCGGCGGCGTTGCTGCCCGCTCCTGCTTGATGTGCAGCTGCAGTTCGCGTTGCTCCAGCTCGCGCTGGCGTTCGCGCTCCTTGCTCAGGATGCTCTTGCGCGGAGCGAGCGCCACATTGGGCTGATAGGTGCGCTCGAAGCGCTCGCGATCTGTGCTCCTCACCACACGCTCCGGATTCTGCAGCTCCGGCGGCTCCTGGCAGGCGTAGGGCAGCGAGGAGAGCGCTGTGTACGCATGCAGATAGGCGCTAGCCGTGGGCTTTACGGCGTGCCACGGCTGGAAGGCGCTGCTCGAGAGCGGATGCTGTGACACCACTCGCTCCCGTTCCCGCTCCCTCTCACGCTCCCTCTCGCGCTCCCGTTCCCGCTCCCGCTCCCTCTGCTGCATGCAATGGGCATACATCATCTGGTAGTGCTGTAGGTCCAGCGGATAGTAGTTATCCAAGGCGGCTGCCTTTAGCTTCTTGCTCGGAATGTCCAACAGCTCGACGCGCGCTCCATGGTGCGGCAGGGTGTGCGGATGATGCTTCAGGCTGGCGGGCAGCGTTTGATGCGCTCCCGCCGGCTGCGATGGCGGCAGTGGCGGCGGCGGCGCTGGCGCCACCAAACCCATCGGCAACAGCAGCGAGTCCTCCATCAGCATTTCCACCTGCAGCAGAAGAAAAAGACAGAGAGAGAGAGAGAGAGGGTGAGTGAGTGAGTGAGTTAGCTGACTGTTATTAGAAAATTGATCGGCCATAAAAATAGATGCTGGCGAAACCAGTAGCCGTTGGCCATTAATTTGAATTGCCAGCGCGCCGTCGCCAGCATCGTTTTCGACGCGGCTAATTATAAACAAACAACTGGCCCAGACAGGATCACCGCCAGCAGCGAGCGGATCCCAGCGCGGCGACGATCTTCGAACGGCCCCAACTGCTAAACGCCCCGCGGCTATGGCGCCAATTGTCATTGAGACAGCCAGCCAGAGCGAATGCCCAAACAAAGTACACTGCACAAAATTACGAAAGAGTTCGCATTGTTGTGGCCATTCTCTATCTGTTTAATTAAGCCGAAGCTTTCTTGATAGCTTCCAAACCTACTTTTAGTAAGCTTTTTCAAAAAATAAAAAATAATTCTAATATAATAATAAGATTAAGATTTGTCATTTTCCTAACCTAACCCTAATAAAAAATGTTAAAAATTCGGGATTATAAGATTTGCATGCGTGTATGTACCAAACAGGAGGAAACGTGACATGTGCATGAGTCTATCGGTAAATTCTCAGACAGGAGAATCTGTCCATCTATCTGTTCCATCGTTCATCCGTTCTTCAGTTTATCTGCCTTTGTCTTCTGTGCCCTCCCTTCCGCCCGTGTTTCCGTTTATCTGCCTGTCATTCTACTTCTCTATCCTTCCGTCCGTCTTTCAGTCTGTCTATCCTTCCGCTCTTCAATGCTTCCGTCCGTCTTTCAATATTTCCATCCATAACATTTCTCCTGCAACGCTTCGCTCTGTCTCGCTTTTCGCTCAGTGTAGATGTGTCAAAAGGAGTTGTTTGGCTTCTTTGAGTGGCATATTTTGCATTATCATTCAGCGACATTCCCGCAGACATGCGGCACTTGGAGGATGGCCGGATGGCTGGCTAGGCGGATGGTTGACTGGTTCTCGATTCGGGTTCTGGGCTCTTCTATCTTTCGATTTGCTTTGGGTTCGCGTGTTTGCCTAGCTGTTAAAATGATTGGCACCGCGGCCAATTATGGCCCCGTCGACTCAGCCATAAAGTGATTTTGAATGGAGGCGGCGCCAGTTGCCAGTTGCCAGTTGCAGTTGCCAGTTGTCAGTTGCTCGCTGCAAAGTCTTCTTCTTCTTCCACTTCGGCTGCTTTTGCCAGAGGTGTCATTGCGGCAGTTGAGCAAACGGCCAAGATGTTGGCCATTCGGCAGTTGGCTAACCAAGCACTTGGCCATTGGAAGTTTACAAGCCAACTAATCGCTGGCTTAGCCGATAATGATGAGCTGTCATTAGCTGTGGAGTCATTAGCAGAGCTATTGACAATGCCAAAACGTGAAAACGATTACGATTACGATTAAACCCATTCGATAGCTGTGCAAATGCCAGCATCAATGCAGATAATCGATCTGACCATGGAGGTTAGGTGTGGAAAGTTGCATTCAAGTGCCTAAAGGTGTCGAGACAATTACTGAAGACTTGGCTTCGATAATTGTCTATTGATTATGTAATTTCGCATCTATAGGTTAATGCTGAAAGTCAATTTTAGTCGATTTATTTGCTTTGTATAGCAGTATATATAGTATATTGGTATACCAATGATGGATAAATTATCGATTATAATGGTAACCTGCTCAAAAATAGTTAATAAGCCCATGTGCGAAATAATCGATTAATTGAAATCGATTAGTATATAGAAATGGTTTTATCAACAATCGCTTTTATTAACTAAATTCATTTTCAATTAATCGATTTATTTAAAATCGAATATGAAATACTTTTTGAGAATACTTCGAAGCAGGACAAGACTACTATAATTATAGGCAAAGCTGATTTTAGTTAACGATTCAAATTCATGTCGCAGTAAAATACCTACATATCTATATATATATATATAGAGAGATCAATTATATATATATATATATATATATATATATATATATATATATAATTGATCTCTTCGTTAAGCTATGATCATACAAACAAATCGCATGTCTACAAAGTATGCAACATAAATTGGCGAACACAAAAGCTTAAATGACAAAAAAAAAAAAAAAAAATAGAGCAAGAGGAGCAGAAGAAGGGGTGTGGCAGGAGGAAGACACTAATAGAGGTAGAGAAGAGTGCAAACCCCTCACTAACTATGCAAACAACAAGCAAACAAACAACGCAGTTAACTGAAGCGCTGCAGCCGTAACTTGGCCAAAACGATGGCTAAACACAAGTTGGCCAAAAAGTGGCGACGCGACGGCGACTGCGTTCTGCTCAAAAATGTTAAACAGAGATTAAGCCAGGAGCAAAGGCAGCAGAGAGAGAGAGAGGGAGAGAGTTAGAGAGAGAAAGAAAGAAGGGAGGGAGAAGTTAAAGATATAGAAGCGGCGATAAGCAAACTGGAAGCCAAACACAAACAACAGGAGTGAAAGAGATAGAGAGCGAAAAGAGCGGAAGGCAAGCTAAGACTGAGTCATGTAAACAGCGGGCGAGTGGGGCTGGGGAGGAGGAAAGCAAAAACTAAAGATATAGACGCAGCGATAAGCAAACTGAAAGCCAGAACACAAAAAATAAGAGTAAGAGAGCAGCGAGGGAGAGACAGAGAGAGAGAGTGAGGGGCGCTGCAAGACACAAATGAACCATTAAACAGCAAAATCATAAAAATCAAGAGCCATAAAGAAGTCGTCGAAGGAGCGCCAGTAACAAACAGAGTACAGCCAAACAGCAGTTCGCCAGCAGTTCACAAACTCACTCACACACACACACACACACACCCATGCATGCACATACGATGGCTACTCACAGCTGAATCACAAGCAGAGTGGGAGTGCGAGCGGGAGAGTCAAAGCCGGCTGTCCGTCTTTTGTTTTTAACTGTACGCAGATGGCAGCCAGCGATAGATGAAGAAGACAGCAGCAGCAGTAGAGCTGGAAGCAGAGTGAAGAGAGGAGAGAGTAGGAATTGTAGCGGGTGCTACTGGTTAGCTGGCCGCAGTTAGCTTTTGGCGCACGCTTCTCGTCGTCTCGCTGACGTCGCAATGACAAATTGCACCAAGAGACAGTCAAAGTGAACCGAAGAGAAAGAGAGGCAGCAAAAGGAGCAGCCGAAGTATGTTAGGTAGCCGAAGCTGGCGTGTAGAGCTGGGTGCGGGTGCCGATCGGTACAGTCAGTGCAATGCGGCAGCTGCTGCAGCTGCTGCTCTGCTGCTTAAGTCCAAGGTCTTTTGCAATAACTCAACACTCGGAGAAAAAATTGAAAAAGCAAAGCAGAGCGAGACTTTAAGTACTCTACACAAAAAAACTATTTTAGCTAGAATGAAGTTTTTAAAGGGGAATACAGAGAGAACGAGAGTAACTAATATTGTAAATAATAGAGATTAAGGAAATATGAAAATTAAATTTTGTAATTCTTTATTAATCTTTAAAAATTGCTGCATAGTTGGAGTAAATAATTCCTTTCGTTCTACAACATTAAAATCTGAAAAATTTGTTTCTTTTCATTTTCAAAATTTAAATTAAATTTTTCTCTTTTTAGACGGTTAAGGATTTTGAATTATAATTCAATATATAATTATCAATATATAATAATTATCAAAATTTATCAATATAAAGTGAAGGGAAATGTCTTCAGAATGCGAGTAAATTCGGATCATTTTAGTGTAGATTCATTTTGACATCCACCTAACTAGAGAGGCGAGCTAAGCCACTCTATGCGCTGCTCTTTGTACAGAGTAGATGAGACACACCTTAGCGGAGTTTATGAGCAAAGTTATGTTGTCCCCAATTGCAAGTGTAAAATAAAATAATTGCGCCCAAGTGGCGGCAGTCGAAGATTCACCAAAAAAGAAGAACACGAAGATGAAAATGAAGAAGAAGAGCACGAGCAGAGGAGAGAGGAACCGACACGACAAGCAGAGCCTTGGCAGGCGACATGACTTTGCTTGACGATAAGATCATGATGAAGAGAGCATAGAAGCGAGCACACGTTCGAATGTGTCTGTGTGTGTGAGAGAGAGGAAGTTTGTGCATGTGTGTGTACATGTGTAAGCCATTGATTTAGTTTGACAATTATGCAGAGCGAGCTTTGCTAGTTTTTGCTTGACAGTGGATGAGGCTGGGGATAACATTGGAAATGGAACGGCGACAGGCAAACAAAACTCACACAACTCCACAATGAATAACAATATTAAATATCAAATCAATATTTGTTATAATTAATAATTCATTTATATGAATATAAATAAATAATAAGCTTCTATTGGAATACTCAAAAGAATATCCATTAAATTTGTTCAGTTCAAAGTTTGCAAAAGATTCAGCACAGGCGGCGTCGACGTTGGCGTCGCGGCTGCGCTGTCAGCTACATCTGCATTTCTTGGCGTCCGTTACGCCAGCTCCCTTCCTCCCCCATTGTCAGCGCACCTTCTCGCTATCCCCCTCCCCATTGCCTCAGCTGCTGTCGCTGTCTGCGTCTGGCGCGGGCTTTAAACTTGTTTGCCAAGCGCGATTCGCATCGAATCGGATCGAATCGAATCGACGTCCGAGAGTCGCGAGTCGAGAGTCGACATTGCCATCCCCCAAAGTCGCGACATTTACAATTTTAATTCGTGTTTTTGTTGTTTGCGTTGTTGTTGTTGCTGATCTTGTCAGTGCGGTCAGCGTGTGTAAACGAGTGAGAGCGAGGGAATGAAGAGAGAGGAGGCTCAACTAAGAGCAAAGCAAGCGCCGAAGAAGAAGGTGCAACTACAATAAGCTGCGCATGCAAAACAATTGAGAGGCATGACTATTCTAATACCCTCGAAATTATTGTAAGTAATTTTTTAAGAAATCATTGGCAAATTTATTGTAGTATTATTATTTATTATTGTAGTATTATTATATATTGTCTTATACCTTTCTGGCAGAGCTAGAGCTAGTGAAATATCTTAGAATAACCTAATTATCAGCTCATTTTCTCAGCTTTGTACTGAACATGTTGATGAGTTCTCAGTTCTTATCTATGTATATCTTTCATATATTTTCCTCATATGACTCACATTTTTGTTGTTACCCAATTCATTATAGCACCTGGTGGTGCTTTGAGATTTAGTTCCTGATGTCTTGGTAGCTCCTATCTCGAGTGTCTAACTATTTCAAAGATCATAATGACATATACAAACGTAAATGCATATATATACATATATCTGCATTAATGGTGGATTTAATTAGGGAGCACGGTAAAATAGAAAAGTAATACAACTATAAAAAAAAAAAAAAACAAAACACAATTAAACTAAAAATGTAAAAAGTAGGCAGCCAAACGAAAGAGAAGTGGGGAGCGGAGAGAGGGCAGTGAGGGGGAATAGGAATAAAAAATATATATAAAAAAAGAACATATTTAAATCAACTTTAATGAAGTCGAAAACAAATTCCATTGCAGTAGTTGCTCTGCCTCGCTGGCTGCATATTTCTTTGGATTTAATGAGCGTGCGAGCGAGAGGGCGCAGGGTGGAAGAGGGCAGGGGAGAACGAGAGAGGGGATCTTAGTAGCTGTAGCGACTAAATGAAACTGAAACCGCGCGTAAAATAAATAAAAGGCTAATGCATTGTGCACTAAATCATTGGATGTAGGCCCGCAAGCTAATGTGCACTGTGAGAAAAGAAGATGTTGTTCTATGAGGAATACACATGTTCTGTATGAATAGATATGGGTATATTTTCCTAAATTATTGTTTTTATTGTATAAAAGGAGATCCTAGGAAAATATGCTAATTCTCTTTTGCTTTGAAAATTTTGCAAGTTATATTTGTGATACTTAGAAAAAATTAGTTTGACATACATATGTACTTACATAAAAACTTTGTAAGGAATAAAATTTGTATAACAAAAATTAATTAACTAATATTAAATTAATATTTTGCACACTCGAAAATGCTTGAAAAGTTCTTAAAAAATACAAATAATCTCTTCAATTTGAATGCACTCGAATTGAAAATTCCTCCAATGGCTACCTTCTTTTCTCTCAGTGCACACACACTCGTGCAGTCTGCCGCTCCGCAAATGCCGCGCTGCCGCTGCTCTGCCGCTCGTCGTCTACAATTTCACTGTCCAATTAGCGTGCGACGTTTTGAATGATGACCGTCAGTCAGACAATGCGCAGTCGCAGCGCAGTCGCAGTCGCCGCTGCTGTTGCAGTTGCAGTCGCTGCTTAAAGCAAGGGTTACCCTACTACATAATCCCATTCTCTGATCTCTCCCTCTCTGTCTTTGTGCTATGTTAATCTGTTGCTAAGCGTATAACAAAAAGCAGCAACAAATTGCATTGGACGCATTGCATTTTTATGACAGCTGCCGCGCAATATTTTTCAAATTTACGACTATTCGTATATAGCTGCAGCTACTGCAAAGTTATATCCCCTCCCCCTCTTTTGTTGCTCTAATCAAGCAACTGCAATTTCTCTCTCTCTCTCTCTCTCTCTGTCTGTCTCTGCCTCTCTATCAAATTTATTGTCATTAATCATGGATGGCGAACTGTATCGCAATCGCAACTGCATTGTCATTATCATTGGCCATGGCTTTGATGTTGCTGCTTCGATTGTTGCTGCTGCTTTTATCGATCGGCAACATGTTGCCGCAACATGGCAATTAAGGCTGGCCACATTTGTTTCCCCCAACCAGCAGCACAGCTTCGGCCACTTCAATCCTGGCTCTATTCCTTCTAGCTAAGTTAGATTTATTTGTTACTCCAGCTACATTGTACTTAATATACCCTAACATTATGGCTTTATTACAGTCTGTCATTCGATTTGCTTGGCCTAATGCCATCAAAGTGAGCCGCTGCTATGAATTGCATTCGTGGACTGCCATTAAGAATTAGCACTCATTCTTATGAATAGACACTGATTGCATTTCATTGTTGAGCTAATTAGAACCATATCAATGTACTTATATATATTACTGTATCTATATCTATATCTATCGCTGGTAATCGACTCGCTCATGACTGGAGCTGCATTTCTCACTTCATGTTCATTTCCTTTGATAAGTGGAAATGGGGTGAAAATCTGTCTTAATGAATTGCTGAAGTATTATATTCATATCTTAATTATCTGTAAATCTCTTTTTTTTTTTTTGCATTTAAAACACAATTAAAATGATTTCAGAGACTGTTTTTAATTTTTCCCCAATTTATGCATCCGTGTGCTAGAGTATTCTGATTTTATATGGAAGACAGCTCTGAATGCTCTACACTTTTCAGGTCATTAATAGTTTTTCTCCCTCTTCTTCGTTTACCCCATTTTTTCTGGAGTTGTTGCTGTTGCTGTTGCTGCTGTCACTGTCCCGTTCGTATATGGGCAAGATAAATGTTGACTTTGTCAGTTGGCCAGCTTGGGCTGCCTTCATTATGGGCCATTTGTTTGCTGCATAATTGGCCCGGGCAATTGGGCCAGCAAAATTTATGATTTGTGCAACAGTGAGAGACACTGAGGGAGCGACAGCTACTGGGAGAGAAGGAGAGAGGGAGACAGAGAGAGGAACACTGAGAGTTGAACGGTAAATTGCCGCTCTGCCCAGACATTTGATAGCTTCGATATAGTTGTTGTGAGATTTCCTTTGCTCTACCGAGGCCATAGAGATCAAGTAGGTTGGCTGGCTGGCTGCTGGCAGGCAGCAGCCAAATGCCACGCCTCCTGCCCATCAAATGTATCATGGGCGTTGACCATTGCTGCGGCCAAGCTCATGTCATTTAAATTAAAAAGTTGAAACACAGCAAAAGCAAGAGGCAAGAGGCAAAAGGCAAAAATCAGAAATAAGAACTAAGCAGGAAAACAGTTTCTGCATGCCACGCCTACAGCCTCCAGCAGCAAAAATGATATGAAAAAAAAAATAAATAAATAAATAAACAACAAATGTTAGAGAGGTCGAAACGTCAGTTGAACTGCAGTCCATATGCATATATATGCTATAGATTCTTGACTTTCGACTAAGTCAAAGTTGTCAGAATATGTGAGAAACACTTGACTGACAGCCAGCAAGAGCAGCAGAAGCAGAGAGAAAGATAGAGGCAGAGAGCGAGAGAGAGAGAGAGGGAATGGGAGGCACAGAGTGAGAGAGCACTGCTGCTCAGGTTTTCTGGCAATGTTTATCAAACTGTCAGTTTGACACGCACTGAAGGCCAAAAAGTCGGCAAAGTTCCTCTTAAAGTTGCTTCTAATGCCGAATACCTTGTGAAAAATGATTAATGAGGGGTGTATTAGTTTTAGGTAAATGTGTTTGTAAGCTGGAAGAGAGATAGATACAGAGAGAAAAATATAGAGAGGGGGATCGACTTTTGACTTTTATTAGATTATATATAGCACATGTAAGAAGAAGAAATCTTTTCAATGTTTTTACAGGGTATACATTTCTTACTAGGTGCAAAGCGTCGCAGCTTACTAGGCTTGTTTACAGGGTATATGTATAGGAACTGTATGAATATACGTACATATACATAGATATGCATCTTTACAGCCCATATTCTTCTTATGTAGAGATACATCTTGTATTTGAGCTAGGCATATTTACAGGAAATGTTACTTTCCAGGGTAGTTGGCTTTAGGTCACCCCATATTTACAGAGTATCCAGCAGGTATTCATAGGGTATCTACTAGCACTTCACCTCCCCCCATAGCTTCGATCATTCCCTCTCTTGATAGTCTTGTACTTTTTGCTATGCGCTGTTTAGCTGTGCATTCTTGGAGTTAACGCACCGTTTGGGCCAGCTGAGCCGATCCTCATCGATTCGAATCCCATTGAGCGGCAGTGGGATACACAGTTAGAATTGAAAAACTTTGCACAAAAATGCGATAAAGCGAATAGCGAATGGCGAATAGCGAACGGTTTTGTAGCTGGCAAATTTATGAAAATGTTCGAGCCGTGTGTCCTTCTTTAGATTGTGGGATTTATTTGCGAGACGCCAAAAGCGCCAAAGATGGGCAACGGCAGAGGCAAAGTTTATTTTATGAGCCAGCTCGTCTCGGTTGAGGCTGGGGCATTGCCAGTGGTGCCACAATCGCCTCGTTGGCCAAAATCATGTGGGCCAACAGGCATCCTAATTCTGAGTTTGGCTTAATTAAGTGAGGAGGAGGCAAATACCGATAGAGAGAGAGAGAGAGAGAGGGAATCTCTAGTTCGCCAAGAATCTGCAGCTTAGATCATTACATTAACTGAGAAGCTGCGGGTTGGCCGCTTTGGGGCGTGACTGAGCCAAGTTAATGCTGTTGCCCCATTGTGTGGCATCTGCAACGGGCAACGGGCAGCGGACATTGAACCTGCTGCAAACGATGTCGCACATACACACATAGTACAATAGCAGCAGCAGCAGAAGCGGGAGGCAAACACAGCGCAGTAAACCCAAATCAAATAAGAAGAGCAGCAGCAACTCCCTGCCTTTCTCTCTTTCTCTCTTACTCCCATTCTTTCCCTCTTCAGCAGCAGGCACTGCCAAAAAAAAAAAACCAAAAAAAAAAAAACATTAAAGCAAAATTTCTGCATGTGCCAGCAACAGCAACAACTCCCCCTCTTCCACCCTCCCTCCCTGTCAACGCCCTTAATGCCACCCCCCAGCCGGCGCCCTTTCCACAGCCAGTGCATAGCCGGGGGCATGCGCCTACTTCGCCCTGATTCTGTGGGCGGACTTGATGCTCTGCCCAAATGAAATTAAAATATCTGATGTAAACCTAAATGTTAAACAGTTGCAAAACTTTAAGCTCAAGTTTCGCATGGTGCTTAACAGGACTGCAATTTAGCAGGCGAAGTTGATGTAAACCAACACTCGATAAAGTCAGAGAAGTCCATGAGATTAGTTTTAGTTTAGATTTAGTTACATAAGAATGCATTTGTAGTAGAATTAGATAAATTCTGATAGAATATATATACTAAAATAAGATATTCAGTATATTTATATATATATGATTTTATTCAATCTCTGTATTAACAGATGATATATATATATATATATATATATATATATATATATATATATATATATATATATATATATATATATATATATATATATATATATAATATAGATCTTCTTCATTAATTGTTTCCGATAAGAACTTGACTCTCTTTCTGTCTCTCGCTCTCTCTCTCTCTCTCTCTTTCTCTGTCCTTATCTCCTTTTCTATTACATTAAAGTTAATGCTTTTCTGCCTCTCTCGCACTTTCTCTATTATTTTTTAGTCTTTTCACTCTTTGTATCAGCAGCTTTTAAGCCGTCTCCCTGCTGTCTGCTTCTCACTCGTGCTTTCTTTTAATTTTCACAATCCCTCTCTTTCTCTCTCTCACTATCTCTCTCTCCGTCTCGATCACTTAATATTTAAAATCTTTCCTTCTCTCTCTTTCTTTCTCTCTCAATTTTCACGCTCACACTCTGTCTCTAAATTTTTACAATATTACTCTCTCTCTCTCTATTATTTTCTCCCTCTCTCTTTCCCCCACTTTTTACTCTTTTATTCTTTCTCTTTCTCCCTCTCTTAGTCTCTGTCTATCACTCCCTACACACCCAAACATTTTCATCCACACTCTTTGTTTGTACTTTATTCTCTGGTTCGACTTCCCTCAATATACAACTATTATCCCTCTCAAACCTTCTGTCTCCCTGTTTATCTCCTCCTCATCCTATATAACTCTTATAGGAATAATCGCTCAGATCTAGGAGACATATGCATAAGCGCAGCTAAGATATATATTAAAATATATTTACATAAACACAGACATTATAATCAATCTCTAGGGTATTATTAACTTCGTCTAGGCTACACAATTCATTGTTGTTTTTGTTGTTGTCGATTGTTGCTGTTGCTGCTGCGGCGAGCAACGAACCGAAAGTCAAGTTTAATTCATTAATAATAGGGCAGCACAATGCAGAGGGGCCTGCGCTGCAGACGTGCGGCGTGAGGGTGGGGAGTCTACGAAGAGGGGGTCAAAAATATGCAATGCAATTAATATGTCCCTTGTTTGCCTTGGCTGGCCCCACCGCCTGGGCGCCTCTCGAGCCTCGACGAGGCGAACAATAGCAGAAAAAAGAAAAACAAAGCAAAACAAAAAGAAACTCTTAGCTCCCATATATTGCCTCAGCTTCAACTCTCCCCCCTCTATCCCTCTCTCTGTCTCTGTCATTCTCTTTCGGTTCCGGCTTACCCTTGAAACGACATGCACAATGCACACTTCACAATATCCTTCGGCTTTTCCCGCTGCTCCTTATCGTTGTGTGCCACATGCCACAACATGCCACATGCCGCATGCCGCATGCTGCATCGAAAATCCTGTAGCCGCAACTTTTGCTGTTATTTCCCTCATGATTTTTTGCCGCCGTCTAATTAAATCTTTTATTATTTTTTTGTTTTGTTTAAAGGCAAATCCTATGCTCTGCCACGCCCCCGACCACCTGCCCACCCGCCTATACCTACGTTTACCACCCAGCACTTGACAGCGCGTGCATTGTGACTAGGAAAATAAACCAAACTAAAGAATATCCGAGTGAAACCAACTGTGCTGCAATTCTTTTCATTTCGTATACCCTGTAAATTGCTCAATAATGTGAGCGAGTCGTGTGCGTTTTGTGGTAAGTTTGTTATTTAATTATGGAGGTGTATGTAAGAGTATGTTCCCATGGAATGGAATGCCTCTCATTTGATACCCTGTAATTGGTTCATCATTGCAGCAAATTAAACTTACTTCTATCTCAGTTTATAAAACCTTACATATGTAAGTTTGTTCATAAATTACAGGGTATTAGTTATTGTTTTCAAGGGCATAGATTTTGCAGAATGTTTCTTTCTGTTATACGATTTTTAAAGCCTAAGTAAAACCCTCTACAGATCTAGTTATATATAAACCTCAATTATTGCTGATATATGATGCGATATCATATGATATATGCCCAATATTTATCACTGACCCATGCCAAAGCTTTACATATGTCTAATTATGTACACTTTTATAGGGTATACAGGCGCCTAATAGTAATAATAATAATGCATTTCCCTCTGGCTCTGTCTCCCTTGATCCCCCGCTCCATTTGTATAGCAGCATTTCAGTCTCTCGGGATTTTTGAGCTGAAAGTTTGAGCTGAAGAGCTAGAGCGCCAAGCTGAAGAAGAAGCAGCAGCAAAAGATGCAGCAAAAAAATAAATTAAAAAAAAGTAATAAAACAAATATGCAAAAAAAATGAAAAAGAGTAATAAAGTCATTTAGATTTACCACTGCTTGGGGTAGATATGGCAGCAACCCCTGACCAGGCCTCATGCCCGTGCTGCAATTGCTGCCACAGTTTTGCAGCCACTGGCACCTGATTTTTTCATTTCATTTTTTAGCTGATGTTAATGAACTCGAGCCGCATTGCAAAAATACAGAAAAAAAAAGGGAAAAAAGAAAGCAAGAACTGGGAAATTTCCATGTTTTACTTATTTTCTATAGTACTTGAGTCCCTCTGCAATTGCCGACCGCCCCGAGCACTCCGAGCACCCACAACTCGCAACCCTTCTAGGCCCTTCGGCCACGCCCTCGAGTTGATTTTTCTGCCTTCTGCAGTGTGTCTGTGTGTGTGTGTGTGTGTGTGTGTGTGTGTGTGTAAGTGGTTTATGCAATTTCGCTTCACATTTCTGGCACTTCATTTGCTGCCTTTGCAGCTGCAGTTGCCTTTGCTCGGCCGGGCTTCGCTCTCGGCTCCATTGGGAGCCTATGCCAGCTGCTATCCTGGCGCTCATTAGAGCAGCAGTCACGCCCATACCGCCCACTTGTACCGAAGTACGGTTTCACTTGACGCAATTTGAGGCATGGAAATTTAAATATATATACATGCATACATATATATATATGCATATACTTTTTCTGTTTTTTAATGCTTTTTAATTGGGCTTTACTGCGCTTCGAGTGTGCTACTCTACAGCCTCTGAAGCATATCAATTCGAGTTGCAGTTGCAGTTGTTCAAATCTGTAGATTTATATACCAATTTATGTATATACACTACATACATATATATCCTATTCAATGTAACAAAGTTTGCATTTGCCTGAATTGGTTTCATTGAATTCAGTTTCCATTCAATATCGTATTATGCCTATATGTATATCGAATAGAGCATTTCTATCCATATTTATTTCATTAACAATTTTAGATTCTCCTTCAATAAAATTTACTGTACAAATAGATGACTTCGTTTGCGGTTAATTTCTGTCCGCTTTTAGGTAATTTCTTAATAAAAAAAATTTATAAAATATCAAGCTGTCCAGTATTTCAAAGTCGATAATAATCACACAACTATCGATTATATTATGGATTAACTAGGTACTTAAATAAATTTCAGTAAATTATTAATTAAACGCTTGCTCAATTTTAATCATTCTTTTCTTTATAAAACTATGAATGAGTTTTTTTTTTTCTGAATTTGGTTTTTATTAGGTTTGCTGTTTCGATTGCTGTTATGCAGTTATCTTGAGGCCCGTAAGCCCATTTCTTTTAAACAGTTCTTTAATTCGTGCTCAATTAGTATTTGTGTTTGCTTTGCTTTGCTTTGCCTTGCAGCTCCATTTAACAGACACTAAAATCTTCTTAATGCAATATGCTTTTTATTCTAACTTCAAGCCCAACTGTGCCAGACTTTTATATTTTATTATAATTAAATTTTTTATCTTTCGTTTACCATGTTGTTTTATTTTATTCATTTTTTTTTCCTATATTATATATAGCTATTTTAATTCATTTTTGTAAATATATTTGTTTATTATTTATAAAATGTGTATCTCACATTTTTTTTTTTTTTTTTTTTATAATATTTTCATATTCTACATACGTGTATATTATTATATTTGCGTATACTATTGTTTCAATGAAAATATATTTTAGATTTATTATTTTCTTTTTTAATAATATTTATTTTATTTATTTTTTAATATTATAATTTTTTAATATTTTCACAACAAATCATTTTTTTTTTTTTTTCAATTTGTCTTTAGTTTTGTTTTTTTATTTAAAATATTTTTTTTTTAGGCTAAAAAACAATATATTTTCTTTTGTAACTTTTACAATTATTTAATTTTATATATGTATATAAACAAACACATACATACATATATAGATGTTTGTATGTGTGTGCTACTGTGTGTGTGTGCAACGTAGCAGCACAAAGCCAAGTGTCTGGTTAAGGCGTTGCTGCGGGTGTTTTTGCCGCTGCTTCAGCTGCTTCTGCTGCTGCTGCTGGTGCTGCTGGTGCTGGTGCTGGTGGTGCTGCTACTCCTGCTACAACTTCTACTGCTTCTGCTGTTGCTGCCAGCTAACACACACAGAAATTAGTTTTAATTATAGCGCAAATGCGAATGTCGGAATGGATGAAATTAATTTCTCAATTGCATTTTGCCACGCATTTTATTGTCGGCAAACCAAAATGTTGCACTTGCTGCTAAACAAAAGAGGGCCAGGGGAAGGGGCTCGGCGTCGGCGTCGGCTTATTTGGTGTCTGTAATTTGAAACGCTTCTCTGATTCGGAAAAACAACATTTGGCTTTGGCTTTGACTAGCGCTGACTAGGCTGAGCCTGGGACTGCGGCGGAGACTGAGGAGGAGGTGGAGGTGGAGGCGCCTTGCATATGTAGCCGCTGGTTCAGCGGTCGCTAAATGTCTGCAGAATGTTTCAAATCCGCACGCAGTTGCACGCTGCAGGTTGCAAGTTGCCAGTTGTTGTTGTTGTTGTTGCTGCTGCTGCATTTCCGCTCACATTGGGAATTTTGCGGCAGACGACGCCGTGGACCATTATAAATGATGGTTATTTTATAATTGTGGAGTCGCGAAAAGCAGTTGTTGCTGCTGCTGCTGCTGCTGTTGTTGTTGTTGTTGTTGCTGCTGCTGCTGTTGCAGTTTGGCCAACGCATTCAAAAACGCATTTCGTGGCCATTTTTAATAGTCAGCAGCGCAGCGGGCAGCAGTAAATCCATCAAAGAGTTAATTGCCACGTTGCCGCGAATGCAGCTACAACTGACAACTGCAGCAGCAGCAACTATAGCAACAGCAGCAACAACAACAATAGCAGCAGCAGCAGCAACAGTAGCCGAATGTAGCTTGCGGCAGAGATGCGCCACAGACAGCGCTGCTGATTGACTGTGGGAGGCTGTGCACAAAGACAGAGCGAGACAGACATAGTCAGCGTGAGTGAGTGAGTGAGAGAGATAGAGATAGACAATTGACTCCTTAGTCATGCAGTCAGCGAACGGTAGTTGCATGGCCCAAAGCCAAATTCAGTTCAGCTTGAAATATGGCCCAAAATATTAGAGTGGGCAATTGAGAGATAGATAGAGTGAGAGAGAGCGAGAGCGAGAGGGAGAGGGAGAGAGACAGAGTGGGAGTAACAGGGAGAACAACAACTTAAGTGCTCAGCATTTTGATTGAGCGATTGGCACGTGACAAATGTCGTGACTAACAGCGAACTAAACGGACAGTTCGTAATCCATTTGGCGGCCTTTTGATTAAATGCAGCGCATTAATCGAAACGAAAACGTTTTCAAGCGTCGTTTAAAGCGTTTCAAGCCATAGGCAAATTAGTTGAAGAGTTGCAAAATGTATATTTAGAATATGAATAATAGAAAAGTATATACGATGTCATGAACGAAAAATTGACAACATTTCTCAACGAAGTGAAATATATCGATTTGGGGAATCGATAATTTATTGGTGAAACTGTGAGATAAACTCTGGGTTAAATATAATATTTAGCTATTTTGGCTTAACTGTTGAGGTGGATGTTTCATTACTTTCAGACTTATATATAGGCTTAGTAGAGATTTATCGTATATACATATAACTGCTGCCAAATCTTCAGAAGAAGTCGGTAAATATTTTTGCGAATGCATGATCTGAACTCTCGCTGTATTTGACTGAATATTTAGAAGAAGAAAAGACATTTCTCTCTCTCTTGCTCTCTTTCTCCCTCTCTCTCTCTCTCTCTCTCGGTCTCTCTCTCTCTCTCTCTCTCTCTCTCACTCTCTCTCTCTCTCTCTTATACTTTAGCAAAAGTTTAATTCATTTTACTTGAACACCTCCAATATTTTTGTAATCCCATTAAAATAGTTTAGTTTAATTTCTTTTACATAATTTCCATAGCTACCAAAAATATCTTTTCACAGTTTTTCATCTCTCGCAATCCACAATCTCAGCATTCTCTGCACTCAACAAATGCTTAACACTTGGCAATTGCATTTGATTCCCATTTGTGGCATACATATATCGGGTATATTAGCTTATGTTTGGATTAATAGCCCAATCAAGCTCTGTTTATCTATCTATCTGAATCTTATACATCTATATCTTATATAAAGCGCATGTTGATCAACTCAGTTTTAAATAATCGATAACTTTTTATATTTGAAATCGATGTATAGTAAAAACAAAACAATACTGCGCTGGTGCCTTAAGATTTAGTTTCCATGTAATCTGTAATCTACGTAGATACGTAGATATAAATATAGATATATACATATATATAATCACCTTTCCCTTTAAATCAGCACATCATGATGGGGCTGTGTGTGTGTGGGTATCTGTTAGTCAGCCAGCCGTACTAGTTGCACGTTCGGTTCATTCGTTCCGTCACACACTGCGTATGAGTTATGCGTCAAATGGGGCATGGCATAGAAAATGTTTGCCTGCTTGCAACGCATTTGATTCCAAAATGCATTTAAGATTCGCGCGCGCTGCATCGAATGCCAATTTTTGCTATTTGGACTTTGGCACCATTTGGGGGGCGTGGCATGCTTTGTGTGCGCACCTTCAGCGCTGGAGGGGCAGCCAGACGCGTCGGGGAGCCGGCAGGGATAGGGGCTGTTGGGGCGCCGACATAATTGCAATTATTTTTAATGTTTATTGGCATTTCGAGTGGCGCCAAATACTGAAATGGTCAATAGAACTTTCGCCATGCGTTGAGTGCATATGAAAAGTGCGCCCTGCCACGCCCACTTCTGATGCTTCTGGCCGCCCATCGGTGCGTTGGCAGCTGTCGGCATTGCTTGTTGTATGTTTCCCTTTCATTGTTAACTTTTTTGTTTTAATTTTTTTTCTGTTTTTCCATGTAATTGAAACCTTTTGGCGTAACCCACTACAAAGGATTTTTAGCGACCACGCCCCCTGCCATCTGCCCTCGCCCTGGCAATTGCTACTCAAGTGGCTTTTTGTGCTACTGCTGCTGCTGCTGCGGCGGCTGCTTCTTTTAGCTGTTGTTGTTGTTGTTTTTGTTTTTGTTTTAGCCTAGCGCGTAATTCAAGCCTCGAAATGAGCTGAGGCAGGAGCTGCGCGAGGGAGTCGAGCGCTATGAGGTTCATTGACAGCGCCAGCGCTTTGATGTGCCCCGTTTTATAATTTAAATACTTTACTTGTGAAAAATTAAAAAAAAAAAAAAAAAAAAAAAACATATAAGAAGCAGCAGAAAAAGAGTGGTGCAAGTGGCACAGTGGTGCAGTGGTTGTGGCTTGTGTGCTTGCAGTGTTAAATCAAACTAAATTGTTTGACTTACTCGTTAAGTAAGTGAAAAGGAGAGTATATTCGGGCTTATGGCTATGCGGGGCCATGGAATATGCTAGATTTTTATATAATTAATTATTAATTGAAATTTTATGTTAGCAAATAATAATGCATATATCGGAGTCGTCTCCTTGCGGAATCATTTTCGCTGCTAACTTAAAGTGAAGCTAAATATTTATTATATGATATATGATGTACTTAGATTAGTATAGACAGAAAATTTATCAAGAGGCATGATGGACCAATTTAAAAAAAAATAAAACAACCTAAATTCCGAACTGAAAGTGAACTTGATTCACAATAGACTTGCACGGAAATGTTCTATAGCTGACCATATACATTCTACAGTACGCCCTTGTAGGGAGGCATATCGATACTGGAATAAAAAACTAGTGAACGAGTATTGTGCAGTCGATCAGACCCTGCCTAACTACAATGCTCGTACTTGTTCGCTCTTTTCTTGCTGCTTGTAATGTCAAACGGCGCGGCCGCCTTTGAAGTGACCAAAAGGCAAAAGGGGTGAGGCAGCAGTGGCGTAGGCAGTGAAGTAAACCAGGGCTGGTGGAAGGGGTTGGTCTTCACTTGAAGCTGATATTTGATACATGTGGCCAAGTCATGTGTGATTAACAACTGAAAGAAGGGTCAAGCGAGCGATGCCAAAAAGTTCAATAACTTTGGCAAAGCAGTTGGAGTCAAAAAAAAAAAAAAAAAAAAAACCAAGCAACATAAGGATAAACAATGAGTAAGAGTGATTCTGACGAATCGCAGAGAGCATAGGTTTATAGTTCCTCAAAATGTGAAGTAGTTCGTAAGTGCAAGTAATCAAGTGAAGTAAAACTCAAAATTCTTGTCTTGCTCTTGCCGGGTGTACATGATTTACACATACCCTTCATATCCATTCAGCTTTTGATTGAAATTCTATATAAAATTCTGTGGTTCCAGACTTAAAGGCCGTCTTAGATTATCGCACAAAATCCAATCGAGACTAATCGAAAAAACTTATCGATGACTTAAGCTGACTTTCAAGAATCTCGATGTACAAAAGAGCTTTATGAACTTTCAAATCTTTAGGCTTTAATGCAATGAACTGCTTTGCATTTGAGACAGTCAAATACGCCAATATACCCCTTTAAATTTTGTGATGGGGCATATAAAGAAAGAAACTAGGTGTGTCTGCGAAAGGCAAAAGGCAAAGGCAAAGGCCATGCCATAACTGGAATGTGGCTCACAGAGCCAACCAGACTCGATGCGAGACAATCTGTGGAAGAAGGGCGCAACGCGTTTCCTTCCTTGTTTGGATCTGAGTCAGACCTTGAAATGGCGAATCGAACGGGTCCGAACGAAGAGTTGCTAACCAAGCCGCGTCTGCTCCAAGGCAAACCAGCTTCAGCAGCAGCTGGAGCTGGTTTTAAGGCTACGTCCTCGAGAAAATCAAAGCGAAAAAAAAAAAAAAAAAAAGAGAAAAAAAGAAACGAAAACAAAATCGCAAAATAAATAAAACCGAACTAATGTAAAATGGTCAAGACAAAGTCGTAAAGGCGCAGTCCAAAATGAATGCAAAAAAAATCAAGAGAATCGCAAGAAGTACGATAGTGATGCACGACTCGGAAATACTCACTCTCCCACACTGAGGATATTTATCATCCAGACGTAATCACCTAGCATGAAAACCACAAGATTCTCTAATTATTGTATCTATGATATACAAACTGTATGTGCTCATATCGATAGCACTATTGATCGATATCTACAACGATTGTTATCTGCTAGCGAGTTTCCTGCTCAATTTTCCGCCAAGTTTTAGCTGCAACCGAATTGCCAATCGCCGCTCAATTTCAAGCTACACTTTCCATTTTGTAATTGAGGGTATGAGAAATGCTACAGCAACAGCAACAGCAACAACAACAGCCAAACCGAAACGAGTTCTCTTCTTGGCCTCTTGGCTTCAAGCAGTCAGGCGGCAGTCAGGCAGGCAGTCAGGGAGTGCGAAGCTGCTTTGCGTGTCAGCAGAAGTTCTTCTCGAGGCACGTTAGCTAACTGCGACTTCATCTAGAAGCGACTGCAGCATCCGATTCAGCTTGCAACGTGCAACTGCCACGGCTAACTGTTGCAGCTTCAGCTTCAGCTTCAGTTTCAGCTGCTGCTCATCTGTTGTTGGCCATGTCTGTCTGTCTGTCTGTCTGTCCATGTTGGCCATGTCGAAATAATAAATGCATTTGGTATTAGAGACTCTTATGCCAATTACAACAAAATGGTTTCAGGCCGCATTATCCTCAAGTTATGACAGCTACAGCCACAGCAAGCGCTGTGTGTGTGTGTGTGTGTTGCAGTTTGTTGTGCGTGAATTGATTTGGCTACGTTTTCCGTGGTTTGAGCCAAGAACGATTTGTCAAAACTGTTGCTGGGGCGTTGTTTGATTTCCAGTTCGTTTCGCTTTTGCATTCTGCTGCCCGCTAATTACGCTAAGTGCAAAATGCTTTAGGGGTCTACAACAAAAACAACAACAACAACGACAACAACAACACCAACAACCGCAACAAATGGCAGCAAGTGCATTGCATTTTGCTTTTTATTTTTCTATTTCTCAAATGTCCCAGCAGTGCGTGAAAATGAAAAATTATGGAAAATTCATGAATACACTGAGCGAAATCAGTGCAGAGTTTGTATGAAGTCAGTTGAGCTAGTTTTTTGGATAAATAATTACAATTTCTAGAATCATGAAATGTATTTTATATATACAACTGTATATATTTGAAGAAGATATATAAGCAAATACATATCTAAATCATCATATTTGCAAATCTATGAATTGTTGTTTCGTTTCTTTTTTCTAGGTGCACAGCACAGAAACACACTCTTTCACTCACACACACACTCGCACACGTTTACTCTCTCTGCTCACTCTTACTCCCTCATCTCCTGCATCACTCCCTCTCTCTCTCTCTCTCACACACTCTTTGCCCTCCGCCCTACTCTAACTCTACTCCAGCGGCGAATTCAACGAGTTCAACGTTCTTTGCACAACATTGTGTTTTGTGCTTTCCGCTTATTTTGCCTCTGCTGCTGCTGCTGCTGCTGCCTCCCTCTCTCTTACTCACACACTCTCTCACTCTGCTGCCCTTTCGCTTGTGCGTCGGCACACGCGCTGCACCTTTAAGTGCCCTGCCCTGCTCTGGCCGCCTGTTTCCCTTCTTCCCACCAGCCCTTTTCGCCCATTGCAGGAAACCGACTTCAACTTCAACTTCAACTGCAAAACAGCAAAAAAAGAAAAAAAAGAAAAAAAAGAAAAAAAAAAGGAAAAAATAAAGAAAAAGAAAAGCAAGCAAAAAAAATGTGCAGCGAACAACATCATAAAAGACAATTTTTTTGTTTTATTTTCTTTTCTCTCTCTCTTGCTCTCTATCTCACTGTCTCTTTCCCATTGCCTTATGCTTATTTATGTTGCATTGCATTTATTTTGCTCTCTCTCTCTCTCTCTCTGGCCGCAGCTGCTGCGCTACGTTGTCTGCGTTGGCGTCTCGTCGCTGCCCTTTTAGCGCCTCGCTCCGCATTGCCCCGCCCTTTCGCTGTTGTCTCTATAGCCATGCCCCCCACGCGCCCAGTGCTCCAGCTGCTTACGTTTCCCGTTAATCATCTAGCGGGCACCTGATGCAGCGAACGCGCGCGCATTGCGACAACTTCAAAAGACGCAGCGAGGCATCGCCTCTATCGCCTCCATCGCCACGCTCGCATATCCAATATTAACACCTAAAAGGCAACTGTGATCTGATCCGATCTAGACAATGTCATGGGATCTTGATTATGACGATTATTACAGCATTCTTTAACTTGAGGAGTTAATTCTTTTAGACATCTAGAGATCTCTAGAAAACTATAGTTCGATGTAAATCAATTGATCTATTTAGGGTTACTACTACTTTGTAGGACGGTATATTCCCAACGATCTAGGCCATCTATATATGTAACGGTCAAACATTTTTAATTTCAGGAGATAGTAATATTAGTGATCCTAACTAAGTATTCAATAAGAATGCGAATTGATATATTCAAAAGTTCTGCTAAAGCTTAAATATTGCTCAGATTTATAAGATTTACAGTGTGTCTCCATATTTGAAAATACTTTAACTATATTAAAAAAACTGATTATAATGTTTATTATTGCTTATACTATATTACTATATTATATACTATACTACTATACTATACTATACTATTTACTTCCCGTAATTTTTTTATTAGAATTTTTAGCTAATGACCGAATATAAAACTATAAACTACCCAAGTACTTAAGAGCTCAAGTTCATTAGGGATTTTATGGTACTATAAAAAGTCAATAGTTATCAATATGCCAATATACAGATGGCAAAAGTTACATCCATTAAACGCTAAAGACGTTTCGATTTGGTAGTGAGAAATAGTAAAAGAATAAAGAGAAGAACAAAAACATTTATTGATCTTAAAGTTCTCAAGCTAACAAATTTATGGACAGTTGACTTTTAATAGACCTCTTTTGGCTTAAGGAAGAATATTGGTCTACAGTCACTCTAGAGTAATATATGGACATTAAGCAGACTGTTAATTTAGTTTTAATGAGATGCCAACTTGTCAATACAAATTACGCGACTCTATTAATAAATAATAAATCCAAATCAAGAGGCAATCCAAAGACACCAGCAGAAAACATATTTATTTTTGGCTAGACGAGTTTCGTCTATAGATACATATACTTCTGCATACATGCATACATATATATTTTGATACACTCGTCTCGTCCATGTGGGAGGTTGATTAGCATAAATTGGGAAAGACATAAAAACAAAAATAATATTTTTCTCAGCCACCAAAAGTGAAATAAAACCTTGCAGAGGTGTTGTCTGACGTAGAAACTGAACTTGCGGCTTGCATATTTTAGATTCTGCTTTATGGATTAATAGATGAGATGGAAAGTGAATTTGACTAGGGTTGGACTGCAATTGAGATACCCTAATGAAATCTACTTAGATATGAAAGTTACTTTATATGTACATATATACGTGTATGTATATAATATTATTATAATGCATTTGGTATAGCCGATTAAATGTGGGAAACCCCCTATCGCTTATAGTCGATATAATAGGCAAGTCATAAATTTCATAGAAACTAATATACTCTCTCTTGCCCATCGATAATGTAAGCGAGCATAAAAGTGCTCATATTTAGATTTTATGTACATACATACATATGTACATATTTTAGTTTTTATTCCTATGAACGCATACCTACATATATCATATGAGATCTCTGTCTACCAAATTTGATTTCTTTCGGTTTTTCAATTTCTAAATTTATACGACAAAAGTTTTTACGCTTTGCCAGTGACCCACACGTTGATGAGCCGCAGCCAGTTGACATCGGTTCGCCGTGATTTATGGAACTAAATGCACGAGTGGGCGTGGCTGTTCGTAGCCCAAATTTAGGTCAACAACCAGTTCAAATTAGTCGAAACAGTTGATGTAATTGCTCAGGTTTTTATATTGTTTTTTCTTTGGCCAACTTCCGGGAATTGTTGTCGCAAATCCTTCTGCGAATCGACAGATCCCGCCTACAATGAGAAAACAGCCCCAAAGCAGGCTCGGATCTACAACTGTATGTGTGTATGTAGTCCTCTACCTAGCTTACCTGTAAGCCGTTTAGATTTGATCTACATCGACCTGCCTTTCGTAATTCAATCGAGAGCTGAGCCTATGAATGAATTTGTCTTTCCTACGAATTCTTAGAATTCCTTCCTATTTTGCTATTGTTGATGATCTTTATTATTATTATTATCATCTCTCTCGTTCTGTCTCTCCCTCCCTCTTTCTTTCTCATCTCTTGTTTGTCTTGTTTTTCGAAATTCAATTCAAAAAAAAAAACAAAATAAGAAGCTGAGAAGAAAAACAAAGCCTCAAACCGCCGCTCCAGACGCGACGACAACAAAAGACAAACAATTCCGCGGAAATAGCTTCGTATGTGCCCCGATACCTCATCAGCCGCCCCTTGCCCTTGGCCAACCGCTCTCCTTGTCTCATCAAATCCAACATCTAAGCAAAATTTGAATTCCTAAAAATTAGGAGAAAAAAGATTAAACCAAAAAGCTAGACGCCAGACTTTAAAGGGGCTCTGTCATTAGACGCGGGCGTTGCCATCGCTCGTCTATAATCGCCGCGCCCTCTCGCCTTTGCTTCAGCTTGGAATGCGAAGCGCATTGCCCTACGCTTAGTTGGCAATTGTGGAATTCGCAACATGTTTGCTCTGCCTTAAGCTTTGTTATTAATATTGACAGTTTAGAAAATAATAAGAATTTCAATTCAAAAAAGCTCTTTAAAGTTTTTTTTTACTTAAGGCCTTGTTGACCTTTCTACCTTCTGTAAGCTTTTAAAACTCAGTAAAGCTCATAGCTAGATATTTTCCTCTCACATGTCTTCAAAGCACATGAAAGCTCCTCACGGTGCTTATCTGTTACAAACATTTTGAAAGAGCATCGAAACATCGTCTCGTTAACTTCTCACATTTGTATTCCGCACATAACGTAAACAAATAGATTCGCATTGTTTGAATAACTAAATCGTTTAGCAAATTTTGGCAAATGTGTTAAGTTCAACCTCAAATATGGTTCAAAGGAATACGTGCATTTTGTATTTGTATGCTTACCTGAAGCTGAGTCAGGTTAGCGTACAGGTAAAGGCAGATGGAGCTGCTAACGCAGCGCAAAATCTTGTCGCTTCGCGGCCATTTGACCAGTCACGTGTGGCGGCTGTTTTTTTTAGCCTTTTTTTGCATTTGCTGCACGCTGCACGTCGCATTCCAAAGCGCAGAGTGATGCGTCGACGGCGACTGCAAATGCCGCCTACTGTCAGACGCATGGCTGAGCTTTTCAAGCAAAGCTCATTTGCAAATTAAACGAAACGCCGTGAAAAGCGGAGCCGATGGCGACGGCGACGGCGAATTCGTTGACAAAGGCAAAAACGAAGACGACGACGACGACGGCGATGTTAACGATGACAAGCGGCGGCGACAAAGTCACACACAAAGCTGACAACGGACGAGCAGACCATATGATAATGATCATAATGCACATAATGATGACGACGACGACGATGATTATGATGATGACGTTAGCTGCCTGTCTGTCCGTTGCTCATTCATCACGTCCGAGCATGTCTGCAACTTGGGTCTGATCTTTATGTACGCCTAGACTCGGCTATGTGTGTGGTCCAAGCTCTTCTTCTTCTTCGTCTACCAGCTCTTGCGCGGACGCATAAAAACGCAAACGTCGTCACATGCCCCGGCGGGGCCAGCAGCAGCAGCAGCAGCAGCAACGATAACGACAAAAAAAGTGTGAATTAGAAAAGGCACTCAAGCTTAAATGGCGAGCGCGGCTATAAAACGCATAGGCGCCAACTCGACTGTGCCATGCTCTGTTGGGGATTTTTCCACTCGATTGCCTGCGACGCCCGCAGCGTCAACGCCTGCTTTCGGCATAGCTAATATGCCCTCTCGTTGATCCACTATATTCACAGGGTATCAATGCAGACCACACACAAAGTTCACCAAGAAGAGGAAGAAGAACAACAACAACGAGAACAGTTAAAGCTGCGCGCGGCGAATCAATTGCAGGGCCGTTTGTCATTGTCATTGCATGGCACACATACATGCATGCATTCATAGCTGCATAGCAACATGCATACATACATACAAAGAAAGATATGTTTATGAGTGCTGGCAGCAATGTTGCGCCGCTCCGACTTCGCTTCATCAATAAAAAGAGCTTTTAAAGCGCCGACGCCAAAATCGCAGCAGACAAGCTGTCTGCACGCACACTCAGCCACATGTGTGTGTGTAGCCATTGGCATTTATTGCGTGGGCAACCGCTGCTCGCTGCCCGCTGCTGGCGTCTGCTGTCGTTGCGAGGTCAAGATGAAGTCATGCTTGAAACATGCTGCTTAAATATGCCGTCTGCTCGCTGCTGGCAACAATTAGTTGAACTCGCCCCCCTCGGCCCGTTGTCCGCTTTGATGTGTGGCAAACACTTTTGTCAACACCCACAAATTGCGCCGCTGCTCCAATTATTCCAAAAAGTCCATGCCAGCCCCATAAGGGGCGTGGCATGTCAGTCGGCGCGTTGCCTTTGAAGCCAATTGAAGTTGTCAGCCATGCCATGCTGCCCCAGCTCGCCAGCTCCCCACCCCTTGCCACATGTAATATAAACAAATTGCAAAAGAAAAGAACAAAATAAAAGAGCCGAAATGAAAGAGCAAAAGGGGGCGGGGCATGTGTGCTGTGTGCATAAGCGAAGCGAGCGCCACAAAGGCTTTTGCCAAAATGGGCATGGCGAGCGGTCAGCACAGCTGTCCGGCAATCAGGCAGTCCGTCAGTCAGTCACTCAACTTCAGCCACGCCCGCCTCTACCTAACTCCCTTGCCACCCGCTGCCGACTCCCGCTGCCTCCTCTCTCTCTCTCTCTCCCACTCTGGCTATCCTTTGATTAGCCTTTTTCACGAGTATTTTGGCATGCACAAAGCGCAGAGCACAAACAAAAGCGCAGATGTGTGTGTGCGTGTGTGTGTGTGTGTGAGTGTTCATTGTGCTCTTGAGCTGAGCCTGGTAATTAAATATGAAAGCCTTTGCGGCTGGGCGCTGGCTGAATTCAAGATTTATTTTTAAATAATTTATAAGCAAATTTAAATATTTTAATGCCAATTTAAAAGCGTGTTAATCAGTTTTAAGCTGATATTATTATATGAGTAAGGTAATATGTATGTATACACATATTGTTTATATACTTATCCAAGTCAACTTGTTGCCAGCAGCAAATGTTGCTAAGGACAAAAGCTTCAACCAGCAGCAAAAGTTCACTATTGTTTAAGCAATTTATTTGCCACCATTACAAGCTAAACCTGTCAACCAATTTCAAATAAACAATTATTGAATGAACCATTAACTTCATTCAAATTATTGACAACCAACAAACCAGCAACAGATTGTTTCAAAATGTTGCGCATCAATAAATCAGCAACAAATTTAATAAAAATGTTGCTACATAAATGTTGCCAACGAGCAAAAGTATGTAGAGCTCACTTAAAAGAGAGGGAAAGCGCAAGAGCAAGAAGCACACTGAAAACAACAAAGACATCAACATATTGCAGCAACATTTAGCCGCAGCAACAGTTGTTGTCTGCTGTGTGCGCACTTGTCTTTTGATTATTGTTGTTGTTGTTGCTGTTGTTACTGTTCACCCATATTTGGCAGCTGGGCAATTAAAATTACATACACTTAAACCACGGCATCTTTTGTCGGCCTCTTAAGAACCTCAACAACAATAGCAACAACAACGAGAGCAACCGCAACAACAACAACGCTGACAAAGAGACAGTGCACGATTTTCCATTTAATTAATTTATTGTTTGGCTGAAATATAATTGCCAGCGGCACGATGTTGATGAAAATGCATCAAGTTGTTAGTTGCAATTGTTGCTGCTTGTTGTTTATCTTGTTGCATGCAAAGTGGCAGCAGCCCACACAGCAATAGCAACAACAGCAACAGCAGCAACAACAACATGGACGCGTGGGTCACACCCACGTCTGACAAAACGTCTACGGATTAAGCGATAATTAGCTGTTGTTTTACATGCACACAGCACACTCCCTCTCCCCTTTATCCAATTCCTACTTACAGAATTATAGTTCGCCAATGCATCAGCAACACATAGAAAGGGCAACATTCGGCTTACCTGCAAAGAGAAGGAAAAGTAGAGAAAATTTTAATATGCAACATTATTGTTAAAGCGGTTTAAATACGTGTATGTATGTCTATGTATGTGTTCATATGTATGTTGATATATGCACAAATACTCCTTAAAAATGCCAACAGCTTCAATTAATTAACTGTAAATCGCACAAAAACGCGCACAAAACGCGACAAAATCGCGTTTGTTTGCTTGCTTTCAAGAGTTCAATCATTAAGTTGTATACATTTTAAACTCTTTAATATTAAATTTGTATGCATGTGCATAATATTCATATGGTAAAATCTTGTTAAGAACTTTAAGCTTGAAGCTGTTAAAATCGCGGCGAAAACGCGCTTAAGAAACGCTTGCGATTTTGGTACTCTAAATAAAACTTTTTATAAAGATTGTAGAGCTTTTTGAATATATATTTTATAAGCAGAAAATATATTTTATGTTATTATTATTCATTATTATTATTATTAACAATAGTTGGACTAAAAGAATATTTTCAGCTGTTGGCCCAATACCAATAATAATAATAATAATGAATAATAATAATATAAAATACATTTTCTACTTATAATATATATATATAAAAAGTTGGTATTGGGCCAACAGCTGAAAATATTCCTTTAGTCCAACTATTTTTTGTTCTTTTGTTTTATTAGTATGTTTCTATATAGGAATTAATTGCTTACTTTAAAATTTTCAGTTTTGATTTTCGGTATCAATTAAAGTAAAATATGTATGCATAGAAAGGGCTTGGATAGAGACAAATCCGCGTTTCTCCCTACTTTGCCCCGCACTCTACCCCACCCCTTCTCCAAGCACACGCCTCGAAAACAATCAGAACCAATTAACTGCAAAAAATTGAACAATTGAGTTGATTGAAAGAAAAAAGAGGAAAAACAAATGCAAAAAACAACAACATTGCATTTGTCTTTTGGGCCGCGAACTTTGTGTGTGGCTGTCTAGTTGGCTAGTTGGCTGGCTGGAAGACTGGCTAGCTAGGCTAGCTGGCTGGCTGGCTGGCTGGCTATGGCTCGATACGAAGCTAATTGCCAATCGAGCAAAACAGTTTGCAGACAGTTTGACGACCGACTCATTGCCTATGCAGAGAGCCAGAGCCCGGCGCTGACCTCGACATAACCCAGTTAAAGGCAGCAGCTGGGCCAAAGAGAGACAGAGACAGACAGAGAGAGGGAGAGGGAGCGAACTTAGAGAGGAGCAGAAGTAGGAGGCGCGCCTCATATGCGAGTCCAATGCCAATAGCAAAGACTAATCTACAGTCTTCAGTCTACAGTCTACAGTCTACAGTCTCTAGACTCGACTCTCCGTTCGCTGTTCTTTCGACTTGACTTTGAGTTTGGGTTCCCTGCAGTCGCGTGGGCGTTTGTCTTGCCTGCTTTTGTTGTTGTTGCTGTTGTGTTTTTTTGGGGCTTGGTTGCAGTTGCTGTCGTGCACTCTAACTGTTTCTCTTGCTCGTGCCAAAAGCAAAAAGCCAAAGAGAGACATGGCAAAGGGAGATGACTGAAAGATGCCCTGTAGGCTGAAGGAAAATAGTATATGTACATATATGCATATACCTAAGGTGGCTTGAGAGAGCTTATATAACACACAAGTTAGATGAATAGTTTCAGTGTATATCAAGATATCGATATATTCTTTACATATGTATCGATATATCAGATATTGACTACTTCAAGCGCATAGAAGACCGATGGAATATGGATGCAGAGCTGGAGGCATTTAAATTATCGATTTAAAAACACAGACCAATCGATTAAAAGCATTTATCGATACAAGCTAAATCAGGGTAGATTGAAAGCTTCATTTTTCTCTCATACTCGTACTGCTCTCTCTCTCTCTCTCTCTCTCTCTCTCTCTCTCTCTTTCGCTCTTTCGCTCTCTCTCTCTCTCTTTCTCTCTCTCTCTCTAGTATAATCGATTCATGTTTATCAATAATCGAAGCTATAACTCTCTTATACTCTGCCTTTTACAGTCTACAATTCCTTGCTCTACGTTTGCTTTCACTGACAGAATCGCCAATATACCCCATTTAAAGCAATTGCCATTTAGTACAGGGTATTTTGGAAAAAAACAAAAAACGCTTCAACCACTCGTAGACAATTATAATTTGACGTTTTGATTTGGCGGCGCGCACATGTGCCGCAGTCGCATTGCTTAGCTTAGCTTTGGCTTTGGCTTTGGCTTTCGATTCGGATTTGGATTTGGATTTGGACTCGGTTTGTGGTTGCAAGCTGTTGCAGTTGTTGCTGCAAGTTGTTGTTGCCTGCTGCTTGCAATTCATGTCATTGACAGCTGAAACTGCGCCAAGCCGCCTAAGTTGCCGTCGGAACTGAGTGTTTAGCCATTTGTTGCCTTTTCCACATTGCTTCAAGGTTTGCGACAACAACAACAACAACATCAGCAATTTGAGCAACGTGGGCGAAAGGATATATATACTTACTATATATGTGTGTATATATATATATCAAAAAGAAAGGCAAGTTTTTATGGAGATGTGCTTGAAATAAAATAAATAAGCTTAAAGATAATGGAAAGATATTGCAAAAAACATGATCAAGTTTTAGAGAACATTTAAAGGCACAAGTAAAGAGAACTCGAAGGAAGTGACCGAAGAAACTGAAGAGCAAATTTCGATTCTAGATCTTATGGTATATAATGTAAAAGAAAAGCTCAATCGATTACTATCGATAGTTAGAAGATGTAAGTGGAAAAACAGAGAGATATAGTTAGATAGACCCAGCTGTTGGTCCCCATTAACTATACATATTTTCTGGGTTTAAGTTCGCCCTTTCTTATCTGATTATATACACTGACACAAAACTAATATACCCTATTTCGCCTACATTTTCATGAATTCTAGACTCTCTTGTATAAATGCTGGAGCCAAGTGGGCAAATGCACAATTGCACATAATTAGTTGACTTCAGGCAAATGCCAGCAAAAATTCAATAATAGCAATACAGAGCATTGCAGTCCGTCATCATCGTTGTCATCATCATTATCATTATCATTATCATTATTATTGGCCCTCGTCCAAATTGGCAACTGTCAGAGCAAAAATTTAGTTTGTCGCTGTCGCGTTGACAGTTGCAAATGTTGCAAGAGATTTTAAATGTGGCACACACAATTCAAAAGAAGAAGTAAGCCTAAGCACACACACACACACACACATGCACACACACACACACACGCACACACAATGCCTCTGTAACTTTCTCTGTGCATTAGATTTTTTTGTTTAAACTTCCGCATTTTGGGGTGCAGCAGCAGCAGCAGCAGAAGAAGAAGAGGAAGACAAAGTTGAGGTGGAAGAGGCAGACTTAGCTGCTGTAGAAGGAGAAGAAGCAGTCAAAGCCGTTGCCATTTATGTTGCCTGCTTGGCTGGCCACAAGATTTTTGCAAATGATATAATTCAAGCCAATATTTACATATGTATGCAAAGCACGCACACACATGCACATACACTGCGAGAAAAGTTCTAGTTGCAACTCTTAAAGTGAGAACATCTTCAACTGAATTTGAGCTGAAAATTAATATGCCAGAGCTATAATCTTAGCTAAATAATATTTTGAGTTGAAAATATCTGAGCTAAGTTTCAAGAATCAAAACTGAAATTTGAACTCGAAAATATTTGTAATAAGGTAAATGTATACAATTCAATAAGAGTGAAAATGGTTCTTAAGATTTTCGATAACAGCTTGGATTAAATATTTTTTATTTTGATGATTTCAAAGTTTAAAACTCTCAAAGGAATATTCTTTAGTTTAAAATTCTAAATTTATCATTATAATATTTATTATTTCATAATAATTAAATAGGCAATACGTTTTTTCTACGACAAAAACTTGTCTAGCTTATAGCATAAATATGAAGCATATTGCCACGAATTTCTCTAAGTGTAGGTGCATATAGAAAGTTGAATAACGACGAAATGTTCTAATGTCTGTGCTACACAGACGCAGCAAAGGACGGGCTGGCGGCAGGGGCAGCTATCAAAAGTGGAGTAGGGGCAGACAGGGGGGCAGGGGGCAGCAAGTCGTGTTGCAAGTGCAAAACCCATTCCAAGAAATGAAAAATTACGCTGGGGAGTTAATTTTTGCTCGAAATTAGCTGCCAGCTATGGCCCCAGCCCCAGCCCCTACCCCTGCCCCTGCCCCAGCCCCAGCCCCAAGCACCAGATGCAGATGCAGATCAGCAGATGGAGAATTGAATGTGAATGTGAATGTGAAATGTGAAATGTGGATGTAGATGACGCGTACAAATGTGTGATTTAAATGAGGAACAAGCTGAATGTAGTAGAAGAAGAAGAAGAACCAGAGAGAGTGAGAGAGAGAGAGAGAGAGAGAGAGAAAGAAGCAGCTGAGAAAGTTTGAAGAAGTTTTGCTTTGCTTTGGCAATGTCTGTTGGCAATTAGACAACTTCAATTGCAACTGCAACTGCAACTGCAATTGCAACTTGGAGTTGCTATTTAACCTCTTTAGTGACTGCTCAACTGCCACCTGCCACACCCACCTGAGTAGCGCCCACCTGCTGTGTACTGTGCTCTAATGACAAATGTCGGTCAACATCAAAAGACGAATTGCCCGCTCCCGCTGCTGTCTCTCTGACCACATTCAAATGCAGTGCTCAAAGTCGCATTAATAATTATGACAATGCAGTGAGAATACCCTGTAAATTATGCAGAGTGAGTTATGTTGGGGATCATGCACACTATTGTTACTATATGTTTGAAAAGTAACACAATAATTGATAAATATTGATATTTCGACTTGGCTTTTAAATACTATTATAAGTAAGGTCTCCATACTCTCCTTTGTAATGCTCTGGGCTAGGCAGCTTTTAGTCATTGCCGTTTAAAAAATACATCTATCGACCAATATAGGAAAAAGTCTAGGGATAATAGGGTATATTTAATGCAACATCATTCCTTTGTAGATAATATTACACTTTAAATATTAATTGCATGCTTCTGTATATGACTTTAAGCACATCTATAGACAATTTGCTTATAGGGTATTTTCCTTATATCAAGCTTAATGAAACTAAAATCCAATGGCCTTTTAAGTCTTTCCCTTGAGCATTCCAGCTTAACTTTTCTAACTGCTTTACATATGACTGAAGTTTTGTTTATCTGCTAAGCTTTTATAGGGTATGTGTTACTCTGTCAATACATTTTCAATTGATTTTCAACATTTTTGCCCTCTAATTCGCTCAAGCTATCCAGTTACTCAGTTTTAGATGGAGTAGATATGTCAAAAGTCTAGTTTTGTTGCTAACTTTTGATAGGGTATCCGCTATTCTATCATGCAGCATTTATTTACGATTCTCACCGTCTTTCTATTATCGTTCTATCTCTCTCTCTCCCTCTCATTCTCTCTCTCGCTCTCATTCTCTCTCTATCTCTCTCGCTCTTCACTCTCTCTCTCTCTCTCGTTCTCACTCTTCCCTCTAGCCAGCCAATTAGTCTTTTGAAACCATTTTCCATCTACCTCTAACCTCAGCTTAGCCATTTTTCACAGGGTATCAGCCGCTCCATCAAACTATCAATTGGCTGTCTGCCAGCTAGTTAGTTAGCTAGTTATATGTATATATAGATATATAAATATTTGCTGCCTTATGCCGAGGAATGCCAAAGCAGCAGCCACGTTGGCGACGTGTTCGACTGACTGTTGAGTGCTGCCCACGATCAGGCTGGATGATGACAGTGGTGCACTGTGGTTCAGTTGGGCAGTGCTGCAGAGTGAACTTACAGTGGTGCGCTGTTGGGGCTGTGGTGTCCAAGTCGTTCACGTTGTGTCACACGACAACAGCTGCTGAGTTGCTTGCAGTTGTTGTTGTTGTTGTTGGTTCTTGTTGTTGTTGTTGTTGTTGTTGTTGTTGTTGTCTTGACCGCTTTTGATCGTGACCACCATTGTGGTTGGCGGCTCGTAAACACGCCAAGTTTTTGAGACCAAGTTGCGGCCAAGTTTATGCGATGGCGCATTTATAAAGTTTTCAGCGCTTATTTACGATCATTTCGCTGGCCCGCACCCAACCACTGCGCACCACTGCACCACTGCAGCGGCAGCACCACCACCACCGCCTCGCTCGCTCACTAGTCGCCCCCGCTTTTGTTATCGATCTTTAGAGATCTGTTTTATATATTTTTTCTTTGTGCAGATCTAACGTTTGAGCTGGAGTCGCTCAACCATAACGATCAGCGCGAACAGCCGCTCAATGCGCAGCCAAGCGCTGAGCCACTTCTTGACCCACCGGCACCACCAGCGGCAGCAGTAGCCACACCACCAGCGCAGCCCCCCGCTAGCTGAGCAGCTGTCAAAAGTGCTGGCATTTGGTTAACTGATTAAAGATTCGCAGAAATTAACATGAAACACTTTGGCTAGTGGAACTAGTCGACTCAGCGATAAGCAACACAATAACAACTTAATGAAAATTGAATTGGATAAAATCTTTTTATCTGCAGATGGATTATAATGAATACTGATGATTTGCAGCGAGTGTGTGCAAAAGTGGAAAAGGTGCAAACTTTTCAATTAATCAGAAATATAATGAGGGGTTCATGTTTATGTCCCTAATATTTTTGCTTAAATATTTTTAGATTTTAGGGAAGATAGAGAGAGTTGGGGATATAATTATTTTGAGCGCCGTTTCTTGATATTTTCAATTTATTCATTTAAAAAAATTTTCCAAGAATTTTTAGTTATTTAATTCTTTATATATAGGCGAAATTTACTTCCATATATTCAAAATAATGTATTTTAAGAAACATAAAAATTTTGACTTCATAATAAATAATATTTATATTGTGTTAGGATTTATGTAGATAAAAGGATACCTATCACTAATCTTCGTAAAATACGTGTGCTCTAATATTCAAAAATGATTATTCTTCAAATTATTATACTACATAAATCTTTTGCGATATTAGAGTTTTTAAAATAGAAATATTTCTCCTTTAATCCAAATATTAGAATTTTGTTAGAATAGAAATATTTTTCCTTTCATTCCGATTTTGTGAGTTTTCTATAAGTATATTGAATAGATGAGAATTCTCCATAATTTCTACATTAATTTAGCTATATTTATATGTTTCCGCACACAAGCGTACTTTAATTTATTCATTCATCTATTGAAACTCCGCTGCCAAGTCGCTTTACAACACTGCTCCTCAAGTCCATTCATTCGCCAGGGATCTCAATGAAATGCCACCGCAGACAGACATTCAAAGACATTTACCGTAAACGGCTTAGGACATGGAAAGGGTATTACGATTGAGCCACGCCCAGGGCACATTCATGTCAGCACTTCCATTTGATAAGGTGTGGGCTGTGGGCTGTGGGGTGGCCAGAGAGTCCCCCCTCCCCTCGCAGTTAAGCAGCTTAAGGCCGGGCCCAACAATAACAGTTGGCTTAGAGCAAAGTCGAGCGATGCAGTCATAAATAGCTAATTAGAATGCAGTTGCAGTTGCAGTTGCAGTCGCAGTTGATGGGCGTTGATGTGGGCGTGGCGGTCACAATGGCACAATTGAACAAGTTAATTAATGCGATTTATCGATGTGGAATACATTGCCATGCTGCCACACGGCCACTCGGCCACTTTGCCACATGCCGCAGGCCGTGCGGAAATGCTAATTAAAGTAAAATAGTCAAGCAGCTAACATCGAGCAGCTTGCAGCTTGCAGCTTGCAGCTTGCAACTTGCAACTACTTGTGGCATGCCACAAGCGGCGACTGTCTGCTAGACAATAGGCGTGGCACAGCTCACCTGCCGCACTGCCGCATAGACTCATCATTAGCCAGCCTCAATGCCAAAAGTGGGCGTGGCCGCTGGCCCTGCGGCCAAAAAACGTTGCAACGATTTAATGAGCGCTCAACGTGAACTCCAACTGCGACTCCTGCTGCCAGCCAGCCAGGCAGCTCTAGGCCACAAATTTGTGTGTGTGGCGCCTGTCTGAGTGGCGCCACAACTGAGCGGGCTAGAGGCGATGCGACGGTGGTGCTGACGGTGGTGACGGTGGCGGTGGTTAGGAGCCGCCTAGAAAGAGTTACGCCAAAGCTCAAAGCGGAAATCGGCTGTCAATGGGCCAAGTCAAAGGAATTGTCGCTTGAGCACAAAACAGGAAGCAGCTGTGCGCTCGCCCTCTCTCACTCGCACTCGCTGCCTCTATCTCTCTCTCTCTCTCTCTCTGTCTGCAGCTACTTACATTTTAATTGGCTGCCACACTTGCCGTGTGAAAAAATCCAATTGCTAAAGTCGAACTAATTAAAATAATTGAGTTTTCGGTTTGCGCTTGGAGGCTGCCAATCAGGCAGCAGCAGCAGCAGGAGCAGCAACAGCAGCAGCAGGAGCCATAGCAGCATTCGCTGCTGAAGATGCCGCGCTCATTCATTTTGGTTGCTGCCACAAGTGGCAGCTAAGCGTTGCTAAATGCCTCGCTGCCTGGCTACACTTTCAGCTGGACCTTGTTATCATTATGCCAGATTATTATCAGAGACGAGCTCAAGAGTTGAGAGCCTCTCGACTCGCAACTAAACTCTCCACTTTGGTGCCTTGGCATAATTAGTTTTTATTGCCAGCTCCAGCAAATACGTCCACAAAATAGAACTAGATCGGTTCAGGAATACTAAAAGACAAACCGCGAATGCCCTAACCATGCGGAGATGTGGGAAAAAGTTTACTTAATCGGATTTGAATATAATGATATGTTGAATATTTTGTTCTATCAATCAATCTGATATTTATCTAGATTTAATGTGATGTACTTAGGTAGCTTCTTTCGGGCTGTACTGATTGATACTCATATCAGTCAGTCAATTACTCAATCAAACTATTATTATTATATTGATGCGATACATTTACATATCGAAACATAATATCACAGAAAAAAAACTATTCAATTCATTTCAGTTTATTCAGATATTTGTAGAGTATATTTTTGTCCTCAATCAGTCAATCAATCAAGCAACCTCATATATATTATTATAAATCGATGCATAGATATAAAGCAGAAAACTAGCCAACAGGTAAAAACAAATTGGTTGCCTAGTTCTAACAACCTAGGACATGTCAATCTGCATCAATCTATGTCTGCATCAAGCAATCATTCAATCTATCAATCAATCTTATATATAATTTCTTCTATTAACCATCCAAATGCATTAAAAAAAGTAACTTAGCTAGCTCTGTTTACATTATGTATTGCTGTATTGCAGTGAGTCAATCAGACTGTCAATAAGTCAATCAAGTTGCAGTCCATGCAACTCTGGGCTAGTGTATTTTTATACTTTTCTAAGGCGCGCGCGTTGCACAAATTAGCCCTTGCAGGCAACAAGGAGGAGTTGATGTTGCAACAACAACTTTGCCACAGTTAGTTCTAGTTGCTGCTGTTGCTGCTGCTGCTGCTGCTGCTGCTGCTGTTGTTGCTGTTGCTGTTGCTGTTGCTAATCCGCGCCAAAGCACCTTGCAGAACAAGGAAGTAAAATGGACAGTCCAATTCGCTTTGCTCCTGCAGCCCATTTAATACTTGGCAATTTAATATGAAATTGTTGGCCAACTTTTGCTGGCACTGCAGCAACTGTTGCTGTTGCTAGTGGTTGCTAGCTGATAGCCTTGTCTAAGTGCTGGCATCAGTGGGCCAGGCCAGGCTAGGCCAGACCAGGCAAAGGCTGGCTCAGCTGTCGATGATGTTGTTGACGTTGCAACTGCAACTGCAACTGTTGCCGCTGCTGCCGTTGCCGTTGCTGCTGCTTCTGCTGCTTCTGCTGCTGCTGCTGCTTTTGTTGCTACCTACTTTAGCTCCTAGATAATTTCAATCATTAATTTTGATTATGAACAAGCGTGGAGTGCCGCATGCCAGGCCAGAGGGGTGGCAGCCAATCGGCTCAGGTTCATGCCACGCACGAGCTCTGTGGGTTGTGGCGGTGTCCATTACTGTTGCTGCCGCCGCTGCTCTAACTGCTGCTGCACAGTGGCTCCAAACTGATTAATATACATAATTAACAAACTTCCAAGGCAAACTTAAAATGAGCTTTGAATTTTGATTGAACTTATCAAGAAACTTTTGAAAATCTCATAGAGCTTTCTGCGAGAGCTCAATAGAAATTCTATAAGCACAAACTTTATGGCAAATAATGAAGCTAAAGCTTCAGCAGAAGTAAAAGAAGAATGTAAGCTTCCGGTAAAGCATTGAAGCAAAAACTGTAAATGAAAGCATAAGTGACAACTAAAGATCTACAGAAAGATCTCTTGAAAGCTTTTAGAGGAAAGCTAACCTTTGCATATTAAATGAGCTCTCTGTTAGATTAAGTTCAAATTATGATAACATTATTAAATTATTCGTGAGGTAAACGTTATCACAGATATCATCTCATATCTTGTACATCTTTCTCTGTGTTGCCTAACCATTAGATATTACTTCATCTAACTGAAAGATTAAGTTCATTCCATTTAAACAGCTTCCTGCCTGCCTTAGTCCCATTTGAGCCGGTCGAAAAATTCCCATTTCGGTTCTTAATGCATCTTTCTATGGGCCAGCCCAATCCCAGTTCATGTTTTAATATACTTTTTGTGTGTTTCAGCCATTAGATTGATAACATTTATTAATTTTCCCATTTTCCAACCTACTCAGACTCTGGCCGCAAATCGATTTTCATTATGATTTGGTTTTATTTATTTTATTTTTTAGTTTTTGTTCTAGTTTGTTGTCCAATCTAATCGCAGATTAATGCAACTTGCCCACTGTGCGGGCTGAAGCCAATAGACGATATCGATGGCAACTGGGCAGCGCGCCTGCTGCTGTTGCTCGTTTGCAATGTGAACGACACGTTGTAGAGTTGGGGAGGCAGGGCGAGCGGCAAGTGGAGTGGGCGGGGCAGCAGCAGCAGCAGCAGCCGCAGCAGTAGCCACTTGGTTAGAGATGCTGATAAGTTGCAGCCGGTTTAGCGGGCCACAATGAAAAACAGGTGCCATGGCCAAGGCAGCCCTCTCCCTCTCATTCTTTGTCTCTCTTTATCCCGCTGCCTCTTGGCTTTTGCTTTTCCCTGCTTCCCTTTCGCCTTTTGCGCTATTCTACTTTGGTTGTCTTGGGTTATATTTATGCCCCTGCTGCTGCTGCTATTACTCCTCCCTTCTCCCTCTTCTGCTCTCTCCTCGCCTTCATCGTTCTCCCTCTCTTCTTGTGATACGTATTTATTGCCTTGGCAATGGCACGTTGCAAATTTTTTGATAGACAACAACTGCGACACGCACTGACAACATGTCGCAGTATTCTGTTGCTCCCCCTCCTCCATCTCATCCTACCTCCCTCCCTCTCTCTCTCGCGCTGTCTCTTTTGCTATCTCTTTCAGTATCAAAGGTCGCCCTGTGTGGGGCTTATCTATGCGCTGCGGGAGTCGCGCAGTTGGCATTGGTTTGATTGTTTTTGTTTACAAGCGGACCACGCAATGTGCTTAGCTTTCGTCTGATAAGGCGGCACGGTAACAGAAGACCTGCCCGCCTCCTCTTTACTCTCCCACTCTCTCACTCATCCTCTCTGGCCACCTTTGCCTCCTTATCAAACACCAAAAAAATAAAAATAAAACGAGACTCAAAATTTATTGATTAGTCAAATGTGCTTTGCTTCCTCATCATCTGCAGCAACAGTTGATTTGCCATGGTGAAATCAAGTGGAGCCAGCAACAACAACATCCACAACAGCAGCAACAACATTAAGGCATATTGTTATCTCGGTCTCGGTCTCGGCCATGTTCTTGGCCAAGTCTTTCAAGTAGCGGTTGTTTTTGTTTTTTCTGTAGTGGAACGCGCCTCCGGCTCTGTGGCCTAGCCGACCATTTGGTTAGATTTTTGTCTGCTTTATTATAGAAATTTGTCGTAATTCACGGCAGCCACTTAAGATAAATCGTTGACGGCGACGTTGCGGTACGCTGTGGGCGTGGCCACTGGCATCGCGGCTCAAAACTGGGCAAGGCAGAGCGGCTACTGAAGTAGCCGCTGGGTGAACTGTTTATAGAAGAGGAGAGAGAGTGATCAAGGAGAGTGAGAGGGGCAAGAAATGTGAGAGAGAGATAGAGAAAGAGAGAGGGAGAAAGATAGAGTGTGAGAGAGAGGTAGAGTATGTGGGAAAAAGAGGTATTCAGATAGAGAATGCGAAAGAGAGAGGGATCATGAAAGAAAAGAGAGAGAGAGGGAAGGAATAAAATAGTGAGAAACAAGCAGAAAGACAGGAACTTATAGAAATTGAGAGAGGCAAAGGAACACGAGAAACACAGAATGAAAATAAAGGACAAATGCAGAGAGAGAGAGTGAGAGAGAGAGAGAGTACACACAAACGATAGAGAGAGTGTGAGAGAATGGCAGGCACTTGGCTAGAAGCTTCTCCCACCTGTCTTCCCCTTCTAATGTTGCCTTTACGCTATCCCCAGGTCATTCCCCTTGGCTTTCACGAAATCCTCGCTGAGTGGCCCATAATGAATTTGCGTTTGGGGTATTCCCACCAAGCCGCAGTTAGAAATTAAAAGCAGAAAAGGATTCACACACAAACGCACCCACATACATACACATATACACACAAATATATATATATATTCACTATGTCAAGACAGAGGACAAAGGACAAGCCAGAGTCCCAGGAGTCGGCGCTGCAGTAAAGGCAATGCTGATAACCCAAAGGTAATTTGTGGCTAAAGCGGCTTCTGGCAAAGCCAACAATCAGCATGATGCTGCAATTCTTTTGGAAGTGACTCGACTCTTGAATACCTCTACCATTCGTTTCAGTTAGAGACGGTTTCTAATAGCACTACATGACACATCATTCGGCAAGCTTAGGCAAATAGCAATACTTTCTCAGTTAAAATTATGCAAGTATCGATGGCACATTAACAATGACAGCACTTTAGCCAATAAGGGTTTATATACCAATCCTAAGAATTTATAATTCAATTCCTATTTATAGTATATTCACATCAAGTATATTAAGTATCAAGTATTGATTAAGCTATTGATATTGTACAACTTTAATAACAACTGCTCCATTTCTAACGATGGCAAATATATCGATAGATAATCGTGATACTAAGCATGTCCTAGACCACTCGATAGTATATTCATCGATAAGTGAATTTCATTCCTCAACTAAATTTCATCATTTAACGGGACACACTTTAATGCATGTTACTTTCTGCTTCATTTACCTGTTTCACTCTCTTCGTAAATTCCATATAGTATTTGGGAACAGGGTATGCGACCAAAGGAGCGACGATGACGACGACGACGACGTCGAGAAATGGCAGCAGACAAATAAAAATTCCACTCAAGTAGATGAAAATAGAACGGAAGTGGGTGGCACATGGGGCGGCAATTCAACTGGGTGGCCAAAGAGGAAAAGGAGGGTAATAAAGAGGGGCTTGGAGGGGTGGAAGGAGGGGCCGAGAGATGGCGAGAGAAGGAAACGAAAGCTGTGAAATGGGAACACGAGCATGAAAATGTAAAGTTGCCAGGCGAAATAATGCGAGCGCACAGAGAGAGAGGGAGGCAGAGACAGAGAGAGAGAGAGAGAGGAGGGAGAGTAGTGGAGACGGAGCCAGAAAAGCGTCAACAGAGACAAGAAATATAAGGAAGAAGAAGAGCAAGAAGTTTGAAGGAGGAGAGCAGAGCAAACTGCAAAAGTAGCAGAGGCAAATAAAGCGGCCAAATAGACAGACAAACAGACAGGCAACAGACGAACCGACAGCCAACAGTTAGAAACGGCATAGAGAGGAAGTGCGAGAGGCGGAGAGAGAGAGAGTGAGAGAGAGAGGAAAAGAGACGCAGCGGCTAAGGAAATAGGCAAGTTGGCAAGAAGAAGAGGAAGACGGCGGCAGACATTGACGCAGACATGGATATATTGCCAGAGACTGGCTGACTGACAGACAGACAGTAAAGTGAGAGAGAGACAGCAAGCGACAGAGTGAGTGAGATAGCGAGCATTTGGCATTGCAAGTCAGCTTCTTTTGCAAGAATTTTCCCCGAGCGTCGCTTATAAAACCATAGAAAATGCCAATGAATGGTGTGTGGTGGGCGAAAGAGAAAGAGAAAGAGAGAGAGCGAGAGAGATAGAACGACAGCGGCGGTAAGGCATGAAAATTTGAAAAGAGCCGAAGCCGCATGAAAAAGTTTTTTGCGCTTTTCGGTTTCAACTTGCATAGAAAATACTTTATTGAAGTGTGGATAGGGGAGGGAAGGGGGTGTCGGTTGCTTCAGACCAACTTTTTTTTATTTGTCGTGGGGATAGGGAAGACGCCAAAAACTTAAATGGAGCAAAAAGCAAATAGCGAACAAAAAAAAAATTAAGGAAATTGTGGCCCCCAAAGAGATTCTCCTGCTCCATTGTTGAAGAAATTCAAGCTGTTGTTGTTGCTGTTGTGACATTGGCATGAAAAGCAATTAGAACTGCTGATTGTCGAGAGTTTTCCTTTCACATATATGTATCTATATATACATATATACACATATAGATAGAATCTCATCAGAACTCTGTATAGTCCTCGTTGCAGTTGGTAGAGCCAAAAGTTTTCTAATTAATATAATTTCCGCTGTAGATTAAAGTTTGCAGGAGCTTGTTGCTGGAGAGAAAGTTTAAATTATGTTTGCCTATCGAAACTATCGAATGTTAATATAAGACGATTAAGTTGATCTAACAAATAAAGCCTGTTCTATAGGGAAAAACGATTTAATGTAGAATTATACAAGGCCTTAAAGCCTTAGCAACTATCGGATAATATTCATAATGTATGGATAACATAGCTACAATCTCGATAGATTTTACGATTATGTTGGTGTATTGATATTAATATATAAATAATTATAGGAAATCGTACAAAATCTTTTTAATTCAAAAACTGATAGTGTTTGTCCCGACAATAATCGATAATTATCGTTAGTTACTTAGATAAGCGCAAGATTGATGAAAACAACCTCAACCACTTCTCAACTGATTTAATCATTTTTTTTTTTATCTAATCACATATTCTCTTAAAATCGATAATTATCTATATATAAATGTATGTAACAATGTCTAATGAAACTGTTTTTACATACAAGTAATGAAGTACTATCTAAACTATATTGCTCATAACGGTATTTAGCTACAGCTCGCTTTTATATCTATGCGAAAAAGCTATTTAAGAACAATTCGGAATGCTGAGCTCCCCTCGTCTTACATAGCCTTCATAAATGAAGTAATAAAATGGTCTGAGAATAGTCTTTAAACTGAATGTCAGCCAACGTTAAATTTGACTTCATGAAGGATGTAAAGGATATAAGTCTCCTTTCAACCCAATCCCACGTTTTCCAATCCCTCAACTCACTTGTTAAGTTGGCAGACCAACTTTTGCGTAGCGAATTGTTGTCCTGTGGCATTACTGCAGAAGCAGCAGCAGCAGCAGCCCATTTTGCAGTTGCAGTCGCAGTAAACCGAGAGCTCAACGAGCTGTGCAAAACGTAAAGCAATGCGAGTGGATGGCAGAAGAAACAGCAGGAGGAGTAGCAGGAGCAGGAGGAGAAGAGCAGCACAAGCAGGGCGCAGTCTATTTGGCGAAAATTACTTTCATTGCACGGCATTTTCAAGAGGGTGTGCGTTTGTATGTATGTGTGTGTAAGGATAAAAGCAGTAGCTGCACTATGGCTGGCAAAACCAAAGAGTCCTTGAGCGTCTGATTTTGTGTATAGACGCGCGGACGCTATTTGTTTTTACCAAGCGATGATGATGTTTGTATCTGTGTGTGTGGACGTGGCACACGTGTGTCTGTGTGTGTGTGCGTTGGTGTGCAGGCAAAGTAAATTACGCAAAAAAATAAAAAAACAAAGGTAACCAGTCGAGGGGCTGCACTAAAAGAGAAAATAGAGCAGAGCATCGACTGCCTGATACCCTATCGTAGTTGAAAAGTCTGCAAAAGTTATTCAAATAGCTATAGCATTATCATAGTAACTGAAAGACTTTCCTATTCCGTCCCCAACAGATGCCTAGATTATTAAAGATTATTATTATAGATTATAGATTAATAAATTCTCCATGGACGCAGCTCCCTTAATAAATTTGTTAATATGCTCTACTTGCGCCTTGCCAGCGAATATGAAAAGTGAAGTAAAGCAAATGCGGTGCATGTTTGCGCCTGTCAAGCGTAGCACTATCTCATTCACCCACACGCTGTATTCCTTCCCTTCTCTCGCTCTGAATCTCACCTGCCATCTCGCTCGCCCAAAGCCCGTTTTAACTATAAACAAAAGCGCAAAAAGCAAGACGCAGCAAAAAATAGCCACGTATGCTGCAGCCCCAGCTCCGAGCGCCACCCACAATGAAATGAGCGGGAGTAAAAAATACTAGAAAAAAATGGTGTTAAAAAGTGAACTGGGTGAAGTCGAATATATGAATACACTAACTGAAATTTATGATTTAAGGTTATAGAATGCGAGCAAAAATTAAATTATTTAGGAGTTATAAGGATAATGGACAAAGTGCTGATATATGAGCTGAGTTTATATACAAAGTAAAATGAATTAATAGAAATTTACAGCCTCCTACTACATGAAGACCCTAACGGAAATATTTTGACTTCATATACATAGCAGCTGAAGAGCTAAGCTTTCGATTGTCTGCTATATGAGACTTAGTTAAAGGGTGTTTCCTTTACTTCCATTTCACTGCTTTACAAACTGCTTACAATAAGTCAAAGACTCTGTGTGGTAGTGCAGCCAGAATTCGAAAGTTTTGCAGTTGTAAACGCTCTAATGAGCGCTGTCCAGGAGCTGCAAATAGAAGCGGATTGAGCAGAGGCTGAGCAGCGCAGCGCCGCTGAACGTAGTTGATTAATGTCGTCGCAGGACGAAAGACGAAGCAAGCGAACGAGCGCATATCCTGTGCAACAATTGAAGTGGAAGTCCTGGCGTGCTGAAGCTGGGGTAAAGCCTAAGCATCAGGCTAACTTTGAGGCCGAGTCAGCTGCAGAGACACACTCGCTCTCACTCTCCCTCCCTATCTCACTGTCTCTGTTTTGCATTTTCATTTCCATGTCATTGTCATAAAGGACAACAGCAGCTACAGCAGCAGCAGCAGCAGCAGCAGGAGGGACTCTAAAGCAGTTGCCACTCAAAATCAGATTTTGCCGTTGATGAGCAGAGGTTACAGTGGCATTCATTATTATCCTGAATCTTCTTGCTGTTGTTGTTGTTGTTGTTGCTCCTGCGGGTCAGTGTCTATGCCTGCTTTCGGTTTTCCTTTTTCTTCTCTCTCTCTCTCTCTCTCTCTCGCCCATTTTTTTCCTTTTCTGCTCTGTTGTGAAATGTGAAAAACGTGCCCAGACCTTTGGCTCTGGCATTTGCTCATTCCACTCTCAGCTTTACTTCAATCAAAGTTGTTGATGCCCCTTTAAGCCACAGCAAAGGAAGTGTTTATGAAATACTTAGCCAGGCAGGATAAGCAAATGGAATATGATTGAGCATTTGATACATTTCGATTAGGGTTTTTAAATCGCTTTTCTAGGCTATAAAACTCGACGCAAATTGAATTATCGGAGACTTACATTGTCATACGCGAAATTTAAAATGTGCTGAATAGACAACAAATCATATTTGATTGATTTTTGGTGGATTTTTCATTTGCAACATAAATTTAGTTTTTAAAGGCTTCCTCTGCTTTATTCAAGTAGCTGCATGCACGAAATATTTCAGAATTCCAATAACACTCTATGCAGTCTTGTTAGTGAACTTCTTGAATGTTTCTTTCTGTATAACATCAGTCTCTATGCAGTCTACTTTTCAGGTATACCAGAGGCTTCTCAGTAGAAAAAGTTGGTAAACTTCTCAAATACCAAGCTTAACTTTGCTTCATTTTTAATCCAACTATCTAACATTGCATGGAATCTGAGTGACAGAAGAAGAAGAACTCTGATTCTTTTTTATATACTGCGTGGTGTCTGTTAGTCGAGTGGATGCTCAATTTGCAGTGGCTGTCAAAAGTAAGTTGACAGTTTGTAGGCAGCATTTGAAGTGGTTTGAGTGTGTCAAGGGAGTTGCTGCTGTTGACGTGGCACTGGATTACCGCCAAAGCTGATACGCATGTTGTTAACTTCATAAATAAATATATGTATACATATGCATAGGTGTGTGTGTGAAAATTTGTGTGGGTGTATATGAGGGAGGCATAAGGCATCGACGCCTTAAAGTAGCTGGCGAAGAAAATATATTACGCATACGCCGTGTGGCCCGGGCCATAAACATTTGTCTGCGCTGTCTGCAAAAGCATTTGGAAAGCATTTAAGCGCCCTGTCAGCCATACCAAAACAAACAAAGACGAACACACCCACACAGACACACACACACGTAGTTAATAAATGACCTTGACGCGCACGCGACGTATACGTAATGCGCATGAAATACAGCCATCAGGCAAGCAAACAGACAGAGCGAGGCAGCCCAGCCAGCCAGTCAGTCAGTCAGTCAGTCAGTTAGTCAGTCAATCACTCAAAGCTTTAAAGCTTTAAAGCCCTCGAACAGCATTGATAATTATAAATAAAATGGAAAGCATAAACAGAGCTAGCCAAAAGGCACGCATGACACGCAGTAATCAATAAAATAAACACAAGCACACGCAAACACACACATACACACCCCCCAAAGGGAGAGAGAGAGAGAGACAGCTGGCAAATGGCAGCCACGTGTTGGCATTTTTGGTAGACGAGCCAGCGGAGAGGCTGAGCTGGATGTGTCCTGCGCTGCGCCTAGGCAAACAAATTTCATTTACTGACAACGAAACAAATTTTGGCCACGTGCAAAGCGCTAGACGAGAGAGATAGCGAGACAGAGAGAAACACAGAAAGAGAGAGTCATGAGATAGAGAGAGAGAGAGAGAGAGCAAGCAATGGCAAAACTTATGTAACACGTGCGTGTGGCTATGTCTGGCCATACACCTTCTCCGCCCAAAGGCGACAGCCAGCCCCACGTCGAAGCCTCATTGAATATGCAAATTGTGCCGAAATAATCCACCAGGGGGCGCCACTTGCTAAACTTAACTCAGCTGCACGTAGGAGCAGGGGCGGAGGTAGAGTGAGATGGAGACAAATGTGTGTGTCTGCATCAAAGTCAGTCAGATGGCACAGTGGTCCACAGGCTGAGAATACTTGAGAAAATTGTATATATCTACATTTCTTTATATTGCTAATATTAATAATTATTATTATAATAAACTATCTTCTATGCAATTCCCAGGAAGTCAGACGATCTTTGTCGAAATGTTAACGAATTTATCTGTCTTTGTCGTATGTATTGTCAAATTCTTATTTTGTATAGCTGAGTTTAGTTTTCTTGTCCAAAAAAGACTCTTATTTCATTCTGATTTCTAAAATGAATTCTTAAATTTATTTTCCAAAATACTCTTCTGTTTCATTCTGATTTCTTAAATGTGCATCTATAGAATTTCTTATAATGTAAACTTGGATTATGGTTAGAATGCTCTTCTATGCGATTCGCTTCAAATAAATGAATGCTGGAGTTTGTCGTTCAATATTTTGCACCTCTTTCTCTATCTCTCTTACTCTTGAAATTTGAAATCAATATATTCATTATATGTAATAGCTTTGATGATTTCTTCTCTTATTTGCCACACTTGGCACCACTGTGCAATGTCTTAACAAGGAAACTGGCTGATAGACAGCTAAGCAGAAAGCCAGACAGGCAGACAGACAGTGAGACAAATGTCAGAGAGTCAAGGCGAAACGACGGCGTCGTTGATGATTAGTGCTTGGGTTGGGTTTGGCTTGGGTCCGGGCCTGAGCCAGCTTCTGCTTGGGAAGCACAGCGGAAGCGACGGCTGTCAAGTCAAGAGGAAATTCACAAGACAGCGACACACACACATACACACAGACATCAGGCGGAGACAGGAGACAGACGACGACGACGACGACGACGACGACGACACACTGGCGAATGACGCAAAAGCCGAAACAGTGAGGAGGAGAGGTGAGGGGAGGAGAGAGATGGCGACTCACCAAGTGGGTGTGGCAAGGAAACGAACCCCAAAAAGCGAAAGGGATGCGCATTAATGTGAAGGCGGGGAAGGCATAATCAACAAAGCAATTGCCTACACAAGTTGAGTGTGTGTGTGTGTGTGTGATTGTGGTTAGTTCACAAGTTGACTGTGGCATGGCTGGCCACACGCACACGCACACACACACTCACACACACACTTGAGCGCGCGTGTGAAAGTTGAGTCAAACTTTTGACACTTTTTGTTTGGTTTTCTTTTCTTTCCATTTTATTTTGTTTCTTTTTGGGTTTAGCTGCGCCACAGGCTGTGCTTTCGGCGGTTGCTGACGTAACAGGCGCGGTAACAATAACAGCAACACCCAATGGACGGGGCAAAAGCTACTCCATAGCTAATGGCTAAGCGGGTCACCAAAAAAAAAAAAAAAGCGAGATGTGCAGACAACGCCCATAAGTAGGCTACAGGCGAGCTTAGCTCTAGATACTTGATATATCTTATGAGGATATGCCATTAGCTGGACAACTCAAATTACCATAGATATTAGTCTTAGATAGAGATAAAGTGTAGTACTTATAGTTGGGCGATAAAAGACCTGAATGGTGTATCAAGTAGATAAATGCAGGTGTTAGTGTGTTACTTAGTTAGACATTGTTATGAGACATATTCAGTAAGTCAGAGGATTGGAGAATCGAGTCCCGATAATTAAAAAAAAATTTTTTTTCAATTTACACAAAAATTCAAATTATCGAGACTTTTCGAGAACGAATTTTTTTTCTAGAGGATAACATTTTTTTCGATTTATCGGGATTTTTGATTTAGCGGGATACAAATTATCGAAGCTCGACTGAACATGTATAAATATTTCCATACATGAACTAATGATTAAGGCTATGCTGCCTCTGTAGATCAGAGTTTCTTATAAACCGACCAACCCCAGTACAACTCCATCTCTATATGAAGTAATCCTCCATCCTGTCCTCCTTCTATCTGTTTCATAAATTTCCACAGAAACTCTTATTCACAAATTTCTAAATTAAAAGTTTGCTTCTCTAATAAACACATACAAATTGCTCTTAAACAAATTCATAAAGCAAATTTAAGTTAAGTTGCGTGCAGTTTGTAAAACTTTCATACAAATATTACGCATACGCCCCATAAGGCACATGAGCATAGCTTATACGGCCCTTTGACATAAGAATACACCAAAAAATACTTGCTAATTCACAGACAACACTTGCCTACGACAAACTCTGTTAGCTAACGGTAAATTAACTAAATATACCCTTAAAATGCACGAAACTTTTCACATTTTTCAATATTTCTTAAATTCTAAAACGAAATCGAAACAAAAAGAATGTTCTAAAGCAAAAATATGTATGCATATGTGTGTGTATATATATGTGTGTGTGTGTGTTCAGCCCAAGGGAGCAGCAGCAGCAGGAGCTCTGGTCCACATAGCAGCAGTAAAAATATGAAACGCACATGGCACATAAATTTGGAGCTTAGACGACGTCGCCCCAACTCGACGCCAAAAAGCAAGCGAAAAGCTGCAGCACACAAAAACCGACCACTGGAAAGTGGGCGCGCACAGGACACGTAGGGCGGTGTAGCATGGAGTGTATGTGGCAGGAATAAAAACCAAAAGCAGACAAAAGCTCAGAAAAAAAAAAAAAATCCAAAAAAGTTCAACAGAAAAAAACCTAAAAACTTCTCTGTGCAGAGCGAGAAGCGCTCGAACCAAAACACCAACAGCTGAAACGAAAGTGAGCAAAATCGTGCGGGGCTGTATGGCTCGGTGTGGAGATGTGGCATGCGGAACATGCGACAGGCTGGTTGCGCCAAGGCGAGGCACAATGCGGGCAGCGTTATGCGACCAGCCACTGACTGCCTGACTGCCTCCTGGCTGACTGCCCGACTGCCAACTTTAAGCGCCAGCTCAAAAAATATAGCAACAACAATACTACAACGAAAGTGCGCCAAGCGAGCATGCCAGGCAAGTGCATGTCTTATATCTAGGTATTTCATTAGATGCTGCTAGTGCACAAATGCCTCAAATACCTTTAGAAACTCCTTCGATATTTATCGATTTTCTGCATATATTGCCTTTAGCTATATTCTGTGTGCATATTCTGTCTGTGCATAGAACTATGCTGAGGAAAAATCTTTAAGAAAAATTAAAACAAAATATCGTATTTATCGATATTTAATAAAAGCTCATCCGCTCTATTAAGAAATTTTCGAAAATTTAATTCTAATACATGGGCTAAAAGCAACATAGCTCGATATGTATCGACATAGTTCTGAAAAAAGTTCAAATATACATCAAAAATTTGTATTTCATCTATCATCACGTAATTTTTAAAATCCTGGCCATTTTCCTTTATAGCACATATTAATATTTTTGTATATATAGCCAATACCAGCTATCGATATTTATCGATTTAATTTAGCTTACCAGAACAGAAAAATCCAAGTTAGATTTTAAAAAGAATGTAAGATAATATCTTATTCTAGTCCAATTCATGCTATCCTACTTTACATTCTGCTTGCGTACAGGGTATGACAGCAAAAAGGAAAAAATTTTAGCAAACAATTCACGAACCGAAAATCCACACGGGCCACGCAGACGGCTGTCTGCTGCTGCTGCTGCTGCTGCTGCCGCTGCTGCTGCGCTCGACAGTAACGACAATAAAACGAAATGAATGGCTGAAAGTTCTATATACACATAGCACACACACACACACAGTAAATATATATATACATATATATGTATGTGTATATATATAGCTTATATACAAACATTGGGTCGTATATAAAGAAGCAAGAACATTTTTCGTTGAAATGCAGCTAAATATATAAGAAGAACCAGCGAGCCATCTGCCGGCAGCAGGCGGCACTAGCCAAGCATGAAGAGAGTGCGCAAGGGAGAGACAGAAAGAGAGAGAGAGAGAGAGTGTGTGAGGGTTAGAGAGCAGAAATGGGCTAAAGGAAGGCGCGAAAATGCTGGCAAAAATAAAAGTAAAATAAAATAAAAATGGCATAAAAACTGGTTCATGTCTAACCAAATTGTGTAGCTGGGGTGCGGCTGAGTGTGTGTGTGTATCTCTGGGTCTGTGTGTGTGTGGATGTTTGAATTGGGCTGGATGTCTGTTGGTAACGGGGCTTTTAATGCTTCGGCTGTGGCTGTGGCTGCTGTTTTCTAACGAGCGCCGATGTTGTTGTTGTTGTTGTTGTTGTTGTTGCTCTGTCTGCCTGTCTGCCAGTTAGTTTATATATATGTGTGTGTGTCTGCGTGTATGTGTGAGCTAACGTTGAGCCGCAGTCAGGCAAGCTATAAACGTCGCATCGTCGCTCTGTCGTTTGCGCCAGCGACCTAAAAATCAGTTAGTCCTCGCCTAAATGTGTTTGTGTGTTTGTGTGTCTGTGTGTGTGTGAGTGTGAGTGTGGGTGTGGGTGAGCGTGTGGCTGTGTGTGTAATAGCAGTGTCTGCTCTAGAGACGAGACAACAATAATAATAATAACAACAACAGCAGCCGCAGCAGAGGCAAACAGAGGCAGCAGCAGCTGCGCTCAACCCAAAAAGAAGAAGAAAGTATAGCATACATTTTGGGGCAAGCACATATACGCAGTTTTAGCGATGCTAAACAAGGGCTCACATATATACATATATATATATATATATATATATGTGTGTGCTGCTATTATATATGTGTAGCCAGACAGACAGCAGCCAAGTTTAACACAAACAACAGCGGCGACAGTCCAAGTCGAACTAAGGGAAATGCGAATTTTGTAAGTGCTCCAAATACACTGAGCTTGGGTTAAACAATAGCTGATGCTAGCTATTGCCACGCCCACAGAGCTTGACTTGATAACGAACAAACTGCACAGGACGTGAATAGGGGAAGCGGAAAGCAGTGGGAGAGAGAAAGAGGAGGAAATGCATGTGCAAGACTTCAATGATCCATACAATTTTTAATAATTTTTTCTATATTTATTTGCTTAAGTCTAAGATTTTTGTATACTAATTGATTTGGTTGAAGCTTTATTTGGATTTTGACTTTAAAATTTATATATTTTTGTTTGGATTTTTATCATCCAGGAATGTGCTGCAGTTAGCTCTGCTTTAGTCTTTGATCTATGATGGAAATACCTTCTAGAAATAATATAAATACAAATATAAACTAAAACTTATACACAATATTTCAAATTTCAGATAGGAGTGCCTAAAGGGAAACTTGGCCAACATTGATGCTGGGAGAGACTAGTTAGCTGATGTCAGCAACATGGCTATAGACATTATGCAGATGCTCATGCTAATGATCAGGTATTTAAGAAATATTGCTATATATTTTCAAGACTTCACTCTATATGTCTATCTATGCCCCACCCATTTAACAACTTAAATCTAAAAGCCTTTGCACTTTGCTTGAAAAATATAGCATACTTTTAAGCTGCTGCCAACAGCTGCCCAAATATCATAGAAATATATATATATTTATATATTAGCTTATATATGCAAGTCTCGCTCGATAAGTGGAACAGTCGCTGGAATAGGGCGCTGCCCTGTTAATTGGGCGTGGATGCAAACTGAGAGCAGACAAGCTGGCGGCGGCGGCAGCCAATCGACCATGCCCCCCACCCTCGCCACACACTCAGCTGCCCAATCAGCCGGCCCCTCTCTCTCTCGCGCTCTTGGCTCTTTGTCCCCTCCAGCTCTGTCTGATCGATGGCGCTGTGGTCACGCGAATGCCAACCGCAACGACATCAACTGCTCTCTGTCTCCATGCCTGTGTGTGTGTTTGTGTGTGTGTGTGTGTGGAGGGGCCCGACCTACATTCAATTTGCTGGCAACCGCAAATGCGTCTGACAGATGACGATTAACATGATGAAGCCAGCTGATGAGCTAGCTGATGATCGAGTTATTGTTGGTGATGATGATGATGATAATGATGATGTTGATGCCGAACTATCTCTACCTAGCTGGCAGCTGACGAGCGTCAAGTGGGTAATGGCGAGGGCGACAAAAACGGAAATATGATTTGACGGAGCATGTGCAACAACAACATGCAACATGCTGTGAGCTGTGTACTGTTTGTGTGTGTATGTGTACTGTGTGCGTGTGTGTGTGCGGCTATGTGGGGTAGGTCTGTTGCCTGACTGCCCGTTGCGGGCAGTGTCAGTGGGTCAGGTGGGCTGTTCTGTCGCTGCTGCTGCTGCTGCTGCTGCTGCTGCCGTCGATGTCGTTCTGCTTCTCATTGTTATTCGTGGCTGACTGCAAAAACCGGGTGCATGGAAAATTGTCGCTGTGTGGAGGGGATTTCTTTTTCGCTACGTGTGAGGCATGCCACCTCTGCTCGAGGGCAGTTTTGCCCACTGAACTGCTCCGCTGAACGAAAACATTTCAGATGCAAAATTATTATTTAAATTTGAAATTGAAGAATTTACATGCAAATGAGATAGGGGCATCGAATGCCCATGTAGCTCTGTCTAAAATTTAAGATAATGGAGATATTCATTTTATGGTCGATTTAAAAAATCTTAAGCTGACTTCATGAAACAATTTGCTTCTTGAAGATTCAGTCTATCTATCTTTATTTCCTCTCGTTCCATCTCTCTGTCGGTCTTTCTCTTCGATCTATTAATTTTTTCTCTCTCTCTCTCGTCTCGTACTCTCAGTATATCCGCTTCAATTTCTCCCTTTTCTTCTTTACCTCTCACTCTAGCGATTTCTTTGTCTCTTCATCTTTCTTTACCTTTCTCTTTTCTCTTTAACATTCTCTCCATTAATCTTCCTTTCTCGATATCCTCTGTCTCTCTCTCTCTCTCTCTTCTGCTCTATTTTTTTTTCATTTGCTTTTTTTCTCTTTCCCTCGATTTATCTTCTTTTCTCTTTACTTCCACTACTTCTCTCAATCTGTCTCTTCATTAAATGAAAATCCAATTCCCACTTTTAATCAATGATTAAATTACTGCTGTCTAAGCTACAGCTGCTAGGAATTACGTATTGATGTAATAACCCACATTTTAAGGTTAACTAAATGTCACTTGTATTAGAAATCTATACATATAGCTATATATAAATCTACATCCATGTTTTCGGCAATCTAACTCTATCTATATACATATATATGTCAATTAACGTGTCAGTTGCTAATGGGCTAGACATGCCTGCAACTGTCTCTGCCTGTCTCTGTCTCTCAGTCTTTTTGTCTCCGCCCTCTGTATCCATCTCCCTCACTCGCTGTGTGTCACTCTCTATGTCTATCTCTTTATTATTCTCCACCTTCTCTACCCATCTCTCTACATTCCTATTTTATTACCCTTTAATATCGATATTACGTATACGCCCTGCCGTTCTCCTATCGCATTCGTCTACAGCAAAACAGTTGAAATTAAGAACATTTAGACAATTGAATTGAGTGCTTCACTCCACTCTTATCTATGGACAACATTTTACCACACCACACACACACACACAAAAAAAAGGGAAAAAATAGATTTTATTTTGTGTTGTCATTGCTATGTTGCAGTTAGGAAAATTCGACAGCTGCTCGATGTTGAGAAGTACGAGAAACAGCTCTCAATGCAACCACTTGCATGTGGTTGCTTGGCTAGCTATTGTGCATGTGTGGGTGTGTGGGTGTGTGGGTGTGTGGGTGTATATATGTATGTGTGTGTGTGTGCTAAATGTATTTGCTCTGCTTCTAATGCCAAATGCGACACACACACACAGAACTCACTTGCCTCGACCATACAAAGTTGTTGGTTACAATTCAGTGTTTTTTTTTTTTTTTTCTGTTGCGCTCTGCTTTTGCTGCTGCTCTGCCACGCCCCGCAGCTGGCAATGCCCGCATGACCTGATTCTGCACTTCTTTTGCCCGCTGGCTGGGGGCGTGGACATGGGCATGGGCATGGGCATGGGCATGGGCGTGGGCGTGGGCGTGTTGGGAACCCTAACTGAAGGTCGTTTGCTTGTAATGAAAAAATGAAACTGCAGAAATAGTACAGCTGAAAGCAAAAAGCAAACCAGCAGCTCGCAGGCTGTAAAACCCGCTGGCAGAGCCTAAAAGAGTCCACTAGCCTAGCACTTTGTACCACTTTGCACAACCACATTCAGCATTGTACACACGCACACACACACATGGAAGCGAGGGAAACACACAGACACACACACACACTTTTTTGACAAGCACCACATAATGGAGAAACAAGCAAATGCAGCAAACTGCTATACATATACATATAAATATATATATATGTGTGTGTATATTTGTGTGTGTTTGTGTATATTTGTGTGTGTGTGTGCGCTTACATGTCGAGTGCTCTGACTATTTACAATGGCAGCTGCAGCTGCTATTTCGCTATTTGTTGCTGTTAGGGACGAGCTGGCCGCTCTTTAATCTCTATCATCTATGACACAATATGATTGACCCAATCTCCTCCCCCTCTCCACGCCGCCTGTCAGTGTTGACTTTTCAAAATGGCTGCAAGGCACTCGATTCATCAAATTTTTTCCGTTTTCCTTTTTTTGAAACTTTATTTGCGCCGCAGCCGCTGCTCATGGCTCGATGGACACGTAATTCGAGCGGAACGCGTCGCCAGCAACCATAAAAGCCAAGTGCAGAGCGCCAGCAAAACAGAAACAAAACAGAAAACCCCAATGGGCTGAAAAAAAATTCTAGGCAGCCGAAAAAAAAAAAGTGGAAATGGAAATGGAAAAGGAAAGCAAGAAGGATGTGAGGCAGGACGAAAAGTAAAAATGGTCTCAAATGGCGCACGAGCAGGGACAACATAACAAGAGCGCAAATGATCATCCGCCAGTTACTGCTATACCCTGTAGAGATGCGAAGAGGTATTGTGCTTAGACCTGAGAGAGGGAGAGAGAGGGAATCCTATCTGTGAACCATGGCGGGCATTTCAATAACTGTACTCCATAATCCATGGATTATGGTCTATGATCCTGCATAACGATGCCCGTAGTGATGACCGTAGTTTCTAGACCATGATCCATGGCGCCTAGTGACTCGATTAGAGTAACTTATTCCTAACACTCGGCTACAGACATTGCCAGATATATTCAATGTTTAATCCTAAGTCCGCTCTTGCTTGTGTTTGATATATTACTTCTAATTTTCTATACGAAGTTATATTTATATTTTTTGGTCTCTTAAATGTCCCCAGTTTCTACTTTTTACTCCAGACTCTACATGTCATAAAGCCTTTGGCCTTACTTCTTAGTCTCAGTCTTCTGTTTGTAACCATTACTCCCTATAGTTGCCCCAGATTCCTACATCTTTCTCTAAACTCTAGACTCTAGGATCTGAAAATTCCCCGTTAGACCATGTTAGACCTTAGTTAATAGTCCTTCGGTTATGTTTCTAGTCTCCAGTCTGTAATTTCACCTATATTATCTACAGTCGTCTTCTTAGTCTTTAATCCTCTTCTATCCACTTTTTACAAGATATTAGCTTGCGTCCGTCTGTCAGCTACAAGATATCTCTGCGTCCATCATATTTCCACACACGTTTCTGACTTGTTTTCTGCCGTTCCGTTTTTGTTATTTGTGTCCTTTTTCGTCCCGCCATGTCATAAAAACATGTCCGTATAGCGCCCACCCACATACACACACACACACACACACATACGCACACATTTGGTAACTGCGTCGCGTCTGGGTTTTCATTTATTTTGCCGTCTCTTTTTCTTCGTTTTGCTTTTTTTGTGCTCGTCTCTTCGTGCTTCGCTTTTGGCCGACATAATTTGCTAACTGAAATGGAAAACATTTTCGACAGGCGCTGCCGGGCGACGGTGTTGGCCAGGACGTGGCAGACACGCGCACCAATACACACGCGCACACACTGCCACACAGACATGCCACACAGACACACGAACAGGAAAAAGGATGTCGTCGCCGACTCTATAGACTCTGTATAGCTATGGCTGTGTGTCCGTGCCTGTGTCCATGTCCGTGTCCGTGTCCTTTACGTCCTGTTGCTGGGTCAGCCCATTGTCCATTGTGGCTGTTTCGTTCCTTATCGATGTTATTCTCCGCCCCTGTCCAAGCCCAAGCCCAAGCCCAAGCCCAACACCAACCCCGACCTCAATCCAGTCCACAGTCGCAGTCACAGTTATGAACCTACGGCCTAGTCCACAACTCATCCTTTTTTGTCCTTTTTTCGACTCGCCGTTCGCTCGTTCGTCCGTTTGTTTGCTTTACTTTCCTTTTGTGCCATTAAAAGCAAATGCTGCTGCTGCTGCTGCTGCTGCTGCTGCTGCTGTGTCCTTCACGACATGTCATAAAAGCGACAGCAGCAGCAACAATAACAACAGCAACAGCAACAACAGAAAGTAAAACAAATGATCCTTGTCTGACCTCACGAAACTTTAATACGCTTTATCAGAACTTTAAGTATGTTTTTCGAAAACCTCATGAAAAAAACCTTTTGTAATAAATGTAAAATTTATAGATGCGGAGAGAGAAAATAACTTAAGTTTATATGGAAATCGAATCGATGAGGGGAACCAATAAATAAGAGCTGCCTGTTGTAAAACATTTTCAAAAAAATAAAGACTAAAGCCGAATTTGGAAAAAAGCTTTACAAACAACAGAGTAAAAAGTTGAGTGAAAAATTGAAAAGCTAAAAGAGAAAGAGGAAGCAAACATGAGTACCATATTCAGGAGGAGGAGAGAAGTAGAAAGTAAATTTAATAAGTGCAAGCCAATAAAACGTTTTAAAATTCGGTAGATAGGGAAATTGAATTGGTAAATGTAGAGAAAGGGATTCGAAAAATAAAAGGTGTAAGGAGAGCAAAGAGGCAGGAAGATGGAAAGTGAGAGAGAGAAAAAATGGCAGGAATGTCATAAGATAAAGGGAGTACAACAATAAATGCCAAAAGGATAGAGAGAAATGGGTTGAATTCCAGAATCGAGAGAGGAAGAGGAGAGAGAGTGAGAATAAATGTTAAACACACAGAGGATAAGAGAGAGAGAGTGGGAGAGGCAATAAATATCTAGCAAAGATAGAAAGATGCAAAGAATAAATAAAAGATGGAATCACAGTGAGGTTGGAAGAGAAAGCATATTAGCTAGAAATTATAAGAAACGATTGAGACTAAGATCGAATAATTCTTAGAGTTCATGAGGTAAAAAAAAAGAGAATTAGAGTGACAGAGGAAGAATGAAATACTTAACCCCATTCGAAAATTTCAGAAAATCCTTTCCAAAATGTACTTTGTGTTCCTAAATTGAGCTAGAGTCTTGTAAACATCGGTGTTTATCCGAGCTCGATCTGTTACCACTTTGATCTTCCAGCTGAGATACCGCAAATGCTGTACACTATGTTATTATAATGACCAGCAGAAATGGCTGCGTGTGTAAATTGTTTAGTTCGGAGCGAGCTCCCTTGCTGAGCTTGAGTTTGAGTTGGGGTCTGGGTCTGGGTCGATGTCTGGGACTGGGACTGGGACTGGGTCTGGGTCTGGGTCTGGGCTCGGGCTGGGGTCTGAGCCGGAATGTCGTTAAGACCCCCCGTGGTGACAATTTTCTTGTTGCTGTTCCTCTTCTGTTGTGAATAACGTTCTAGAAAGGAAGGCGCTGTCCAGCTGTCACTGTCGCTGTCCAGGCGACGTAATCTATAAAATGTTACAGCTAAGGACAGCAGAACGGAACGGAACGGAACGGAGCAGAACAGCAGGACAACTACGGATACGCGAGGACATAAGGACACAACATGAAATGAAACTTTTGCCCTTTGTCGCATTACAGTGTCGATTATTTTTAGGCAAATGTCTAGCCAGAGGAGAGACGCCCTCTGTGCGTGGCTCTGCAGAACTCATTAACAATTCAAGAGGACATTGCGTCACACTCAAATGAAATCCTTATCAAACTTTTAACGTCTGGACGTCAATTAACCCAAAAAGAAGATAAATAAAATAAAACAAAACAAATATCTAAATGAATTGTGGGCAAATACTTCGCTTGAAATTAACAGCGAATCGCTAAATAATCGAATCAATCATTTATGAGCGACGTCAAAACAAATCTCAGCCAATCCTAACTAATCAAAAGCGATTCGAATCGAGCTGCTAATGAGAGGAGATAGGAAAAGTACAGCTCACGTGAATGGGGACAAGAGAGAGAAAAATGGATCTAAATGAATAAGAGTTAATCTTAGATGATTATTTTTATGACGATCTATTTACACTTCGGCTCATAAGCTGAAATTTTTTGATGAAATCCGTTAATAAATGGACCTCAAACTGAGCTGCAAACTGGTGTGAACTGGTTCGCATTTAACATATCAATTTATGAAACGAACTGAATGTGATTTGAACCGGAATTTCAATTTATTGCTGACCATAGAAATAAACGAATATTTAGGACAGGAACTAAAAGAGAAGTGAACTAGTTCGGATCTGATATATAAAAAATTGAACTATCTATCGATTCGTAAAATTTATACCTTAATGAATCCAACTGATTCGTATTCAAAATGGAACTGAACTAGTTTTATAGAATTCACATATATTTCAAAAACTTTCTGAACTGGTTTGATCCTAGATTGTTCCAAAAAAGAACTGATGTAAAAACTAAACTAATATACATAATTTTACAACTTTCTCGGAGTTTCGATATGAATAAATGACTAAGATATAGACTATATATTAAAGTTCTTCTATTACAATTAGTATAGCAGTAAATATTCAAAAGCTGAGCCCATTTGAAAGAGTATCAAGTGTTTAGTGCGCTCATATGACATTGATTCCAATAAGAAACTGCGCATAATTCAAATAAGAAATTAGCTAGTCATGGCTAGTTGGATGCGCCTGCGGGCTGCGCCTCAATAGGTGCAACTGCAACTGCACTGCAACAGCAGCAACAGCTCGATCTACGAGTCTTCAAGTCTTTTAGTCTTGGAGTCTTGGAGTCTTAACAAGGTCTGCTGTGCAGCGACCCAAAGGAAGTCGAGGTCTCCATATCTTGCGTCTGTTGTGGCACAAGGTTTAGCACTGTCTGCTGCTGATGGAGGCAGCTGTGGCAGTGGCAGTGGGTAGGGGCAGTGGCAGTGGCAGTTGGGCAGCTCAGCAACGGCGTTGAGCTGTTGGGCGCTGTTGACGTTGCCAGGTGATGAATGGTAATGAAAATGTTGCTGTGGCAGTTTGTTGCAATGCCGCGTTGTCTGCCGCTGCGAGCCTCAGCTTCAGCCAACTGCCTCAATAAAAACTAATGCAGTGGCAGTTGTTGTTGTTGTTGTTGTTGTTGCGGTTGTTGTTGCATTTGTTGTCGGTCTGTACGATAATCATCTGCTGCTGCGGTTGTGGCCATGGCTCTTGCTGCTGGCCCACTTGTTGCCAACGTCAAGTAGCAGAAAAACATAAAATTTTATGCATTCGTATTTCTTGTGAAGCGCAGCAAACACTATGCGCTCCATAGGCCCCCTCCAGCCAACCGCCTGCCCGCCCGCGCCTCGCCTGTCCAGCCCCCTCTTCTGGCTACCTTGGCTGCCTGCCTCTTGGCCAAACAATTGTCGGTTTTCTCTAACGTTTTGTATACCTTACAGCCGTAGCAACTGCTTCACAGGCGGGTATATCGGTTATCTATATAACATATGTATATATATATATATACAAATAGCCGATATATATACTCATGTTATTCTTCAGCTTTTTCTGTTGAGAAATATTTAGCAATTACTTTTTCATACAAAAGGTTTTCCAATTTCATCAATTATTTATCCCTATATGAGAACTCGATAACTATCGATTTAGTCACATCATTAATTCATCAATTTAATGAAAACTTTTTGTTTAATATGTATATCTCAGTATTATTTATCTATTAATAGATTAGATTAGACAGATCGAAGCTTAAGCATACTATAGAATGCTATATAATCGCTATTTACGACTATAAAAACAAATACATATCCCTTAAGTGCATCAACAAATTGTTCATAAACTAAGGCCAGATAAGCTGCGAATTTCAGCTACCTCTAGAGCTAAGGCACTCATCTTCTTAAGTCTTGTGTACAGGGTGTCTATCAGTCAACGTTATTCAACGTTTTTTTTGGTAGCTTTTGCCGCTGCTTCGTTTTGATTAATCTGACATTGTAATGCAAAAATCCATTTGGCAGCTCAACAGCAGCGCAAAAAAAACCACAAAACAAGTTATTACCAAGCAAATGTTTTTTTCTGTTTTTCTGCTTCTTTTTTTTTGGCGTTTTACAACGAGGCTCGTGTTCAACCCAGTTCGAATGAGCCAAACTTGACCTAGCCGCCGGAATTTAGACATTGCAGCTGGCCTGAGCTGGCAAAATGAAGGAGTTATGAACGCTTAGAGACGCCTCCACAGAGCATTTTCCACTTAGGGCGCTGACGGGAGACGCCTCCACGTTACACATCCACGTCCACGCCGTCCACGTTCCTGGTTCCAATGGCACGAGCTGTTGAGCCAATAAAATTGCGGAAATGATTTCAACAAATTGATAGGCATCGCAGCAGCTTGATGCCCGCTTGGGACTGCGCTTCGGCTACCAGAAAGTAATTGCTGAACGTGCTTCGAAAAATGAAGAGCTGAAAACGCTAGCGAAACGCCAGGAAATCGCTAACGAAACGCAGCGATATGTTCGTGATCTAGAGAAGCATACAAAGAACCAGTTCCTTATCAATACTAGATGCAAAACTGGGCTTAACTTATCCAAAATTTGTATAGAAGCAAGCACATCAAAAATTAATAAACAAGTTCTTATTGCATTAAAAGCATCCCCCTATAAGCCCAATGATAATTCCTAAGGAACCTAAGGAAAGAGATAGAGAGAGAGAGATCTCCACAAGTCAAGCAGTAAAGCAGAAATAAAGTATTCAGGAACTAGTTCTTGTTCCTGTCGCAATGGCAAAACTTAAAACTGCAAAACAAATTCAACTTTGAATGATGAAATCCAACTCAAAAACACTATTAAGATTTTCAGCACGGAACTAGTTCCATGAAAAAGGGATTTTCATTTAGATTTTAATAGCTTTAGCTCTCAAGCTGATTGCAAATGAGCAAAATTTCAACTTTTGATTTGGGATAAGTGACAAATATTAACCCGACCCCACCGCACTCGAGGGAATCTAATGTACGCACTCAATAAAGCCACAAACTACAAAGATGCTGAAAATTAGGCAATCCACCTCCTCCCCCACAAAAATGTCTCTTATCTAAATGATGCACTTAAACTCGTGAAATTTGGGTGCTTTAAGCGTAGCTTTAATGTGTGTAGGAAATAAAAGAGGAAGAGCGGCCGAGGAATAAGGCAAATGAATGAGAAGGCGACAAGCAGGACGAGCTTTTGGAACGTAAAGCATGTCTGCCAACGCCCACAGCGCCACGCCCGAACACAACGGCAACAGCAGCAACAACAACGACATAAACTTGGAATGTTTGAATGTGCCTCAAACTTTTGCTGACATGACTGTCACTAATGCCAAACACGCGCCAAAGTTTCAGACACAGACACACACACACACACACTCATACATACAAGTACGAGCACGCAGCGACCGACATTTGGCACAGAAAAGTACACAACAAAGTTTTAGATGAACACGCACACACAGACACACGCACACGCACAGGGGCGCACATACACATACAAATCAGCACATAAAACTGTGTCGCAGCGCAGACGTTGAACCAATCTCAAAGGCAACAAGGAGCAAGAGTTAGAGCGAGAGCGCGCATGCAAGTAAAGCTGGCAAAGGCAGACAGCGTCAGACACGCACACACATACTCATACATACATAGCCGCACACAGCAACGGGCGCCGCCTATGTAAAAGCGTGCGACCGACCAAGCGACCGACATACGAAGTGCAGCCGAGCGTTCGACTTACAGCTTTGCCGAAAAAAAGTGAAAAAAAAACACCACAAGCAATTTCCCATCGACTGCGTCTCGGCAGACGCTGCCCAGCCACCCAATTAAGCCATGAGTTGACCCACCACCACCACCGTCGCCGTCGTCGTCAGCGTCACCGTCGCCGTCGTCTCTGCCACCTCTGCCTGCCTGTCTGTGTAACGAAGCAAACTCCAAAAGCAGGCGACATACAGTTGCCCACCACAACCTACAGCAACAAAATAAGTCTGAGGGCGCGACGCCTTCGACTATTGCTATCTCCGTTGCACCAACGATGGTCGGCAAGCAAAAGCTCGCCCTTTTGCACAGCGCCCATAACAGTCAGACGCCTGGGCAGACAAAATAAAAGGAAAAACCGTTGAAAGTTCTGTGTATTTGCGCCGCTCGCTCTCACGAGCGAGAGTGTAAGTGAGTACATGTGTGTGTGTGTATGTTGTGTTTGAAAGTTTTTGCCTGCTTTTGCGCTGCTGCTGCTGCTAAGTTTTTGCTGTTTCCTATGTTCATTGTTGTTATTATTTTTGTTCTTACGACATTTCTGTTGTCATATTTTGTTTATCAGCATCCGCGCTATGTCTATATGCATGAATTGTATGGTATGTATGTGTGTGTATGTATTTTTGTCTCAAGGGTGTTTTACTTTTGTAGACACTGCTGCTGCTGCCTGCTATATATGTATATATATTTTTATTTTTTTTTATGCCTCTGCCAATATTCTGCTTCCTCTTGCCTCTTTCTCTTCTCTGTAATTTCTTTGCTTTAGTGCCGCCAGCTGAAACTAGGCTGCATCTGCTTCTTCTTACATTTCTTCTTTGGTAGTTTTGCTGCTTTCTATGCTTCCTGCGCGTCTCAATATTAAATTTATTGTAGCTCAGGGGCACTGAAGAGCGAGAGGGCGAGTAAGAGGATTGGGTCGGGGCTTTGCATATATATTTGACTGCTGACCTGCCGACGGCCATTTGCTTGCTCTTTCTCTGCGCTGGTAACTTTTGCTGCCGTCTCAAGTGTCGCTCAGCTGAAAATGGTGTCAATTTTTTTTTGCTAGCTTTTCAATTTCAATACAATGAATTGTAAGACTTGAAAGAGCAAGTTTTTTATAAATATATATAAGCCCACGTGGGCTTTAAAATTGTTGTTCTTGTTGTAACTGTTGCAATTACAATTGATGTTGTTGGTGTTGCTGTCTCCAGCAGACAACGACACGTGTTGCTGTCAATTCAGTTTTTTTTTTATTTTGGCTACTTAATGATTTACGGTTACAGACACACACAGGCACGCAAGCGCAAATAAGCGTGTAAACAGGTGCCAAAGCAAAAGCAACAACACCAAAGCCAAACTAGTTTGTACATGACAGACAGAGTCAGAGAGGGAGATGGAGAGAGTGACAGAAAAAAGTCATTTCAAATGAAACCTGAAGTACCCGAAAAAACTCATAAGGTGCTCTAATTGTTTGTAATATGACAGCCAAAAGAGATCGATAAAAAAAAGACATAAAATTAATGCCCATTGATTGGCATTCCGGCTTGTTATATTACTTTTTAATTTAATTATTCATCTTACAATTTGCGGGCGTATAATAAATTCATTACGTAACTAAGTGTCGGACAAAATACTCGTCTTAACGCTGCATTAATCTTAAGTTGAAGTTGTTATATATATACATAATATATGTATATATTAAGCTGATCATATAAAAAATTAAGAGACTAAAAATTAAGCCCTGTTAGCAAAAGCCCCAAAATACCTAAAATATTTAACTATACTTTTTCACCTCTATAAATACGTACATTTTGGGTATATCAACTTTCAATACGCAAACATTACAGGTCAACTTATAGTTCATCATTCTTGTTTAACTTACGCTGCGTGAACTGTTCAAACTGTTCATTGTTGTTGCTATTGATATAGAGATCGGCAGCCAATCGCAGCGCTTCAAACTTACCTAAAACGAAAGAGCAGAAAAAGAGCGTAAGAAATGAGAGAGCGAAATGAAATTATTTGAGGAGCTTTTTAGTGCGTTTTGCTTGCTCTTTAATATTAATTTTTTTTGTTGATTTTGTTATTGTTTTTATTCTCGTTGTTTGCTTTTCAGCTGGCAATTTTAATTGCCACATTGCCTGCAATTAATTTGTCAATAAAATTCATTTGGCTTTTAGTGAAAGAGCAACCGAAATGCACATAAAAATTGCATTAGACAGTTGTGGGGCAGCGGCAGGGGCAGAGCAGGAGGAATGTGGAGAATCGCAGAGGGGGGGCGCTTTAGCGTGTGCTAAGGGATTCTGCATTATTGCAAATGCATTTTTGTTGGGCCCGCCGTTCGCTTGACTTGTGTGTGCCAAGATTTATGCTGTGCCGCTTGCCAAAACTGTGGACCACGCCCCCACCCAGCTCCTTTTCCATTACACTGCCAATTCGCTCCCCTCCTAGGCATGTGGCCCCCTGCTCTTAAATTGGTTGACTCGTGGCCTGGCAAATCATTTTTCATTTTCATTTTAATTTAGATTTTTTTCCAATTTGTTTTGCTGTTCTAAGTGAGTGATAGAGTAGGGGGAGGGATAAGGGGTGTAGTTAAAACTCAAAATTCTCGTTTAAAAATAATGATGATTTTCGAAAATTAAAAAGGATTTTTTCCAGATATCATGAACTTTTATATAATCTTCTTCTTCAGAGATTTGCCTGAATTTTTCAATGTGATAGTCCTGAAATTGAGGGTATTTTAACTAAGTAATACCCTAACCCTTGCTTTTAGGTTTTTTATGGGGGTATTAGTGAATCGGAGCTAGAAATAAATTATGGAAATTTATTGCGATCAAATGCAAATGCAAAATGCGCCAAAACACAATAAATTAATGCAATAAATTCTAGAAAACGGCAAACAAATGAAAATGAAAATCGAATAGAAGGGCGTTAGTGGAGGATGTGGGCGGAGAGAGAGAGAAAGAGAGAGCGAGAGAGCGGTTGGTTTATAGGGTATAGCTGGAGTTTAGCTGAAACTGAGCTAAAAATTGGCGTCAGCCTTTGTTTGTGTCGCCGGCGAGACGAAAAGAATTTGTTTTGGCTATTGATGTTGCTTGTGTTGTTGTTGCAATTGTTGTTGCTGCTGTTGTGTTGTCCTTTGCGTGCGACGGCGACAGCGTCAAAATGGCGTCGCCAATTTGTCGCCGCGGCATTGGCGACAGCGTCTATGCCAAACACAACGCACAACAACAACAACAACAAAAAACCAATGTGCCACACGTTGTGGCAAGTTGCTGTTGTTGTTGCTGTTGCTGCTGTTGCTGTGGTTGCCGCTGCTGCTCGTCGACTGGGCGCGTTAATTGCCCCCTTTGAGTCTGACTGACAGCAAACGATAAACGAGCAAACAGTTGGCTGGGGCATGTTGGGCATGCCACATGCATTTTTTTTTTTCTGCTGCCCCCAAACAGCCTTTTGGCGTACACTAATGCGTCTCTAATGCTGCTCAAATGTTGTCTCTCTCTGCGTATGTGTGTGTGCGTGCAACACGATGTTGCTGTTGCCGTTGTTGCTGCCTCGCTTCTGCTTCTTCTTTTCTCCTTTTTTTTGCCATTTTTAATTTAGCAAATGTTGTAAATTTACGCTAATTTATTGCGTGTCGCCTGTGCCGCCAGTCGTGGCAGCCACACACACGCATGCACACACACACACACACAGGCATTAGTCACTTGCTTGCTTGGCCAGCTAATTGCCACGCCTGAAAAAAACGCAAAGACGAAGGCATTTGCGCAAAGGACAGTTCTGTGTGGCATGTGGCAGCAGCAGCAACTCGAAATACCCTTGCAGCAATAAATATCCTCAGCGGCTGCATAACTATAAATATACATATGAGTGTATATATGACTAAGAATCTGATCCTAAGTTAGATATTTTATCTGGATGCGAGGTGTGCTCAAAAAGTATTACGAATGTTGAAATACCAAGCATTATGTTATGTAAATATATAGTAAATGGGACGATCCTTGAAAGAAGATTAAAGATTAATCAGTTCTTTAGATACCAGAATATAAAATCTAAGATCAATAATGACTGAAATCGACTTCTATGGTAGCTATATAAGCTGATAGACACATTTAACTGATTACGCTACAGATAAGCTCTAGAACAAGAACATAAATCTTAGCCGTAAGCAGAGTTACGATAAGTCAAGATAGATTCTTATCTACATACATACATATATAATAAAAAACTCTTTTCGCTACCAGCCAGACAGGCAGTCAGCCAGCCCCGTTTGGGCCAGCAGCCAGGATATCCGAATTCCTCACTAAAAAAATGAGTCGAAATAAACTTTTGATTTACAATGGAAGCAAATGCTGAAGTGTGAACATTATTTAACAACGTGCAGCTTTATAAATAATGTGCGCGACTTTAAAACTTTTGGCTAAGAAAGATCAAGAGAGTGAGAGTGAGAGAGTGCGAGAGAGAGAAACAACTGCAGGCCCAGGCATTTTAAGAGGCGGGCGCCATAAATCACAAGCTGCGGTAAAAATTATGCAACAACTACGGATGCAGGTGCAAAAGTTTCCACTGTTCTACTCTGCCTACCTCATTCACTCACTCACTCCCTCCCTCTCTCTCACCCTCTACCTTTCCCCGCTCTCTCTTCTCCGTCTCACACTATCTTTAAGCTAATTATTAGCGTTATGCAGTGACAAAACGAGCCACAAACCACGTGCCACAAGCTGCATAGATAGCCAGATAGCTAGATAGCCAGATAGATAGATAGGTCAACAGAGTTGCCAAGCACATCAAAGGCAACTCTGGCTAGAAAATGGCCTCTAATTACACAGTTTTCGTGGCTGTCAACTTGCTCGCCTTGTTTTTGCATAATTTATTAAAATGAGTTCGCGCAGCTGGCCAAGAGGCAGGAGGAGATAAAGAGAGATAGGCAAAAAGATAGAGCGCGAGAGAGAGAGAGAGAGAGAAAGAGTGAGAGAATTCGCCAAAGATATGGACCAACAATTCGCTGTCTACGAATGGGGGCACAGTGTTATGCTGTAGCACAAAGTTAAACTTCAATAAACATAGAGCGCATACCATTTTATACTACAATCAAGCGATAACAATAGCGTAAGCTGCCGTTATCAATTAGTTATCGATTTGTTTAACTTTGACAAGTATTAATAAGAAAAGTTAACAAGGAAAAAAATGAAAGCCCAAATTTATAGAACGCAAGAATAATGTGAAAGAATATCAGGACAAAAATGAATTTCTGAGCAATCGATAAATTATCGTACGATAAGTCTATCGATACATATGAATACTATAAAAAGAAACTAAGGACAATCCATTATCGATCACAATATTTATAATTACAATTTATTTGTTAAACTTAGAAATATTTATTATATAAATGTAAGGAACAGAATCGCTAAGTTGCTCGGGAAAAGATTTATATATCTACTACAAAAAAAAATTTTAATAAAATATTCTGCCTCCTTCACACTCGAAACATGTCCATTGTGCGCCGTTCGCAATTATAAATTTGCATTTTCTTGAGCTTTTCCGACGTCATTTTAACCTTCTCACACTTCTTCCTCACAGTTTGTCTGCTTTTTCTTTATTATACTCATTCACGAAAGTGAATCAGTATATTGGTTTTGTGCAATGTCCGTCTTGCTGTCCGTCCGTCTGTCCGTCTGTCCGTCCGTCCGTCTGTCCGTCTGTCCGTCTGTCCGTATGAACGCAATCTATTTCGGCGCTATTGAAGCTAGAGACTTGAAATTTGGAACACATACTCGTGTATATCTCCGATTTATAAAGTGTTAAAATTTTCCCGATCCGCCCACTAGGGGCGTGGCAAATCGAAAAATGCATTTTCCGATATACCAGAAATCATGTTAGTTAAAGAGCTAGAAAGCTGAAATTTGGTATGTAGGTCCGCGTTGACCACCCAAGATCACGAGCTATGGCGGATATATCTACGCCCATTGGGGGCGTGGCAAATCGGATAAAACTGTATCTCCTAAAGTTGTAAACCTAGAATGCTGAAATTTTGCACGTCAGCTAATGGTATGATTCTATAAAGTCTGAAGATAAATTATACGTCTACGCCCATTGGGGGCGTGACAAATCGGACCTGAAGATATAGTGATTTTTTAAATTCTGCTATATTTTGGACACTATTGATGGCAAAGACCTCAAATTTTGTATATATACTCCGACTGATCACCCAAGACCAAAAAGTTTTGTCGGATATATGTCCGCCCACAGGGGGCGTGGCAAACCGCAAAAGTTTATATCTCCTAAAGTATAATAGCTAGAAGCTTCAAATTTGGATAGTTGAGTTACTGGTAGCCTCCTCTATCGATTCCCCAAAAATAATTTTTACGCCTCTTTAGGGGCGTGGCATATCGAAAAATACCCTGTAATTTTCACATTTTTTGAGGGTAAGCTTTCAAACTTTGCAGTTAGGGTACCGTTATCTCTTTCTAAAAACTGACCAAAAATGAGGTGTCTACGCCCAGTTGGGGCGTGGCAAATCGGAAAAACCAGTATATTCTACAGTATTAGAGCGAAACTTAACTACTAAATTGTTGATGGGATGTGAATGAGTATTCCGCAGTCGGTAACGCCCGACTGCAACGTTCTTACTTGTTTTTCATTTGTTTCCTTCCTTGCCCTCTGCTACCCTCGTCTCTAGCATGATTGGAATTTATGATTGCGCCCCTTTTTAATGTCTTGCTTGCCACAAAGTGCCGTTAAAACGAAGCGACGTGATTAATTTAAATTAATGCGTCTCGACTTGACGCCAAAATAAATAAAATGCATGAAAACCCTTTCAATGTGACAAAAAAATGTTTTAAAAAAAATTAAAAACAAAAAAAAAAAAGGAAAATAAAATTCGTGAAGCAAAAACAAACGTTGCAAAAAGAAAATATTTCATTAAGTGGCAGAAAATTGTGAAAACCCCAGCAACAAAACAAGAAAAACCAACAAACAAAACGTCAAATGGAAACTGCTAAGAACAACAACAACAACCAAGCAATCGTACGTATCCGACTGCCTAATACTCGTTCTTAGCTAACTGTATTCAAGTAGCGCTGGCTATTGCTATTCAACGCCCCATGTGACTTATAGTAGAGCATTTAAGTATTTTTATGATTATATATATAAAGTAATAGATATAAAAATGTCATAGCTCAAGTCCGTAATACGTACATATATATATACACACTCTTTGCCAATTTATGGGCGGGTATGGAAATCATAGAAAAATAAACAAGAATATGAATTTCGTTTTGCATTTTCTGCAAATGCAGAAAACAATTTCAATTATTACGCGCCGCGAATGCAATTGAAAAGCTCGCAAGGAAAAATTCTTAATGCCACTCAAAACAAACATCAAATGTGGCAAAAGCCACAGCGCGTGAGTGAGCTAGAGTTAGAGATGGGTGGGAGCACGATAGCGATTTGACACTAGAAAAGAAGTCGAGAATCGAAGAAATGTTTTCAATTGGACAAGAATTGCAAAATTTTGCGTGCTTGTATGAGAGTGAAGTGAATTATCGATAACAATATCGATATATTTGTACTGTGTTTTTAATGGGTTTTAAAGCATATTTGCACTTACAGCTCGTATTCTATATGTATATAAATTGAAAATATGCAACTCAGATATTTTAAAATGTCATCGATAACATAAACTATCGATAAATTAATAATGCGTAAATACATAACTCTTTGAATCACATTTTTTACCTTTTCCTTCTATTCGTGTCACGAGCTGCTGCTATCTTTACCGCATGCTCACACCCCGCCGCGCCCACTGCCTCCACAGATTCAGATTTCTGCCCCGTTGATTGTTTTTGTTTGTTCAGCGACTGCAGTGAAATATTAATTAGCGCCCAAGTCAAATAAAAACGTGGCGCACTAAAAATAGGCGCACAAAATGTTGCAGAAAAAAGGAACTCTGAGTGGGTCATGGTGGTCTGTGGGAGGGCGAGAAAAACGGGACGGGAAGGAAATGCAATCAGACTGAGCTGCTCAGGCAGTCGCCCAAAAAGTCGACATGTTAATCTCAACAGCAGCCGCTGCAGCAAGGACATCGGCCCGCAGCAATTAAGGACAACGGCAAACGGGAATGCACAGACATGCCATGCCGTGCCACGCCCCACACACCGAGCGCCCCGCAGCTCGACCACATAACTGTGGGAAATTCTGTGAAAATCGGTGCCACACTTTTCCCAACAGCAGCAAAGTGGACAACAACTTGGGCCCAAAGGAGTGCCAGCCGACTGCCGTCGACTGCCCACAAACTGGGTCAAAATTATAAACACGTTATCATGCAAATGGCACAGGGACACGCAGAGCGAGCTAGCGAGAGACGGGGAGAGCGAGAGGCAGATTGGGGCGAGTGACAACTGCTGATGAGTGCAGACACAGAGGCTGCCATAGAAATTATCCTGGCGAGGCGAGGCAAACAACAGCAACAACAACAACAACAACAACAGCAGCAGCTGAGTTATGTGTTTTGTTTGCCAATGCCAATGCTGTTGTTGTTGTTGTTGTTGTTGCTGTTTCTGCTGTCAGCTGGCCACAGGACATGCCACAACTGTGGCATGTTCACCATGTCCTGCCCGACCTAGCCGCCCCAATCGCCCTCAAAAATCGAAATTTGTGCCTCACTATGAAACCAAATTCCATTCGCCTTGTTAAATCACTCAACTTCAATTAGGTAATAGACATTCGAGCTACTTTAAGGCAATGTTTCAATTAGGAGCTACATAGGAAAATAGAACTAGCAAAGTAGAGAACAATTCATCTAGCGAATTTGTATAGAAAACTCTCTTGGACTCTCACAAAATTAGTAAATATCAACCACAGATGAATCTCAATCTTTGAAACACCAAAAATATACCAAAGTATCTCAATCGCTTAATAAAAAATATACAAAATTATGTCAAGCCCGCGAAAATATCTTAAAAGTATCTAAGACTCTTCTTCTTCAATTTACTTGCATAAAAATAATCGCAAAGATCTCTCTCTTTCCAAAAAATATCTCAAATCGGTTTCTGAACCAATAGCTTAAACAGTGTAAATGTAACGGTATAAATGTATCTGAAGCTCTCGAAATCATCATAAAAGCATCTCAAGTTTGTAAAAGGATTCATCATAAACTTATACAAAAAGTATCTCAAATATAATAAAGAATATTCATATATATATCAAAGTATCTCAAGCAGCTGAAAAGTATCTCACGCTCTCAAAAAATCACATTTTATCACACAAACAAAAAAAAACTATCTCAAGCTCTTGGCAAAGACCTTGAATTACTTTTGACCACCTGGAAAGTTGAGCTAGAGCAGACATATCATAGCCAACGGCAATTAGACATACAGCTGGAGGGGGCTTGGCCAGCTGGGCGTGGCTAAGCCAATGCGCATCGCTGGCCAACAGCAGCAGCAACAACAACAACAACAACAATCCAGCAAACAACTATTAACCAGCCAGACAACAATTTGATTGATGTAAATGGCCGCACAATTCGCACAATAAAACAAGTTGTAATTGCGGTATCTGGCAGATACATTTCTATCTCTTATTTGTATCTGCGATACATGAATGTCTGCATGTATGTGTGTGTGTGTGTCTGTGTGTGTAAGTCTGTATATAGTGCATAAATATTTTCATTGCGTGCGCAATGCCAAGTGCAAGTGCAATTCCAAATGCCTTATACTTGAGCTTCACTGTAATTAAAGCAAATTTACAAATTGCGTGCGCAGACATTTGCCGCCCTCTCTTTCGCTCCCTCCCTCTCTCTCTCTCTCTCTCTCTCTCACTCTCTGCGTCTTCTTTTTAGGATTAACAATTTTTCCGTTGAAACCATTTAAGATGCAAACTTTAATTAAATGATTAAAATCTTTGATCATTCAGTCAGTCGCTCAGTCAATCAGTCCATTTGTCCGTTCGTCAGTCTTTCAATCACTTGCTTCTTGGAAAACTTTTCTCACAGAATTTTCGCGCGCTTTTCTTTTCAATTTGCTCCGGAAATGGAAAAAACTTTACACAAATTGGCCACAGTTTGCAGATTGTTGCTGTGGCAGTTGCAGTTGCTGTGGCAGTTGCAGTTGCAGTCGCATTTGCCGCAACTTGTGGCATTTGGCTATATTGATGCTCATTCGTCACACAATTCTTCAACATTCTCAGCGTGCAAAAACAAAACTAGCAAAGCATCGAGCAAGAGTGCTCCAGTCGGCAGTGCTCGACTAGCAGATACCCCGCACTCTAATTGGAGTTGATTTTTCACCCACTATAGAATAGCTACGACTCTAAATGTATAATAATGCATGGATATACTTTAAATTCTACTACATATAATAATATTTTATGTGGCATATAAAGAGAAGCATCTAGAAATATCCATTCATTGCATGAACTTCGCCTTCGCCTATATAAGTAAAATAATAACCAACTCTGTATCGGCACAGCATATTCACTTCAAGCTTATATCTCACTTTACCACCTTTACCACGCCCTTTTCTTCTCCCTCTCACATTCACTTTTCGCAAAACTAATATGCCCTCTTAACCTTTTTGAATATGTTCAGGGTATGTAAAAAAAATAAGACTAATCAAAGTCAATTCTCTTGCATATATGGAAAGCTACTTAAAGAGGCAAGCAGAGAGAGAGAGCGAGAGAGTGAGCGAGAGAGGGGGGACCATGCCAGAGGGAGGGTCATTCAAATATTTGCAATGTGGCATATTGTGACATGTGGCAAAGGCAAAGACTTGCAGGCTTCTAGCCGCTTAGGCCTTCGGGTCTTCAGTCTTTCAATCAATCTTTCAATGCTCGTCTTTGTCTTCAGTGAGCTAGCCAAGTTTTACTTAATTGCCAGCTCACGTTTTGGCTTGGGCTGCGGCTTTTGGCTTGATTTGCTCTGCTCAGCCTGTCTGTCGCATTGACATTTGCGCTTGCCATTGTGCAGACAAATCGATCTGGCTCTGAAGACAACAACAACAACTACTACCATAGCAACAACTACAGCAACAGCAATAGCAACAATTGCAACAATGGCATTGAGTCCGATAATCAACTAAGTCGGCCCAACTCCAAATGTAATGCCAATGCAAATGCCAATGCGACACACACACACACAACACACACATGAGCGAGTTATGTGCATACTAAACTATGAGCTGGCATCTTAGAGATGCACACGTGAGCACGTGAGCAAGTCGTGAGCAGGAGTTGCTGAACAAAACTAAAGATATTTTTAGAGATGTTGCAGAGATATCAGTTACATTGAGTGAAGTTAGTGACTGAGTTATTATATAGTAAACTACTCTGCTAGATCTTTAAAAGATATTGCAGCCTGTGAATATTATATATATTTCTTTATTCTGTCAATTTTACTTCATTCTTATCAAAGCCTTATTGCAAGCCTATATCAACTTTTTAAAGAGATTCGTGTTTGTGACTAATTATTTTAATGAAGCTCTATAGCTATTTCCTAACAAATTATTATTTTAACCTCAATTCTATTTGGTTTCTATCTTAGTAGTCTGTGACTGTTATTTCAGGGAATCTCTACAAATATTTTTTATAAAATATATTGTCCTTATCATCTCAATTCTATTTCATTTATATCGCAGTCGTATCTAAATTGTTTCAAGAGATTCCAGTCTGTGACTTCTATTTCAATGAATCTCTACAGATATTTCTTAACATATTACTCAATTCTATTTATTTCTATCGCAGTCCTATTTTAAGCATCTTTAAAGTTTTTAGAGGTTGTTAATACGATTTTATCGAATTTCCGCAGATATTTCGTTATCATCTCAATTCTCTAAATTTGTTCAAGTGATTCGAGTCTGTGACTACTATTTCATCGGATCGAATCGTCGTATCAGTTGTTTCCTTATTATCTCAATTCTCTTTAATTTCAATCTTAGTCCCCTTTTAAGTCTTTCTCACCTTCTTCAACGAATCTGCACACATATGTATTTAGCTTTCTCATAGTTCACAGGCGCTCATCGCTAGCCGCATCAAGACAGCCTGGTACAGACGTCTGGCTTATGGCATCTTTTTGGCCGTATGCATGTGTGGCTCACAGTTGCAGCACGTGTGGTTGGCCTTGGCTGCATATGATGTGGCAGCAACAGCACGACGCCTGCAGCAGAGCCTTGGTGGGTGGGCCGACAAACGTGTTTGGTTTTTAATTGCAAATCAGCTAATGTGCAAGTGCCAAAGAGCGAGAGGCAGTGATGGAGAGAGGGAGATGGATAACAAAGTTCAAACAAAAAGCGAACGATTGACTGACTGAGTGAGTGAATGAGTGAGCGAGTGAGTGAGTGAGTGAGCGAGTGAATGACAGGCGAGGCATGGCACATCAATTCCACATGAGTTGAGGCCGCGTTGTCCATGTTGCATGCAGCGGCGTGCCGCTTGCCACAAATTTTTATGACCGCCGTTTGCATTTGTACATTGTTGCTGCTGCTGTGGCAGTGTCTGTTGCTGCTGCTGCTGCTGCTGCTGTTGCAGTTGCTTTAAATGTAGCGTGCAAAACTTCAGTTTTAATTGCCAACGCATGCATTGGACCGCCACCTGGTCGAAAGAAGCGCTGCAGTTGCTGACACATCGAGTTCTAGTTGTTGTTGTTGTTGTTGCTGTTGTTCCTGTTATATTCATAAATTTTGTCAAGCACACACACACACACAGTCTCTAAATGCCTAGCCTAGTCCTGCGTGAATGCTTGACAAAGTTTCGACTATCTCTATGACTATTAGAGCAAACGAGTCGCTCTATTAGTGCCATCTCTTTCACTCATACAAAATGCGATACAGTATTTTTTTGTATTTATTTATTTATTTTATTTATGGTTTTTATTTATAGTATGTACTTATTTTTTATTTTTTAATTTTTTGCACATTGCATAAATCGTGATCATAAATTTGCATCAACTGTTGATGGACATGCCTGGCGTATACGTAATATTTGCACGAATATGAATAGTTGAATATAAATAGATTTATGTTTCAAGGTTTATCAATTTGAAAAACGTTGCAGCAAAATAAAAACCGATGCTTGATTATTCAATTTTTAGCAGAACTTGGAAAATTAATTTGGAAATAATAAAAAAAACCTGAAATTATAGGATATATCGTATATATATATTTATGAGCATTCCCCCTATATATATGTAGCACATACCTATCCAAACACTAACAAAAACTACGTATAGATTTGATCACAGCAAAGAGCAAAAGGAATCAAACGCTAAGTACAAAGCTCATTAGAGATTAGATTTGTAGAGTCATGTTGATATGATAAACATGAATGCATAAGTGGATATACAGACAGACAGATATACATATATACAATGTATTACATCTACCTATGTATCTATGCCTGATGTGTGCTTAAGATAAGCTCAGTGATTACATTTTAACGACATTATTATTGTGTTGTTGTTTTTTTTTTTTTTTTTTTTTTTTTTTTTTTTTGTGATATAGGCACGAGCCGCAATTGAGCATAATGTCAGCAATTATGCACAGGTGATAAATTGACAGAATGATTGATGGATTGATAGGTTGAAAATATGGAAGATAAGCTGTAGCGTACTTTATTTTAGTAACCAATAATTTCTTGAGCATATTGTGAGCATAATTAAGTGATTGACTGACTGATTGACGCAGATTGAGTAAAGTCAAAGTATTGACAGTCAATTGCCTTCCGTCTCTCTCTCTCTCTTTCTTTTGATATTCTGTCTTTGTACGCCCTTTAATATCAAAGGCTGTGTGATTGATATACTTATTCAATGATTGATACGTCAAATTGAATCATATTTGTAAAATACCTTTCAATCTCTGTCTTGCTCGCTTTTTCACTCTTTCAATCTCTATTGTTATAACTATCTCTGTCTCACTAGCGCGCACAGTCATTTTATCCAACTAACTGTTTAACTAAATGTTTAACCAACTGAGCTTAGTGCAATCACTGTTTTATTCTCCATACCTAAAACATGCCCTTTGACGCTCTTTGACCAACTATTAGGTTGACTGACGGATTGACTGACTTTGTGACTGACAAAGCATATGCAAAGAGTTCTCTCTACATATAATATTCGCTTTGTTCGGTCTTTCCTCCAGCTGACTAGCTGATTGATTGACTGACTGACTGACTGAGTGACTGATTGACTGACTGACGGAGCAAGCACTACGCACAACTCTTTGTACTTTAGTCTCTTTGTCTTTGACATTGTTTGATTTGCTTTGCTTTGCTTTGCATTGCTTTGGTTGGCTTTGGTTTATTGTGATTGGTTGTTTGTTGGCCACGTTTGTTGGCCCCGTTTGTTGGCCTGTTGCTTTGACTTTACACGTGTTTGCACAGCCAATGGCCGCAGTTGCCGCAATTGCTTAATGCTGACTGCCGTTTTGTTGCATGCCACCTGCTGCCGCTGCCGCCGCCGCCGCCGCCGCTGCTGTTGCCTCCGCCGCTTTGCGGGCCAAATTTGTTTGCTTGGCTGACACCTTTGAAAGTCGTTAAGCCTTTTGCAACCACAAAACTTTGGCTGGCCAAAAGGCTCAAAGCAAGTATGGCCTGCCTGTTGGCTTTAACGTATTTGTTCTTGCGATTCGCACAGCTCGTCCCCCCATTCATTCTTTTTTTTTCCTGCTCCCCCTCTGATTATAATTTATTATTCTGTGGCAAGCATGTGTCTAGGGAGGCCAGAGAACCAATCCTCTGGAGCTGTGCTAGCAACCAAAAAGTTTTTCCAACCTAAACGAAAATTTTCATTGAATTTCTGAATTTCTTTAGAAAATTTATTGTGTAAACTTTTACCTTTAAAATGTTTATTATATTTACAGGGAATTTCTTTATTTTTGTTGATATATGAATTGATATTTAAAATATTTACACAAGTTTTAAAATATCTTGCATATTTTTACTAAAAATGTTCAGTGGTAAAACCTCAATTAAAAATATATCTTCATTACCCAACGGAGAATTGTGTCCAATTTTATGTTATAAATAAATCAAGAATATAAGATTTTTAAAAACTTGAAATCTTTTAAATAACTTGTTCAAAATTGTTTTCAATTTATTTTAGGCTTCACAGATACCCTGTATCCTGAGGACCAATCGACTAAGTGGGCGTATATACTTCGACTCTGTAAGCTAAAATTTTAATTCCGTTTGTTTATTTTTTCGCTCTCTTTAATAATAGATTTTCATTGGCCACAATCTGGCAATTTAAGCCATATTATCTCACTCACTCAATTTATTGCTTAGTTTATCTTTTTTCCATGCTTTTGTTTTTTGTCTTGCGTTTAGTTTTGTTTGCCAGTTATGCTAAATGCAATAGCAACTGCTGCATAGCGCCATACAAATAATCGCATAGACTTAAGTCTAAAGTTCTTAACATATTGCTAAACTGTTCGCTGACTCAGCCAGCAGCAACAACAACGACAGCAACAGCAACAGCAGCAGCAACAACAACAACAACAACAACAACAACGACAGCAACTAGGGAAAAGTTCGTTGTCAAACATTTGCATTTCGCTTGAATTTCTGATTGCAGCAAGAGTGAAAGAGCAAAGGAAAGACAGTGACAGAGAAGGAGAGGGAGAGGGAGAGAGTGTAAGAGAGAGAGAATGAGGGAGGGCATGAGGTGTGAGTGGGACAGGAAGAGTTTGGTGCCCGCTGGCCACTGGCAAAAATTGCAGACGGCAAATTAATGCCAGCGCATTTATTTTTGTCACAAATGCAAACAACAGCAACAAGAGCGACGCTGGCGTCTGGCGCTGCCAAAAGCGAAAGCAGCGCCAAGAAATAAATAACGCAAATAAATAAGAAAAGTGCCCCAGGGCACAGCTACACACACACACACACACACACAGACACAGTGACAAACAGCGAGAGTGTGAACGAGCGATAGAGCAAAGGCAGCAGCGGCAGATGCATCAATGTTGCAGCTGCCGTAGCAGCAGTGCTGGCAACATGCTGCTGAGCAGCGCGAGAGTGTTGAGAAAATGTGCCTGACTCATAGATACCCTCCAAAGTCAACCATGTCTTAAGATTTATTTCCTTTTTAATTCTTTATTTAAACTAGATATCAATATTCAACTGTAAAGTCTTAAATCAGAATAGCTGCAATGTCAATGCTTCACAAATGTATCCGACTACTCCATTTAAAATCGATGAATATCGAAATTGAAGTAACATTTCCAATAATTCTAATGGTTAATCCACATTAATTTGTATGGCCTATAATCCTCTGCTACAGTAGTATTATACTGCATTAGAACTACTACACTCCCTACAGGATAGACAGTCATGACCCTGTAATTCCTTATGGAACTCCTATATACCTCACAGCTAATCAGTGAAGGGTATAAAATAGATCACCCTTTCTGATATGGTAAATGAAACTTATATTGCATATATCCTATTAGAACTATACACACTATATACAGGGTATAGAGTATGCAAGCATAATGGATTTTTTGTGGCCAGCCACGCCCCTTTTATGCCTAATGACAGTAAAGCTGTCATGTTGCCAGCACATTTGCCAATTAATTGAAGTAAGGGAGCGATAGCAGCAGCAGCAACAGCGACTGCTGCAGCAGCATCACAGTTACTGCCATCAGTTAACGCAGCTCAGTTGATGTGAATGCTGTTGTTGTTTTTGGTGCTGCTGCTGCAGGCTGCAGGCAGCGCATAACAAAATACATGAAATGTTGAACAAATAAATAAAGCGACAGGCAGCAGCAGCAGCAGCAGCAGCAATCGCAACAACAATGCATTGCAATGGGGGAGCAGTTTCTGACAAGCCAATGCCATGACAAAAACAAAAATAACAAAAAAAAACTCTCTACTAAAAGCAGCAACTAAGCGATACCACTGCCCCTTTCTCTATCTCTTCGCCCCCCCCTCTCACTCTCTTTCTCTCTCTCTCGCTGTCTTCCGCCGCCACAGCGCCACAATCTGTAAATTGCAAAAGTTGCTCGCGTTTCCCTTCATTTTGCATACGTTTCATATTCATGTCGAGGAGCCGCAGCAGCAGCAGCAACAACAACAACAACAACTGAGTTCGTTGCCCGCCCCCCGCACGTCACGCCTCTCCCTCTCTGTCACTCTCTCGCGCTCTTCTTCTCGTTCACTCTGTGTGTGTTCTCACAGCTAGGCCAGACATGACGACGCTGTCGCTGACGAGTCGTGTTTACAGTTAGAACCACGGCAAATTGAATGTGCGTGCAAAATGGGGAGGGTTAGCAAAATTGCAACAGCAACAACAACAGTATCAAGACGGAGGCCATTGCAATTTTCAAATTAGACAAATACTTAGTTGCAAAAAAAAAAAAAAAAAAAAACAAAAAACAAAAAATGAAAAAACTACACAACAACTGTAAAAGTTGCTGCCATATCAATTAGCATATCAAGCTAAAAAGTCAAAACAAAGTCTAGACATGAGCGCCAGCGCCACCTAGCGTGCACTTTGCGCGCACGCTTGACCCCAGCAACTGCTACCTCTCCTTCTCCTTCTCCTTCTCCTTCTTGTTGTCGTTCTCTCTCATTGACTGCAACACTGCAGTGCCAGCCATGACGTCATCGTCACTTGTATGCCATTGTCGCCTGTTGATTGATTATCGCACATCGCATCAAGATAACAAAAACACAAACGCAACGTGTGGCACCGTGTGGCAAGCGCCATGGATAATGATGTGAAATTTTATTGCTGGACTTTGAGCTGTGAACTAGGTAATATATTGAATCTAGTTTTTCGTTATTAAAGATTCATTTAGTGAAAATTAAATTGAAGCCAAAGTTTCTGTCTTTACATGTAAAAAATTCCTACATTATATCTTATATTAAAATTAAGCATTTTTTATATTATTAAATCATTCTTATCAAATTCATACATTCTTTGATAAAATATACCATTAGTTGAAAACTCTTTCATTATATGTCATACTGAGGTTCTTTAACTTCTTTCTTTAGAAGATATATTGATTCGTTAGACTAAAGATGATATTGAGTTTAAAAATTCTCTCATTAAACGCTATTTATAAAACTCCATCATTATATATATATATATATTCAAGCTGAATTTTTTTCACTCCAGTTAAAGATTCCTTTTTCCTTTCCAATCCGCTGCTCTACTTTTTTTTTTTATCATTAATTTCAAAATTTGCCAATATTTGCGAAATTTTCATAATTCTACCTTCTGCACTCCTCTACTCCTCCTCTACCCTTCTGCTACCACTTCAACTTCTTAGCTTGGGTTTTGTCCACGCGTTTACTGCATGTCTGCAGTGTCTGTTGGAAACGTGTCATTCATTAGCGCCATTGTTAGCACCTGGGACCTCGGGTCGCATTATGAATAGGTTTTTTTTCTTTCGGTGTTAATGGCGGAAAAGTACCCGCGAAATAAACTTCAGACAAAAGACCGACAAAATCAAAAAACCAATACAAGAAAAGTATTAGAGTAAAGGAATAAGAATTAGAAACTATGTGACCTTGGCTAACAGTAGCGGGTTATCGGTCAACGCGTCGTATGAGCATTATTTTTTGACTAAATCTAATCGCGCATAGAGCTGGCTCTCCCTATATCAAACTCTCCCCCTTTCCCTCTCTTTCTCTCTCTCACTCTCTCTGTATCTTTCGTTGTCTCATTCATTCAGTCTTTAGCTGTCAAAGTTTTTGCCTTTTGGTTTGTTGTTTATTTTAAAAGCTCTACATCATATTCGAAAATAAATTAGCAAAGCAAACAAGCAACCTATCTCTCCCTCTCTCTCTCCATCTATCTCTCTCTCTCTCAGTCCGACTCTCGTCCCTCTCTATTGGTCTTTGTTTATTTTTGCACTTTGCTGGAAAATTGCGTAGAAGCAGCTACAAATCAAATCGAGTAGCGAAAGAAAATAATAAAATAAATGAATTTCGAGTTGAGCTGTCGATCAGACAACAAGGCAGCCGTCCAGACAATTTGCTTTGATGTTTACATACAGCGACGGCTGTTTGTCCAACTGTCTGTGGTACAAGTAGCCGTACATATACATACATATATCTAAACCTCTATGCTGAATCTATATATATTTATAATTAAAATACTTTAAAACTTTTTGTTAGTTTTCAGCAGACAAATTTTATTTTATTTTTATTTTTATGTTGGCGTCTGGGCCAGACAAACTGCTAAATTAGTTGACTGACTGACTGACTGACTGACTAACCGACTGTACCTCTTAAACATATTTGCACACGCGCACCGTCTATGTCTATGCCCTATTGATATGTACGCTGAGATAAACGGGTTAGATGCACATTTGAAAACAACTTGTCTAAAATAATAATTAATATCATATGCATTTGATATGCATATTCATAGAAGACATTCATTTACAATGCGCTTGGAAGCTCATTGTAATTCCTTGACATGAAATTGACGGGCTTATATTTTGCCTTACATACATATATAAAACATTTTACAAATATATAAATAATATAAAATCTTCCCTGCTTTTATTTTAGTATATCTAAATACATATATGTATATAACCCCAATATAACCAATTTACTCTTCATTTACAGTCTGCTTGTAAACATTTAACATGCAGCTACTGCTATTTGCGCATTACCCATTTGTACCGCTCATGTATAGCCATATTTATATATTCCCCGTGTCTGTCTGGTCTTTTATGCTTTTGTTATTGCTCTAATATTGCTGAAATGTTGTCTCTTAATTAGATCCTCGAATTATGCATATTTTTATGGCGCATTATTCATGGAGGTCTTAAACTGAATCATAAATACGACAAAAAATAGATAATGCTCTAATAACTTTATGGTTATATGGGTGTACTAGACGCCATGATTAGCTTATACTTTTGCTATTTGCTATTTGGCCTATGGTTTTTTCGGAGCTTTGATCTATGCGCCATGCAATATATCATCATTTTCATATAACATTCAAGTATTGGATGTCTATTATCTATAATCAACACTATACTCTCTAACATAGATCATTTACTTCATAGGCACAGAGCCAAATCAGTCATCAGCTATCGAAACTGTTATCGTTCTCTGTAATTAATGATCTTCTACAGATTTCAAAACTTTCTTTTCATTTTATATTTTTCATAGTGCATCTAGGTAGTCGTCGTTCTTTTTATTTTCGCGCTACCACTTGTCGCACTGCTGATTGATGATCAACTGAACTTGAAACTGTTTTTTCCGTTTGTTGCAAAAAAAAATCAATAAATTGCTTTGATTTTCGCAACTGCGACGCAAGCGAACGAATCGAGTCGAGTCAAGTCAGATTGAGTTATGTCAAGTCGAGTCGAGTCGCAGCCGATGTTGAGTTCCATTTGAGTCTTAAGATCAGTTTGCGAATGTATTTATATGTATGTATATACAAATATTTGTATACATAGATATAGAACCGTCTACACGTTAGATAAATGTGCTGTGAGACAGTCGCACGCGTCGGTTTGCCACAATGCGAAGGCCATTTATCAAGAGCTGCCTGCAAAGTAAAGGCGAATGATTGATTGACTGACTGACGGACTTACTGACTGATTGAGCGACTGACGTAGTGAATGACTTAAGCATTTGACTCAGCTGGCAGCTGTCAGGCGTATCACTGATAATTGTAACGCTAATTTCCAAAGTATCTCAAACTTGAATGATGCTGAAGCTGTATAGATATGTGTATCTGTATCTGTATCTGTATCTGTATCTGTATCTGTATCTGTATCTGTATCTGTATCTGTATCTGTATCTGTATCTGTATCTGTATCTGTATCTGTATCTGTATCTGTATCTGTATCTGTATCTGTATCTGTATCTGTATCTGTATCTGTATCTGTATCTGTATCTGTATCTGTATCTGTATCTGTATCTGTATCTGTATCTGTATCTGTATCTGTATCTGTATCTGTATCTGTATCTGTATCTGTATCTGTATCTGTATCTGTATCTGTATCTGTATCTGTATCTATGTATCTGTATCTATGTATCTGTATCTATGTATCTGTATCTATGTATCTGTATCTATGTATCTGTATCTATGTATCTGTATCTATGTATCTGTATCTATGTATCTGTATCTATGTATCTGTATCTATGTATCTGTATCTATGTATCTGTATCTATGTATCTGTATCTATGTATCTGTATCTATGTATCTGTATCTGTATCTATGTATCTGTATCTATGTATCTGTATCTATGTATCTGTATCTATGTATTTGTATCTATGTATCTGTATCTATGTATCTGAATCTATGTATCTGTATCTATGTATCTGTATCTATGTATCTGTATCTATGTATCTGTATCTATGTATCTGTATCTATGTATCTGTATCTATGTATCTGTATCTATGTATCTGCATCTATGTATCTGTATCTTTGGATCTGTATCTATGTATCTGCATCTATGTATCTGTATCTTTGGATCTGTATCTTTTGTATCTATATCTGCATCTCAAGCTCGATATTCGTGCCTGCCGTGGACTGCTTGTGCGCCTGATTGTGATGTCTTGTTGCTTTTGATTTGTTAATTGCATTCTACGAGACTTGTTTTGCTCTACACTGAAATATGTATGCGATATAGATACTCTACATATATATATATATACATATATGAATATATATTTACTGTGTGCACTTCAAGTGCAAGTTTTGATTGACTCGCAGAATTGACTTGTTGTTTTAAATATTTTAATTAACCATTTGCCATTTTGCCATTTGCATTTGTTGCGGAAACTCAAATCAATGTCAAATGGAAAAACCTTTGGATTTGGCCGCAGCTATAATAGATATAGCCATAGATACTATAGCTTTTATGGCGAGTCGACTAGCTGCATATTACTAGCAGTAATAATAATAATTTTTATGCTGACCATAAATCAATTGCTTAACATTTGTTTTTGGCGTCCAACTGCAACTTCAAACTTTTAGCTCCCGGCATTTGTCGTCAGCATTGCTGTATGTGTCACCTTCTTCTTCTCGTCCTCCACTTCTTCGTCGACTTCCACTTCTTTTTCTGCTTCTTCTTGATGTGTGCAAAACTTTTGTCGCGCGGCCAATGACCAGACAATGACCCAACAAACGAACGAGCCATTAGCATTATCATCGGCCCTGTCGACAACAACAGCACCAGCAACAACAACAACAACAACAACAACAGCAACATCAACGCTGACAATAAAAATTATTAACATTTAAACGTTGCTTTGAGAGAGCAGCCACACGCAGCGACCGCCAAATGCCGTCGCCAATTGACCAAGCTCCGCAGTGCGCACAGTGGTGCCAAGCTCACAAACGCTCATGGCTAATGGCTTCGATTTAGCTGTTAAGTTATGCTAACACTCCAATCAACACAATGTTCAAATTCAAGTTCAAGTTCAATGCATTTGAACTAGTTATAACTGATAAGATATATATCTAAAATTTACATATATTGAAACTCGAAAATATAATAAGAATAATTAAAATAAATAGAATTGTACACATGCTACCTCTACCCACTGTGCGATGTCATAATGATCATTAGCATAAACTATCTAGCGCGTTTGGTACTTTAAGACACATGCGACTAGCCGCAGGCCAAAGCTCAGTTAACAAACAAAAAATCACAACAGTCGAGTGGAGAAGAAGAAGAAGCGGGCGAAAAATAATATATAAAAAAAAAAATAATAACATTTGGGTTACTAAAACAGCAAGCGAAGAAACATTCGTAAGAGCCGAAACTGTAACCGAAACCGAAACCCGAAGCCAAAAAGCGGAACTTGTAATTTAATTTCGTGTATTTCACGTTTTGATATTTTAGCGCTAGGTGTCGCTGTTAATGTTGTTGTTGTTGTTGTTGTTGAGTGGCTTAATGAGCTGTAGGCGCTAGTCTCACGGCCCAATTGCAAACTAATTGCAAACGCGTTGCGCTTAATGTGTGAGATAGGCTGAGTGCGAGAGGGATAGGTAGAGTAAGAGCGGGGTACAGTTAGAGACTGTGCACAGTGAGACGAGCTTTGAGCTGACAGCTGAGTTGCACTTGAGCGCAAATAATGGCACACGACATGTCCAGATCTTTGCCTGGATTTTTATTTTTAATATGCGCTGATCCCATTCGAATTGAGCAAACAGGGTATATTGCAAGTATAACGATATATGTAACATATATAAAATATATGGATGTAGGAATATTTGAACATGATCCATAAAAATAATAAACTTCATTGATTTATGCAAGGTCTCTCTAGTTAAGGCAGGTGCTACAGGTGAACAAGCAGATAAAAAGAACTATCCATAGATTGGTACGTCTTTTTATTTGTTTCTTTATCCACATAAAGGCACCTACCAGGGCGATAGATAAATTCTACTTAATAATTTTCTATAAATATATATTTTTATAAATTATATATCTTTGCTAACATCAGTTTTTTGCCTTCCTTATTTCTTCATTACCGATCAAAGTTTAAACAAGTTTTTAAAGTATAGCTTAAAAACTATAAAAGCTAGAGGTATGCATACAGAATACATCATGAAATCAGATATCATAATTATAATCTCAAACGCACTCATAGAACCCAAGTAATACTTCACGAAACAGAAGCATCTTTCGGAAAAGTTCAGGTATCTGTTAGTCGCGCACTCTAACTAATTTTTTTTTTTTTTTTTGTCAAGCTGAGGCTGCCGCATAGAGCAAGGCAACTGTATTGCGTCTAATTTGTTGTTGTTTTTTTTTTTTTTTTTTTTGATGTCAACATAACAATTTCTGCTTATCTAATTGCAACATTTTGCATGCAACAGGCAGATGAGCAGGTGTTTTGCAGTAAGTGCCAGGCATGTCACTGAGACAGGGACACATGCAGATGTGGCTGCAACATGTTGCACGCTGTGGCTTAAGACGACAGTGGCACTCGCGACTTTTATCTTTCACTTGTCCGAGAAGCAAACGTTGGCAACGAAGTTTGCCTTAATTTGACTAGACTTACGCATTTAGAACCGGAAATGTACGAGGCAACTGTCATTTGTGTGCAAATGACACAAAAGACGACAGCGCGCAGTGGCATGCCACATGCTGCACAGGCAGCGCTGAAATGGAGCTGCAAAGCCCAAAACATTGGCATAGATGAATGGCTCGCAGCAAGCTACATAGTTGCCACAGTGCAACAGCATGGGGCAAGTGGGAGGGGCAGTTCTTCTCCTATTCTTTTTCTTCATCTTCCCCATGCAGCCTGTAATTGAAGTGCTGAGCATACCTGGAAATAGAATGAGACAAAACATCACATAGAATTAATTGAGAGCTTTGTAATTTATAAATCAACTATCGAAAATAATTTTAAGTAAAGTTTTTTTGTAGCTCTAAATTATGAATACCAGATGGATATTATGAATATATTATATATTTGTATTTATTTATTTATTCTATGTGTATACAATATGTTATATACTTTAATATATACAACGATAAATATAAACATATTCATCATCTATCATAAGTATTCTATTTATTTTAGCTCTCATTTTTCTTCTAAAATCCATAAAAAAGCTGCACATAAATTATAAAAATTAGTTAATATTATCTACTAAAAGTAAATACAAATGTGTCTAGACAACCAGAAACAATAACATTTTATGGGTACTTGAAGTTGATAGAGCTAGTACCATCTGGGAACCAGGAAGCAACTAAAACTGGAAAGTTTTTTGTAAGTTAAAAATTAACTGAAATGCATAATAAAGCGAAGTCAAAACGATATGATATGTAGAGTCTATATATGTACATATCTATGTATATATAATTTCTGTATGAACTTCAAAATATGTGCATATTATATCATGTAGATCAATTTTACTCAGAGTTTCTATTTTCAATGAGTTGGAGTCAGAACTGAAATACGTTCCAGTTTCTTGACACAGATATTTCTCCCTTGGAGAGCGCCACGTGTGACCCATTAAGAACTAATATGTAACACAAACAAAGTCTAATGAAATAACCCTGATATTTTAAGTATACATTTACCCCGAAATAGAAGAGAATAACAACAAAAATTAATCTCAATCGAAGCGAATTTCAAAGTGCGTCCGATAAGCAACGCAATTCACAATTGGAAGTAAACAAATAACAAAATAAAGCTACTGAAGTTCAAAAACAGCCTAATCTCAATCCTAAGTATCATCCAGCAATAAAACCCAAGTCGAAAGATAATACGAAACGTTCAATTTGATCTAATATGAAGTTCAAAGCGTTTGACACGCTCCTTGACACGCACAATTAACCCGGGGGTTGCCACAGTGCCATGACAAAGCTGCCAGATCACAATAATGATGATAATCATAATGATTATGGTGATGATGATGATGATGCGGCCCATTTGGTGACAACCGCTGACATCTAGCACTGACCTTCACTCGCGAGGGGTAGCACTGCTTTTTCAATGAAATATGGATGGATTATGTATACATAAATATATTTCTTTATATATTATATATAGCGCAGTCTTTAGACGCCGCTGTTGACGCTGGCGTCTTTTCGTCAGGCGAATCTTATCAGCTGCTCGAGCAAGAAGCAGAAATACAAGCTCCATGATATGGCGCTTAATATTCTTATCACGCAATAACAACAAAATAATAATAAAATGAGAGCAAAAACAAAAAACAAAAAAAGAATATAAATAGAAAAACAAAAAAATTGTCCACGAACTAGACAAAAATAAAACTCAGCGATAAGCGAAAAGCAAATCAAACGAAACAAAAAAAAATAACAAAAACCGAAAACAAAAGTGAAAACGAAAATTGTAAAAACAATAAATAGAACCAGGGGCTAGAGTGGGAGGAGAAATATAGATAATGAAATGATACCCTGTAAAAATGATCTGTGTATAAAATGAGTTGTGTATAATTATATAATGTAATTGTGAATGTATTTAGTTATATCTATACTAAAGAGTTAATCTATCCGGTTTTTTGAAATTATTTAAAATATATATGCATATAAATATTCATCTAATTGATTTTTTGATTTGATTTTGTTAAACATTTTACTAATGAGTATGATGCAGTTGGAAAGACCTGACCGCAGCATTCCTACATTCCAAGTAAAATACGTAGTAAGTCTCTAACTACAAGGTATAGAGAATATATATTTTATTTATCTATACTTATAAATATGTATATAAATATTTAGAAAAATATAGAAAATATTAATAAAAGATGGGGGAAAATACAATAAAATACAAAAATCGCGCACGCTGGGAGAGAAATAGCAAAAGGCAATGACAGTTGGGAAAAATATGTATAAAAATCATTGGCGCTTGGCCAATTGTCAGCGACAACAACAACATCGACTGGCGACAGCAAAGTGTAAGAAGGAGGAGAAGACATATATTCTTATATATGTATAAACATATATTTATATATATGTATATCTATCATAAAAGCAGCAAGTGCCCTGAAGACAAGGCACAATTTTTTCAACTAGAGCAAATCACATGCAAGAGCAGCAATGCTCTGCCTCCACCTCTCTTCCTCTCTCACTCTCTCTCTCTCAATCTGTCTGTATTTTGACTGGGGGGCAAATATGAAAAACCCAACGAAATGTTTTAATTAAAATTGTCTTAATTTATAATTTATGTTGGCGGCATTAATTCGCAGGCAACGACGTCGTCGTCGTCGCCGTCGAATGATGCGCGGCACTAATTCACAGCTGGTCCAAGTATCTAACAGATACACACACACACACACACACATACGCACGCACAACAAATAAACAACAATGTCTAGTAGTCGCAAAGCATTTACGCAGCATTCGTACTTTAGGCGCGACGTCTGCACAACAACAAAGGAAAACATTTCTTAATTTTTATGAATATTCAATAGAAAACTTGGCACAATTCACTATAGGAAATTTTATGAGTATCTATGAATTGAGAAGAATTTATGTGTTACTATCTCTAAGCAACTTATTATATATCTAACACATAACACTTTAATCAATTTATATATATTTAACAAGAAGTTTATATCAATCGTGAAGATTAGATTAGATTTCTTCATGTTAATTTTCCATCCATTTGTTCTTCAATCTGAATATACATTCATCTGCTTCCTAGACATGTCCAACTAATACCATAGTCCTGTCAACCTACTTGAATGTTATATTATATCTATTTATCTTTTATCTCTTTTTATCTAGATGTCTGTACATACATACATATATCTGTCAATGTAATACTTAACCAAATTTTCAATATATTATTTCTTTATTGACCTATCTATTGTGCATCACTCTATCTATTTGCATACAAATTCTTAACTTCTTGCTTATTCACTCTCTCCCACTACCAATCGATTATAAATAATAGCATTAAAAAAATTCAAGATATGTCAAATGAATCACTAAATAGTCCCACTTTAAATAGGTCTACGAAATCAAAGACATGATTCACAATTTAAATATTTCACGTCATAAATTTAATTGGGAAAATTGACTTAAGAGATAAGAAAATCGCATAAGCAACATCCCGAACAAATTAATTTTATTTTAGCATAAAAACAAATTTTAAAACCTCTTGCGCTTTTCCAGTTTATTCGAGAATTTCTTTCTTTCTGCTCGAGCTAAATTATGTGATATATAAATCTTTATTTAAATGAACTTGAATCAATGCAGGTTCCATCTCTTAAGTCAATCTCCGCATAAATAATGTCGCAGCTTAAAGCTTAATTGTGACTGCGATTCCCGATAAATTGTCTGGGAACAAAAAAAAAAGCAAAAAGAATTGAAAAGCTTCAAATTTGTGGAAACTGAAGCGTGACTTTAGTCACGTGCCCGACTCGAATGCATTTGCTGCTTGCATGGATGAGTTTGCCACAAGAAATTGCACAAATGCAGAAATCGTAGTGGAATGTGCGTCCCCAGCATAACCTCACTTAAAACACCCCCAACTGCCGCATTTAGGAAAAGGATTTGAGCGTCCCTAATGAAAAGGACGGCACAAGCTGTAACTGGAGTTGGAAAAACAGTTGAAGCTGTAGCTTTAGTTGGCGCTGGAGTTGGAGCTGGAGCTGGAGCTAGTTGAGTACAACGCACTGAGGACGATGACGACATGTTGAACCCCTCTGCTCTTTGCTGCTGCTGTACGGGTGGAGGCGAAACGCATTGTCATTGAAAGGAACTTGAGCGTGGCACTAGGAAGCAAGAAAACAACAATGCGACAGCCGAAGGAGTCGCCAGAGAGGCTGGCGGGAGGGAAGGCGAAGGCGAGGCCAGGGGCAGCGACCGCAACGCAGGTTTGGCAAACGAGTTCAGCGACAATGGGAACAACGACGTCATCATCTACAGTGAGCAAGATAGAGAGAGGGAGACTGAGAAAGGGAGCTGAAAAAGTCTTTAACCTTTCAAGGATTTTCTAGACATTCACCAAGTCGCATTTATTGAACATTGAGCTAACAACTGGCAATGAAGCAACTTAACACGCAAAGCAAAGAGAGATAGAGAGGGAGCCATAGAGCGAGATAGAGATAGAGAGAAAGAGCGATAGTGTTTGTGTGTGTGGAAAGGGAGATCGTCCTTTACATCCGCTTGTGTGTGCAGATCTCATAGAAGGATAAAATACTAAAACGAGTGCAAAAATCTAATAAAATGTAAACTAGAGAGGGTCGAGCAAGAGTTGATGAACTTTAAGCTAAGCAGCAGAGGGTCACCTCAGGCCAGCCAGAGAGAAGCCCGCGTGAGAGTGAGAGGGCAGACAAGTTGCGTTACGCACTGCGCTAAGCTACCTGAAAGAGGCTCTTCCCCTAAGAAGCAAAAAGAATAATAAATATATCTCTATATATATGTACATATAACAAAGCAACTGCCCTAAGCTCAGCAAAGGCCATAAGACAAGGATTGAAATGAAAAAATTTTATAGCGAGGTGCGTTAGAAGAGTTTTTGAAACGAGTAGATATAAAAGAAATATAATAATAATATTAAGAATTTGTTGGAGTGTGACAAGCGAAATGAGATAGAGAGAGATAAGGAGATAAAGAAACAGAGATACCATCAACCAAATCAGAAATTGTGATAGAGTGTTACAAAAAGAGATATAGAGATAGAACAAGGAATAATAAGGACGAATTACATTTGCTATCTTAAGATCTAGATACTTAAGATTAAGGCTCGGTTTCACTTTAACATAAATTGTGTAATTTGATAATCATTTATAATAATCATAATTATTGATATTACCTAATTATTACATTACCTTCTTATTTTATCATAGCTCTATCTATAGCTCTTCTAATATTACTCAAAGTGCGACCCTCCAAGCGCACAACTGTACAACTATGTAAGAAGTAATATATAACTATATATAAATATATATATATATATATATATATATATATATATATGTATATGTATATTCATGTCACATATGTCCACACCTTTCTGCATATATATGAATATATATATATATATAGATAAATATTTATATATGTAGATGAAAGCAACCCCTCAATTCCAAGGTGTTGCTTTGTCTATAGCTCTACGCATTTTTAGCCGAACGGCAGCACAGAAGCAACGCAATTTACTTTTGTCTTTCGCTTTTGGGGTTGGCTTTTTGTGGTCCTGCGAGAAGAGAAAAAATGTTTGCCTAGGGGGTTAAACCAGGCTGTGCACGTATGGCTGTACAAGGCTCGCCTTGCCTGGTTTTGTCTTAGGTCGAGGGTGTCACGCACTTTCGTCAATATTTGCAATGCGTTGCAATTAAAAATTAAAACCATCTGCAGCACAAGATAAAATAAGAACAAGCATCAAGTGTACCCAAAGGGTTGCAAATGTGACAGGGGTGGGCGGTGCGTCGTTGGGGGTTTGTCTCGTTTTAATTGCCTTTTTTGCGAACGATTAATGCAACGCGATAAGGATAAAAGAGATAAAGTATAAATGCAGCACAAAAGCTGAGGCAAATTTGTAATTAAAACAGACATTGTTGCGTATACGTAATATTCGAAACGTATATAAGCATGTATATATGGCAATGCGAGGGGTTTTCTATATCTATCTCTATCTCTATATCTATATGTTATAATTATTCTCTCTGTCTATTGAGCAGCTGCGCTGCTTGTTTTAAGTTTTTCATCTTGTTTTTCGCACATAAATTTGATTTATTTGCCGACTATTTTTAAGCAAAGCCAAAGGCGACAGCTAATTGTTGCTGACAAGGCAAGAAAACCGAAAAATGAAAAACCAAAAGCGAAACAAGGAAAAACAACAACATTATTGAAAATCTTAATATTTGTGCAAAAAGCCTGTACTATACCAATACGTATATATGCTATACATTATATGCATATCTTAAAAGATAGGAGATATGTTATTGACTTTAAGATGCTCTATTTACATTAACAAATTATTATTCATCAAACAAATGGATCATGCCATATTATATTTTAATTTGCGATTAAATTTTTATTCAGGATGTTACGTATACGTAACTTAATATTGTCGAAACTAGCTAGGAGGATTCTACTTGCTACATTTGCTAATTTTTAAATATATTTAAAACATTTTGAATCTCACAATAAACTTTTATTTAATTTTTTTTTTTTTTTTTTTAATTTGATTTTTGGTAATTTGTCTTCAAAATAAATGCTCATAAAAATATTTTATTACTAATAAAATGTATTTCAGTTGTTTATTCTATTTGTTTCAAAATTTCCCTGTCCTTTTGTGATACCTTAGCTCATATGCCCCATTTGCGAACTAGACCAGACGAAATTCCCATAAATTACAAAAATGTTGCCTGTTTGCACTTTCGGCATATTTCAGGAAAAAAAATGAAATGAAAAGGAAAATAATTTGCTGGCAGTCAAAAAATTGTTTGTCGCTTGTTGTCGACGTTGTTGGCCACGCCCACATCTCTCTCTCTCTCTCTCTCTCTCTCTCTCTCTCTCTCTCTCAAGATATATACATACATATGTATATATCACATATATACTTTTTAGTGTCTGAGTTTTTTTTTCAGTGCAATTTTGCTTTTCCTTTTTTGCCACAAAATAAAAAAAAAATTCATTTTTCAAACGAATTTTTTGAGAATTTTGCATGAGTTTTCGACGGCTGCTGCTCCTGCTTGTTGTTGTTGCTGCTGCTGGTGCTGCTGCTGGCTTTTGGCTATTGGCCGTTGGCTGTTGGCCATTGTGGCAAACAACCCGGCAAGAGATTTTTGACAAGGTTGTCGCTATGAGTCATAGCAAGCTGCTCAATGAAAATGACAACAATGTGTGCGCCAATAATTAAGTTTGGAAAATGCGCGCGAGCGGAAAATGGAAAATTGAAAATTGCTTCTGCCAACAGCAACTGTTGCCGCTGCTGTTGCTGCTGTTGCTGGCGCTGCTGTTGCTGGCGCTGCTGTTGCTGCTGCTGCTTAGTGGGTCAAATGCGTTTTGGCTGCAACCTTAGCTCGTTGGCCAAAACCACTTAAAATATTTAGCGAAAAAATTGCCGAGCCGAAAAAACGAAAAACTTAGATTGCGGCAGTCGAGCGTCAACGACTGCTTGATACTCGTTCACAGTAATGGAAGAGAAGGAAGAATTATTGAAGAATATTTGCATTTTAATGAAGATTAACTTATAGATCTTCATTAGTCTTTATTCTCTTGGTTAATTATACATCTGTAGTTGGTACAAGCGAGGATTCCATATATTTTGCTTGAATATCGTTTCTATTATCAGGGATATAATCAGACCCAACCTGCCACGCCTCAATGGAATGTAACCTTACTACATCCACAGCATTTCTAGTAAACCAATATACCCGCCTTTCCACCAACACGAGCGTGTATCACACACAACAAAAAGAGAAGCAAATTGCATAACTCGCATTTGCCAGCTGCGACAGCGCACGGTGGCAAGTGGGGCAAGCTGCTTGGCGGCGCAGACATTTCCATGTTGCCTGCTTTTTTAAGGTCATGGCGCAGCAATTGGCATAATTGAGGCGCAACGGCGACGGCAACGACGACGACGACGACGATGTTGGCGGCGGCATGGGCGTGCCAGCTGCAATGGCAATTGGCAACAAGTTGCTGCTGCCACATCGGTTGCAATTGCAATGGCAATTGGATTTAGCTCGCTGAGCGAAAGTTTAACAACTCCAAAATGTTGCATGCAACATGTTTTTCAGCTGAAAAAATTAAACTGGCAACACTTAAGTTTTTTACTATATATGTCCGTGATCTTCAATAACAGACGATGGAATATTCTGTGCTTAGATTTCAGATCCTTCGGCTAATGGATGTAGCAAAGCGGAAGAAAAGGGGACATTTTCAATCGTTTTGGAATCTTGCTTAAACTGTCTTGTTTACTTGAGAACCATTGCTCTTCTTCTTCATTATTTTTTTTTATGTTAATAACTGTGTAGATCTTTTTTCGTATTTTTATCGATTTCTTATCGATTCTTGTTATCGTTTTCTTATGTTCTATCACTGCTGTCGCTCTGTTATCGATTTCTATCCCCGAATATGTTTTGAATTTTCTATCGCTTTTTTATCTTCTTAAGGCTATCTGCTCCTTCAGCCTCTTCAGCTCTATAAAATCTAACATAGAAATACCCTGAGCAATGATTATTAGCTCAGTTTCAACTGAATGTCTTCCAAATGTTGCTGGCCCACAAAATTGTTGTGTTTGGCCAACATTTGGCAGGCAACAGTTGTTGCAGCGCTGCAAATGGCAATTCCTAACCGGTTTTATGCGGCCGATAAACAAAAATAAAAGAAGCAAACAGCAAACAAACAGAAAATTTGAATAGCCGTCTGTTGAGTGAGCGACTAGAGTTTGTTGCAAATCAAGTTCAAAACTGCAATTTGATTAATGCAATGCGACGAACGATAATGATAATGATGATGATGATGATGATGATAATGCTGGCAACCAGCAACAGTTGCTGTTGCTTGAAACGCCAGACGTTGACATAAGCTCTAAGGGCTCTCTAGTTAGGCAATTAGAAGGCAACGACAAATGCAAAACCCGGCCCAGACACATGGCCAACACATCAACAACAACGACAACTTGAGTGTTGCCTGTCACGTGTAAAAAGTCAATAGATTGCACAAAGACAGCGGCAAGTGCATTGAGAGAGTGAGAGAGCGAGAGAGCGAGTAGGGCAACGGGCGGTGTTGGCTGGCAATAAAGAGGTCGCTCGCATTTGCTGCGCTGCGTCAAATATTTCCGTAAACAATAGAGCCGCAAAGAAAAGATAGAAAGAGAGTGTAAGCCAGAGAGAGAGAGCGAGAGGAGAGCGAGTCTTGTCTCTGACAGCTGAGAGGCAAGGCAAACATTTCATTAAAACAACAGCTGCGAAAAAATGTTGAAAGCACGTTAAGTTATAATTACACGAATCCAAGTAGACAAGCGCCTGAACCACCCTCCCGCTCTCTTCATCTATCTCTCTCTCTCTCTCTCTCTCTCTCTCTCTCTGAAGGCCCTCCTCAACAAGTCCCAACCCCACCCCACCCTGCTCCCCGCCGTTGCCCTAACTACCAGCTCAGTGTCGTCTTCAACGCCTTGTCAGCTTCTAATATTTCATTAGCTGAGCTGCGAGTCGCGTGCCCCATTCCCGACTCCAAGACTACGAGACATTCAAGAGGGGCCATCCGAGAGCGAGGCAGGGTAGTTGGAGCTAGGTCTTTACACAATTTGAGGTTATGTGCGCAATTTGCGTGCGCCAATTACGAAAAAAGAGACCCAAGCAAACGGCGTCTGAGTGGGAGGGTTTTCGGGTCTGACAACAATGTGTTTTCATAGCTCGGTGAGAGGGGAGCGATACAAGGGACTGATGTAAAACCGATACCCTATAAGGAATGCAATGGAAGGCTTGCAGAAGCAGGCAGACTGCGCTAATAATACGTTTAACATGCGCTTTAACATGCTGCTAGATGTTTATGTTAATGTTGTACGAGAGATTTTGTTATTGAACGCGAACGAGAATAGGAAAATTGCGGATAATGTGGATGTAGGTATGAATATTAGTGATAATGATCTGAATGTAAATATAAGCATAGGTATGAATATGAATATGAATATGAATATGAATATGAATATGAATATGAATATGAATATGAATATGAATATGAATATGAATATGAATATGAATATGAATATGAATATGAATATGAATATGAATATGAATATGAATATGAATATGAATATGAATATGAATATGAATATGAATATGAATATGAATATGAATATGAATATGAATATGAATATGAATATGAATATGAATATGAATATGAATACGAATACGAATATGAATATGAATTTCAATATGAATATGAATATGAATATGATTGTGCCTATGATTCTAATCATAAATGAGATCATGAGTATAAGGATTAGTTTGAATAAGTAGTTAGTGTAAGTATCAGAGTATCAGTATGAATATCAGTAGTATAAATACAAGTATGAGTATGAGTATAAAAATGTATATGAATCATCTGAATTTGAATATGAAATGAATATGAAATATGAATCTGAACATGAATACATACATTAAAATGAATATGAATATGAGTAAATGACTATAAAAATAGATAAGAGGAATATTATTTTGTATCAGAGTGTGAATACACCCACCTAATGGATTTGAGTTCTAATAGATCATCTAACTAGGGAATGCCAATATTGCTTCGCGTATGTATAACGTCATAGAGGTTACGGGCTCAATTTGGGTAGGGGCAGGTGGGGCGGGTGTTGAATTACATGCTGTGGCATGCAACGGCGTCACCAACAACAAGCTGATAGACTATGTGTGTGTGTGTGTGTGCTCGTGTGACTACAATATCATTTACAACAAGCAAATGCCGGCTGGTGGGTGGAATTGAGAGGCAGGGCAGAGCAGCTAGGGTAGGTGGGAGGGTCTGCCGCTACCGCTGCTGCTGCTGTTGCATTTGCCGCCATGTCGCGCGAAATTTACAATTGACGTCGTTGGCGACGTTGTTGTTTGGGTTTCTAGATGTTGTTGTTGCTGCTGCTGCTGGTGTTTCAAATGCTCTCGCATAGCTAGACTCTCCCGGCTCAACAATGTTCACTCATGCGCAGTGAACACAGGCAGCTGCAACAGCAACAACAACAGCAACAACAACAGCAACGGCAAGAGCAACGCCAACAATAACAATAGCAACAACTGCCACATTTGACGTGCAAAACGTCTAGAATTTCGCTTGACGGCTTTTTGGCTCTCGATGCTCAACACGAGTAGCCGTTGAAATTTAAAACAGCCAACCAAAAAGCAACAACACGCAAATGTAACACAATGTTGTTGTCGCGTACGAAAGTGCAGCCCAACAGCTGCAACAGCAGCACCAAATCGAGATAAACTGGCTGGAGATTTATCCACTCAGACGGGCAGCTGAGAAGTGTAGGCGTGGGCTAGACAGCTCACTACCTCCCCCAGTCCCTCCTCCTCCTTCCACAAATCCACATCGTCATCATTATCAAAATGAACCCTCGATAAAAGCGTTTGTCAAGTCTCGAATTACGCCCAGCTGTCAATCAATTACAGCTTGACAAGTGCACAACAACTAAAAGTTTCGCCATGCAAATCGAGACCCAGACAGAGACAGAGACAGAGACTGAGAGAGAGGCGGCGAGACTGAGAGAGGGACAGAGAGAGAGAGAGAGTGAGAGAGACCGAGAGAGACCGAGACCACATGCCACTCGTTTTGACTATTGACAAGGTTATGTCAATTCGAAACACCGGCACATGGTAACACTTTCCAACACTGCCTGTCAAATGTTGCACACATTTTGACAACCAGCTGACCGCAAGCGATTGCAAATTTTATTAACTGTACTTTTCATTGCAATAAATCAAATTAAGGTTAATTTTATTAGAATTCCATTGCATTGATAAATTGTCGCAAGTGTTAATAAATCTAAGCATGCTGCTTCCTCTCTCTTCCTTCATTTTAGTGTACTTTTATCTTATTTGCTCTTGTCTCGTTTTCCTATTTAATCCTTTATCTCCTCTTCTCTCATCTTTGCTTTTAACTCCTCTATTTATATGATTTTCATCTATCTCACAAATTTCTCCTTTAGTTTCCTCCCCAATCCGTTTGATTTTTTTTTTTTTTGTCTCTTTCATTTACTTTAGCTTTATATTTTCCGATTCTCATCTCTCTTCTCGTTCCCTCACACCTCCTCGACACTTCTTGCTTGCTTTTGATTTTTCTTTCATCTCAATTGCTCACACATCTTTTCCATTAATTTAATCACCTCTTCGCTTTCACTCGCTTATTCTTCTTTACATTTCTTATTCTCATTTCTTCTTCCTTCCTTTCTTATGTTTATTTTCATCTGTTTACCCTTTCTCAGCTTTCTGTATCTTTCTGCTCTTATAAATTTTACCAAAGCTCTAACTCCTCTTTGAAACAAAATAATATATGGCAACTCGGAATCCTAAGCGAAAGCCCCAGATAAACTCTAAAGTAATGACAAATATTATAAATAGCAATTCTAAGGAATTTACTTGAGATCTCTTGTGCTCAAGGTCGTTGATGTAGCACAATTATGAAAGAGGTGCTGCGTTCTGCAAAACACCAGAGAAGGGGAGGAAAAGAGAAGAAAACACAGGAACAAAAATTACTTGAGATAAAAAGGTTGTTAAAAACGACTTTTGTCTTGTTGTATTTCATTTCGCTTCACATTTGCTTTTGTTGTTGTTGTTGTTTTTGGTATGCTTATCACTTTTACAAAAGAAATTTCTATAGCAAAAAATTTGCACTGAATTTTTTTGTCAAAACAAATTTCGGCGAAATCTTACAAATTTTTATATCGATATAGATAGGTATTTACCCGTAATTTAATGATCAATTAACAACAATTGGGTGCTCCTACAAATACATTATTAAAGCGTTTGCCATGCTTAGCTCAATTGAACTACAATTGGCTGACAATTAGCGCTGATTGCAAAGCAGAGCTCAAGAATTGTGCAAAATATAGCAATGAAAGAGAGCTCAGGTAAGCTAGGGCAAGGCAAGGCAAGTTGAGCAAAAGGGGGATGAGGTGGTGTCTGGCACAGACACACTTATTGCAAATTTCCGCCTAGACGACAGACCCAAGAGCCGTTAAGCAAATAGGAAGGAAATCAACTGTGTGATCCAAAAAAACAGAAGAAAACGGCGCACAAGAACCTGAACCAGAAAACTAGAGAACTAGAAATGGTAACAGAACCAGTGAAGCAAGTCGCAACAGGCCGTCACCTGTATGCCAGGTGTAAGCTGTCAGATTGTTGCCACCAAAAAGGGGCGCGGGGGGGGCTGTGAGGGGCGCGGTGCAACGGGGACCGTGTGGCACGTCTGACGGAAACGTTTGGGCCGAGCGCGAACATGGGAAATGACACTAGGAAATCGCTTGTAAACAACTCGCTCGGTGACTCTATATGATCGTCATCATCATCAACATCACCATCGTCATCATCATGAACATCATCATCATCATCGTCATCAACATCAGCCTCATTTCATTACGCTATCAGCATTGCTGCAAAGATGTGCGATTTGCATTTCATATGCAAATTCTGTCACGTCTGGCGCGGAAGACGACGCTTAGACGTGGTTCTTCAGATACGAAATGGGCAATACGAAATGGGGGGATACATATTCAGTTTATATTCATATGTGTATTATAGGCAACTGCCAGCGATAACCATTGGCGCGCCTGATAAGCCCGCTATCAGCTATCAGGCAAATATATGAAAAGAATTTCAGCGCGAACAAGTGACAATATACATTTATTGCTAAAAGTTGGTAGAGCTGAGAACTAGTTTAAATACGAAATTCTTGTAAATTATGTTTATCTATTGTAGTCGACTAAGATTTCAAATCATTTGCTAGCATTCTGAGAGTTTCTTTTACATATTTCAGAAAACTTATGTGCTAGAGACTTAAAAATTTTGAATATATATATATCCACTAATATACAACATGCTAAACTCGAGTTATCAAATGTAAATACTTAAAATACACGCCCACCAGAAAATCGCAAGATACAATAGTTTGACAAAAATTCTAAAAAAATTAGATTACTATAAAATACTAAATCAAAGCAGTCTTGTAAAATTTGTTTAGTTATTTGCTTTTTTATTATGTGTAGCAATTGAGCAGATAAGAAATCATAGGGCAAGGCAAATACAAACTAAAGTCTTTAGCATTATGATAATATAGTATGAGACTCTATATAATGCATTAGAAATATATTAAAATATAAATATATACATATGTATATGTAAATGTGTTATACTAAATATTTATATATATATAAATATATTTATAAAATGTTATCAGCTGCGCAGCTTCAATTCAATTACGAATTAGAAAACCCCTCACATACTCGATCTCTCTCCCTCTCTCTCTCTCTCTGTTTCTCAAACACAGACACACACACACACAGGCACACACAATCTGTGCCTAGTCTATATACGATTTAAGTTGCTACATTTGTAACACATTTTAAGTCGCAACTAATGTAACAACAACAGCAAGAGCAACAATAATAAAAACAAATAGCCAAAACGAGGTCATTGCCTATTAGCAATATAAGTGAAAATAAATGGATGTGAATAATATTAAATGTAAAAAGAAAAAATTCCAAAGTCCAGCAAGACGAATACGCAATGCCCTTTCAAGCACAAGACAAATAAATTCAATTTCTGAACACCGCTTTTTATATTTTATAGATAAAGTTTTGTTTTGTACTACGCGTCGGCTACTTGATATTGGCTAACATCAATGCCAATCGAAGCGCTAATTGTTATTGGGAAATCAACAACACTAAAAGAGCTTTAGTTAGGTTATGTAAAAACAGAAAACTACGCTTTAGCACTCTGAGTTCTGGTTGTAAACTACGCGTCGGCTACTTGATATTTTGTATGCTTTTTATGTATGCGACTGGAAACTGTACCTATTGGCCAAAAGCTTGAATAGTGAATATAGCTTAATGCGCATAGTGTTTGGAAAGCAATAACATATTGAAGAAGTGCGACAACTTTGAGCAACTTTGAGCAGTTGGAATTCATTTGCTTGTACAACTAGTCGGCTACTCAATCTTTATCACTTTGGGTTGTAAATGTAGATAAAACTCTAGCAACAACACTGAATTCCATTATCATGACTAATTAATCAAGTAAGTACAGCGTGGTTTATATAAGATTAACACCAAAAACAATAAATGCAGTATGTAATTTTCCTTATGGATGTATAAATATGAAATGAAATATATAGCTTCAACTCTAACGGCAATCAAGTAGAATCAATCAAGTAGATTCATTCCGAAACCTAATTACGAGTCTTTCATATTTAAAGCATGCCATTAGAAAAAAAAAAAAAAAAAAAAAAAACTTCTTATCAACAAGAAATATTTTCAATACAAATTTCTGCTGTAATTTAGAAGAGGCAACACCAACAACGATCTCCGACCGATACCGCTCTAACGATGCCAATAATAGGTGCAATAACAAACGAATCGTTGACAATATATTTACATAACAGTTTTGCACCTCCATAAAAAAAGAAGATATATATAAAAATATATACATATATTTCTTTATATATATATATATGTATATATATGTATATACCTCGCATCTGTATCTATATGTGTAGGCAAAAATATTTGGAAACACGTTTCGGTTATTTAAATATTTTCACTAATTTGTGTGAATGCGAAAAAAAAATAAACACGAATTTCTCAAATCAATTGAAAACCGATACACAACAACTAAAAGAACAACAACAACACATCACATATCATTAGCAACAACAAAAATAAAATGAAAAAAAAAAATAAGCAAATAAAAACGGTCGAACGTTCAAATTTAATCATTGGGCTTAATTAAAATCAACATGAGAATGAATTTTTTTCTTTTCAAATATTTGCTAAGTGGAGAGAGAGAGAAAGAGAAAAAGAGAGAGGAGCAGATGTGAGCAGACGCTTTAAGACGGTATTTTTTTTTTTTTTTTTTTTTGCGTCTGGTTCTGGGTCTAGTCTGCCTGGAGGCCGCCAATGATAGTGCAACAAAAACAACCATAACAACAACAAAAGCAACTCGAAAACTATTTAGATTTAAGATCAACGATAAACGACGCATTAAACGCTGTCCGGCAGACTCGAGGCACCAACCAGGCACACACCTGTCCCAGCAACAGTCACAACAACAACAAGAACAACAACAAGCAACAAGCAAGTACTCAGTACTCATAGTTGTACTTGAGCCCAAGCCCAAGCCCAAGCACAAGCACAAGCTCAAGCCTAGAACCGGCCGCACCTCCACAGACTTTGCCTTTGTGCCGCGATCTGTCTGCCTGTCTGAGTTTTAGTCTTATAAACCATATTAGAAAAGCAGCAGTGAGATTGTTGGAGCAAAGAATGAACGACTATGAGATGACCTGTAGGCAAATACTGAAAATTAGCACGGCCTTGAAAGTCGATATTTATCGATTTGAGAGTAATTATACTGACTAGCATTATTGAGAAGTACAAAATGTTCGAACGATCTATCAAATGTTCTTAACTAATCATTAAGGTCCGAGCACAGTTTATATATTCATTAAATATTTATATAAATGAATATAATTTGTTATCGATAAATATAAACATCGATTTTTCATGAATATTCAATATTGCATGTTAATATTAATAGTATTAAGATTACCAATAGAATGTCTATCACCAAACTCTCACAGTAATTCCAAATGATCTTCACATAATACTGCACAACTACCCATTATGCCTGTCTCTGTTTGAATGGGCATAGGGTATCAAAAACAAGCAAAGCTAGCGAACATCACATGACATGCTGATGATGATCATGATAATGATGATGATGATGATGATGCAAGGAGGTCTCGAGACTAGCCAGCGGGTTTTTACTAGATCAACCAGTGAGGGTGAGGGCGAAGCTTTGCAAAAACAGAGAGAGAGAGAAAAAAACATTCAGCAACACAAGAACAAAACCTCAATCTCTCGAGCTTATCGCGCTTATCACATCGCCAACTGTCAGCTCGGCCAACAACAAGCTCAGCGAAGCAAATCCCTGGGGTTAATAATCATATGCATACAGTATAAGCACTTTTATATATACATATATAAAGTCCAAAGACTCGGATTTTGTGGGTGGCAGATAAGGCTTATTGAAAACACCTGCTTAATAACTGGTTCAAGCTGTGAACTGGCGAGCTAATAGTTAACATGATCTGTGCACATGAACTATTTCAAAACGGCGACACTAAAATATTTGAAATATTTTTTGGGGAAATCCAAGGCGAATTTAATTGCAAACGAATTCAGCATGATACGCCAATTAGCTAAGCACAAGACGAAGCAAAGAAAGAAGCAGATAGAGAGAGGGGGAGGAGAAGTGAGAGGATAAGAGAGAGAGAGAGAGAAAGGGAACACGTGTCAGCTTGCTGGTCACAAGGAGAGCTTTGCGCTGTGAGCGATTGGTCGATCTTATCAACTGCGCTTAACCCTGACTACATACAGTTTGTTTTTTTTTCGTATTTATTCGCCCTTTGTCTTAATATTAATATTTTTTTTTTTTTTTTTTTGGCAACTCGAAACGTGGTCAGCTAAACTTTTCGCTGAGTTATCAGGCTGGGTGTGAGCGAGATAAGATAAATGTATGTATGTCCAATATATGGATTACAACAACAAGAACAACAAGAACAACGAACGTGCCATGAATATGACCAGAAAAACACGCTGAAAGAGCGACAAACAAACAAAAAGCAAGCAAAACATTAACTAAAACTAAATTTGTATACAAAATAAACAGCACGAGAACTCACACATTTACATATATACATATATTTAAAGATTAAATTGTATGTAAATTTTGATTATTTTTATGACAAGCATCAACAACAGCAAAACCAGTTGGAACTGAATTTAAAAACATGAAATTTGCTCCCAAAAATAATATTTTTTTGCGCATTTCAAGATTCTTGAGTGCAAAAACACTTTGGCGGTTATGTAAGCAGCAGCAGCAGCAGCAGAAGCAGTAGCGGAGCGAAAGAAATACAGTGAGAGAGACAGAGGCAGGCAGCGAAAGTCAACAGGCGACGCAACTGCGACTGCGACTGCGAGGGCTGCCAACTTGATTAGTCACACATAGGCGCCAATACAAACCAAAAACCAAAAAAAAATCAAAAGCTCAGCCGCAACTCTGCGAAGGGCGAAAAAGAAAAACAAAACACAATTACATACACATGTATAAAAAGGTCTGCCGACTGCTCAGTCAATGTCTGCGCCTCGTGACAACGTCAGAGGCGTCGTTATTGTCTTTGTAGTTGTTGTTGCTGCTGCTGCTGCTGCTGCTGCTGTCATCGTCGTCTATCACGTTCATTGGCATTTGAAAGCAACTTTGTTTGCATGCTGCGCCCGTTTGGGGGCGCTCTGCGGTAACTACAGCCAGCGCTGTCTGCCGCCGCGTCTTCTGCCTTTGCTTTTGCTTGTTATTGTTGCATACATACAAACAAAATGTTTGCGTATTCCTTTTTTGCGCAACGAAACGCCGCTGGCTATTGGCATTGCTGCGACTGCGCGGCGGCCCAGACAAGAGCAGCAGCAGCAGCAGAGGCAGCCCAACAAAGTCGAATAGAGAGAGGGAGAGCGGGAGAGCGGGAGACCGGCAAAGAGAGCGAACAGCAGCAGACAATCGTCAACCGGTTTGCGATTTATTTTTGCCCTTGCTATCCCTGCACTGCGCTATGCCGCCGGCTCTTTCAGTTAACCCTTTTGCTAGTTATTATTACATATTTGCTGAATATTTAACATTGAGTCTGGTGCGAATCGAAAAAAGCACAGTCAACAATGACAAGCAAAAAAAAATAAATAAATAAATAAAGCAAAACATAAAAAACAGCTACTCAAAAGCACAATCAGTGCAAACCAAAATTGAGTATCGATCAATTTGCTATCGAGTTTAAATTCATAAGAATATGCTGTTCCTAAGGAGTTAATTGGCTAAATACAAAGAGAGCAACAGAGAGAGAGAGAGAGAGAGAGAGGGAGAGAGGACCTCAGAAGCTGCATGCGCCTTCGCTCTCTTCCGCTCTCTCGTTTGCTCTTAATTTCTGCTCTACGCTATTTTGATCGATTCAACTAAATTGACAACTCAATTGTCGCCGCACATACTAAAAATAATCAACGTTCGTCATTGTTCTTTGCTGTTTGCCAGCAAACAGACGTCAGCAGCAGAGACAACTTGTCGTCGCTGCAGAGCGCCGACGTCGACGTCGTTGCCGTCACCGCCACGGCCACAGCAGACGCGCTGGCTGCAAGCAGCAGTAAGACAAAAAAAAATAACTTTGGGCCAAACCAACAGCTAAAAAAACTCTGGTATTTATTGTAATCCAACAAAAAAATCGAGTGCGCTGTTTAAGCATAAAATTAAGTAGTTTAAATAAATAAACACAACAAAAAAAAAAAAACGAACGTGGCCGGATCAACAGCAATTTTTTTTTTGCAGTGAAGTAGAGAAAGAGATAGCACATTGCACTGGCATTTAAATATATACATATATAAGAATACATTTAAGAAAAAAAAACACTCACTCGCATTCACACACTCATACTATATTATAATATTTGCATAATTTTAAATGCTGCGCATTTATATGTGTGTGCTACTCAGTCACGCTGCCGCAAATACGATATTGCTATCACTCTCACACAGCATTTGACTTCGCCTTTTGTATTTTTATGAGTTTTTAACGGGCGCGCAAGCGACGAAATGTCGTTAAAGAAGATCGAATTGAATGCGAAATGTGAATGAGAATAAAAGAACAACAACAACGAGAAGCAGAAGAAGAAGAAGAAGAAGAACAGCAGCAATGACAACCAAATATGGCGCCGCCTCAAACGCCGCCAGTGGGCGCTGCAGTAGCCGAAGGTGTGAAGCAAGCGACGGCGCTTTTCATTTCTGATTGGAGGCGAGCGAATTGAGAGCCCAACCTGAAACATAATTAGAGGAACAGCGGCCAACCTAATTTTATTTATTTTTTCTTGTCAAAGCTTTAACGGTATTAAAATGCGTGAAATGCGAAAATGCGTGAAACATTTGTATTTAGAGCGAATGCGCGTGTTGTGTAAAATTTGCAATCTTTTTTTTTTTTTTGCCAATAAGACTTTCCCAATTTGGCAGCTATAAAGCTTGTATTCATATTAGAAATTTGCTTGAATTCGAACTGATTAGAATTGAAGCTCTTCTCAAATTCAACTGCTTGTATAAGAAGATAGTGAACAAGTTCACTTATCTATTGTATTATTATCTAATTGACTCGCTTTTGCTCTTACCTTTCGTTTCTTGTGATCCAGTTCACATTGCGCCTTGTGCATTTCCTTGAGTTCCACCTCCTTGAGCTGATCCAAAATACGTTGATATTTCTCTCGATTCTCGACATCGAGCGCCACATGAAGGTAATCATGCCAATTCCTTGAGTCGAAGCCCCAATGGCAGGTGCGATTCTCCACCTTGCGATGCACATGACCCACGAATTTCTGCGGCGAAAACCAGCAATTGCATTCCAGACACTGAATGCACGTCGGTTTTTGATACGAATACATATCCGGCGTACAGATGCCCTCGCACTTGCCAAAGCACTTGTGATACACCTGAAAGCTGAGGGCGCCCTTGCCCAGGCTCTCGACGGGCACATAGCTGTTCCGATCGGAGCGATGCAGGAGAGCGGCGCAGAGGCGTTCCGCATCGGTGCGTGTGATCAGGCCGCTGCCCTTCACATCCGATGGCAAAATCTTGGCGGCCTTGAACTCGACCAGTTGTTCGGGCGTGCACTGCGAACAGGAGATGCCCAGATCCTCGAAAATGCCATTGATCTGATCTAAAGTGAAATCGCTGAGCACATTGTTCAGAAATTGCGGCAAGCACAAACGCATTTCGCCGCCCATCGAGAAGCAGCCAATCGCCTTGCCCTCCAAGCGCGTCTCATACAATTCGCCGCAGTCGGTGTCCGGCTGCGTTAGGATGGGCTGTGACAGTTCTGGCGGCAGCGGCAGCGGCGCTGCGTATATCTGTTGGTTCCGTTCGCTGTGAGCTGCGGAACTAGCTGTGGCGTTTGCCGGCTCATGCGTGTGCAGGTCATGTGGTTCCGGTGAGCTGCTTATTTCCTTTTTGATTAGCGCCACGGCGGGGCCCTGCAAACTTTTCGTAGCGCTCGTTTGGTACTTTTTCAGCACGCTGCTGATCATCGGCGTTACGTATTCGGTCATCGCACAGTTATCGATAACACGCTCGATAGTTCACTCTATGTTTTATTGACGTTGTTTCTTCTGCTGCTACAATAAACTGTCGGGCGAGCTTTTACATTTTCGTTCAATATTACAATTAAATTTTTACCAATATTTTTTTTTTTTTCGTTTTATTTGTTTAGAACTTTAACAATTTGGCACAATTTGTTGAACTTCATTTTATTTCGCGCATTTTTCCGGTTTTTATTTTCACTATCTTTCTCTTTCTTTCAAATTAGGCGCTGCTGCATTTGCCGACGGCGCTGCGCTGCTTGGCGCTTTATGCGCCGCTAGCTTTTACATGCATTTGCATATGTATATTTGCCTATGTGTGTGTGAGTATGTTTTGAAGGCGCGCGTGTTGCGCTCTGTCAACGTCGACGCTGACGTCGCTGTAGGCGACGTGCACAATATTTTCGAAATTGTTGTCTTAATATATTTTCTGCTGCTGTCGTTGCTGCTGCTGCTATGACTTTGGTTGCTCTTGTTGTTGCTGTTGTTGTTGTTGTGGCACTCACTTATTATTAAATTTTGCCATAAATTAATTTCCACTTCGTATGCTTAATATTTAACCGCACGACGCATGGCGACGCTGCCGAGACGGATACGGAGATACAGAGCAGAGCAGAGCAGACGCTGGCACAGACGAAAACGCAGGCCGGCAGACACGGACGCACACCGGCCGCACACACACTGACGCGCGCACACAGACACACACACGCACACTGAGATAGATTGGCTGAGCGGCACTCACACAGGCGTGCGTTGACTTCGACTGCGACGCCGACGCCGCCGCCTGACAATTGTGAATTGCGAGCCGCCTTGTTTGTGCACTATTTATAAACTATTTGAATTTATTTAATTTTTTCTTTTCTTTATTTCTTCTTGCTGTTGTCGTATCTTAATTAATTCTTATTTTTGCATGCTTCTATTGGAATATTTATTTAGGAATTTTTGCTCTTTGGGCTGGCTCCTCTGCCACCATAAAAACAACACGAACTATCACACTCACGCACACTAAAACGCGCGCACGCACACGCACACGCAAATATATGTATATAAAGCCTGCACTCTGCAGCCGCGCACTCAAAATACACGGCGTTTACGTTTTCGTTTTGTTTCTTTGATTTGTTGTTGTTGCTGCTGCGCTCAACGCTTTTATTGTTGTTGTTGCTGCTGCTGCTGTGTCGTTATAGTTGTGCTAATACCGAACTTGCCGTTACGCGTTCGCACGTGCGAGCTTTCTGACGACCGCCACAAAACTGTTGAAATGTATTCGCTGCGTAGCGGCAATTGCAAAGAGCGCACCGCAGACGTATCTTTTTTCGCGCGCACTCTCTCGCATTGCTCTCCCACTCGTTCGCTCTTTAAACTTGCAGATACAAAAGACAGACGGCTGGTCTCTCTGGCAAAGCACAGCCAACCACCATTTGCTCTGCAGCATTTGGCGGCCACTCTCTTCCATCTCAGAGGCGAATTTGCAAAGCCAAAAAACAATAACACAGACACATTCTTGGTTCTGTATAGAAGCTTTTAAAATGATCGTTGCATTAATTATTGAATATTGGTCAAGTTTAATGTATGACAGCGACACTGAATATTATTTGATTGATATAAAAAAAATCAATCAAACTAGCTTTAATTTGCAGAAAATAAAATATTTATAAATAAATTGCAAAAAAGGTTCTTACAACTTTCATTTTAGCCCTCGTTAAGAGTAATGTTGCTATGCAATCTAGAATGTTGCACCATGCTGCACATGCTGTCATCTCGCAGCAACATGTGTCTATACAAATAGCAACAGGGCAACTTGCGATTCATCGACAACTACAAATCGACAGAAATCGAACATGACTATCGGACGCAAAATTGAGCCACTTAAAGTTGGTTGCGCGCAAAATTGGTGCTGCCAGCTAGTGAAAAACATATAGTGTTACACTCTTCGCACACTAGTGCTCAACTCTCTGCGCTGCGAACAGCTGTTTCTTGTTTTTAGCTGCTGATTGAAATTTGGGTAAATCTCGAAGAAAATGCATGAAAAAGCATAAATTACTGAGAAATAAAATACAAAAGCAGTACTAATTGTGTTTTCCGACACTTGCAGTTAGAAGACGCAACAAAATGCCGGAGCCACGCAGCCCAATGGCCAGCTTTGTACAATCCGTGCAAAATGCTATCGATGGACCAATTACCTGGTTTCGCGGTAAATAAAAATACAAAATTATTATGCAAATTGCATTTGCAGTGAGTGCAGAAAGCAGGCAATAGAAAATACAAGCAATTGACAATTGAATACTTTTTAATATGCAATTTATGAAATTACATAATGACATAACCTCAAATTTAATGTCGGCTTTGTTTTTGTTTACATGCGAAGAGACAATTGTGGAGCCGAACCAACAGAAATCGAACTGGTATCATCAGCGCTTTCGCCGCGTGCCTACCATCGATGAGTGCTACACAGACGATGCCGTCTGTCGCTTCGAGGCGGATCAGCAATTCCGGCGCGATCGCATGGTGGACAATGAGATTTTGAATATCCTGCGGCAACGCTTCGAGGATTGCACCTTGTACGAGGCACCCGATCACATGGTCAAGTGCAAGCCGCTGATGGATCAGTACCAGCAAGCTGCCGAGAATTGGTTTATCAAGTGTAGGAATCATATCACATTGAGAGAGCTAAAGAGTGAATCTTTAATCTTTGCTCACATTTTGTCTATATCCTTGCAGATGGCGATTTGGGCGGCTATGCCAATGCCAAGACCGCTTTAATGAAGCAGAAGCATCGTTTGATCTGGGAGCGTCGCCACGGACCCGTTGGCAGCGGCATGAAGGATGACGAGCAAATACCTGCCCACTAAATAGAAATATTTCGTGCAACAATTTTCCAACACACCAAGCAAATGTTCGTGGATTTACATCAAATATACACACCTGAAAAATGTAGAAAAATTGAGGCTAATATATATATGTCGTAAATGGTGCACTTCTGGAATGCCACATGAAAATAGAATTGGTGTATATAAAAGCAAGCTGGAATGTATTTTACAAAGCCAACCCTTAAATATGCTCGCAGAGGCATGGATATCTAGCTAACACGTCTATAATACAAACTATGTAGTCCACAAAGCTTTTATCGAGCCATACATAAGTCTTTCAAACAAAAATCTGCCAAAATAGTTGCATTAGTTCTAGTTCGCGAATATTTTTGTAATTAGTCGAAACTGCTCAGAACAGCCTCTTTGATCACTCATGAGAAATAATTTAATAAAAAAATATATGCAGATAGTTCAGATATATACCCAGAGAGTAAAAAGCAGTAATCTTTTAAATTTGCACACAATATTCACTACTGTCTAATATCGAAGCAGCTAAAAGTATGCAATGGAAATTTTCCACATTCGAATTTATTTATGCCTAGTTGCACGCAATGGAATTTTACGCGCTCGCAATTTCGCCGGCAACTAAAAGTATGCAACAAAAAATTGCCATAGCAAATTTTGCAGTTGCCTTCTGCGATTTCTGTTCGCCTGGTACTTCAGCTGAAATTTTTATAAAAATCTTGCAGCGGCCGAAGCAAAATTTGAGAAAAATATTTTTTTCTTGTAACTTTAACAGCAGTTATTATGACACATTTGCATACCATATGAGAGGTTTTTTCTCCTGAAGAAATTAAACCAATTTTTAAGTTTTATAAAAATTTGTTGTTTATTGCCATCAAAGTTTATTTGTTTCTGTTTTATATAATTTATATTTTAAATAAATTACAATTTTACAACTATTTTACAAGAATATGTATAGAATATATATCAATTTCTGTTGACCTTCATAAAAGGACATTTTGGTCCCTCACACGAACGGGTGGAAATTTAAGGACGGAATTTAGAAAATTCATCGTGGCATAGAACGAAATTAATAATATATTTCCATACACTTCTTGCTTTGTTCTTGAAATCTTCGTTTATATAGTTAAGTTATGCGATCGCCGTTTATAGAGCTTAGATTCGAAATATATTCGTATTGTTCTATATAGATATATATTGTTGTATAGATATAGTAAAAGATATTTGCTAGTCAGGACAACTTAAATTAAACATGCACAATTTTTTAGACATCTAGAACTTTCGTTATCTGGTTAGCATTAATTCTAGATAGCAAATTTACTGCTTCTTGATTACAGTCTCAATATTATTCAATCTTAAACATTCCAAAATGTTCAATAAACGTTCTTGGATATGTTAAGATTAAGTACAGCGTTATGAAAGGAATATAGCTAAAGTAAGGATTGGGTTGTCTTAAAACAAAATATAGTCAAGGTTTGTTTAAGTCTTAAGAGCTGTGGCAGTATCATACGAGAGTAGGCTGAAACAATGCTGGCTCTTTCCATAAGAAATGATTAATTAACTATCAATCTTGCTATTTATGTTAAGGTCGCATCATTTTCAGACCAACCTCATAAATAAGTTAAACATATAGCAAGGATTCGGATCTTAAGGAAGCCCTTAGCCTTTAGCTCCCTCAAAATCGAAACCCTTGCGCTCAATGAAATAGTTTTAACTAGATTAATTCCTAACTTAAATTAGCTAATTGAGACGAGTGGCTTGTTCATTAAGCTCTTTTTGAGCTTGGCCAAAGCGCTGTTTGCTTCCCTTTCGCCAGGTTTTTTATCCTTGTTCCTGGGTCCAAGCGGTATCATATTGGTGTCGATCAGGCGCCTGCGGAAGTTCTTGTAGAATTGCAACACCTGCGGATTGGCCCACACCTGCTTGGCATCAAAGTCCAGAATTCGCACAGACTGCAACGATTTAGCTCTGGATAGTGCTACATAAGCCTGGCCAGCTTCGAAGACCTTGGACAGTGACATCTCCACACAATCAAGCGTCAATCCTTGACTTTTGTGTATGGAGAAGGCCCAAGCGAGCTTCAGCGGTATTTGGCGACGTGTCACCAGTCCACCTGTCGCTGTCTTAATGATCCACTTCTCCTGCCGGCATATGTACTCCTGATTGTTCTTAAAGCGCACCACGGGCAAACCCTTCTCAATGCGCACAACGACGCCGCGTGCACCGTTGACCAAACCATTGGCTATGTTGATATTCTTGAGCAGCATGACCTGAGCGTTGACTTTCAGATAGAGCTGAGCCGGCGCCTGCACCTGCTGATCCAGTTGCTTGCTCATATATGCATCCGAATCCTCTGCACGGAAGAGCACTTTTTCCCCGCTCAAGTTCTCCAGCTTCGATTCATTTATGGAGTTCGCATCGTTCGTGTGTGAGCAGAGCTGTGTGGCCAAAATCCCATTGCCTTCGATCTTCTGCTTGGACGTGGACACCAATCTCGCCGAGATGCTCTCATTCACATGTCCAATGCGCAGATGATTGAGTATTTGCACAAACTCCGGATCCGATTGGCGATGCACTTGCTTCAGCTCGTAGACGCATTGAATGCAACTCTCCCAGGCGCTCGACTGGAAGCAGAAGCGTTGCACACCTGTCTCCCCTTTGATTACAGGTGGCAGCTGCAAGAAATCTCCACAAAGTATGAGCTGAATGCCACCAAAGGGTCGCTCGTTGCGGCGCACATGACGAGCAACAGCCTCGATTTTCTGCAAGAATTAAGGATTCAAATATATCAAATCTAATGCAAAATTATGTTTGTCAGAAATCAATGGAAAATGGAATTGCAAAGAATGTGTTCTGCATGCATAAAGTATAATTAGTTACATATATTTAGCATAACTCACCTCGAAATACTGTCCATCCACCATGGAGATCTCGTCTATGATCAGTCGCTTGCATTTGCGCCAGGTTTGCGCTGCTGCAGGACGAGACGCCAACTCAATGCAGCGTTGCAAGGTGCCATCGCCGCCAGCTATGCCAGCAAAGGCGTGCAGCGTGGTACCACCTATGAGGCAAGCGGCCACGCCTGTTGATGCAGTGGCCACGGTGCCATCTGGCGGCAGCGCCGAGATGATCTTGCGTAGCAGAAAACTTTTTCCCGTGCCCGCTGAGCCGGTGAAGAAAACGTTCTTGCCCGAGGTGCAAGCGCGCAGCACTTCCATTTGCTCGGCGCTGAGACGTAGCGAATCCTCCGACTCCGTGTTGTTGGCCAGAGGTGAGGGCTGATACAGTTTTTTGGCAGCTGGCACACCACTCTTGTCCTCCTTCAGCTCGTCGTAGCGTCGCTTCTTGGTGGCCTGGGGCGAGGGCGTCGTCGTGCTGCCACGCGTTATAAGCCCCGCCTTTTTGCGCGCCAAAACCATTTCGGCGGTGGTCACTGGGGAGATCTCCTCAAAGGTGCTGGGCCGTGAGCTCAGCATATGCTCGCGCAGCTTCTTTTGCATGGCTGCGTCGTCCTGTGGCGTCGTCTCGCCGTTCATTTTGATGAAAATCGTGCGCAGGAAGAGCATCAAGGTGCCGGGAGGCGCATTCGACAGATAAATAGCACACTTCTCCGCCTTGAAGTTGAACGTCGCCTTGCCCTCGGCCATGAATTTCTTGTGCACCATTATGTCCTTTAGCTTAAACTTGAGCGGCTTCAGCTTCTCGGGCGTCACTTCAACAAACATTTCGCGCAAATCGTTGCGCACCAGACGCAACGTCGCTGTGCGGTAGGCCAGCTTACGGCCCGTTATGCCCACCGCATTCGTCCAGTGTATGTTCACCGCGCATGTTAACACGGCATCGTTCAGATCCATTACTTATTTCTTTTAAAATATTTTATTTAAACGAAATTTTTACAAATCCCAGCGCAAAGCAAAAGAGTGTGCACACCTCCCGCCAAAAAAAATTAACTACCGATTATGCGATCGATGTGTATGCTATGCCACGCTGTGTTATCGATAGAATCGCTACATTGTTCGTTTATAGCACTAGATGGCGCTAGCAGCAGCCCGCTTTGCTTATTTTAAATTAATTTTATTAGGCATAAAAAGTATTTCAGAATTTTAAATGCAACTTATGTATTTAATGCATTATATATCAGTTGGTAATGAAGCACGTTATTCACCACAATTTTTTGAACTTGTTTCTCTTTCCTCTTCATTCGTAACAAAGAATATTTTGTTACACATATGTACATATTTCATCTCTATATCTTATCTTCTTACAAATGAGCCGATCGAAAGAGAAAATCGAATTCATGTCAAACACAAATATTTCTTAATACTACGACGTAATTAAAAATAATGCATTTATCATTTAGGAACAGTTAACATTCAGTTAAGCATCTTATGTAAAGCGTTGAAGTACTGCTGCCTGGCTTAGACTCGCGCAAACAATATGCGATAAGGGGTCTGAGCGGCGATTACTTTTTGCACAATTGAAATACAAATGGTAATGTGATTAATGTAAGATCTGCTAGCTGATTAATTAAGGTATAGGTCTAGTGTCACAAATATGCAATACAAGTAAGTAGAATGCAAATGAGTCAATAGGGCGTATTGCTTGTGTGAATAACAGCATCGCATCAGATGTAGGAAAATACATTTTTTACCATATGTTTGAATACATACAGTCCAACAAAACCAAAAATTTTCAACATTTCATGCATCCGTACTTTAATCACTTTAGTTTAAACAGGAAATGGAGCAACAATTATAATTCTTTTCATTAAACTTTCATTAAGTTTAGCTCTAAGTGAATATTGAAAAGAACGTAAAGGAAGCTTAAACAATAAAGAAAAAGAATTACTATTATTTATTTACTTTTTTTGTCAGACATCGTCATCGATTCTAGGAAGGCAATAAAACAGTTCATCCAATAAGTTCATGAAACTCGCCTGAAAAGAAAAAAAAAAAAAAAAATTTTTTAAAAGTATAAGAGAAAAAGAAAAAACAAGAAAAGAGAAAAAGAGAAAAAGTTCATTGATCGTTTCGAAGGTTTCAACATCGAGATGCGAAAATTTCCATAGTTTCTTTAGCATTTTACTTTTGCTTTTGTTTTTACAAATTTTCGAATGCATTATTGATCTATGCAAAGATGAAAGCGAGATAGAAAAATAAAGAATATAGTTTTATTTAATTTTTTATATTCGTTTATATACGATACCAACGGGTTTACTGGGCAGCTGTGCAAGGTTTGTCTGTCTTACGTCAAGCTGGATGTGAATTGAATTTGAGATGAATATACATAAAGATTAATATTTAAGATTAATGAAAATATTAAAACTACACTCACTTGGGGCGTGGTTAATCAAGAATTATTTCTCCTCCTCTTCCTCCCCTCAGATTGAAATATAAAGATTATACATACATATATGCAAAGTTTGAACTTGTTATTTCGATGCACTTCAAATTATTTTATAACAATTCTTTAGAAAAATATGTACATCAGTTTTGAGTTATCTCAACTTTGGGCTATTGAACTGCATCTGAAATTATGAGCTCGTCATTGCGCAGATTATTTTCAATTAAATTGGCGCAATTTGAAAAGGAGAGAAAAAAAAAAATACGTGCCATGCAGTCTGAATGCGGCGTTAAGCCTCGATTAGATCGTTTCACTTGGCGCCGAAATTCGAAAGCTCCGCTGATAACCAGAACTGATTTATAGGCCTATTGCATTGTGTATATTTTTCGGGACTCTTGTTTACGATATTTTTCCTATTTGGTTTTATTTCTACCTTTGTTTTTCTTACTTCGCATAAACAAAGTCAACTGATTCGGTTTGTTGTTTTCAAAATTAAATACACATTCAAAATATAAGCAAATGCAGATGTTTTTTCTGGTTTCTAGACGTTTGTATATTTATATCGCATGAATATGCATATATGTCTGTATATATAAATATGTATGTATTTAAGCACATTTATTTTTCTGGGTCATCGACGTTGGTAGAGAGCAGAGAAACAGCATTTTCGTATACCCTATATTTGAAGCATAGTTAAAGCCATTTATATGAGCTAATCCATATTTTCAATTTACTTGTTCGCTTATTCTTATTTTTCTAAATAATTTTTTCGTAACATAAAATATTTTGAAATATGCAAAAACAAAAAATAATAATAATTTATTATGATTATCAATCCCAAAGTATTTTAAAATTGTTAGCGAAAAATATGAAAAAGTCATTTACTTTATAAATATTATCTGACAATAGTCTAATATAGATTCATATTCATATTTGTTGTTTACAATTCTTATCAGAGTTTCGGCTGAAAAAATACCATTATGACAAATGTGACTGGAATGAATAGACCAGACACACAAACATAAATGTTAAATTTCATCTAAATTGATAAGTTGAAGTGCAGTCTGAATGATAGAGTAACTGGAATCAGAAAATAAATAAGAAATTAAGGCAAAAAGAAAATGTCTACAAAAATAACGTTAAAGAAAAGCCCATATCATAAATAATAATTGTTATTATTGGGTAATGTTGGGTATTATTGAGTAAATCATTAATAACGCCAAAAGCTACTTAATATAGGGTACACAAAATTCTATCATACCCGACACTTGTTGCTGCTCAGATGCCTCTCAAACGCACTCGACCCTAGGCTAAGGCGAGAGCTCGCTCGCGCTTCATTCATGAGAAACTATCATTGAATAGAAATAGCTAAATTAAGATGCTAATTCTGTACACATACACATGTATAAATATATATGTACGAATATATACTAATATATATGTATATATTCGTGTGTTTGTCTAGATTGTACTTAAGAGAGCTGCTGAAATGACATCGCGCAATTTCATCAGCCATACCGAATTTTGGCGACAACAAAATAAACACATTTCGTATGTCTATGGCGTGGCTACGAGGGATTAGCCTAAACACATCCTACCTGTGGGCGCGACGCACGACGCAATTTTCCTTAGCTACTGCGCAGGTACAAACAAACTGAGAAACTCGAAAAACTCGTTGAGCCACAAGGGTTGATAAGGCGCAAGAGAGAACGACTTATGCTCGCAATAAGTAAAAGGGAGAGTATGCGATATTCTGACATTGGAGAGAAAGAGAGGCCACTATAATCTGTTGTAGGCCCACACCCGCACGTAAGGCGGTTTTTTGTCAGTTATGCTGGGGTCTACGTGCGGGATGACACGGCAAGTTTTGTCGTTCTCATTCTATGTAATGCGTTTATCGCCTGAATTTTTTGGGGGTCAACTTTCAGGCATAGATATGGTTGGATAGAACTGCCCCGTAAAGAGCAACGAATGAGGTTAATTGCACAGGTGCAGAAAACTGTGGGGCGGGGGAAAAAAAATATTCAAAATTTTCCTCAGCTATGTTTAGAACGAGGTCAGCTGGGAAAGTGAGTGCGTGCTTTGCCACAGATATGTCCGATGAGAACATAAATAAGAGCACGTGGATTAAGCATTAACCTTGTGCATGATCGTGGGAGGCGAATGTGGCCCACATTATAGCCGAGGTCCTACACGTGGCGCCATTACATGATCTCTCCCTACCTATGGCTAATGGCCAAAATGGCAAACTACGTCGAATTCATTGGCACAATATTTACATGCTTCTGTCTAAAAATGTCGTCAATGGCGCCCCCGCAAACTGTTGTTGTTGTTGTTATGTTGTTTTTCGCCGGCTCGTGCCTCCGAATTTAATTGTTATATTACCTTTAATACGTCAGCCAATTATACCGGCAACGTGTCTTTATGCAAAGTAGTTACGTATGCATTTTCATGCTCTTTTTTAACGTGAGTCATGGCGACGATATCGATATTGGCTATTTCAAAGACGAGTTTTTTCTTATGTATCTCCACATTTCTACAGTCATACATAACTCTTGACCAATAAATACTCATAAACAAACAGCAATGATAAACAGATTAGAACCGGTCAGCACACCTCCGTTCGATCAAGGCTGCTTAACCGAATCGAACAGTCTGGTCTGAATTGGCAAGATATAGAATTAAACAAAAAAAAACAATAACAACTGAACGGTATATGCAAAAGAATAACAACAACCACATGCGACCTGTACTACGCAGAAATTTTGTAGAAAACAAAACGGGCAAAAAACAACAAAAGCAGAAACAGAAGCAGAAGCAAATATCAGCAGACGGCTATCCCGTTCCCGTAGTGAGAGTGCGAGAAGAGAGCAGAAGCAGAGAGAGAGCGCACAACGTGCACTGTGTATATGTGTAATCGTGTGCGAGTGTGTGAGTTTGTTTTGTTTGCGCGCTAGCTGTGTGGAAAGAGGAAGCGCAAGCAGTATAAATACAGCGCCCATTGCTGTTTGGTGTCAATTGGACTCGCGAAGCGAACCAAAGACGTAGTACGGAGAACATAGAGTGAAAGACGAAGCTAGCAACAGCTGTAAAGCTACAACGCAATTTCGTGTAAACAAACAAAAGTCGTTCGATTACGATTTACAAGTGCAACTGTAATAAAATAACGGAAAGTTTTTAAACAATAAAAACATGTCTGCATCACCTACTGCTCGTCAAGCCATTTCTCATGCGCTGCCCATGGCCATGACAAAGACCAAGAAGGTCATCATATCAGATCCCATCCAGATGCCAGAGGTCTACTCATCTACGCCCGGTGGCACCCTCTACTCCACTACACCTGGCGGTAAGTTGATGAAATATTTCGGTTTTTTTGAATCAGCTGAAGAATTGTGATAAGAGAGTATCACCCTCTGTCCGATCACTCGCACATGTCCGTGACTCATGGGAACTTCTGTGAGCTCGTGCTGCTGTCTTATCGCCTGTCTGATGCAAGTCTCGTTTGAATGTCGCATAATGGCTCACTTTGTACTTTGTTTATTGCAGGCACTAAGCTGATCTATGAACGTGCTTTCATGAAGAATCTGCGTGGCTCTCCTCTGAGTCAAACTCCGCCCAGCAACATCCCCAGCTGCCTGATGCGCGGCACTCCTCGCACTCCCTTCCGCAAGTGTGTGCCCGTGCCCACCGACCTGGTCAAGAAAACTCAATCGCTGAAAATTGAGGAACAAGAACAGTTCCAACTGGAGCTGTAAACCGTCTCCATATGGAGCCACCTGATTCCAAGCAGCAACTGCCAAAATTCATGTTTCTATCAGTTAGCCACATTCACCTAGCTCGTATTACCTCACTAGATCAATGATCTGCTATAGTGTTAGCTCTCATCACGTATATCTAAGTTCTTCGTTTAATTCTCAGTCATATTGATTGAATTTGTTTACGTAATATATTTAATAACTGTAGTCACTAAGCAATATAAAAATAAACATTTTAAATTATTGAAATCAAAGAATGATTTATATTTCTTTTATCAGTTGGTGAAACCTTGAGGCACTTGGCTCATAAGCTGACTAATCAAGTTATCTATAAGCCACTTGAGTACTTCTTATTTCACCTTGATGCTAATATACCAGCGCTTTGTGCACATATGTACATATATTCATATATATATTATTGAATATATATATCACATTTTATTGGGGGTTTGTTGAACTTTCTTTCGATATTACCGGCCGGCATAAGATGTAGAGAAACTACTGCGCAGTTTATAGCCAGTTTCTCGGATCCAGTCACATGTGACCAAAATGCATAAAAACAGACGATGACAACATGTTTAGAGGAAATGTCAAATGACGATCTATATATAATCTTTATATCTTCCAGAGTAGAAATATGTATATCTGACTGAAATCAATTCAGTTTATTTAGTACTATTTTGTAGTGAAAATAATATAAAACTCTGAAAGATATGAGAATTCAAAATCAGCATCATAGATCAGTCGCACATTCATGTAGACAGGCGTGTAGTGCTCGCCATATGCCACACGCCACATCTCTTATCTGCTATCTATTAGAAACTTAAATTTATCTGATATGTATTAAGAATCTAAATTTATATGCTAGATAAGATATGTTTTTAATGTAATTTCTTCCGAATATCTGAAATGTGATAAAACGTGGCGAGGCTAGAAATACAGACCTGCAATTACATCAATATATGATATATAGATCAAAAGCTCAATTTGAAGATGCTATACATATATGTAGAAGATATATCATGGCAATCAGTGTACATACATACATACATGTGTATATAGTTTATAGTGCACCTATGTATGTATGTATATGTATACATACATGTATATTATCTTTGATGTGTATAAAGTTGCTTAAACATTTTGTTAATTCAATTATAGGATCTATAAAATATTTTGCACCTAATTAGATATGCGTACATACTATATACATACATAACATATCTGTCTTCGCGAACTTTCGAGGAAGTATCTGTACTATAAAATATGCTTAAGAGGTCTATGATATATAATAAATACATACAGGTGTATAAAAATAATTACAGGATATAACTTTACATAATTGTATATCTTTGTAGACAGCAAAAAATATTTTAAAAACTTTTTTTTAACGAATTCAATCAAAAATTTCGTTTGCAAAAAGATATACTGCATATGCATTTTGGATATTCTGAAATTTCTCATCCTACTCTAATAATCGCATAAAAATAATTAATAACTTCAGCTTTCGCAATTTGTTTGTCTGTAAAACAATTAAGCAAACCTCATTCACTTTGCTAAACAGCCTAATTAAATCCCAATAAAAGAACAGCATTTAAATTATTATGCAAGAAATTGTAAACAAAAGACCAACAACACCGGCTAATGGCTAACATAACAGTAAACAGCAAAGAATGTGTAAACAAAGTATCGCATAGATAAAGATTGTTCGCGAGAAGCCTAAGCACCTAACCAAGATATGTTTTCAAACGTCCTTTGAAAAACAGACCACAAAACTAAGCACTTTCGTTGTACAAAACAAGCAACAACAACAAAATATTTCCAACTAAATTCATTCAACACGCGCTAGCACGCTTGAGCAAGTAGAACACAGCATAACAGAAAGAGCAAGCAGAGCGGGACAGCCAGAATGAGAGAGCGTAAGCGTGCGAGAGTAGAAAGAGTAGCAAGAGAGAGCGGTGAGCGCTCGCGCAATGACGTTCAATGGAACGTGTGTTTGCCGCTGTTTCTCTGCTTTGTTTACGTGCGATACGATTGAAAGGCGAAGAGCGCACAGTATAAATAGCACCCCACATCAAAGTCTGCTGTCAATTGGACTCGCAAAGCGAACTAGGAACGTAGGAGAAAGGGATAGCAACAGCTAGAAAGCTGCAACGCAATTTCTTGTAAACAAACAAAAATCGTTCGATTACGATTTACAACCGTTATTACTACAAACTAAAAGTTTAAAAAACAATAAGATAAAAATGTCTGCATCACCTACTGCTCGTCAAGCCATATCTCATGCGGAGCCCATGGCGATGACAAAGACCAAGAAGATCGTCATATCAGACCCCATCCAGATGCCAGAGGTCTATTCATCTACGCCCGGTGGCACCCTCTACTCCACTACACCTGGCGGTAAGTTGATGAAATATTTCAGTTTTTTTGAATCAGCTGAAGAATTGTGATAAGAGAGTATCACCCTCAGTCTGATCACTCGCACACGTCCGTGACTCATGAGAATTTCTATGAGCCTTATCACCTGTACTGGACGAGTCTGATGCAAGTCTCATTTTAATGTCGCCTAATAGTTCACTCTGGTCTTTTTTTCTTGCAGGCACTAAGCTGATCTATGAACGTACTTTCATGAAGAATCTGCGTAGCTCTCCTCTGAGTCAAACTCCGCCCAGCAACATCCCCAGCTGCCTGATGCGCGGCACTCCTCGAACTCCCTTCCGCAAGTGTGTGCCCGTGCCCACCGACCTGGTCAAGAAAACTCAATCGCTGAAAATTGAGGAACAAGAACAGTTCCAACTGGACTTGTAAATGGAGTCTACTAACCCTACTAACCCTATTCCAAGTAACAACTGCCAAAACTCATTATTAGTTAACAACCTTTAGTCCCTACCTTTACCAACTAATTAATACTGATATTTAGTTTCCACTCAGCTGTTTGTCTAGATATACATACATACATAGTTGTTTGTTGTTATTTTTTAAGTCACATTGACTAAATATTTATAGTTCTAGTTGTTAAGAATCAAATGCAATAAACATTAAATAATATAGTAACGATTGATTTTGATTATTTTATCAGTTGTTGAACCTTGAAAGGATTTTCAATTAATCGACTCCGTCAATGATAAGAAATGTTTGTTGCGAATTCTTGCGATTCACCTTGAGGTATTTTTTGTGAATCTATTATTTGGGGTTTGTTGAACTGCTGGAAATACCAAATGCCGGCCGGCACATGTTGGCGGAGGCGCCGCCTATTATTTAAACTGTAAACAAAAACAATAACAAGAAACACGAACAACAAGTTTAGCTGCCCCTCTCAAACTATGCGCGTGTCAGAGGCTCATAACCCACATTGTGTCTATGCCAACAGACTTAGGCACACATAAGCATACATATACACATACATACTTAAATATATAAACACACACACACACACGCTTAAGCTACCAGCAGCCCGGCAAAAAATAGATTTTTAAACAACTGCGCAGTTAGCGCAATTCGCCCCCTCAGCATTCGCCGCAGCACGCATTTTGTTGTTGGCGGCGAGGCGCTTGGGATTTAAACAACAACAAACCAACGCCTCGTGTATTGCGCATACAATTTTATTCAAACAGAGTGATATCAACTATTTGCTTAACAATGAGCACATGCACATGTATAAGCTCATAAATAACCACAAGCATATGTACACACATACATGCGTGCATGTGTGTACTCTATGTTTGCTGCAAACGTTTGGCATGCTGTATTTGTTTTTGCTGCTTGCTTGCTTTGACTGTGCAGCCCTGGCTATTGGCGGGATTTAACTCGTGGCATACTTTTAAGCGCGATATTTTTATTTTACATGTTGGACATTGTAATTCTTGTTTGTTAGTCATAAGATATTTATAAAAATAGTTTATTTAACACGCGCTTACATTACTTTTTCCTATTTGAAAGTACTAGTTTTCGTGCCAATCAGACTTTCAAAGCTCAACTACCGCGTATAAAATTATAGATATGCACATGTTCATATCATATACATACATACATGTATACATAAATAAATATATGTATGTACATGTTGCGTAAAAATAAATTAAGTGTATATACGAGTGCTAGTGTACTAGTATACATGCATAAATCATAAAGCTATTCGAATTAAAATTTTATGTTCTACATTTTCATATCAGAGTTTTATTGGGGAAATTTAATTACTGTTGACTTTTCATCAGCGCGAATTTAGTGGGATTAGTGGAATTTATGACAATTGTAGTTAAGGAATTTTGTGGTTAATTGGTTGATACAAATAGGCACTAGAAGCATGATCAATTGGCAATAAAAGGTACGAACTAAATTTACTGTAGACTAGGGATTTATAGCTTGTCAAGGACTCTTAATGTTATTTCATTAAAGACTAAAAGTCGTTAAGTTCTTGAGCTAAATTGCTTCTTAAAATAAATTGAATGTTAATTAGCTACGCGAATGAAGAATCGAGCTAGGCAATTTTTGTGCAAATATCCTCAAAAGCAAATATGATACTTGTATATTTAATGTCCACTCATACCAGGGAAATTTAGTACGTAAATGTACTAAAAACTAAACACCGCTTAAATTGATTACAAATTTGCGTACATTCACCAAAATTTACGGCTTTCAGCTAATGAAATGTGCAACCATATAAATTGTAATCAAATCATACGATAAATTACAACTTTATTGCACAATAGCTCATATTCCTTTTCACTTTTCTGTATAAAAATAAACTTACGCAAGTCCACGGTTCCAGCAGGCAGAGAAATTGACGCCGTCCGAATTGTTTTATCACGGACATTCCTTTGGATTTATAAAAATTATTATATTTTTGATGTTGGACCACGTCGTATCATGAGCTGATCTCGTGCGCCCGTTTGCTGCCAAACCAAACCGTTTGCCATTCGCTGTGTGGAGTGAGCCGCGTGATTTCCACTGTATTCCCTGAGTTCGGGTCGCGTTTCAACCAGCTCAGCAGAAAAGCTTTCGGGGCGAACGCTTCCATTGAAAGCAGAAACCCAACCAAAAGTAAAATCAACTCTTCTTTTTGTTTTCTTCAACATCATCGTCAATATATATATATGTATATGCATATACATCTATATATATATTGTTTTTCTTTTACTTGTTTCATTTTATTTTCACTTTTTGTTATTTACGAACATTGTTTTTCTTGCTGTTTGCTTTTTAGACACAAAATACAAATAGATACAAATATTTTTAATTTTTCTCAGTTTTTCTTTCAATTCTTTAAAATCTACTACAAAAAAACACTTTGTTTTTTGAACCAATTTGTGGCAGGTTAGCGCTTAAGAACTACAACATATAGCATATACACACATATCTAACTATATATATATATTATATATATATATTTCATATAAAAAATATAACAAATTTGTAATTTGTTATCATATATCGATCGTCATACATATATTTAATTTTGTTTTGTTTCTCATTCATTGAAGTATGGCTGAAAAAAATTCATTAACAAAACTCAAAAAATCTGCAACTTTAGTTGTTTCTTCGCATATTTTTTTTTCTTTTTTACACACTAAATGTTTAAAACTTATAAAATACTACAAAACGTACGAGATCCAACGAAATCTCATAGCAAATAGAAAATAAAAAATATGTTTATATATATAACTAATTAGTTGATATATATAAAGTATAAACACGTGAAATTATAGATATTACAAGTTAAATATTTATATATATATATTAAATTAAGATTTACATTAACATTACAGAAATTATAAAAAAAAAAAAACATTGAGTGTTGCTGTTGTTGTTTGTGTGTTGGTGCATAAAAAGGGAAATTTTTTTAGCGAATTCTGTTTGCCCTTTGCATACTCTTTATACATTGTTCCATAATTGTTAATATTATTATTTTCTTGTTGCTCTTTCAATAAACACAAATTGCACAAAACTTATCAAATATTAAATGTTAGTTTTTTGTTAGGCCTTTTCGTAGAAGAACATATAAAAAACCTCTTAGCAGGTGGGCATATATTATTGGTTTAATTTATCAACTTAACTGAACTGAAGCTTCTTTTGTTTATTGCATATTGCAGCAGATTCCATATATGTATATATATATAAGTATGTATATATATATATAATTTTTTTTTGCTTTTTTTTTTGTCTTTTTTTATAGAGCATAAATTTTTAACAAATGTAAAAAGTTTCATTTTTGCTTTTTCTTTTTTTTTCTTTCTTGTTTTGTTTCGTTTTGCCAATTGCACTTTTGTTGCTGTTGCTGTGTGTGTGTGTGTGTGTGTGTGTGTGTAATTGTTGTTGCTTTTAAGGTATTTAGAAACACTAAGCTTAATATTGTAAAAAAATAGAAACAAACAAAAATTGTTATAGAACTACAGCTTGACCGCTGATCACTGATCGCGCATAAACGTACATATTTCGTAAATTGTACTTAATAACTAATTCAAAATCATTTAAGACTCTTTTTAACAACAAATAATTTGGTGGTCGAATTGTTTTCGTTTTGCCAGCTGTATTATCAAAATGCAGCACAAAACAATTCAAACAATTTTCAAAGTGAAGCTATATATATACATACATATCGTATATATGTGTTTTTATTTACAAAGAACTTGTATTTTAAGATGATTTTTTAACTGTTCAAATTGGCTTTTATGACTCGATAACGCGCAGCGTGCGAGCTAAAAACCAATATATATATATATATATTGATAAATATGCATATGTATATAATTATAGCTTCTTAATTTAAGTTTTATATATATGTATATAGATTGTGGCTTACGTACCAACAAAACTCACATAGCAATTGGCTTGACCTTTTTAACTTCTTTTTCTTTTATCACTTGTAATCAAGCAAAATGCAAAAACAATGACAGAAATACGTACATAGTTACATATACATATACATACGTATATATAGCATATAGTATATATGTATATATATATACAGAGATATTTGAACATCAACATGAATCACCAAATTACTTGTTTTTTCGCTTTACAGTGTGAACGACACTTTTTCTTTAAATATTATAATAGTTAAGAGAGATATACATATTTGGGGGGAAGGGGCGTTGCTGCAGGTCTGGATATCTATGAGAGTTACCTAGCCATTGGCCATTGTGTATGTCTGTGAGTAGGAGATTGGGTACTCGTATGTGTGTGTGTGTGCGGACATGTATGTGAGGGTATGTGTGTGAGAGAGATTGTGTGCGTGTTTGCCTATTGCGATGTACTAAAATTTGATGGCGATATGGAAGCTGGCGGTGTTTCCGTCTCAATACTAAATGCTGCATCAATTGAATCATGGCCACGATGTTCCCTGGATCTGGTTGTGGGTATTGGTGCGCTGCTTGCCGTCGCTTGTGGTGGCAGCGGCGGTGGCATCAGAGCCGCCTCTTGGGCCAAGCGCTCCTGCTCCTGCTCCAACTCCAGCTCCTCCTGCAGCTGCTCCATTAGCTGCTGCTTGTTCTGCAACCAATATCGCACGGGTATGCGCAACACAGTGGTCAGCTTGTCATTGTGCTCCTCCAGCGAGTTGGTGGCATAGTGGTCGACCAGCTTCTTTAGCGTGGGATAGATGTTGTACGGCGCCGCAAAGCCCAGCCCGCTCTCCGTCTCATAGATAATACAGTGATGTATAACCGATTTGCAGACTATGGATAGCGCATAGTGGCCCGCGTCTCGAGCTCGTATCAGGAATGTGCCCGTGGGCGCTCCACTGAGCATCTCCTCGGCATCCTGTCGCTTGGCTTCCTTGATCAGCCACAGTGCCTCGTTGCGATGCGGCTGATTCGAGGCCTTCTCATAGTTCTGCTGCAGCTCGTCGAAGCCCTTCTCCAATATAACATTCAAATCGTCGTCGGTTAGACCAAAACCTTTCAGGCGCCTGTAATATTGAAACAACGACATCATCTTTAGCAACGAATTAACCAACGAGACCAACAGTCTACTTCGATATAAATCAAAGAATATTATATTTGAGTTTTGTACATACAAATATAATAGATATTTATATTGATTCTTATCAGAAACTGCTCGTATGATGTCATCGGTCTCTACCCATAATACATACAATTAAATTGTATTAAACATAAGACAAAGCCAGCTCAAATTGCCTAATGGACATTGGTCTTATCGTCTACATGTTCATATACATGATATATATATTTATATATGATGTATATATATATATATATATACACCTATAACTGGCGAAAGTTGTGCGCGATTGACTTAATGATTAGTAATACAAATTAAGTGCGTCGTTTAGATTTAGTCTTATTATGAAATACCTTGTGCATATGCAGACCATATACATACAATCAATATAAATAAGTAATAGGTATTACCTCTAAACTAGTTACAAATATTTTAATTAAGCATACGGAAAGGTATTTCTTCTAATTTCATGTAAATATCCTAAAATTTCCGAGATTCTTAATTATAATGTAAATCTTATACTACGCACTTCTTAGTTAACTAAGAAAATATATATTAAAACGACTTCTCATGGAATTGCAAAAAAAAAAAGACAAGCTGAAATTAAAATGTTCACATATTCAACTTTCTTAGTGTGGAAAGTAAATCACCTGATCAATCAGCTAATCGATTGCGAAACCGTCACCATTGCAGTGTTATGCAACAATACTCCTTATAAAATTGCTCATTCCCACAATTAAAATAAATAAGCAGCTTTCCTTAATTAATGATAGTTTATACAGGAAAATTTAAGTACTGCGAAGGACTGTTAGTTTAAGTATTCACTTAAGGAAGGGGTGCGAAATGGAAATATTTAGCTAATTGATAGCTAATAGATTTTTATTTTTATTTCTTTTTTCAATATTAATGTGAAAATTCAACTTCAGCATACTATATACTACATACAGATAGTATAAGCATATGATAGAATTATATATATACATATATCTATTCCTATTTCAGCTGTTATCTTAAATTTCATATCCGGGTTTGCAATAATTTCTATACGATTTTTGATTATGAAACATTCGTACTCTCATCACATTTCCTACAAATAAATATATATACATAGTATAGGTAAGATTATTAACTTTTCTAGCGGAAATATGGCTAATTTCTGATAATTCTTCTATAGCAACAGCCATTATGTCTTTGCATGTGGTTTTCATATTTCGGTGCTAGTGAACTTGACGAATAAAATTGTAGTGAATATGCGTTTTCATATTTTGTTGCTTTATTGCTTAAAGAACAAAAAACTAAAAATAAAAGCTTGTTCACAAATTTAGAATACTTTATAAATAAAATTTAAATGAATTTTTAAAAGTGAACAAACATGTCAGAACAATTTTATTTTAAAAGGATCACCCAAACTGTTCGACGACCTTCCCAAATGTCTCTTATCTGGTCTTAGTGCGTGATGTGATGATAGCGAATTGCTGTTTGTCATCTCAACGTATGACCTACGCCTCTATACAGGGAATTGTGACGCGAATGAAATGAAGAATTTCGAATTCCAGAGAGACAGAGACACAAAGAGAGAGAGAGAGAGAGTGGGACACATACCCCTCGTAGAACAATACTTTCGGTATACCATAGTGTATAGAGAACAAGGCAAACTACATGCTTACTCGCATGTATGCCAGTTCAGAGATTTCGCTTCTTTCTAATCTAAACCAAAATAGAGACATTCAACAAAGTAAAGGTTTGCGAATATATATTATATATGTACATACATATATATGTGTGTACATATATAAGCTAGGGGAAAAAGCGAAAAAGAACAACAACATTTTAAGTATTTGGCAAACAAAAAATGCTGGTCAGCCGAAGATAACGTTATAGTGCCTTATCTGCTACAATGCGCAACAAGCCAATAGAGACAGACAACTAGAGGGGCATATATATGTATATAGAGTCGAATTATAGACGAACTATAGCCGCCTTTCCGCAACAATTAGCAATGACAAAAGCCTTCAGGGAGAGAGAGAGAGAGAGAGGGTGAGAAATCATATATTTAGTTGCTAAGCGCTTTGTTCCTTCAGATAAGTAGTGCGATATATGAGCCCTAGTTACTAGACTACAAAAATACATTCAAGAAAAGCTTGTAAGACTCGTCTATATAAGATAAGAGACAGATGTTTAGGTAGTACTGGAAATAATGCTCAGTTTCACATATAAGAGATAATGTATGAACAGAGAAAAAAAGAAATCTATTATCTTTGGTAATAAGTAAAGTTTATTTGAGGCTTTACGATAGACATCTATATATAAAGATAAATCTATATATAAGTATTTATGGGGAGACCATAAAAAAAAAATAAAAGATTTACAATCTTTTATAACGAGGCATAAAAGTTATAATATATCTAGCTTTTGTCGAAATTTTAACTTTTTTTTCTCTGATATGTGAAGAGATATTTCGTATTGCCAACCTCTAGAAGTTTGTGTAAGTTATAAAGGTCAACTGATCATATTATTATTGATAGAACAATCCCATCTCATAAGGTCTATTCGATATGCATATATAGACACATACATGGCGTTACTATTGTGCAGTATTTCAAAAGTTCTTGTAGAATATAATACGATTTAATGGATTTCATTTAAAGCATGAACGTAACTAATTCCTAATTTAATGTTTCTATAAGCTATACCTAGATGGAATTTGCCAATCGAATAGTCTAAATACTAGCTAACGTCGTTTCTCTTTTCTGATTGGGAATATGTACCTAAATACGGCTTTCACATAAAAATATAGGAATTCTATTAATATCTAGGGATCAGTTGACTAAGCTGACTCTTCTGGTTGTATTTGTATATATGCTTGTATATATCTATAAACCCCCCGGCAAGATTTTCTTTTCATTTAGCAGTAAATATATAATTCCGAAGCAGATAAGGAACAGATGTGTCGTAAGACTGATAAAACGTAAGCTTAGTGGGTATTTTTGGTTCTACACAAAAGAAATAAAATAATAATAGAAAAAAAAAAAAAAAGATTTAATCTACGCGTTGATAAAAGCGTAGACAAACTGTTGCTAAAATATATATATATATGTGGAGTTGAGTCAAAGTTCTAATATGGTTCAAGGTTTCACTAATTACCGTTATCATCATTATCATCAACGTCATAATAAGCATTATCATTACTACCATCGATGACGAATCTGAAGTTTGATTAGCACAACGACTGACATAAGTTTAACGTAAAGCTTATGATTAAGCTAGAGCTGAGCTTTAAGGCAGACATTCAGATGTGCTTGATATATATAGATAGCCTTATTATAGATTACTGCATGAACGATATAAAATATTTTTGTCTCTGATTAATTCACTTGGCGTACAATATAAACATTTTTTCTTAGAAATTTTGTAATACTTTCAACGGAAAGCTTTGAATTATTTGATATGAATTGAATATATATAGAAAACATATACATGTATTTATTATATATATTTAGATACATCCGTGGATAGAAATACGCTTAGCTCCAGAAAGTCTGTCAAATACGAGCACTATATATACATTTATATAATTGTCCCAATATTTACCTGTTCATATAGATATACAAACTATGCGTTAAATGCTTAAATCTTGCTATCAAGAATGTTTACGATAAAAATAGAAAATGTTTTCTATTTTAATATTTGTTTCGGGATATTGAAGTACAGCAAACATATTCCAACACTATTTTCTATGATTCCATATAATAAATGTTCTGATAAAATGGTATAAAATATGTGCAAAAATGGTAATATATGATAGTATGATATGTATATATAGATAGATATATAACTTAAGCAGCATTCCCAACACTTTGTGGATAGATATTCTATGGAATATTCAAAAATTGATTCCAATGGTAATCCTCTCAAGATGAGTACATAGCTAAAGCAGAGAAGTCTGCCTAAAAGCTATTCAATGAAGCTTTCACTTTCACATATTCATACTCGTATATCGAATTCGTCTATAGAATCCAATTTGTCACATAACGAATTTAGAGAATAGTTTTTTTCTGATATATTCAAGAGTGTTAACGATAAAAGAATTCCTTGTTTCAAAAAGTAAATCCTGCCCTAGCTTAGGATAAATATAAATCAGAGTTCTACCATTGTACACTTCTATTTTGAATATCGCATATCTATCGTTTATCATATATATCGTATTTAGACAATGCATTCATTGTCTTGTTACCTGCCTCAATTGCTTGGGCAAGCAGCTTATCGAGCATTGTCATTGGCTTTATGGACGAACATATCTTGCAGTTGCCAGCCAAAGGGGGCAGGGCAACAGGACGGAGTGGTTGGGGGCGATAACAAATGCTCGATGTATACTATATAGCGTATTATATATTGCATACGGGTTGCACGTAGCCCAGTCAGCGTGGCGAATTTGCAAGCCGAAACCAGACGAGCGCCGAGTTAAATTTTCTATTATTATCGGTCAAAAACGGCAGGGCAGGGCAGGGCAGGGCAAGGCAAGGCAAAGGCAAAGGCAAAGGAAACGGCAAAACTCAAAGTCAAATGCAGCTCCAAACAGAACAGCTGAAGAAGAAGAAGACAGTAAAATGGCCAACAAGCGAGCCGCGTGAAAAATGAGCCAGAACCCAGAGGCATTAAAATTCCTTGTCTGGCATAAAATGCATTGGACAAATATAATATGGAAATATATATATTTATACAGTATATATGCATATATATATATATATGTATATATATATATAGCTGTTGAGCATGTAATGAACGAGTGGTTGAGCGACTGACTAAACCTCTTGGCTCGTTCAGCTGCAGTTATTTCTTTTTTATTTTGTCTATTTCGCTGACGCAGTAGTATGATATAGATATACATATGTATATGAATATTTGTCTGATGTTGGTATTATTATATTATATGTATATATCTGTACGTATATGACGTCAGCTATGTGCACTTACTCAATGTGTTTGTCCTTGCATAATTGCAATTCCTGTAGCTCCGGCTTGCTGGCATTTATTTGACGTTCGAGCAACTGTTCCTCCTCTTTGCGCATCTTAATTTCCTGATTGAGACGTTCCATTTTTGCATGCATCACCTTCAGGTGTGTGTTCATCCTTAGCAAATTTTCACGCATATGCTGTTCCACCTCTTGCCGCGAACATTGCGCGCCGCCTGCTCCACCGGCGCCTGTTCCAATGCCCGTTGCATTTACAGGTGGTTTATTCATAAACGATTCTATCGATGCGATTTGACTGCGAAACATATTTTCCGCATTGCCAAAAACGCTCTGATGCAGCTTCTTCTCGGCTAACTCTTCGCGTATGGCATTAAATGATTTCTTCTTTTGATCGAGCGCCTGCTCCTGTTGCAACAGCAATTGAGAGCAGCGTACAAATGCATCGCATAATAAGCGTAAATCGCCTTGAGGCTGTGAATCTTCATAGAAGGGACAAACGATTGGATTACTGAGCGTTATATCCAACGTTTTGTTGTACATTTTCAGTGAATTGGTCATATAATGATTGATCATTTCAACTACAGAGCTGAATTGAAATTTCTCAACAAAACCATAATTGTCATTGATTTGGCAAATTTTAATAAGCTTCTCGTTGCCATCCTTCATCAAAGTCAGCGTATATTCGCCCTTCTGCAATTTCATTAATTATATTTTTATTAATATTTTTTTAATATAGTAACGTGCACATTTGTATTTATAAGCTACCTTTGCTTGCGCATCGCGCACTAGAAAACTTCCATCCGGTTGGCCAAATAATTTGTTTTTTGCCTGCTCGCGCGATATGCTGCCCCAATACCAGGGAGCCGAGCGCAGTTCATCCTTTTTTGAATCTCTTGCCATAGACGCCGGCGCCTGTGGCCTCATCGTTGAATAATGCAGCGGCGAGGGATGCACTAAAAAAATTATAAAATAAAAGCGAAAACACATTCAAAATTGGGGTAGGGCGAAATCATATTTTAGTTTGCTTAAAACCAACACACACGCACACATGCATATTTTTACACTTTTACACACACACGGACAAGTATTACATGCTTGCGTATGGATGTATGTGTGCGTGTAGCGGCTTTTGCTTGTTGCCAAGCGCCCCCGAAACGCATTTGAAAAGCGAATACGTTAGGCATCAGCCCTTTTTATTATGTTGTTGTTTTTCTTCTATACTCACTTTTGAATTTGCGTTGTTGCCCACAATTAATTGAAGATTTTTTGTTGCCCAAAACAGTGTATTTTTTTTTTTTATATATTTATATATATTACTTATTTCACGCTTACAATTTAGCGAGCACCATCTTTCTATTCTCAATTTCGCGAATCAACTGAGAAACTCGCAGGCAAACACACACTTCTACACACACACGCTCACAATCGAATTCACACATGCACACAATATATACATATAAACTATAGTTAAAACAATTAACAGCGTGCAGGAATCGGTAGTTAAAAAAGGCCTTCACTTTTCTTCTTATTCGTTGTAATCAAATCGTTTTAATTTGTATTGTTGTATTACTTGTATTTTCTTATTATTTATTATATTGAAATCACAATCAGCAAGCACACCATTTCTTTTTTTTGTGGAAGAAATCGTCCTCAACACTGCTTGGCACTGGCACTGAATAGCATGTTGCGGGCATTATACGCTTTTCAACACCTTTTTGAGAAACGCACTAAATAATACCGCGAGCTATGCGGATTGCTGACCGCATTTCCAATTTAGTATATTTTGTGGGTATATTTTGAGTTTGTAACGGTCATCGCTACTTGTACTTAAAATAAAAATTATATTTTTAGTCCGTTAAAAATTGTTGCATTTGGTTGTACGACTGCAACTTTATTTAAGTAAATTCTCTATAGATATGAAATTATATCCATATACAAATTTATACAAATGAAAAACTTAATTGTGTTTAGTTTGAAAAATTCTTATTTACTTTGGAACGTACCGTCTGTTTCCCGACTATATGTATATAATCTTAAAGGAGGTGCTGCACGTGGAGATGCAGAAAAATTGCGAGTTAGGAAGCTTCTGAGCATGCGAGATATTCTAACATACAATTTCCATTCCTTGACTTGTATTTTATTTTACATTCAGAAACTTATTTATTTAGATGTCTAAGCTACAGCATTTTTATGTAGTATGAAAAAAAGAACCAGAGCAGAACCTGCGTAAATCAACTAAACAGATGTACATACATATGTGTTAAATATATATATTCTAAAACAAAAGTGAATTTTCTTTTGCATTTAAACGGTTTTTTTTTTTTTTTCAAATAGTTTTCTTTTGTCTGCTTTAGTTTAGTTTATAGTCATGTCAGCGTTAGCGGTGATATTTAAGGTAATTTCTTACATTATATTTTAAGGTTCAACATGTTTAGATTTTTTTGTGGCAGGGCATTAGTTTTACTTCGTTATGCATATTGTTTAGTTTTATGTATATCCTGAACGCTTTTCTGTGTTACTTTCTTTTCTTCTCATTTCTGTAATCTAATGTATTTGTATGATGCCTGATTCCAGTAGCTTCATTATCTTGTCTGCTATAGCCGGATTTTGTAAATGTCTGCAAGTGAGAGGAGAAATAGGGTTTAATAACATTTCATTTTTTTTTTTTTCAAATTGAAAACTTACTCCTTAACAGCATTTGGATCGTTCTGCATCTGTTCGAGTATCATGCGCATGGCCGGATCCTTGAGAATTTGTTGTATTTCCGGATCGGACATGGCATTCTTAAGCACCTCTTGTGGATTACGTTGGAAATTCATTGAGCATTGACGATAGCCATCGATTGCCTCAGCATTATTTGGATCCAATTCTAGGGCCTTTTGATACGCGGCTGAAGCCTTAGAGGTCTGTTGCATGCCCTGTTACAACAAACATCGAGTAATATAATCATGAATGGTGCCCAAGCTATGTATTTGAGGTACACTTACTTGCAGAATCTTGCCCTTTCGTATATAACCCTTGATGAATTTCTCATCGAGCTTAATGCAAGTATCACAATCCTTCAAGCCCAAATCAAATGCAGCCAATTTTGTATAGCATGCTGCACGATTGCTATACAACTTGGGATCATCCGGATTACGTTTGATGGCTTCCGAATAATGCTTAACAGCAGTGCTGTAGTCACCCTTCTTGAAGTACTCGTTGCCTTTTTCCTTCTCTTCTTCTGCCTTAACTGGATCAATGTATGCACGTCGCTCTTCTTCCTTAATTTTGGCTTCAACTTCGCTGAGCGATGTCTTTATCTCCGGGGTACGATGCTCAGACATGGCCTTTTCATAATAGAATTTGGCTTGCTTATAGTTTTCCATTTTGCGATAGGTGTTGCCGATACGAGCCAAGGATTTAGCAATTAGCTTAAAGTCAGCACGATTTTCACGTCCCACCTCGATACCCTTCTCGCACTGCTTGATGCACTCTTCATACTGCTTTCGTTCAAAGTAAACAGCCGCAATATTGTTATGGAACGTGATGTCAGTCGGATCGTGCTCAATGGCTGCATGATAGTGTTTGAGGGCAGTTTCAAAATCTTTCTTCTTATAAGCAGCATTGCCTAGCTCCTTTTCCTTCTTGGCAAAGTACTTTTTACGCTCTTCCTCGGTCATGTCCTCCACACGCGGCTCAGCCGGCTTGGGTGGCTCTGCCGGCTTGGACGGTTGCGATTTCCTCTCAAAAGGCGAGCTGCCCGATTGAGGATCAACGTCCATGGGAATATCACCGCGAGACTGCATCATATTCAGCACAGCTGCCGTGATCTCCTGGCAACCTTGCAAAAGAATCGCATTTTGCGGATCATACTTCAGACCTTGTTGAGGAACACACAAAGAAACAAGTGAGGTTATGTTGGGGAGAGGTCAAAGTAAATCACCATATGTAACACAACTTACCCTCGTTGTAGGCTTCTAGAGCCTTCATATAGTCGCGCAGACCAGCGGCCGCAACACCCTTGCGTGAATAGCCCTTGGGCCAAGTCGGATTCAAAGAGATCGTCTTCTCAGCATCCTCGAGAGCTTCTTTAAATTTTCCGGCCTTGGCGAAGGCCGCAGAACGATTACTGTAGAGCACATGATTGTTGGCGTCCAGCGCGATTGCTTCTGTATAGGCTGCAATAGCGTCATCAAATTTCTCAGCATTTAGCGCTGTGTTGCCCTTTTCCTTCAGTTCGTTCACCTGCAGTTGACCACCGAGGAAACGTTCATATATGAGAATCGTTTTGCTTGTTTGTTAACTATTTTAATACGCACCTTATCCATTTTTTCTTCAATTATCTTCTTTTTATTTTTAATTAAGAGCTTTTTAACTGTGTTAAGTATTTAATGTCGTTAAAAACACGCCGTTTACCGCACAAAGTTGTGAGCTTATGAAAATGCAAAAATGCCGCTGTCGGACTTTTCTAGAAATGCATGAGTCGTGAATATTCGCTCAGTTCTCGTGCTCTCGCACTCTCGCACTTGCTCTCTCACACACAAATGTCAGACGCGCAACGTTGCCAACACTCTCTGTAACAGGTCGCGCGCTGCCGGATATTATTTTGGTAAGAAAATACAATATATATTAATTAAGGGAATACAGTCGGAATTGTTCAATGCTTATAGTTATTTAAGAAATCAAAACTAAATATATATGTGAATTATTTAAAATTGAATTTCCTGTCAATAATTTGTTATTAAATTTCCCTTGAAAACTCAGTTGGCAGCGCCGAACGACTTGCTTGAATTAATTTTGAAGCTGGCAACGCTGTAGCAGAATACGACAGACGCTGCTTTTTGCGTGCGCCTGGAAAAATTTATATTACAAATTTGTCAAAATATATACAAAATACGGCATTAAACAAATTTCGCTGCAAACGGCACGCAAGGAAGGCTAATCGTTTTAAACAGCAGCTCAATACCGTATCAACGTGATGGCCGAATATTTGGCATCTATTTTTGGCACAGAAAAGGACAAGTAAGTAATAAAAAAAAAAAAAAAAAAAAAAAACAGTGGTCCGCATGTTTTGCAGTTGTACCTTCTGTACATTTTCCGGCACATTAATAACAAACGATTTACATATTGCAGAGTCAACTGCTCGTTTTACTTTAAAATCGGAGCGTGCCGGCATGGCGACCGCTGCTCACGCATACACAATAAGCCGACATTTTCGCAAACGGTGTTGCTGCAAAATCTCTACGTAAATCCTCAAAATTCAGCGAAATCGGCGGACGGTTCACATTTGGTAGCGAATGTGTCCGATGAGGAAATGCAGGAGCATTATGACAATTTCTTTGAGGATGTTTTCGTTGAGTGCGAGGACAAATATGGAGAAATTGAGGAGATGAACGTTTGCGATAATTTGGGTGACCATTTAGTTGGCAATGTGTACATCAAATTCCGCAATGAGGCCGACGCCGAAAAGGCGGCAAATGATTTGAACAATCGCTGGTTTGGCGGACGACCTGTTTATTCGGAATTGTCGCCGGTTACCGATTTCCGTGAGGCCTGCTGCAGACAATACGAAATGGGTGAATGCACACGTTCCGGCTTTTGCAATTTTATGCACCTGAAGCCCATATCTAGAGAGTTGCGGAGGTACCTTTATTCGCGCCGGCGACGCAATCGTTCGCGTTCTCGATCCCGTTCCGGTGGACCGCGACGACGATCACGAAGCCGGTCGCCGCGCCGTCGACGCGAAGATCGTGGCATCGGCGGCGGCACTGATCGTGGCGGCGAGCGCGGCATTGTTGGTGGCACGGATCGTGGTGGCGAGCGTGGCATCGGAGGTGGCACGGATCGAGGCGATCGTAATAACGATCGTGATGGGAACGATCGCGATAGACGTAAAGGAGGAGGTCGATATTAATGGTCCAAACTCTGTTTGGACTTCGGACGGTTCTATCAACTACATTATTGGTGGCAAAGTGAGAGAGGACGGACACAGAACGCCAACTAACGTGTATTTCAAAGCTCTGCAAAGTCTCCTTTTTTGTTTTTTTTTATGATTTAGTAAGGGGTGTCCACCACATATGTACAAACCAACCGTGACACAATGTGAATTATTTTATCGAGCGCCCATTAGAATTGTAATTACTTATACACACATTCGTAATAATAAAATTGAGTACTAATTATAAAGATTATATAGACAAAGAATAACAAACAGATATTGTGTGTATAAAAATGCTGTATTTGCCGCGCTTCACATATTCATTGCTGTAACACAAGTGACGCCAGCTTTGAGCCTGGATTCGATGCCTCCGGCATTTCCGTTGTTTATGTATCTAATACGTCCGGATTTTTCTTCGTCTCCGTTTCTCGCGCTGCTTTTAACTGTTTGGTCATGTCGATTTGTTGCTGCAGTGCATAACGGTTTTCGTGCTTGCGTCGTTGTTGCTGCTCTACGTCACGTAAAACACCCTCATGTAGTTTGTTACTGTAAACCAATTATTACGATTAATTCTTAATTTCATTGAAGAATTCTTTATACTTGCCGGTCGTCCGATTGTTTATAGTGAACATAACCTATAATGGCGGTGGAAACGCAAACAGCTAAACCTAATGTCACTTTAGATGCTAACGACATTTTTGTTGATTGATTATCTAATTGTTGGCTATTTAATTTTGATACAAATTTTATTCAATACGTCTAAGTAGTTGTTACGACATGACTTTCTGATGTATTGTAACTTCTCGAGAAATAGAGAAATGAAGAAAACCCGACAGATTTATATATTGTGAGGTTCTTGAAACACTCTACTTATATGAGTACTTTGCGGCTTATTTATATAAATACTATGGTTTTGTTTCCATTAAGAAATATGAGTTAATTCAGTAAATGATACAAATTCTGCTCAAAATTGTCGATAGACATAACAAACGACCAGGGCTGCAGCATAAAACAGCTGCTTTGATAACAGTCTGCGATAACGATATTGCGAAGGGCGCGCATTTGCTTATCGATTTAAATATGTTTGTTTGCACAAGCCGTTATCTGCGGGACAAAATGTGATTTTTGACGCAGTATTGCGTATGGTTTTGATTGTTTAGTCTATACATGGATACCACATAACTGTTATGTTTGGTCAAACAAATGCTGGGCGACTGCCACGGGTAACACAACTGAAATATATACAATTTTTGGACATGCGCATCAGTTGCACGCAATGCGAAGCAACAGCACAAGTACACATGTGTGTGGGTTGTGTGTGAGCGTGTGTGTGGACGCAAGTAAAAGCAACATCGAGCCAATGCGGCGAATGAGCAACATTTTCATACAATCTGCCAGTACGACTCCAGTTTTCCATACGCGCAGTTCTTTGCGCGTAACAAATAAACTAGAAAACCAGCCAAAATAAAAAATTAAAAAAAAAAAAAAAAAAGAATAAAAAGTGAACTATATAGAAAATCCAAATTTACGTGCGTGTTGTCTGTCGTGTGCGCAAAAAAAGATTTGTTTCGAAATTCAAACGATTGAAACAATCAACAACTAGCCCTAGAATCCATTAACTTATTAACATATGTAAAAATTATAAACATCGCCCAGCAAATTCTCATCAATTTATGTGGCTTGCTAAGCATTTGTTTATGCATTTTGAAATTCCACTTTTCAGGTCTTTTTTTTTCCATTAGACCAATTAAACTTTTTTTTATATGTTATTCTTATTGTTCGTTTTTAAATATTTATGTCAAATATTGATTTCAAATTTTTATGCAGCCAAGCTTTAAGAAGCCTAACGCTTAGACATTTAGCTTTTACGACACCTTTGACCACCTTTGCTTTATTTGCTCAGTTTTTTTGTGGTTCGCAAACAGTTGTACCCATGGGAAATGCTTACACAGGGTATGCTTCAAATAAAATGCATGCGATAGACATAGGAAAGTTTAATAGGAATCATGAAGCTCATATATTCTAGAGCAAGATATGTTTGTACTTGAGGCTGTTTGCTAAAGTATGTAAAAATGTTTCTGGGAAGATTTAACCTTGGAACTGTTATTCAAATCATATGAAATTTCATTCAGTTGACCACGTTTCAATCATTTTTTCTTCCTTGAGGACTAAGAATCACACAAATCTCTATGCAGATTCAGCTCATAAATATATGCTTAATTATACATCCTATGGGCACAGGGTAGCTCGTAGTCTGACAGTCCCGACTAAAGTTTGCTTACAATTTTTATCTTCAGTTTTCATTCAAGCCACAAAAATTGAAGTGTTTGCTGGATATTTGGCCAAAAATAACCAAACCTTTGTTGAAGTAAAGTTAAGTAAAATTCTGTATATACTATATATATTCAGAGCTATACAAGATGACCAAAGTGGAGCTTTATAAATCGCGTGTCTTTGTGACAATCATTCACCTGTGTGCGCTGGGCCAATTCGCTTATGGACTGTATTACAGTAGCTTTGAGGTGCAACGCAGCTACAAATTAAAGACGAGCTTCAGTCGTCGCCTGGTGCCCGAAACTTTTCCACAAAAATTACGATTTCTCAGCTATTGGTCGCTGGTAAGTTAAAGAACACAAGATTATGATCAAAAATGTATATATAAATCGTGGTCATTATGAAATGACGGAAATACGACGACCGCAGCCACAATTCGTTTCAAGTGTGTTCCAGCTCATTTATACAGAAACAAGTAGAGCTGCAGGAACAGAGAATATACGACGAGAATATGACCTATATCTAGTTACTATGATTAAATTCGTACTTTAGCCACTATTCCATCTATATATCTTTATGTCAATGGTGTCCTATTAAAATCGAATCGCTTGTGACATCTTTTCAAAGTCGATATTTATCGATATTAGCAAATATAATGCAAAATATGCATATAATATGCAATTATATTATCTTAATTCCCATAGTTCTCAAATTTAAAGTCGGTTGTCTCCTTTAAAAACAAAGAAACAACGACAATTTATGATAGCCAATATTCCGATTGCCCTTGTTCCGCTTTCACAAATGTTTATAGGGTATAATCAGATTTTTATTATTGTCTCCCATTTATGTCTGCCATATGTTTGTTTATTTGCCTGCTGTGTCGATTTTCGTTTTACTTTTTTTCCTGTGTTTCTTTTAATCACCTCTCGCGCTGAGGGGTCAACAACTGGCTGCAATTTGTAAGCGGGCAGTTGGCGTATTTTGCAGATACATTTTCCATGCCCATGTCTTACAGATACATTTTAAATGCCATTCATTCCATTATCCGGCCATTCAGTTGTTGTCGCTGCAAAGTGTTACCCTCACACACGCACACACTCGCAAAGAATTCGCAATATTTATTTTCATTGCGCGAAATTTCCGTAAAAGCACAAAGAGAAAAAGATTTTTTTTTTTAATTTTCATTTTTATTGAATTGTAAAGTTGGCCACAAATCAAATTGGTCCAAAAACAAAAGGCCTCCAGCATCTTCGTGGCCGATTTTATTGGCGTTGATAGATGCCAGATTATCTGGCAGCCCCACTGCGCTGTGGGAGGCGTTCTGGGGCGTGTTGCCCGGGAGTAACTCATTTACATGTCGTGAAATAGTTTGGGCATACGATTCGATCATCGATTTGAGTTTTCGCAGATGATATGGCAAACGAAAGCAAATAAATCGGCAATGTTTGATAATATCTATTAGACATTTTTCATTATGGTGTTTGTTTACGTCTGTGATTGATGGCTTGCTTCTGATTGACTATAACATTTACTATCGAGTAGAGTATTTGAATTGTATGAGCAAGTCAATCTAAATATACAGCAGCGTTTTTTGCGATCCTTGATTGACTAGCTACTTCACTGATGGATTGATCCGTGATTGATAGTTACTTAACTGATTGACTGAAATTGCTACTGATTCAGTCCATTGGCCAATCGATACTGAAATCGTGAATCGTTACTTAATCATTAGCCGATAACGAACATGAACCTGCCCATCTCTTTGTTCAAAATTTTCTTTCTCAACTTCTCCATAAGACTTAGTTCTTCCTCGCAAACATCTTTTACACTACTTAAGTTCAAGGATTTTCCAAACAAAGAAACTTTTCTTAAGTTTTTTAAGGCTTATCTTTAATTTTGTTCGACCTTGGCCGCCCTTGATTTATAATCTCAATAAATTCTTTGATCTTCAACACAAAAAACAAACGAGAAAGAGTGCTTTCCATCTACTCGCAGATATCTCTGCACGTGGATTCGGATGCGGATTTGGACTCGGATTTTGTTTGTTTGCTATTTGTTTCGTTGTGTTTTTTGTTTTTTTTTTTTTTTTAGCAAATGGCTTTCATGTGGAACCCGTGGCACATCGCATTGCCGGGCCATGCACACGCACGATTACCATCCGGCTTTAATTTTTGCTATTCTTCTATTGTTTTGGCATACCTTCCTCTCCTTTACTTCAATTGTTTATATCAAAATGAAAATAAACGCTATTCTTCTAATACGGAATGAATGTGTAGCAAAGCAGCTATACTATAATTCAGTGTATATGTGTGTATAGATATTGCAATGGGCACACGTTCGTCTCATTCGCTAGCTTTGAACAATTTATTACTTGAACAAATTTATTAAAATTCATCTATGGATTTAAAAATAGAAATGAAATTTAGTCGACGATTTTTTGAACTACCATAATTAGGATATTAAATGTATTTAAATTCCATATGAAATTTATTATTACAGCATATAGAATAATTTCTATTATATAACTGTCTTTGCATTTATCTATATAAGCTTTAAGAAACTCTTGATTTTACTTGTTTTATTTGAAAACATTTTTATTATCCATTAAAATGCTTATAAAATGTTAATTAGTCTTCAGGTAGTTATCGAAATCCGAATACCCAATTTCCAATTTTATTTATCTATATTTTTATCGATTTATACATATTCTCAGTTGGAAATCAAATATTCAAAATGTTTAAAATTTCTTTAATGTCCAAAATTTTGTAGTTCATTTTCGTCTGGAATTGAAAAATGTGAAATTGAAATTTTGTTTAGGTTTTCATAGCTGTGTGTCTAAATTAATGTGTAGCAAGACTGATAAATTGACTGACTGACTGCTTGAATGACAAACTGCTTAATTGATAACACTGGCTAACGGAGGGCAGGATAAATACCTACATTACAAAAATATATAAAATTCAAGATTTCGTAATTAAATATTAGAATTTAGGATATGAAAAGTTTCTGGAATATCTATATTATGTATTAGAGCTATAAAATTCTTATCAAATTTTGTTGGCTAGTGTAAATGTCTGTTGCGGATTGTGTTGAAGCTGAAGTAACGCCCCCAAAACTAATGACAGCTCTGTCATAGCATCAGTCCATATTGTCGGTCTTCAGTCTACAATTTGCCCAGCAGTCAAAATGATGGAATGGATCTCTGTAGTGCTGTTCGCTTTGCTCGCTCTGGAGGCGGAGACGACCAACATCAAGTGGCATAGTGCTGGAGCAGCATTCGATAATGCCGATGCCTGGCTGGATGGTTACTTGCCCTGTGCCCAGGATAAGGTTGTCTTTCCCAGCTATTATCCGGCTGTGCTGCCATTGCCCAAGGAGTTGGCAGTGGGAGGATTCCTACTGCCCCGTCTGGGTGGCTTGCTGCTGGCAGAGGATGCCACCATACAACTCGGCGTGGGCTCGGGATTGAATAGAGATTGTGAGAGTGATGAGAAACGCGCCTACTTAAAACCAGCCAAGACGAGCAAATGGTTTGATCCCAGTAGCTGGAGTGGCCAGCCCAACAGCGCCTCCTCCTCCAGCTCAGCCATCGATAGCTACTTCGACCTGGATCGCGTGCCCTGCGATGATGAGCATGTGGTGATCAGTGGCAATAGCGGTCCGCTCTCCTTTGACCTGGAGAATGTGGAGTATCTTCGCTTGGGTCAGCTCATCCTAGCGGGCTCCTCCATATCGCGCAACTATCTGCAGGAGCTGCTAAGCAGAGATCTGGGCCAATTGCTCTTCCATAATGCCCAGAATGTGTTTGTGGAGTACTACAGAGGTGAGCTCTGTGGCTGCCACATAGACTATGAAAACTTGCTGGAGCTGGTCTGCTCCCATGTGGAGCCGCTGTGTGAGGTGCCGCATTGCGTCTCCCCGTTGCGCACGAATGACGGCTGCTGCTTGGTCTGTGGCGCCATGATGCATGTGAAAAGCGAGCACTGCGTAGAGGAGGATCGCAAGACCTTGACTGGCCTCATCAATAGTTTTATGGTCAAGGAGCAGCTGCAGGACGAGCTGCAGTTGCATGTGAACTATGTGGGCTCCAGAGCATTTGGCAATGCCTTGCAGGCGATTGTTGTGGATCGAAATGGCTATAGCGAACGGAGTGTGGAGTTTATGAGACGTTTCGCTGCGCAACGGAATCAAAGCAAATTTCTGGCTCAGCAGAAAAATCTGAAAATCTTCTATGCCGGCCATCCATATAATCCCAATGTGAGCTTTGCCTCGGTGCTGCTCATATTGTTCTGTATTGTGCTTGTGGGCGTTGTCTCGTTGATTGGGCTCGCTCACTTCATGCCACAGAATCCGTATCTCAATCGCATACCGCAATGGATACACAATCCGAGGCGCTGGCGTTGGCATCACATGGATTTGCGTTTGCCGCAGCATTTGCTCTTCAATCGATTTGATAATGTGACAGCTGGAATGGGAACGGGTGGAGCAGGTGGTAGTGCAGTGGAACGCCTGGCTGTCATTGGCTATGATGCGGAGAATGAAGAGGTGCGTGAACGTGCCTTTGATAATCCCATGTTCGAGCAAGCCGAGCAGGTGGCAGTCATTGAAGAGCAGGCGGAGACAACTGCAATGGCAGCCAAGGTTGAAACTGGAGAACTGGACAGCTGCAGCGTGGAGGAGCAGGAGCTCACTGAAATCAATTTGGAGTCCTCTGACGGCGAGAGTGAGAACGAGGCGGAAACCAAGGAATAAATATATATATAATATGTCTACTCCTAATAAATGAATGAAACACCAGTAGGTTTGTAGAAATTATATTGAATAATAAATATGTTTATATATTTGAATCAATCAAATCTAGCATTCACTTTCGTGAATGAGTATTAAATTTAGTTCAATTCTTCCTTCAACAGTATTTATGAAGCTCACAAAAGGGTTTTTGGAAAACCTCGTATGGCTTTAACAAATAAATAAAAAAAAAAAAAAAAAAAAAAAAGTATTTATTGAAATTTCCGTTAAGCTTAATTATGCTCACGATGCTCACATAAATTTAAATATATTGCTTATCTAAATAATGGATAGCGATTAAATATACATGTTAGTGGTGCGTCACATCGCTTGGGTCTGTCCCTTGACCTTCACGCTTTCCAACGAGCTCGAAATTCAATCGATAGTTCGCATTAGTTGCGACAACCGCATATTCAATAGCTTTTGTTCAACTAGACATATCTATATATAGCATATCCCCACCCACTTGTAAACATGAATGACAGTTAAAGTGGTCGCCTTAATGCTAAAGAGGCGAAAGTAAATTTAATTTTCACTCAAATTCTGCTTCAATTAAAATTTGCTCTCTGAACACTATTTTGTTTTTATTGCCCCACTGATAAGCAACGTTATCAGCGGTTCGCTCATATGCACATGTTGAACTGTATGTACATATATATAAAATATATTCTTAGATTGTTGCTTGCATTTGCGGCTAATCAGTATAAAATTGACTTTTGAGTGTGAAACATGGCAAGATCCAAGCCCAAAAATAAGGGCTCCACGTCCCCAGGTTTCAATCGTGCTGTACAATTACTTCTACACACTACGGCTGTCATACAATTCAACTATGGCGTCTACTATTTCTATAATTTGGAAATGCCAAGATCAGTTTTTCATCCATACGCTGGCAAATTCAAATTCTTAACCTTTATCTGTGCGGTGAGTGAAATTGCAGCCCTGGTTTGCGTTTGTTGCTAACATAACAGCTTTGCTGTTAGAGTGCAGTCTGTTAAATTACAAAAGCGGCTTATCTCAACGGCTTTTATGTGCTTTAAGTCACCTACTAACAAATATTTAGACGTAACTGATATGAAAGTATACATATATAGCTGATTAGCTGCATCTACATCCAATAAGATTGAATTACAGTTTTATGCTAACTTATTACTATTGCCTTGCTGATAAGGAACTTTATGAGTCACCCACATAGCACGAATTAATATTTAATGTTTATTAAAAAAAATAAAAATAATTAAATAAAAAATAAACATGTATATACATATATGTATACAGATACATATATATATTGATTGTCGCTGGTTTTTCACCTACCAACAAATCAGTAGATTGTGAACTTTTGTGTGTTAAGCATGGCCAGATCCAAGTCCAAGAATGAGCGTTCCACGTTTCTAGTTTTTTATCGTCTATTGCAATTTCTTTTACATTTAACAGCTGCCATTCAATTAAATTATGCTATTTACTATTTGCATACCCTAGAATTACCAAATTCTATTCCATTCGGTGGGCAATTTAAATTCTTAACATTTCTCTGTGCGGTAAGTGCAAGTGCTAGTTCAAAAGACAGGTAATTTTGCTATAAAATTGCAGTCTGTAAAAAATCTTATTTATAGAGAAATTATTCAGTAAACATTTTAAAAATTCATGTTAAAAGCATATCTCTAATCACAATCGCTTAGTCACCATGACATAAAAGCTTTCACCTATTGCAACTTGATAACAATTTAATACTGATTTGTGGTCTCAGCATAGATAACACATAAAAGCAATAGGTAATTTGTTATTATTTATTTGATAATAAATTAATATTTTAAGTTATCACTCAAGTATTAGCATGTTTCTTAATCATCAATTTACTTTAAGTGAGTTTGTTTCAATAAGAAGCGCCAAAGACTACAAATGTGACCAGCCACACAAAATGCGGCAAAAAACGATACAAAAATCCTTGTAAAGTATCGATAATTTATCATTTCGGGTGCCACGGTCACACATCAGTACAACCGTCTTCAGTATAAATTTTTTGCTCGCCGGTTGCTGTTGATGCTGTTGTTGCGGTTGTGAAAAATCAATTAATTGCAATAAAGAAACATATAATTGATAAAAATGGCCACAAGCTCTCCTGCAACGAACTCGCTGTTCAAAAGTGTTTTTGGCGCACTGCGTACATTGCTGCATTTGACAGCTGCCGTACAATTCACCTATGGCATATATTATGATTATAAATTCGTTGAATTTCCAGCCCAAACAGATCCCAATTCAAAATTAATCTATCATCCCTTTGGTGGAAAGTTCAAATATCTTACGTTTCTGAATGCGGTAAGGTACCGAGAGTCTAAATGGCAGCTATTATAGCTCATTAGGCCAATTTGAATTTAAACATGTAATGACAACCGGTTTGAGTTATTTTTTGTTGTTGTTGTCAAGCTTCAGTGATTTAGCGGTTTGCAATTCATTCCACTTCAATTGTCAGCTAATCAACCCCCTTTTGAGCTATCAGAATAACATGCCTATCTCTTTGCACTTACAGATAATACAAGCCCTGTATTACGTTGTCTCCCTCGTGAATGATTTTGTGGGCACAAATGAGCTGGTTCCACGGCGAGCGCCCGCTATACGGAAATTCAAGGATTGGTTGCTATCTACACTGGCCTTTCCGGTCGCTCTGAATGTGGGCATAACGTTCTGGACCCTCTACGCCATCGATCGTGAATTAGTCTTTCCTAAGGTGCTGGATCCTGTCTTCCCCAGGTGAGTGAAAAAGAATTGCATTTTGTCTATTTATATGAATTATTAATTTATTTTATGTCATGTACTTTCGCAGCTGGCTCAATCATGTATTGCATACAAATATTGTTGTCTTCATTGTCTTGGAGATGTTTACATCATACCGTGCTTATCCAACACGCAGCAAGGGATTAACTGGTCTCACCATCTTTATGGGCAGCTATCTGGTCTGGATACATATTATCAAACACTACTCCAATGTCTGGGTATATCCTGTCTTGGAGGTCCTGCAGCTGCCACAGCGTATTCTATTCTTCGCCGCTGTGTTGGGCTTCACCTTTGCTCTCTATCTGCTCGGAGAGTTCATCAACAATGTTGTTTGGGCCAAGGAAGTCAAACTATCGCTGCGCAAATCCAAGTAGGCTGTGTATGTCTTACAGAATCCCCTCAAGTAGTCAATAAAAATAATGAATTTTACACCAATTGAAAACTTAATTAAATTGCTGATATCTAATGCTACACGTAAACTCTTTAGTAAATTGACTAAATAGCGTTTGAAGTATTAGATTGCACATTTGCAAATTTCAAGTTCGAGTATGCGTTGTTTATATTAGATGAGCATCATTAATTTATCAATTGCCTAATAATTCATATCAAATGCAAATGAAGCACTGCAAAATAAATAACTTAAAACTTACCTGCGTTAAATTGTAAATTTTAATTCTAGTATCTCTCTAAATAAAAACAATTGAACTTAATTTTGTAAATATCTTTTTGCATACATTCAAATATTGGCGCCTTAAATGTCAGTTGAAATTAGAGTAAATCAATTACGAAAGTACAACGCAATTGTTGGATGCTGCGAGGGTGCTCCGCCACACCCAACAAAAAAAGCTTATAATGTAGCCCTGGTACGTGATGAGCAGCTGTTCGCTAACTCCACCTCTGTTATGATCGCTACTCAGCAATTACATGAATTACATATGCAGGTGTGTCTGTATGCGTGTGTTTACTGGAATGCAAATAACCTGCTGTTAGCCTTCCAGTTGAAATTTACAGTTTCCAAAAAACTCTTTGCAATATCTTCTTCCGCAGCGGATGTGCCTTTAATTGCCAACCAAGTGTGACTTCTCTCTAAAATCGTTCTAGTCTTGTTCACAGGTAATTTCTCACCTGTAACAAAACTGACCCTTGGCTGGTTTAAGCTACCTGCTGAGCGAGTTTCAGCTCATTCAACCTGAGGTACTAACTAACAATTTCTATGTACGCTAAGTTTTCTAAGTCTGCTCATTTTTTTATAGTCACGCATTACGACTGTTTACAGTTTCGTATTCTATTTATATAGCCCTGCGGGATGTATTCTATCTATATACATACGTATGTAAATACATATACATATGTATACAAATAATAAATATCGAAACTTTACAGAGTCAACCAAAATAGAGTTCCATTTGGTTTTTGTTTATTTTTTCATAAATATATGTTTTGAATTATTATTGTTATTATTATTCTGAGCACAGTTTTCGCTATCCATATAATATCGATGGTTACGTGAGCTAGGCTGAATTAATTGAGAGTCTCGGGCTAGTCGAAAATGTAATACTCTACACATACATACATAGATTTAGGTTTCATTTTAGTTCATAGTAGTTTGCACTTTTCACGTGATTAATTTTATAAGCTTTGCATTACAAAATATTAATAATAATTCAATTTATTGAATTGTTAATATATATGTATTTAAATTGAAAGTGAACGAAATATTTGACACAAAAAAAAAATTTTTTTTTTTAATTTTTAAAATTCAACAATCAATATTTATTTAACAATATTCAAAGTTTCACCAATGAAATATTTTAGTTAGCTTAGTTGATTTAGCTCAAAGACAAAGTAGATTAATTTGAATTCTTGTTTTGCCCTATTCACTTTTCCAAGCATAAAAGTTCGCAATTTAATTCATATTGAATTTATTTCTAGATACAAGAAAATAGATGCATAGAAATTCTAATTGCAGTCACTGTCCCAAGTCGAAGTACGCCTTGCCTCTGCAGCTATAATATAAGTCAAACGAAAATAAAGAATGTATTTGGATTTAAAATCGTTTTATTAGTTACAAATGCTTAAATATAAACGTTTTTAGGCACTTTGTAATACAATTTCGTTCGCTTTCGATTTGTGCGTTGTCCCAAAAGGGGCGACAGTTTGTACATTTAAAACAACATACATTTAAATATAGATATATATAAAAACTATATAAAACTATAAACTAGTTTAAGGAAACAGTCATTATACATTGATACAAGGCACATAATGCATTGTGCTCTGAGTTTTTGTAAAATTTGCAGTTTGTAAACTTAGTTGCTATGAGTATTCGTAAACTTATGGAAGATTCTGTTTTCATTTCGTTGTTGTTTATAAATTTAAGTAAATGCATTTCGATTAATTGCCCTACTTGGATGGCAGCAGCAACATTTTAAGTTTATCCGATTCACTCAACAACGTAGCTTCCTTCTGATGGTGATGATGATGATGATGATGGCCATGATGGTGTCGCGGATTGAGCAGCGTTTGCATTTCGGTCGCATCGTCGCAGTTAATCTCGTTGCGCTGCCGACTTGCTGCATTGAGCAATCGCATCGCTTGCTGCAGCTCCTCGTTGCCATAGGTGGGCAGCGTATGATTGGCTATCTCAAAGGGATTCGCTTGTATGCCCACGTCACAGCTAGTTTTGCTATTGCGTGAATTCGACTTGCCCGAGTAGGAACTATGCAGCATGCCACCCAATCCCAGACCCGGTAAGTCCAGCTCCACAGAGGAACAGCTCAGCGAGTCCCCATTGACATCCAGAGCTGCGGCCAGCTGCCTAGCATAATTCTGCTTAAAATCGCTATTTGAGTCGACATCCAATTCCGGTTCGCGATGTGATTTGCTGCTCTCCTTGCGTGATTTGCGACTGCGTTGAGAATTGCGCGACTGCCTATTGCCATTGCAATTGGATTCGTTGGACTTTTGCATGTGTTTCAAAAAGTGCTCCAAGGCTTTGGAGTTGTTGCCATTGTTGGGCAACTCTTGTATTTTAGGTCCATCATCATTGTCGTCATCCTCCTCTTCCTCCTGCTTGACAACCACATTGAGATCTTGTATCTTGAACGAGGCACGCGAATTCTCCTCCTCATCTGATGAGGTCGTCATGCCTTGATTCTGTAAGAATGGCAATATGAATTGCCCATTCTTCTGTATGAAATCGTTGATGATGCTCGGATCTAGTCCTGCATTGCGGCGCCTGCTACTGTTGTGCTTTTTGGTGCTGTGGGCAAACATGCCCACCTTGTGACTAGCATTCGGATAGGTGGTCTTCTTCAGAGCAATCACCTGTGACTCCACCGAGGTGCTGCTCTCGCGGCGTCCACGTCCACGTCCATTGCTGGCCGCAATGAAATCTCTACGTCGTTGCGTACGCTTATTGCTGCTGCTCGCGTAGCCGTGCTTGCCATGTTGACGACTGCGCGATGCCACCTTTGTCTTCATCTCAGCTATCTTAACAGAAACTTGAGAGTCCACAGAATTGCGTCGCGATTCAACAGACACATGTCGCACGCTAACGCTAATCTCCGAGTCTAGTGAGTTCTTGCGACCAGCCTGATGACCCTGACTGGAGGAGTTCGTGTTGCCAGCCGTGACTCCAGTCAAAGCCATGCGACGTTTAACACACTGTGGCAAATAGTGCACCCAAGTTGAGCTAATCTCATTCGTTTCCGACGAGTTCAAGTCATTTACATCGAAATTCAGGCCAACTGGATCGGTATGCGTGTTGTAGAGCGTTATAGAGAGTCTACCCTTGTCCTCAAAATCCTTGCGCTTGGCCCATGTTTGGGCAATGACCTTGTGTTTCGGCATTTTGACTTCCTCGACAACCTCCTGGCCGCACTTTCTAGTAAAGGAAAATGAAGATGTATTACTATATTATAGAACTACTTGCTTGAGAGGCTACTCACTTTTTAATATAGCGCTTCCAGGTCTCTATGGAGGATGGCGTCCAGCACCAGGTGGACATAAGTATCCCAGAGCTGAATAGACAAAGCAAATGCAGCTGCAAAATGCCCACACTTGGACGATTCTCGATCTTACAGACGCTGTTCTCATCAAAAACAGAGCTGATGCGGCAACTGCAAGAATTAATGTTATTAAGTTTGAATATAGGATATTTTGTTAAAATACTCACATTATATACTCCCTAAAGCTCTCTGTCCATTCATTCGAATGTCGAAATTCGGTGACATGGCACGCGATTGCAACTAGTATAAAAATCAATGTTAATAAAGCACAAACGCCCATGCGCATAATAATCAAATGGATTTTGTTGCTCGCTGAAGTTGACTTGATGTCGTTGGCAAAATGCTTTAGACCGAACAACATAATCATGCCGCGGGTAATGAAATAGCCACCGATTAGGATGACGCCACACAGTGGACCCAGAAGCAGGCCAGCTCTCATCGGATGATTGATATAGCCAACAAAACAAATGCCCACAATGCCATTGGCATCGACCTCACTGAGCGCCATTGTGGTAATGGTGAGCACCAGAGGCAGTGACCAGGCAACCAAATGGAAGTACGAGCCTTTCTTGTCGATGCGATCTTGTACATGGCCCATGGCACGCCAATGCCAAGCGTAGGTAAGAAAGACAAACCAAACCATGCAGGCGGTTAGGAAGTAATAGACCAGCACAAAGATGACAACGCAAGAGAGATTCTCGCCAGCTGCAGGCTCCGAGTGACGCAATGTTCCATCTTTTCGGCAGACAATATCCTCGCGAGATCCAGATGTGAATTGCACCAGCCAACTGGAGGGAAATATATGTTAGTTCATATAATAGAAATTTAATTTGAGTCCACTCACCCGAAGCAGGAGATAAGAAAGCATAGATTAATATAGAACACAATCACAGCAGGATATTTGTTGGCATTCTGCCAGTCGATGAGAAATGTAGCAACCACAAACAGATTCGAGAGTAGACAGAGCGTACCTCCATACCCTATAAGCTTATGTATCTGACGATGTTCATCATCCGTATACAACGGATCTTTGCATTGCACGCCACAGCCCTCAATGTCAGGATAATAGCTCGCTGAATTATCAGCCGGCACAAGAGGCGTCAAGCATTTGCCTGTTACATTGAATTTCATCTCTCGCGCATCGTTGCTGCATTTCATAGGAAAGAGCGTTTCGTTGCAGCGCATAAATTTTGGGAAAAATGTTGTATTATATAGCACACGACATGGCTCAAGGGTAATCCGGCACATTTCATATGAAGGCAGGTAGACCATATCCTGGCCATTAATTTCCTCACATTTCGGTTTGAAGACTGCGCATAAAAATGGCTGCAAAAGCGAAGCATTAGTTTCTCATATACAGGTAACTCGCAGATTATCTTACCTGAATAACAGCCCAGCATTTGGGTACATGTCGCAGAGCATAATAACTACCCAAAGCCTCGTTCAACTCCTTTTCCTTACGATAGTCAGTCAAGCTGAGACTGGTCAGTGCATAGGGAAGCTTGGAGCCGAAGCATGTGTTATGCGTTCCATTCACTTCCAGGCAACGTCCACGACGCACACACTGTATATGGCGATTGTCGAGGCCATCGAACCAGGGCTTATCGTCCTTGCCCTTCTTGCCATACAATCGATAATTCATGGTTCCATTGATAGGCTCCAAATCTATGGAGCTAACTGTAGCTGAACCCGCATTCAATTTAGTGGCACTAAAGCTACCCAAACTGCCAGGCAGCCAGCTGGACAGCAGCAGGCAACAAAGAGTGAGACAGCTCCTAGTAAAAAGAAAACAGACGAAGATTTCAATATAGATAGATATGTATATACATACGAGTATATATATTCCAAAAGATAATAATTGGCTGTGACACCTTTTGCATACTTACGTCTGCATTTTGTATTTGTCGCAAGCGATTTATTTTTTTCTAATAATATATATATTAAGCGCAGCCTTTTGTGAATATTAATGTCTAGACGGTCGCGCCTTGTTTGGCCTACCAAACGAAATCTTGCAATCAGTGCATTTTGCCGTCGTTTTTGTGTGTGCGTTGCCAATGCTCGTTAAGTAACGCGTTGGTTTTATTTAAATTTACAAACTATTTAATTCAAAAATAAATGCCAGAAGTGAAAATAAAAAGTAAACGCGCCGCGAACAGACGAAAGCAACAAATGAGCGTTTGATTGCTGTTGCCGCAGACCACCCACTACGCTGTGCTGCTATCGGCTATCGATAGCCAGCGACCAAAGTCGCGCTAAAGTTATCGACGTGTGGCGTTTTATTACATCCCTGGCCACAGTTTGGCTTGTGCAAATTTATACACGGGCATTATACAAAAAAAGAAAAGAAGAAGCCTCGATTTGAAATTGAAAGCTGTGTGTGCATTTTGGGTTTTAATAATAATTGTTAGCCATGGATGCCGCTCCAGCTGTAGCGCCGCATGCTGCAAATGAGGCAAAGCCACAGCCACAACCCCCGGCCCCGGCGGCCGCTGCGCCAAACGAAAATGGTGTACAAACAGCAGCAAAAAAATCTGAAACAGCGACGGGCACAGCCACAGGCTCCGGTACGTAGTATATATGAGTGTGTGTACACATTCGGCACTAACATACACACAACTTCAATTTGTTTATTATTGTTGTTTCTCTCACACACAGAAATGCATTCCAACGTTGACACTGGAAAAGTGCTCGAGGCGCAAAAAACGAAATCGGAAATGAACAGTGAAATGGTTTTAATAACAATATGCAGTGCCGATCGTAAAATTAAAAAGACATTCATGTCATTGCCCAGCAGAAAGGATGTTATTGAAAAAGGTAAGTGTGCATGAATCGTTACTAATATTTTATTTATAATTATTTTTGTATACTTTTTCATAGCACACAAATACGGCTTGGCTGGAAGTACCATAGTACTGGAAAGCAATGGCTGCGAGATATGTGAAGATGAGGTGTTGCTCTTCGCAGCCAAGGAGAAGATTTTGTTAATGCTGCTTGCGGAAAGCGATGAATATGTTATACTACCTCCGCCCTCGCCTTTGAATCGTTCAGAGCGTGCGGGCAGCTCATTGGATCCCAGTTTTGTATCGAATGCCAATGACTCAACAGTATCGAATGACGAGACTCTATCGCTGGCTAGTGTCACGCCAAGCAATTCAAAGTTATCTACAGCGCCGTTTAAGGAGTTTTCGATACCTTGGAGTAAGGTACCAAATGATATTATGAAGTTGTTGCGTGGCAAAACGAGCCTGGGCAAGCGTCTCAATGCGTTGGCCAATCTCTTGGTCGATGCACTACGCGAACGCTCCTCACACATACCTATACTTGTATTTCGAGAGGTCGCACAGCAGGCGGCTGAAAAGTATCCCGATTCATTGCTGGAAAAGGATCGGGAGGGCCAACAAATTGCCACGACGCCACAGTCTCTCATCTCCAAAATGATCAATCGTAACAATGCGCTAAATCGTCCACAAAAACGAGCCAGCTCGAGCACAGCTGATCTACACATTACCAGCAGTAGCAGCAGTAAGAAACGTAAATCGGGAAATGGTGGAGCCGTGGCATCTAATGGAAATGCCAAATCTTTAGCATTGAATCGTGATCTTGAAGAGAAGAAAGATTTGCTGATATCCAGCTATCGTGGTGCTGCCAAAGTGGAGCAAAGTACCATAGACGATTATATGAAGGAATGCTTTCCGTTGCAGCGCGCCTTCTTCAACAATAGCGAAAAGATACCAGACATTACGGCCATCAAGGATAATTGGCCGTATATCTTCAACAAGCCACTGCTCTATCAGCATTTCGAATTGCTCATGTCTATTGATCCGCGTGTATTAGAGAAGCGTTTTACCAGTGAAAAGGAACGATTGTTCAAATTCTTTAAAATGTCCAAAAATAAGAAAGTGAACGCCCTGGAGGAGAACAACGCGAATATGGTGCGTGGACTGGCATACTATTTCAATGAGGATCCTGACTATATATTCAAGCAATACGATCATGGACCTTTGCCCGATGATGTGCTACAGCACATCAATCCAACCAATGCGCCTTGGGTGGCACTAGTCAGTAAGTTTTTTCGATGCCCGATCAACGCTTTTGTTTTGTATTAATATGTATTCACTTTATTAGATACGCCCATATCTGTTGGCGATGAGGGTGCCCATACTGATGCAATGGTCTACATTGAGGGACAAATAATGAGCACGTTTCCAGCTTCAGATGCTGATATACCAGATATAATTGCCCAATTGATCTGCTACTATTATACCTTTAACATGATGTACCCCAAGGAAGCCAATCAAACACTCGAATTTATTGTCATCTACTTTTTACAACATACGCCGGAACAGGTGCGCAACTCCAAAAAGAGCATTACTTCGAATAGTAAATACAATCAGCTAATTTCGAAATTGGCAAATGCAAATGGTTGAGCTGGAAGACCGAGGAGAGGACATCGCATACTAATTAGTTTACATACATATATATATTTATTTTGCAGACCCCATTTCACATTATACTCCTTTCTAATTTTTAAGATGATTTATATAAAGTGTGTAGTGTACTTATGTTGTGTATTGTACAATTTTTCTCATTTCAAACAAAACTTTTTCATACAATTTTCGATTACTTTCTAAATTTATTTGTCGACCTTACAAGTCTTGAATTATGTTGTAGGTCCTCTATGGCGTTTTTTAGACTGGACGTTTTCTCGTTCATCACGGCTTTTGTTAATTTCCTACGCAAGAAATTGCGTTCTTTAAAGGACAAATTTTTGGGATCTTGCATTATTCTGTCGGCAGTATTAAGCGTCTTGGTCGTCGTTTCGTTGTCGTCGAACGATTCCCATTTGGGCTTTTCGCTACGACCTGTTTCGATTATATTGCGACGGTAATTTTGCTCCCGTTGCTTTACCATTTCTTTAGCGTTCTGGCTATGCATATCAAAGCGACCGGTAGTTCGTTCATCATCTAGAATTTCGTTTTTCACATGATGCCATGGTTTGGCCTCCTGTTCAATGGGCGCTGGTGCTGCGTGTCCAAATGGTTTTGGCTTAAACTTTTGTTTGCCCCAATTCTTAGAGCGCTCAGTCACTTCTCTTTTAAATTTATAGGAATTACGCTCAAGCTTTTTCAAATCGGATCTAAACATTTTGACAAAGTTTGTACGATGTAAACAGCACGCTAATAAAAAGTTATCAATATAAACAATTGGTTAAATCATTTCTATCGATTCTTACGATATTTAATATGCGATGGTTGAGCAGTGATATAGAATTGGCATATTTTGTTTTGGAAACAAGCTTGAATGTTTAGATAAATTAAACATTTATTTATTTAAGTTTTTAAATTATTGATTAAGACTCGCCTACCGCATAACTGAATGAAAAGTTTAATTACAATGTTTATTCGTTAATCTTAATCGAATAATTTTTAAATATCGACAACAGCTATACGTTATCGATGCTAGCTATTAACCTGCAGAACATCGATACTTATCTAACACGTGCGGTGATCTGAATGGTTTTTTAAGCGGCGGATCCGAAATCGACGACATGGAGCCTAATTCTGGTGGCAATTGGCATGATAATTCAGGTCATAACGATTATCATTATATGAATAATAGTGGCGACCAACAATCTGGTCAATGGAGCGACAAAAGATACGAGCAGAATAACTTAAACCGCGAGGCTCATGGTCGAGGACACAACGACGATTCATTTAAAAAGTTTCGTGATCAAAACCAACCGCAAAAGCAATTTCAGACTCGTCAGTCTGTAATGAATGGTCGCGCTGGCGGTGGTGGTGGTGGAGGTGGTGGAGGTGGAGGTGGCAGAGGTGGAGGCGGTGGCGGTGGCGGCGGCGGCGGCGGTGGAGGAGGAGGAGGTGGACGTAGTGGAGGAGGTAGACATGGTGGAGGAGGAGGACGTGGTAATGGAGGAGGAGGAGGGAGGGAGGTGGTGGTGGTGGTGGTGGAGGTGGTGGCAGAGGACGTCCAGACAGAAGAAGGGACAATCACAGAGGAGATCGATGTGGCAGAGACGGAAGAAGAACGCGATATGGACATGATGGAGGCGGAGGTGGAGCCGGCGGAGGTGATGGAGGCAGAAGCGGCTTACGAAACAAACAAAACCATGGAGGCAATCAGTCTAGTCCCTGGTACCAGGACAAAATGCCCAATGATGTATTCTACTTTTCTAATGGAAAACACAAAAATGAAAATACTAAAATTCCGACTCCTACAGAAGCACCAGCAGTTGCAACGCCTACAGCCGAGCCGACGAAAGAAGCAACGCCTGTGGTTGCAGCAACCCCAGCAATTGCAGCGACCCCAGCAATTGCAGCAACCCCAGCCATTGCTGCAACCCCACCAATTGCAGCTATAAATCAAACGCCTCTAATTAGTCCAGCTAACATCAAGAAGGAAAAGAAAGAGGCGTCAGTCAAGCCGCCGGCCAAACCAGCGGAAAGCAGCGAAGACAGCTCCTCCAGCAGCTCCGATGAAAGTGTCGAAGCCGGTGAGGTAGTCAAAAAGACAACAGTTGTTAAGACTGAAGCGGCTAAAGTGAAGGTTAAAGTTGAAGCGGCTAAAGTTAAGGATAAAGCTGATGCCGCCAAAGTAAAGGTTAAAGCCGAGCCAGTTTCTAAAGCACCGCCATCATCCTCTTCTTCCTCATCGTCCGAGGATGATTCAAGTGATGAAAACCCAGCGGTTAAGGGAAAAACATCAGTCAAAGATACTCCACAGAAATCGCCAAAAAGTGCCAACAAAAGTGCATCCGAAGATGATGTTGTTTGTATGGGAAACGAAAGTCGCAAATACACAATTCCAGATGAGGATGATGATGAGGATGAGGATGAAGATGAAGCCAAGGCCAGCACCGATGAGGAGGACAAAGTTGTGGAGACGGAAGAAAAAGGCAAAGACAAGACGTCTCACATATGCGGCATTTGCGATAAGAAGGTAGGTCAATCATATATCGCATCTGTACTATACTAAAGATGGTTACTTACATAGGGGCACACTTCATTTGAGTGCCAGATGATCTGCAGGAATTGCTCGGCGCCCTATCACAGTTTGAAGAACTGTCCGCAGCCTCCTAATTTGAATATTGCGCTGCAGGCTTTCATGGAGTTTAGCATGCAACAATTGGCCGTCTTTAATATGGATAAACGTTTCACATTTCCTGGTAACGTAGTCCCAGCGCCACCTCAACAGTTACCAGCTGCCCAGCTACAAACTCCAACAGTGAACAAGACTAAAAAGGATAAACGAACTCTGAATAAAAAGGCAAAGAAAATGCCTAAGAAGAAAATCAAAATAGAGGCAAAGCAAAGCGACGACGAGGATGACGACGACGATGACGAGGATGATGAGGATGAGTTAGAAGAAGCAGATCCCACTGACACAGAATCAAGTGATTCCAGCGCTGAGGCTAAGCCAGCAACTAAAATCAAAAGGAAACGCACCTCCAAGCAATCTTCTAAGAACTTGCCAACTGGTCCCGCAGCATATCCTTTTCCGTTGCTGGCTCCTGGTGCACCATATAATCCGATAATGTATCCATATGGAGCTCAGTTTAGTTTTCCTAAATAATTTTTAATTTTGTATACAAGTTTTCTTTGTATATATGTTTAGATATAAGCATAAAATTATTATTAAATAGAAAAAGCATGTGTAAACTTAAGTTAATTTTGATCATATCAAATCATTGATTATGAAATTAAATCAACGTTTTCCTTTGTCAGATTTTGGCTACCATTTACTCCTGGAGCACAGCATAGCTGATGGCTTCGATCTGTGATTAAGCAACAAATTTTTAATATGATTTCTTGTATACATAAATATTGAATATGCCAAGAAAAGTATAATTACTATGACGTGTTTAATATGCATGTGTATATTAGTTTACTCATTGTAATATTATATTACTGTCAGGATTCATTTAAAAATCGTCGCACCAGGCGGTTGTCTGCGTTTCCGGTGACTGTCAAATTACCGATTGTATTGCAGCCCTGGCAAACTCACAGCTGTTGCGTGCCATGCTGCAATTTGTTTAATGTTTACAAGAAACCCGAGTTTCTCGCAATTTGTGAAGCAAAGTGCAGTTACGCGTTAAATATCAATACAGAAAAACGCATAAGAGATACGCTCAACACGGTAAGTCACAACATATATTTATTTTCTACATAAAATTTATGTGCACACAGAACTAGAGTGTCCATAGACCTGTGGATTCTGTTCGTAGTGATTATGGGATAATGAGAGGGAGAAAGGCAGAGTGGTTAACTAGTTAGTACAGAGGGCGCGCTGTTCTCGTTCGCGTTCGGTGCCGCAGCTGACCGGATGAGGCATGACCGAAGGCTCGGCGCCTGGCTTAAGCAGCGTCTGCTGAAGGCCCCAAATCACTTGATTCGCAATCACATTGACTGCCAGCATTAAAGCCGTCTCATAGTTAAGTGGATTCACAGCGTAACTGAGTATGCCCACAGATATTTGATTGTTCAAGAAGTCCTTGTCCAGCTCGAGCAGCTCCTCGCGCACCTCCATAATGCGATTCTCATAGTGGCACTGAATGGCAGCAAATACTTGCTTATCGAGGCCAACGAGCAGCTCCCGCTTGAACTTGACCAAATAGTGCTCGATGAAGATGACCTCCTTGCGATTCAGGTGCGGCAGGCGCACCTTCTCCTGTATGACCTGGTCCCCAATTTGGCTGACTACCAACGAGGTCAACGAGCCCGCCGGCGTGGGCCGACGATCCCCGCAAGGACGCACGTCCACAAATGGATGTATCTCATAGCTACCCACGCCAATGGTGCAAGCAATACCATTGAACGAGACATGTGAGGTACGTGCATGATTCTTGCCAGACATACCAGATTTGTGTGTTGGTGTTGATGGCAGCTCCATGGCCTTGTTATCATGGGCAAAGCCAATGATCTGAATGGCTTTCTGAGGGTGGGAGAGGAAAAATTGGTGGAAGATATAGATATAAGAGGATATTGCCCGCATTATCACACAACTTACATAGTTTACATATTTCTTAGCATCGCATAAGAAGTTCGCAATGCGATCGGATAGAACGTGCATCGCACACGGATCCTCACTCAAATCCAAATCAAAGCCGAGCAGTATGTGATTGAGGATGTACTGTGCTGCCTTGTAGATGGGATCATCGGTGTCGAAGGTCAATGGAGCATTTCCACCCATTGCAATAGCTGCATTCAATGCATAACAAAGCTCGCTATCGAGGAGACCTTCAAAGCTTGCTTGATATTCATCACAGAATGAAGGTGTCGCCTTCTTCGAGACGTCAACGGCCTTACTCTTCTTCTTGCTCTTCCTTTTCTTCTTGCGTCCTTTAGACTTCTTCTCTTCCTTGATGTTGTGGGAACGCTGCTTGATTTGCTCCTGAATCCGTCTCCATTTCTCGCGATATTTCTCCTTGTGCGACTCAATGAATAATTCGCGTTCCTCTTTAACTTCTTTAAGCAGCTGATCGATTCTTCGCTGATTGGCAATACGTTCGTGCAGGCGTTTATGCCACGATTGTATTTGGCCCTCAGTGTGTTTGGTCAAACGCTGCTTGTGCAAATTACGCATATTCTTGTTATATCGATCCTTCTTGAACTGGAACAGTTTCTTCAGCTTAATCAGGTGCTTACGCTGCAAATCCTGATGCAAACTGATGTGGGCCTGGACTCGCATATTGGTCAACATTTTGCGATGTTCGAGAAGCATCTGCTGCATAGCTAACATGCTCTCCATTCTCTTGAATTTCTCCTCTGTTATATTATAGATTCTCACTTTTCTTTCATGCTTCTCCTCTTCAATTTGTTGTTTCCTAGCCATCACTTCTTCCTGACTCTGATGACGTACACCCGTTTGTAAGTTATCCCTCCGCGAGATGCCCTCCGCATTGGCAATCAACATGCGATCGTGTCTTTCTGCCTCCCTTTGCCTATACGCTTGCAGCACATAGTAGAGCTGCGACTTATGAAGTTCCTCACGATATTGATTGAAGTCCTTTAGATTGCATATCACTTCATTGTTATCGGTTATCTCGCCATTCTCGCGTAATCGTTTCAAATTACGCTCGTTCGAGTAGAAGGTCTTCAGATTTGAATCGTGCAACGGGTTATATTCGGGTATATGAACCGTTACCGATGAATCGAATTCCTGCATGCTACATTTGAACTGGAATCAAAAGGAAAGCCATATATGAAGTTTCATTGGGCAGTACTTCTTCATATCTCAATTAAAATCTTACCGAGTTTCCGATTTTATCCTTTGAGAATATCACCTGATTACCAGGACACTTGAGCATAGGCAATTTACAGTTTAACGGTATTAGCTCCCAACCGGGTAAACTGTTAATGGGCAGCCCAGTCTTATAGCTGGGCTGCTTGGTCATCATTTGGCTGGTCACATTGTTCCGCCGAGGCAATGATAATATATCAATCATGATTGCTTACAGTGTACATACATATATCTGTATGTATGTATATATTGCACTATGTCAGACAAACGCTAATACAAGTGGCCAAATTTTAGGACCAATGGAATTTTGTAGTATATCGATTCGTGCAGAAATTCATTCGAAAGAATCGTGTTGTTGTGTAGATATAAGTAGAAATATTTAGTTTGATTTTATTTATTTTTTGCGATGGAATAACATTCTTAATAAACAAAGAACAAAATTGAACTGAACTAAATTATAAATTTAGTCTGACTACCTATTTTATTGCTTGAATCTCTGGGCAAAGCCTACTGTGCGAGCTTTCATTTGCTCTCACTCTCTCAGTGACTCGCTCTCTCTGCTCTCAGCAAACTAACAGCTTCCGTTAGTCCTTTTTACTTGTTACTTTTACCGTTTTGTTTGTTTATTGTTGTTTTCTGTTGTTTGGCTTGTGGCGCTTCTTCTTCTTTTTGCTTATCAAAGCTTTCGTTGTTGTCACTTCACTTGAGTGCGCTACCGCTCTCCCCCTCTCTCTCAATCGTGCTTGTCATTGTTCTTGTTATTATCGTTGCCTAGGGTCGCACATTGAAAAAAAAAAAAAAGCTACAAAGAATGCAATTTCATTCAACTATAATTCAATCAAATTTTGCTAAATAAAAGCTTTTGTATATTGCTCCTTTCTTTGTTGTTTATGATTTAATAATATTGTTGCTTCATTGAGCTTAAATATCAGCCAATACAAATGATATAAGAAATCAAAAGCTGATCGACTTTTTTTATTTATAATATTTTATAATTTTAATAATTTGTTCTCTACGATTTCAATTTGTTTTTTGTTTTTTGTTTTTAACCTGAGCACTAATATTTTTTTAAACGGTTTCCATTTATTTGATGTGTCTATTTGTTCAGATAAGATAATATGAAATTAGTATTGAATAGGAAATTATTCAATAATTGTATGCCACTGTATAACAGCAACAACTGTATAAGATTCTCTCTGAAATACCACAAATTCCTTTTTATGATATAAACAAAGTTGTTTATGTTTCTTTTATTTATTGATACATATTGTTGAGCTTGCGTATGTGTGCGTCAGTATGTGCGCTGGTATTGGTAATTTGCATTAGAATTTCACGATTTGGTCCTGTCAGCTATTAGTCTCGCTTGATTTGGAATTGTCCTAAGACGCCAAACAATGGGCATTTTTGTATACATACAGACAAATATATATTTATATCTTATATAAGTGCCTGTTTTACAGAGAGTTTCAGCATCAGCATAAATATTTGCCAAATAGCTTCGACTGTCTGACGGTCTTTGAGTGAGTGGGTCGTCGATAAGTTTATCTCTATATGTGTGTGTGTGTGTGTGTGAGAGAAATTCTACTCACGGCTGTCATAAAAAATAAAATCACATCAAGTACTAAGTGTACGTGCTCCAAATACGCTCTCGTCTGTGCCTTTCCATTTCAACAAACAGTCGAAAACGGCGTCGCCTCTTTCCAGTCCGCACCTGGGCGGCCGTTGATATAAATAAAAAATGATGCCTAGCATCCTAAAAAAGGAGAACATATAAAAAAAGTAAAATAACATAGGTGCGTGCCAATCTGTGGTGATAAGTTCTTGCCTAGCCTGACCCATTTACCGTTATATAATAGTTACTTCCTGTTGGCAGGTGAATCAGAACTGTGCGCGTGAGTCGTGAGTGGTTTTCAATATATATCGTATGTAATTTTTTAAGTCATCTATTCGTAACTTTTTTGGCGTATATTTTGTATATAGGCCAAAAGTAAACGAAAAAGTATATATTAATTACAAAATTATATTAATTACAAAAGATGTAAGTTAATGGTAATAGAGAATAATAGCTTATAAATGAAACTTCAAAGCTAAGTCAGAGTTGAACTTATCAGAACACAATTTATTGAAAAACTAGGTCTTATTTACAATCATTCTATATTAGTTTAACTAAAGGACTCACCATTTCACTCACACTTACTCCAAATTGTTTAGCACTCACACGGTCATCTCCAAAATATGAGCAGCCACCCACACTAACTTTCACACACACTGTAAAATCTACCCTCAAAGAAATGCCCAACACAATCATAAACACACACACACACACACACACCCACACCTACAAACAAATATCGAGATAGTTCGTTTATGTGTGTGTGTGCAGTCGTCCCTGGCCTGTCTTTAAGTCGAAAAAACGCTTTGCCGGCAACCAGACAGCTGTGACATGTCGCTCTCTTTCTCTCTCGCTCTCTGACTCTATTACCATTGACATCTCCCAACCACCCATCCAAACAAACATATATACGATGGCTGCTTTCAATTGCTCAAAGCTTGGAGCGCACACTTTCAATTCGCTTTCAACTTCAAACTGATTTTCGGCTTCGGTTTCGCCTCGCCGCATCGTGTGCTTTCAATTGCAGCCTTTGGCAAAGCTTTGCGCACATAACACAGCTCAGTTGCTTCGCGTCCGTCTAGCGAGTTGGTGCGTCTGCGTTGCGTTGCGTTGTGTTTTTGGTTTTACTACCAGCTACTTTACAGCTCTCACTCTATCTTTCACTCCGCTCTCTTCGTTCTGATTACTCTGCGTGCGTGTGCGTGAGAACGTGTGTGCGCCCATATTGCTAGTGTGCCTGTGTCTGTGTGTTGTGTGGCTAGCCCAAAACAAATACGTTAAAAAGTAGTAGTAGTCCAATAAAAAGAAAAAATAAAATAAACAACAAAAGGATAATCATTCAGCAAGAGTCCTTGGTGTATGGGGGTGGCAGCCTGACAACAGACAACCCTAGAAGCACCACCCCCTTGTAAACGTGTTTTTATGCGTGATTATTAACTGCGCCATTGCTTCACACACACACATACACACACATAAGCACACAGACATTGAACAAAAAGGCAACGGTAAACAATAGTGAACATAACCAAAAGTTAATAACATTGAATGAAGTGCATAACGCGCAGGATAATTGCATGTGGCTTATATAAATAGGCGCCAGTGTGGGCGTGGCAGCAGCAGCAACAACAGCAACAATAACAGCAACAACATTTGTAATGTGCCAGTTGTTGTTAGCATTTCACATCACTCAATCATCCAACACATTTTCATCATCTTTAACAACATGCGAAACGCTGCCAAAGCGACGCCATTAGCAGAGCAGCAGCAGCAGAAGGAGCGGCAGGAGCAGCAACAGGATCACATAATAACCATCAGCACTGCCAGCCTTACAGAACAACAGGAGCCGCCCGTCAAGCACTACGCACAACAAGCAACAGCAACTACAGCAACACCTGCAACAGCACCAGCAGCAGCAGCAACAGCAACCACTGCAAGTGGAGCAAGTGCAGCCGCTGGAACAGCTGCAGCATCAGGAGTTGCTGCGAATCCTGCACCAACTAACAACTCCGTCCTCTGTCAACTGATTAGCTACCAGAATAACATAGCTGATGTCCAACATAGACGTGGCCGACGCTTACATGGACTCCAGCTGCCGTTGCATCCACTGCAGCTATTCGGTTGGCTCGTGTTACTCCTGTTCGGTTTGGCCAGCTATTGGATACTGATACCCGCCTTTCATGCGCCCATCCAAGGGCCACTCTATGGCCTGATCTCCGGCCTGTATGTGGTGCATATTGTGGCCCATTTGACTGCATTGTTGACCGATCCCGCTGACAAGGAGCTGCGACGCGTGCATCGCAACGATCGCATTGTGCCCGAGTTTGATCGCAGTAAACACGGCCATGTCATCGAGAACGGACGCTGTCATCTGTGCAACATAAAGACATCGTCGCCCAGGACCAAACACTGTTCGGTGTGCAACAAGTGCGTGGGTAAATTCGATCATCACTGCAAGTGGCTGAATCATTGCATCGGCTCCCGGAACTATGTCGCCTTTCTAATGTGCGTCGTCAGTGCTGTGGTGGCCACGCTGGTCATTGTGGCTGCCGTTGTGGGGCAGATCGTGCTCTACTACGTGCAGCCGGATTGGCTGAGCTTCTATTGGTGCAGCAATCAAATGGAATTGCCCCTGGAGTCAACTGATTATATCAATTTAACGCTGAGCTTGAGCAACGGCACCATGATGCTGATGGAACAGGATCAACAGATGGAACAGGATCAGTCGCAGGAGCAGGATCTCAATAATCTCACAATCTCCACCATGCCCACGCTGCTGCAAAACTTTACGGCTCTGCTGGATCAGAGCACGTTGCAGCCGGAGCAGAAGCCACAGCTTCTGAATCATACAGTAACACCTCTGGTCGCCGGCATCGGTGTCCATGAGACGATGTACTTGCTGCTGCTGGGCGTGCTCGGACTGCTGGCAGCAATCAGTGCTGGTCTCCTCCTGCATCTCTGCTTTTTTCACATTTACATCTCGTTTCTGGGCCTGACGACGTACGAGTACATCCGGAATCATCGGCAGGCGCAGGAGGCAAAGGCTAAGCAGTTGCTCGAGCAGGGCAAGAACGGTGTCCATTTCAATCCCAATCTACCCACACTGCACCATCATCAGCAGCAACAACACCAGCATCCGTCCAAGCTCTATTGCTGCTCCAATGTGCCGCATCCGAATCAGCAGCACGAGCAGATAACTCCTGGCGCTGCGTTGCATTGCTGTGCCAGCTCGCGGGAGTTCCATCAGGCCAGCCAATCCATCTATTTGTGCTCCTTGCTGCAGGAGCGTCGCAGCGATCGACTGCAATTGGATCTGGACACCGAGGCAGCTCCGCTACGTTCCTTTCACTGCTGTTCCAGCTATGCGGCTGCCTCGATGCAGCGCAGGGTGAGCGCCGCAGCGAGTGCCAAGGCGGCGCTGGAGCCACGCCAGCGTCCACTGAGATCGAGTGCAGGAGCAGCTGCATCGTATCTGCAATACACAGAGCAGTGCACCCTCTGCACCTTTCAGCTGCGCAGTCCGCTGCGCGGCGGCCAGAGCAACAGCAACAGAAATAGCGCCGGGCGCAGCAGCAGCAGCACTCGCACCTTGGCTAGCCAAACGGCCACGCCCACATCGACGGCGTCGGCAGCAGGGAATATATCGAAGCATCAGCGCTGGCGACGAAAATGGAACTGCTGTGCCAGCGTGCCAGACAGTCCGGATGTGCCCAATGATTTGCTGGCCGCACTCTCGGCCAGCAAAATGAATGCCAGCGAGCTGCCGGTGCAGTTCATCAGAAGTCTGAATGGTGGCCTGGAGATGCCACAGGGCCCGGGCGGGGGAATGCTGCCAACTGCCACACCCACTGAACTGCCCACACTGAAGACGACGCGCAGCTCCAGGTTGCGCCACATGCTGCGTCTGCTCGGACGCTATCGACGCGCACGCTGCCAGCGTGGCCATGGCCACGGCGTGGGCGTGGCCGAGCAGCAGGTGGCCACCATTAAGCAGAATCAAATACGTCCACTGCAACTGCAGCCGGATCGAGGCTATGACAGTGGCACGAGCATGACGCAAGCGACGCCACCGCCGCCCATGAGCTCGCCCAGCCACAGCGCCAGCAGCAGCAGCGATCTGAGCAGCATCAGCAACGGCACTGGCAACAAGGAGGTGATGCTGCTGCCCACCAGCGTCATCCGGGACGATAGTGTCACCACTAGCTACACACTGACCCTGCCGCCTGCTTTGCCGCCGCCCACGCGTCGCAAGATGCCCAATCCCAGCGAGTTGGCTGAGCTGGCCGAGACCCTGGGCTTCGTCTCGAGCGGAACTCATGGAGCTGCCGGCTCCAACAGTCGCCAGCTGCCGAGTCTGGGCAATGTGTACAGGCGACAGCGTAGAAAACATTTCCTGCGCACTCGATCGCCCACTTTGTCGCCCATACACGAATCCGGGCTATCCAATCCAACATCGCCGCAACCGTTGCGCCATAGCTTGGCCAACTCCAACTCCAACTCCAGCTCCAATGCCAATGCCAAGTGCTCTCCGGATGTGACACGCTCCTCCGCGACACTCGTCCAGAATCTGTGTGGTCTAGCCGGCGAAGCTCTAAGGAAATCTGCATCCAATAGCTCGTTGCAGAGCATCAGCTCCAACTCAAGCAGCACCTAATACAAAAGGAAGACCGAGAGAGGCAGTCAATAGAGAGATAGAGAGGGAGAGAGAGTGAGAGAGTGAGAGTGAGCAGGAGATTGTGGAAGAGTTCCTTGAATTGGTTTCTGCCTAGTCCTTAGGTTAGTCATAGACGCCGTTATCCATCCAATTCCAAGAGATAAAGTTAAAGCCCAATTTTAGTTTTAATTTAGTTAAACTTGTTTTAGGATTTTGTTTCGAATGGAGGATTTATATGAATATTACCACATGTAACTTGTAAACCCCATTGAAATGGATGCGCTTGATGAGAAATTAAATATGCTGAAATGATAATACGCCAATTTGTTTGTTTTCTATGCAGATCTCAAGGGATGTTCATTATCTGATTGAATTTTTAATGTCTTATTTATGATATAATGGTATGGTATAATGTAGTATTCGGAGATCTTGTGGAATATTTTAATTTCTATATTTAATATGAGCTTCAGTATTGTTAGATCTCATAGAATATTATATATTTCATATTATCCAATTACTGATTCTATAATCTTTAGTTTAAGATCTTGTATAATCTATAATTATAGATCTTGTATACAGATCTGATATTTCTTATATATCTGAAGAGCTAATGGAATATCTTTATTCGGTTAAAGATTTTGCTATTGAGTTACTTCAAAGTTAATTATTTGGTTGGGTTAATTGAGAGATACAAAGGTTCGTGAGTTCGACTATCAACGAAAATAAATTTTAATTAATTTATAAAAAATTTCATTTCTATTTATTTTAATTTTCATTATTTGAATTCAGCTCAGTTTGAGCTATATAAGGATATGGACAGGCAGACTGGAAGGGCTAGATCGACTCGACAAGTAATATAAATGAGATTAGCCACGCCCCACTTTCTGCCTGTATATGATCCATTAACCCTTAGATTCCTCTTGCGAATGCTTCAGGTTGTACAATAAAATCGAATCCAATGTCTCTTGCAATAGAATTGCTGGTTCAAATCCCATTTATTTAGTGTCAAATGCTGTTATTTCTCTACTAAAGTTTGCGCCTCCCCTCCCTCTTGACCCCCTGGTTTATGCCTTTGTTCAAGCCATGTCTGCTCGCTAAGTGTTGCACAGTTTTTGTTTCCTCCAATGCTCCTTGCGAATGCTCGTTGCATATCCTTTCAATTCGGTTTCATAGAATTTCGCATGTCTTTCGCTTGTTCAGGTATTGCCATTCAAAGCGTGATTTGCACATTAAACACGTTGACACGCCCCCCACCGCCCGCTAACGGATTGTAGTTGTATCTTGTTGTTGGATGGCTTCGTAAACGCGTTAAATATGCAACAGCATGACATTTACAATCGACACGGCGAAGGGGTGGTGCTGTGGGAGGGGGGCGGGGGTTTGGTACTAACTGCTGCAGTTGCAAGTGTATATATGTATGTAAATATTTACTTACTGTATGTATGTAAGTATGGAGGTTCTAACGCTTAGCCCCTTTTCGATATTGATTTTCGTTTTGAAAACTTTCGTTGGAAGGAGGTGCTTACGTATCTGCAAATGTATCTGTATCTACTATATGCATATATCTGTCGCTGTGTCTGTATCTGTATCTGTAGTTGCGTATCTGCAGTTGAGCTTGCAGCTTGTTCCGACTTTTGCAACATTTGCGCTAACAACAACAGCCACATGTGTGCAAGCCGGAAGAGGAAGGCGGAGGGAAAGAGGAAGCTGAATAATGGCTAAGGCTGGGTTGGTCCATGCTGCAGCTGCCAAAATTGTTACGCAAATGTTTTGATTCCAACTCAATTCAATTGGCTCTGACAAGGCTTTGCCAACTCGAACAACATTTGCAGTCGGTTTGAGAGTAAAGAAAATTGCGTAATACGCACGTGATACACAGAGAGAAAATATTTAGTTTGTACGTTCTATTTTTGTTCCATTTGCTTTTCTAATTATAATTTTAGAGAAAGTAAAGTAAAGTAAAGCAAAGTATTTCTATCATTTATTTACTTTATTTTATATTTATTTGAAAAGTTGTTATTTAAACGAGCTTGCTTTAAGATCACAGTGTAGAGCTCTCTACTTTAAAATTGGTTGCTACTTATTTCATAGTTTTTCATCACAAACTATTTGAGGCAGTTAGAGAGCTCTTTACTTGGAACTTGGAAAAAAACTCGAAATAAAACGTTTTATTCGCTTCAAATTTCATTAAAAGTAAATGTTGATGAAATACAGAATGGCAATAAAACTTAGGAAGTTTATTCTCTGAGTGTATTTAAATGCAATATAAAAAGAGAGAGAAAGATAGAGAAAAATTTAGTGAAAAAAAGAGAGAGAAAGATAGAGGAAAATTTAGAAAGATAGATAGAGGAAAATTTAGAAAGAAAGATAGAGAAAAATTTATGAAAAAAAGAGAGATAAAGGTAGGCAGACCCCCTTTTGTCACTTGACAATTAATAGGTAGAACTAAGATTGCAAGACGGGTGTGTCTGACTAATTAATACACGTCTACATTTACAGTTATATTCATTCAAAAACTAATATATCCGGATCTGACGGCTCACCTCAGTAGAGATAGGCATACTTTAAAGAAAACCAATATACCCTCTTGGCCAACTCATTTCGCACTGTCATTGTCAAAAGGCAAATGGAAATTGGAAGGAAAAAATGCAGCAATATAGCCCAAAAATTCCCATTAAATATTAAAAACTGAATAATTAATACACTGCCAAGTGTGTATGGGTCTATGTGTGTGTGTGTGTGTGTGTGTGTGTTTACTAATGCGACAGCTACAAATGGAAACGCGTCAAAAAAACTGTGTGATTGAGCCGGCCCTGACAGGGTGAGCAGAGAAACAGACGAGCAACCTGACTGCGACCAAATGGATAGCTAGATATAGAAGCGACAGACAGACAGACAGATTTCACTTGAATGAAGGAAGGAGGGAAACTGCAGTTCGTGTTATTGAGTCTGACAGACAGTTGGGCAAAAAGGCAATGGCAAAAGTTCGACAGAAGAAAGAGAAAGGGGGAGAGAGAGAGAGAGAATCAGATAAGTAGAGAGAGCGAGAGGGAGAGAAAGAGCAAAGTCCATTTGATAGCAGATTATTTGCCATAGTTGAATGCACTCTATGTACTACAGTGTGCACTCGCGAAATTGAACATTGAACATTCAAGCGAGTATATAGAGAAGAAATAGATGACTAATTCTAAAAATTAAGTTTCAAATGGAAGTTTAGCTTTATTTAACACGATTTGATATGACTTATTTATAATTTCATATTGACAAATTTTTTTTTGTATGTTCAAGAATAATTTAGATTTTAAGACAAGCTGAATTAGAGCCTCAGCTAAAGTCAGATTAAGTACAGTTCTCTAAAGATACGACTGTCTTCTCGTTTATATATCATCTCATAAACATATTAAAACTACATTTTTCTCAACTTCAATCTACTTTAATTTTCTGTGCAACTAACATTTCTACATCCAGTCTTTGTATTGCCTGTTTACTGTACCTCCACTTAGTCCTGTATTTATGCTCTCAAAATGTCTGATAACGCTAACAATTGACAATTGTGCCACAGTGCTGGAAAGTTCATTAAAGTTTCTAGCTCACACCTGCACACACACACACACACCCACACAGGTGACTATATGGCTGCTATATATACTTGGATTGTTGCTGTGGTTCTTGAGGTAACTTGGTTTGGCTCCTTTACCGCTCTTCGCTCTTCCGCTCTTCGCTCTGACATGAATTCCACGAATTGAGCATTTCGTGTGAAAAACGTGTTCAACAATAAAATCAAATAACAAATATTCTTAGCTGAATTAGCTTTTGTTTTGCACTGGGCTAAAGTCAGAAGCATTTCCGTTCGATTAAGCCGAAGCAAATGGAAAGAAATTGCTGCATACTTCGAGGCGCAATCAACTGCGAATGTGTGGGTGTATGCGCTTTTAAATGCAGACGTGTGTGTGCATGTGTGTGTGTCTGTGTATGTGTGTGTTTATTTGCGTTGTAAAATGTTTAATTTGATGACACTTGACATTAACAATTTACCACTGCACCTGCTGCCTGCCATTCACACTCACACTCACACATGCATTCACACTCCCACATACTCACACATTCACACACCCACATAGACATTCTCCTTTACGTTACTCTCTAGCTGCTGGCATGAGGTGTTAAATATTTTAGTTTTCGTATGAGCGAGCGTTTCTCATTTTTTAGCGGTTTTTATAGCTTTTTTTTAGGGCTAATTTGTTATGCAGCTGATCTCTGGCAGCATTTTTGCTATTTTTTCGTGCTTAAAGCGAAATACATGAATTCCTTTTTGGTTATGCGTCAATCCAAAAGTTATGAGAGTTTCATGAGAACCTCATTTTATCGGGCATTATTTTCATCGCTTGCCACGTAATACCCTTTATATAGAAGAGAAAATTGAATTTCATAATAGATATATAGACGGCGCTTGGCATGAAAATCTGAAAAGACTACATATAAATTATATATGAAAACTAAAATAATATTTAGAATATATAGGAAATATTAGCAGATTTTGTTTATACTTTTTTAAAACTATAAAGCTAGTATTTCTATGATCCTATCTCTATTGTTATGCTAAATAAAAAATTAAATCTCTCCAAATCAATTTAATTTTGACTGAAAATTATCAGTTTTCCTTACTTAACTTAAATAGATATAAATTGTGTATCTCTTTAAATTTCATGAAATTCAAGAAATATTCATGCCTTGTTGCATATTTGTCCCCAACATTTTTCAGCTGTCAGCATTTGCAATGCAATATACGATTGCCATCGCGGTTACTTCTGCCTTACCCCTCCCTCCCTCGGTTCACCTGACTGGTCGCACGTGTACAAAATAGCAATGCTCTGACCATTTGCGCCCTGCATTTCATTCTGTCCAGCCACGCTGCGTGCAGTGACCAAAAGTAAAGCGAAAAAAACCTTTCAAAATGCCAAGGATTTTCCCTTTTGGGTTTCGAGCCTGCGCCAGTTGACAGGCAACAAAAATGCATATAATTTCAGTGTTTATTTATTTATTTTTTATTATGTTGATAAACATTTCGGAGTTGAATGCAATGCTCATGCCGTGTGCATGTTTTGCAAGACTTTTGGAGTCTTTGCCTGGCAACGCCCTCGTTTGCCTCTGCGCCTGCCCCTGCCCCTGCCCCTGCCCCTGCCTCTGCCTTCTCGTTAAAGTTTGTTTATGTTGTTCGTAGAGTGCTCAATGGACACCCACGCATCAAAGCCTGACTCCATAGTAACTTCTAGTCATTGTTGTTATTGTCATGACCACTTGATGTTCCAGTTGTTGTTGCTATTATTGTTGTTGTTGTTGTTGTTGCAGCCGCATCAATTATAAACTCAACGTTGCGCCTTCATTTGCCACGGACACGCAACAAGCGCAGACACAATTTGCATAAATCGCTCGCCGAGGTGTGGAGCGGGGCGGGGCGGGGGCGCTGTTGTGGGCGTGTCAGTGCAAACAATTGAATGAACTAGCCCCGAAAATATATACATATATATCTGTATATATGCTTATGATGTATGTGTATATACATATATATTGTATTTATGATGTATAGCCATCAGTCTGAGTGTTTCTTGTCCACAGTGAAAGCCGCCTAGAGCGAAAACTTAATATCAATTGCAGTTGCACCATCTTCAAGGATCCAAAGAAATACAATTTATAGATATAAATTTAAAATTTATAAATACATTCTGTAGGCTTTTTACTCTTAGGATTACCAGAGGCAGCTATATCAAGAGCTTCTTAGCTCTATGTATCGCCTTAGTTTTGCCACACTCTTGCTAAGCTGTAAACATTTGAGAATTTCATGATTGAAGCCCTTTAAAAAGAGGTAGTAAGTAAAGCTAGCATGTGCTTGGAGTAAGGGAATATATATATATTTAGAGAGAGAGAGAGAGAGATAGAGAAAGATGAGAAAGAGAGAGAGATAGATAGATATAGATGAGAAAGAGAGAGAGATAGAGAAAGAGAGAGAGAGAGGGAGAGAGAGAGAGAGAGATAGAGAAAGAGAGAGAGATAGAGGAAGAGAGAGAGGGATGATTGCTGATGATAGCAATGGAAGTTTCTTGTGAAATAAGAAGAGAGTCCTGGAAATATGTAGAAATGAATTAATTCTTGATCATTTATAACAAGTAAGAAGGCTCCAGTCGAGACTGCTCGACTAGGAGATACCCTGAACCCTCCAAGCTGATATTAATCATTCTGCACTTCTTTTATGCACACATACATACACATGCATCCACACGCACGCATAAGCCTGCCCACTGCTAACTGCGCAGTAAGCAGCGACTGCGCTTGGGTTGCGCTGCAGTGTGGGCAATATTATGAGAATTTATTTGTTGAATAATTTCTTTTGTAGACCTTCGATCTTAATGAAACTTTCAGAGCGTAATCATATGGTAAATATGTGTGTACATTACAAAGCACAAGTCTCTAGTATTTGAAATGCGTTTTTTACAAATTGGGGGAGTAGGGGGCGTGGTATCCAAAATCTGTAAATTACAAAATTTTTGTATCGGATAACTTTACATACAACGCGAATTTGAAGTTTCCAGGCTTAAAAGTGTTCAAACTAGGCTGAAGAAACCAAGTCGATTTTTCGATTATTCTCGATAAAAAAATTATCGGATGAGTTATCGAAAAAATAAAGCAAACTCGTACTGCCTATGGTATACACGAGTATGCATGCCAAATTTCAGCTCTCTAGCTCTTATATCTTCTGAGATCCTTTTGCTCATACGGACGGACGGACGGACGGACGGACGGACGGAGGGACGGACGGACGGACAGACGGACAGGGCTATATCGACTCAGCTCGTCGTTCTGATCAAGAATATATATACTTTATGGGGTCTGCGATGATTCCTTCTGCCTGTTACATACTTTTCACAAAACCATTATACCCTGATTTCCCATTTTCAATGGGTTCAGGGTATAAAAAGAAGTTAGAAACGAAATCTAGATCTCCTTCTTGAGTGCTGAATATAGCTTGCGAATTACAACTCAATTAGAGTTATTAGTTCATTAATTATATTTTATAAAATTATTTAGTTTTCTTAAAAATTCACTTGATTTGATTAACATATATGGATAAATGTTATATGTACATATATGATTACTACATATATCAAAAGGAAAAATGATCTTAGTTTATATGAAATCCTAGCTTGCTGATTTGTTTGAAATTCCCTGCTGCTCTTAGCAGAGTCCTCACCGTATCTATGCCGACAACATTTCAAGGAGCGTCCGTCTACACAGTGTCCCTTCACCTGATATATAGGATACTAGCTAGTTGTGCTTGGGTTATGATTGATTTACTGGGAAATGGGTGCCGCTGTTGGCAGTCAACAGTCGCAGTCAGGCAGACAAAGGGACAGACTGAGGCAGTGAACTGCTGCCTATAGCTGGCACGCCCACAACAGCTAGTACGCCCACTTAAAATAACTGGTTGTCATTAGCAATAGCCGTTGGGGGCGTTACCATTAGGCTTGGCTGTCTCCACTGCAACGGGATATGAGGTATACGAGGGTCTGTAACCAAGAGCGTGAACTCGACTTGGAGTTAAATCCTTTGCGAGTCCTCCTTCGCCTTCTGCTGCTTCTGTCATTGGGCTGGCCCATCAAAATGGTAACGGGATATGAAGGTTTTTAACCCAGAGCCTGAACTCGACTTGGAACTGCCGGCTGCTGGTGTTCCGCCTCGACTTCCTCCTGCTGCGTCTCTTTTTGCAGTTTCTCCTCCTGCACTTACTACTGCTGCTGCTCAGGCTGCATTTTCTCCTGCTTCGCCGTTTGCTGATTCCTGCCTCTGCTCTGACTCCTTCTGCTGCCTCTTCTGCAACTCCTCTCCTGCCTCTATTACTGCTGCTTCTTCTACTTGTTGTTCCCTTCTAGTTGTCAGTTTATCGTTCTACTCCCTCTGCTGTCTCTCCTCATGATGCCTCTCCCTTGCCATTTTCTCCTCCTGCTGCCTCCTTCTGCCTCTCCTCCTGCTGCTCCCCAATTTGGTTGCCCAGTGCCATTGTTTGACGCTCTTTTTCATTGTTGATTTTTTCTACTATTTAACCCACCTGCTTGGTAGGCACTCACCTGTCTGCATGGCCCGGAAGCGTGCCACGACAATTTTTGCTTTGCTTGCCACGCTTCTCCCTTGACTCCTTTACTTTGCCTTTTTTAATTTTTGTTTGTTTTTTGTTTTTGTTGGTTCAATGAACCTTTTGGGGTTTTGTTTCTAAGCACTGCATAGGCAGCTAGCTGACACACACATGCGTTACCCCCACTGCCCCTCACTCGCTAAACATATTTAACAACTTTTAATATGGTTTTCAATTAAGTTAATGACTTTTCAGTTTAGGCTCCATTCAAAGCAATGTAACTAGAGATGGGCTTTACGTGTTTATAAAAGAGTTTTTCTTGTTGTTGTCTATAATAAGCTATAGGAAAAAAGAGTAAAAACAAACACCAAGTGTATGAGACTGGAAAATTGCAGCGGAAAAGCGTTTAAAAATGCGAAGCAGAGAAAGAGAGAGAAGCAAATATTTACATTAATTAAAAGCAAAAAAATGCAAAATAATTTATATAAAAATTATTTGGGCATGCAAAAAGAAAAAAAAAAAAACGAAAATACATAAATAAAGAAAATTATAATAAATTATATTGTGATAGCAATATACATAAAACAATGCTTAAATTAAAATAAAAAAATGTTGAAACTAGGCAAGCGAAAATTAAATTAATAAATGTAAAAAAATTAAAAATAAAACGAAAAAAATAGATTAATTCAAAAACATATAAATATGAATACAAAATTAAAGATACATATTTATTATAAAGCTTTTTATGCAATTTGTATAATTTAAATATGCATATATTTTTTATGCTTTATCAATGTGCTAATGCATTTTCATTTTATTTTGTGTATTTGCTGATATTTAAAATGTAATAAAACTCTAAAATAATTTAAACAAAAATAGTTTATTTATGTGCAAAAAGGAAATAGGCAACTGCCTAAGCAAATTCAATTTCAACACTTTAGCACATCGATTGCCCGCTAGATGGCGCTGCACACGATTTGCTCGCTGCCAGCTTCAATGCCTTGATGGCCTTTTAAATATTTACCAGCCCAGTTGGCGCACAGTTGTTGACAATTCCATTGATGTGGTCAGCAGCAGGGCACAAGGCGACTCTGTGGTCATCATGGCTAACATTATGGCACCAGAGCGGTGCCATGGTGAAGGAGCCGGAGCAGGAGCAGGAGCAGAGCCAGCTCGTCCTGGTGTTTGCCAAAAGGATTGTGGCCTCGATTAACTGCCAAACTCAAACATTTGACTTGAGCTGTTAGATGAGGCGCACAGTTTCTGCACTTTATAGCCATCAAAGTTGGCCATAAAAGTTTGTCTTTCGGTCCTTTGGCTAGCAGCAGGCGTGGCTACTTAGCCACATATTTGCAAACGTATCACATTTAGCTTATAGTTCTTGACTCTGTTTTTGGGCTTGGCGATTTACAATTGCTTGCACGAAATTATGAGCTACGATTTTATGTGCTATAAAAAGTTGTAAATTGGATTTATTTTCTGTTTAAATTGTGTCTAAATTGTGAGATCATATATTGAGATATATATTTTTTACATAATTTCTGATATTCATTATAGCTCCTTTTAGTGCATGCCAAAATTTAAAGAAAATTTTAGCAATGCCTGTCTAAGAGATATCCTTACCTGATTCGTTGAAACTGTCTTGTATACCTACCTCTATACCCGGAATACCTACATACCTTATTTACCTCTATACTTAGTGTACATCTACTCCTATATATACACACACACACATATATACATATCCACATGCTTGCACCCACAGTTTTAGTTTGAACAACCCGCACACTATGGGAAATTAATTATTGAATAACTTCCGCTTTAGTTCTACATTTTGAATGCAATTTTTAATGCTTCCTAATGCAAGCAAACACCAACTTTTAGTTGAAATGGGTTTAGTTTACTTTCAATATAGTGGCGGGCGAGTCGAGGTATTCAAAGTGGAAAATATTTACATTCATATATAATAGTATAGTAATTTGAAAGTCGAACGGTTTGAGGTATTCAAAGTCGGTTATATTAACAATTATATATTCATTTGTATATTGATAGCAGTCGTTGTAAGTTTAAAGTCTCAAGGCTTTTCAGTTGTCCGATAACACCTTAGGAAATTTGCATTAAATTATCGATTCTTATCGGTAAGAAAGTATTGAAATAAACTATCGAGCACGAAAGAATACTGAACTGCCTAAACTAAAGTATATATCATTTTATATCACAAAAATATATATACATATATATTTTTCTCTGATTGAAAATTCTAGAGATAGAGATAGAGAGAGGAACAGAAAGACAGAGAGAGAGAGAGAAAAAGGGATAAAGACAGAGAGAGACATATATATAGATAGGCATACTGTCGGAGAGACACGTATGCAGATAGAAAGACAGAGACAGCAGGAGTCATGATATGATATATGTTACATATATATAAAATTATATAAAATCTAGAACGCTGATATATAGACTGATATAGACTGTCTACACGCGGGACAGACGGATGAACAGATAGATCTGTGTGAAAAGTCAGACGTATCTTTATCTAGTTTTTACAAATCTTATGGGATAGACAGGCAAATAAACTTGTCTACTATCAACTCAGCTCATCTTCTTGATCTAGATTATATAGACTTTATGTGGCTCGCCTTGCCTCCTGCTGCTGCCAGACAAACAAAATTCGATTGAGCTATATAAATAACTATGAATAAATTACCACAAAAAAGCTGCAAACTCTTCAACTATTATACATATATTCGCTGTTAATATTATTCGATTTTCTACAATATTAATCTTAATCGCACTTAATTTCCATTTAATTGAATTGACTTTTGCTTTAGCTTCGCATTTGTTTCTCCCAATTTCCCTAACAACTAACAATTATATTCCAAGTATGCAATCAATTGGAATGAATAGGTATACATACAGCTCTGCATATATATTGTATAGATTATTGATATGATAAATTCTGACGTTAATTGGCTCTGCAATTTTTGTTTGAAGTATTTAATAAATAAATATTGCGTATACGCCGCATGGCGCAGTGTTGATAGGGCCTCGGCTTGATGCATTATTTATGCAAATACTTGCGTAAATTAACAAAGTAAATTGTTTTTGTTTTGCAGCTTTTATAGGTGTGTGTATAGATATGTTTGTGGCTCAGTGTGCGTGTGTGTGTATGATTTGCTGTCTGCCTTTAGCCGTTTGGCATTTGGGGCTTGGAGACGTCATATGTTTGTGCCGGCCAAACAAATCACACAAATGTGACAGGGCACATATATACATACATGCCTATGTATATACATGTCTGTATATATAGCACATATGTATGTATGTATACATGCCTATATTCCACACATTTTCACATTTGCTTCGACTTAAGCCGCGTACTCGGCAATAAAACGTCGAGGATTTATGGGAACGTGTCATTTGGCCCGTTTGTTCCTTGTGCGACGCATGCACACACATATAAGCATATACCCACACACACACATAGGCAGCTGGCAGGCAAATAACAAATAAACAAATTTAACAAGCAAACTTCTCGCATTCATTTAACGCTCACTTCAACTGTGAATCGCCTTTTCGTGGCAGCCAAAGCGATTTCTGTTCATAGATAAATGCGCTAGTATCTAAGGCATATTAGCTAATGAATGGGGTTTGTAAAGCAGCTACCTAGTCACCTAATCAAATATTTGTTAGTTTAGAATTTATTAGCTCTAAAATTGTTTGCAACTCATGTGGAAATTTGGATTTATCTCTTATTTATTTATATACATACATATATTAGCTTAATCGGCTGGCAGCGCACCTAATGCTCGCCTTGGTATAACAATTTGTATTTCCATTTGTTGGATCTTTCTCTCCTAGTTTTTTCAGTTTTCTTTTGCTTTTCACCTCAAGGAATGCAGCTTTGAACTGCCCATTTTCAAGTGCTCAGAACTTGAACACCTCAGCGCACTTAGTTCACACCTCAACTTTCCTGCACTCTCTCTCCCTCTCACACGCACACATGCTCCAACTGCCTGTGTGTGTCTGTTTCTTAGTCGGCTTGTAGTCAATCAGTGGATTTCACGTTCAATTTGCTTGTTGGACTCATCAGGCGTCGTTGTCTGGGCCATGCGAGTACAAATATAATTAAGTGCCAGGATAACACGCTAGCTCATGCTCAGACACACATAGATACATAGGCACACATATACATACACACATATATATATGAGTAGCTGAGCCAGACGCTGGTCCTGGCAGTTGCTTCATTAACGCCTCGTTTACCTCTCTGGCCGCCGCGTCAGTCCAAGTCTCAAGTTTGCGCAGCGCTTGACTTTTTTATACCAAAACACCCATTAGAAATGTGTGCCATAGGGGTAGATTAAGTTTGAGTGGATGTGTGTAACAAAGAATCCCTATAGAATAGGGAACCCTTAAAACAATTAAGTTGTGAAACTCTTTCAAATAGTAATAATAATTAGAATTAATATTGTTCAACTATCGTGAGCTCAGAATAATCTCTCTCTCTCTCTCTCTCTCTCTCGCTGATCATCTCTGTCTCCCTCTCTCTCTCTCTCTCTGGATGTCTCTCTCTCTCTCTCTCTCTGTATGTCTCTCTCTCTCTCTCTCTCTCTGTATGTCTCTCTCTCTCTCTCTGTATGTCTCTCTCTCTCTCTGTATGTCTCTCTCTCTCTGTATGTCTCTCTCTCTCTCTGTATCTCTCTCTCTCTCTCTATGTCTCTCTCTCTCTCTGTATGTCTCTCTCTCTCTTTGTATGTCTCTCTCTCTCTCTCTCTCTCTCTTCTCTCTCTGACTATATATCTCTCACTCTGACTATCACTCTCTATCTCTTTCTCACTCTCCCTCTCTCTTTCTCACTCTGTGTGTCTCTATTTCTCTTGCTCTCGTTATCTGTCTCTCTCTAGAGTTCGGCCTCTACCAGGATTTACTTTATCTCTGCTTCTATTTCCCACTTTCAATTTCCCTCTCCTCTGTCTGTTCTTCATGTTCATCTTCATATTTTTCCCCCTTTCATTCTCTTCGTCATATCTTTTTCTCTGCTTTCTCTCTGCTTTCTCTCTCTCTCTCTCTCTCTCTCTCTCTCTCTCTCTCTCTCTCTCTCTCTCTCTCTCTCTCCCTCAATGTTTATTTTTCTATATATCCCTCTGTCTTTCATTTTCCTTATGTATCACTCTCCTTCATTCCTTCTCTGGAATTCTACGATTTATCCATCTATCTATTACTCCATTCGCCTTTTACAGGCTATCTACTAGTCCAAAACTCTCTCAGCCTTCACCTGATTTGCGCTTTTAATTTGTCTGCCGGCGTTTGTTGCTAGGCTTTGGTTCCAACTCTGCCGCTGGTCTGACAGGCTGGCAGTCAGGTTGTGTGAGCCCTGACAGCCTGAACAAGCATCATTAGTTCTAATGAGCTGTGTGATAAAAACAAACACAATAACAACAACGAAAAATTCCATCAAAAATTGTGCAAAAACAACATTTTTGGGGGTTTGCGAAAATAATTAATAAACAGCAAAATTTCAATTGCCTGGAGGCTTGAGTGGATGCTGCAGCTGTGATTACTTAACTCCATTCAATGGGCGGTTATATGAGATGCCCCATGGCTCCCCCTCGGCTTCCCCTCTGCTCTCCATCTGCTCTCGTAATGCATCAATTTAGCTGAGAATACTAGAGTAACGCCCCTTTGCAAAGCATCGCCAAATTGGGCGCAACCTTTGTTCATCGTCTTCTTCTTCTACCTCCTCTTGTTGTTGTCTTACAGCTTTTGGGCTCTGACCCGGCATTGTCCTTGAGCCCTGTGCACAATGCGGTCTTTTATTATGGTTTATTGCGTCAGCGCGGCTTGCAGGAGCAGAAACTGTTTGCCGGCCCGTATGCCCCCCTCACCCCCTCGCCTGCCTGCCAGCTGGCAGAGCGCCCTGACTTTGACCTCGTTGCATAACCAAAGACAAACGCCAATTGCAGAAAGCCAAGCGAAGTCAACTGCTGACAGTTGCAACCGCATTGAGAGAAACTACTGCGGCAACTGCTGCTGCTGCTGCTGACACAGCCTCCACAGTTAACCCCATTAGACAGCATCTTGAACACATTTCGAAACTGTCTTTTATTTCAATTGTGGCCAGATTATTAAGTGCCTAAGAGTGTGAGAGGCAATTGAGATGGCCTTTTGTAACTAACTCTAACTCAATTGTTGACCAAACGAGAGTGATGCTACTTCCGATAGTTCCTTGTGTAGCTGTTGCTTAAGATGTCGATAACATTCAGTTGGAGAAACATGCTTTAGGAACTGCCATAAATATCTACCCTAGTAATATTCACTTTGACAAACTTATGAGAGATAAGATATAAACAAGTCTTCCTATGCTACGCTGGGTTGGGTTACAGTTTGTACAAAATCGATAAATATCGATAGGTCACATGTTCAGCACATGTCCTATATGACAGCCGACATTGTGATGCTGCTAAAGTAAAAAAATTAACTTGGGTTTAATCCCCCTTCGTCAATTAAAATATGAAACAAACCAATCCACATATACAAATAAAAGCGCTTGTTTAAGTTCTTGAACCCGAATTTCAATTAATATTAATAATAAATGAATGCGCATAGAGCCTAGACACGACTCAACTTATTCCCAAACAATATCAGGCAATGAAAATCAACTGTAGGTAATGGCAATGGAAATGGAAATGGGAAATTGGAAATTCCAGCAGGTATCGCTAGACCGACGACAAGTTAATTCACTTTGTGAGCTGTTGCCCCTTTTTTTAATAGGTTAATCGCAATTTCCACCTGCAGCACAATGGAATGAAATAATGGACATTTTCTGCTTCTATATGGCCTGACTCGGTGCTCGGCCATGCTTGGCCATTGCTTTTGGCTTTGTGGTAGCACGCAAAGAGGGCCGCTCACACGCCCACTTCAAAGAACACTTGAAATGTCATTGGCTGAAAAAAAAAACCCGAGAAAATACAAAAACAACAAAATGGAAAACAAAAACACAAACTAGTTAAAGTTTTTCATTTACCACACGCTCGTTGCATTTTGTTATTGCTTTCGAGCTTCTGTGGTGTAAGAACAATTTTCTCAACCCGTGCCACATGGCGTATGCGTAATGTTTGCCTGAGCTCTCAATGGGCGCGACCAAGAGCCATTGTGTGTGTGTATGTGTGTGTTTACTGCCCGAAATGAGGTCATATTTTGGCGTCATCTTTTGGCTCAGTCTGCTAGCAAGATAAACAGACGCCAGCGAACGAGCGCCAATAAAACAGCAGCCAAATTGCGGGCAATCTTTGAAGCAATTTTAGGGGTCCTTTGCTCAGTGCTTAATGCTGGGGGACTCCCCTCGACAGCAGTTGAAATGTCAACTGTATGTTTGCATGTATACATAAAGAAAATGTACACACATATATATAAACGTACACATACATATATACACAGCGCCTTCAAAGGATTTAACGCCTCGTTGATTGCAATTCAGTTAATTCACCATTTTTGCTGCGCATTTGCTATAATTTTTATTTGGCTTTCGAGTGGGCTACGTTTAAGGCGTACTGGGCGTGGCAGCAGCGATTGAGACGGTCAAGCCTTTGGTTGAAAGCCACAGTAATGCGAATATCCCGTAATTCATATTCCTCAAACGAGAGTATACTGATTGCAACGATAGTTATCGATAGTTGAAAGTGTTGGCAGAAGGGATTTATTTTTGAGCATTTTCTATACATATATTTCGAGGGTATTTAGCAGTGCAATCAACGCATGATGAATGGCTCTATGTATAAACAATATACTTGTAATTGAGCAATCTATGTGAAGCAAAAATATAGACTTTCATGCAAGTTCAATGTATCCCAACATACCCTAAAAGACTTGAACTATTTAGTAAATACCTCAATGTACCTCAAAGTACCTCGAGGTATTTTGTAATTGAGTTACTTTGCTTAAGTATATTCTTTATGTTCTTCCAGGGTGTCATGCCGTCGAGCATACTCTGTTTCAGAATAGTCTCTAAGCAGTAGTTCTATAATTCAATATTTATCTTTTGTATGGGCATAAAGTCAGCTTAATATTTTAATATATTTCTAGGGTATCTTATAGTACAGCAAGCCTCTCTCAAAGTAGTAAAAGTACTCTATTGTACATTAAACTTAATAAGTTTTATTTATTTTTGGCATCAAATATCTTTAATGAGATTGTAAGCCTACAGGATATATGTTGGTCGTGCCTTAAAGTTTTTTTTTTCTATCTCATTTCGTTTTACTTTTAGGTTTGTCCATACTTTGTTGCTTATGTCCCACTGCAGCTGTAAATTAGAGAATTATTGAAGCTTTGTTTAAGCAGCGCTCAAAAGCCTTGAGCAACACTGTTTTTTACGACAGCCAACACTGTATTTTTTCCTACATTTTATGATGATTGAAAAAAATTGATTCAGCACTTGGCCAACGCTGTTTGCTTTTCCAATTCGCCTTTGGTTTTTCCTTTACATATTTTATGGAAAGGTGAGCGAAAGGTGAGCGAAAGGTGAGCATTGAATTAACAATGCTGTGGCCCGCTGCGATTAGCGAGTTGAGACCATTTTTAAAATTGCAGAACGAACGCGTGCCATAATAAATTAAAAATATGTTTGTTTATAAATTGAGAGTGCTGACTGAAGACGAATCACTCTTTGAGTATATTATTATTGTAATTTCCTTGTAATTTCTTTCCCAGATATAATATCAAAGATTTTTGTAATAATAATAATTTGAGCTCAAGTCCAGTTTATACACTGTCCCAAAAATATAATTCAAAATCGTAATCAAATATACTCTTCTGCACTGTGTAAGTGAAGTATAAATATGATTTGCAGCGGGTGTAAAGGGGAGTTTTTTTTTTTTGTGCAGTCTGGGAATAGCTGTACAAAAGCAACAGCAGTTGCAACGAATTGTTTAGGGGAGCTAAAGTGGGCGTGGCTATATGGTCATGATAAAGCATCCAATGTCCATGGTTGACTGCCCAAACACAGTGTGGCTGTGTGTGTGTGTGTGTATGTATGTGGCTTGTCCATTTGTTATCGAGTGAAAGCCAGGCACGCTCTCTGAATGTAGCTACAAATACAAGTATATATATTCTCTCTAGTTATATATTTGATATTGATTTTCGTCTTAATTAGTGCGGAAATTATTAATTATCTCGATGCTGCTGTCTGCTCTCGATTTGAGTTTTCATGTTTGATGCGTCGGAAATCGAAAGGAATCGACTTAAAAAACTTTGGCTATAATAAATAAACTTGGCTCTTGGCTGGCTTCATCTGCGGTCTTCTAATTACTCAAGTAAAGTGCATTACGGGTTTTTGTTTTGGTTACTTTTTGCGGTTCAAGCAATTACATTGCTGCAGATACTCTATAGAGGAGTGAGGTTATGTTGTGCTTCAGAAGTGCTTTGTGGGAAGTTGAGGAGGATTTCTTTTGTTTTTGGTTAAAAAGAGTTGAAACAAAGGTAAAAGATCTATGAAATAAACTAAATCTTTTCTTATCCAGACTATGGAAAATCTTGGTTAGGGGTTTTACATTAAAATAATATATGAAACTTTGAATATATATATTTTTTATACTCTAGGCTTCAATCTATAAGCTTGTCTCTCTTCTCTACACTTTCAACTTTTATCGATTAAATTTATTATATGTATATTGATTATATTCACATAGTCTGCTCTTCCAACCCAGCGAGAGAGCATTCAAGAAAAAGTTTTGAATGATTTCAGCCTGCGATTGCTCCTTTGAAAACAATGTTTTACAAGTTTCCTCTTGTTGCAGTTGTACTCCCTCTCTCTCTTTCGCTTCTTCTTCTTTCCCTCTGTAGCGTCTGGCTTTTCGGAAAAGTTTTTAATTGCGAAATGCCCATTTGTGCAGCACAGACAGACAACAATGCCGCCGCCCCCTTAGGCTAAATGTTGTCGTTGCCTCTGGGCAAGTTTCTCGTAATTTGGGCATAATTATGACACAGCCAACATCTGTCATGGCTGCCACGGCACGCCCAGCGCCGCCTATTCGCAATATTTATGCAATTTACATTTCCGGCCGAAAGCGAAAACTTTTTGCTACATTTAAGAACTTTAATTACACGCAAATGCCTTGCATTGTCAGCGAAAAATAAATAAAAATAGAAAAAAGAAAAACTTTTCAACTTGCGAAAATTTCTAGAAGTTGCAAAAGACGAACAAGCTTTGGCACGCATTAGAGTTGAGTCGCTGCGTTCACAACAGGTTCATTTCAAGCTGAACGCAGCATATTAGTAGTTGTTCAGGAACTGGAGCTTCTGTTCATTTGGGCTTATTGAACGAAAAGTCTCCGCTCTAACGCGCAGAGTGGCGGCAAAGGATGAGCAGAACTTGCTGCTGCCATTGATAATATTGCAATGCCAATTCCGGTCAGTAAACTTTCAATATAAAAAGTTTTTCTTGTTGTGTGTGCATGTAGCACGGCGTAACAGATTTACAGTTATGCAAGTTCTCTGTACGCTGTCATAAATTGGGATTTTGTTCAAAATTTAATATATACAAATAAAAACCTAGATTTGTGATAATGTAAAATTTTTATTTTTCATGTTTATTTGCAATAAAAAAATTAATAATCTTAAAATTTGCTACAGTGCATATTTGTGTAACTACTTTAAGCGGCTTAAACGAACTTTGCCGCGGTGTCTGCTGATGGGTTTCGATGGCTGAATCGAAAATTCGTTAAGCTGCGTAGCGCGTTGCAACTTGCAAGTGCATGCAACTCGTAGCATAACTCAATTAGTGCTTCATTGTTAGTTATTGTTGCATTTGCCTCGTAACTGAATTTAAGCGCATTTTGTTAACGCTGCTCTGCACGCGGTTCGCTCGAAAGCGAATTCATCGTGTGGAAAGTGAAAATACAAGCCGGCCTCTGTTCGGGGCACTGTTACACACGCGCACACACAGAGAAACGTACATATGTATGTATGTACATACATTCTTACACATACATACATGCACTCGTAATTGGAGCGAACTTAAAGTAATTCGTCAAAACCGCCCACAGTTGGTGGCCCTTGTAAATTTATTTGGCTTGACGCTTTGTATAACTGCTGCCGCACGGCCGCACCTAGGTTTTTCTCTTCCATTTTTATATATTTTAGCAAAAAGCTAATGTGCCGCTAATTAGCTTGTGTGTAGCAGTTGGAAAAAAATTACTCCCAGCGGCTTGTTCACAATTGCGCGCAGCAGTGCAAAAGCTTGTCAATTACGCCGCTTCATATGTCAAAGAACAGTAAAAAATGAATTCGCCGCGGGCAATAACAAGTATGTGAGCAGCATGTGTGATAATTGCTCAAAGGATCGATATGAAAGTTCGCTCCAAATGAGAATGTGAGAGATGTGCAAGTAAGTGCTATCGTTTATCGATGTACTTAAACAAATTCATTTAAATAGGGAAACTTAATTTTTAGAAACATAATTGACTTCAATATACAAGCTCTCCCAGATATGTGGCAAAATTGTATTAAGAATATCTTAAATAGCTTTAAAATGTGTCTTTGATTTTCAAATCAGAATGTTTTTCTCATTGCATTGAAATTGCAGCAACCGGAAATGGTAAATGAAATCCATGAGCCCAAGCTGGCTGGCTATGATTTCTATCACCGGGTGTTGGGCTCACCACGCTATGTGGTTGCTCCAATGGTGGATCAAAGTGAATTGGCCTGGCGTATGCTCTGCCGGCGTTACGGGGCACAGCTCTGCTATTCACCCATGTATCATGCGAATCTGTTTGCCACCGATCTGAAGTATCGCAAGGATGCCCTGCAAACCTGTCCCGAGGATCGACCATTGATTATACAATTCTGCGGTAACGATCCACAGCAAATATTGGAGGCTGCTTTAGCTGCACAAGATCATTGCGATGCTGTGGACATCAATCTAGGCTGTCCACAGGCGATTGCCAAGCGTGGACACTACGGCTCCTTTCTGCAGGACGAATGGGAGCTGCTCACAGACATTGGTAAGTATATTATGAATACATGTATTAGAAACCATTATATTTAAATTCAATTCAATTGCAGTGCGAACGCTGCATGAGAAACTCTCTGTGCCGGTGACTTGTAAAATACGCCGATTCGAGGATCGCGAGAAGACAATTCAATATGCCAAAATGCTGGAGGCTGCCGGCTGTCAGTTGCTGACCATCCACGGACGGACTCGTGAGCAGAAAGGACCTCTGACAGGCATTGCTGATTGGAGCTACATCAAGGATGTGCGAGAGCATATTAAGATACCCATGTTTGCCAATGGCAATATTTTGGGCTTGGATGATGTGCATCGCTGTCTGGACGAGACGGGCGTTGATGGGGTAATGAGCGCTGAGGGCAATCTGCATAATCCAGCAATCTTTCAGGGCATTGCACCACCTGTCTGGCAAATGGCCAAGGAGTACTTAGAATTCGTTGATCAATATCCCTGTCCCACGTCTTATATACGCGGACATCTCTTCAAGCTGTTTCATCATATGTAAGCATAAATAATGTCGACTGTAAATAGATTTTATTCTAATCGTTATCCCTTGCAGCATGAATATACGTTCCAATTCCCAATTGAGGGAACAGCTGGCAACAGGCAATCAGCTCACTCAATTCCATGCCGTTGTGGCCAAGGTGCAGGAGAAATATGAGCCATATCATACGGGAATGGCAAAATATGAACCGGAAGAAATGGAACTGAATATGAGTGCGGGGGGAATAGAAGAGGTAAGATATCAATTATTAGTATCACTTACGAGCTATCGAATTACTGATCCCTTCTCTGGGCTTACAGTTGCCCATGCTGCAGCCATGGTTGTGCCAGCCCTATATCCGCGCCTCACCTGAATCACATCGCCAGAAAATCGCTGAAAAACAACGCGAAGCCGTCGATCCGAATCGCATCAAGCGACAATATTTTGACAATGCTGGCAATGAAATATCCAGGAAGCGCATGAAGAAGCTGAGACGTCGCCAGCGACGCCCTATCAAAACGGATGCACAGTGCCAGCTGCGCCACGAACGACACCTCGAATATTGCGAGCAGTGCGCCAATCCACTGGGCTCCAAGTGTGAATTTCGTCTGTGCCGAATTTGCTGCCGAGACAAATGCTATGCGGATGATTGTGATTGTCCCGGACATGGCATACTCATCAAATCACGACGCGCCAAGGCTAAGCAGTTCGAAGCCCATTGCAAGCAAGAAAATAACAATGATTCCGTCTCCATTGTTTCAGCTGCGAGTCCAACAATAATGGAAAGTGACGACCCACCATTAGCTGATAGTGTTTCTTGATATCGGAATAGGGATCGTAGTGAATTTGTACTGTCTAATGTAGGAAATTATGCGTGCTCTTGTTCCTATGCCTTGCTGTGCACATAAAAATACAAAAACATAACAAAAAACAAAACCAAAAACAAAATATTAAAAGTTTCTCATTCATTCAAAAAGTACTTAAACAAGTACTTAGTTAAACTGGCATTCATTTATAATTAAATTGTTTCATTCATTTAGTCATTCTTCATTATAATGTTTTATTGCAATTCTCATATTGTGTTTATTTTAACTTGAACTAATCGTATCGCCGGTACTTTCGTTAAATTTGAATTCTGCTCAGTATACATTAATTAGTATTTTTATTTATTATCTTCGTTATTTCATGAAATATTTTAGTACATAGTATTTTTAGTATTTTTCGATAATTTACCGATAACGTAATACAAATCACCTCTGTTAAATAATCAGTGGTTCAGGCTCGTGAACCAATTCCGACTGAACAATTTTGTATTCAATCAATCAACACATCTGTGTCAAGACAAAAAAAAATAACAAATGAATTTATTCATTAAATTGTAACCAATTTTAAATAATAATCAAAAACGGCAATAGAGCTAGCGACAAATCCTGCTATTGAGTGATTCCAAATAACGTGCAGCATAAGCTAGTTTTACTTTTCTTTACGTGGAACTGGACTTGGCATTTGCTGCTGAGAAACGCAAAATAAATGCAAAGAATTTTCAAATGGATGCAAATAAGAGCTTCAAATGCAACGAGCCCGGCTGTGGTAAGGCTTTCTGGTATAAGGCGGCATTGAAACGACATTTAAACACGCACAAGGAGAACGATCCCGATGCACCCATTGTTTCGTGGGGCTGCAACAATTGCACGAAAATGTTCACAACAGTCGAATCGCTCCGACGGCATTTCAAGTAAGTAAATGAATCACTGAAATAAAGTGTGGAGGCGCTAATCGATATTCCCCTTCCAGAACTGCCCATGGCTCTGTCAATGTCTATCCCTGTCAATATGAAGGCTGCAACCAGATGTTTCAGCGCAAGGATAATTTGACGCGTCATACGGCCTCGCATGAAGACAATAAGCATTGTTGCGACACCTGCGGAAAGTCCTTTGCCCGCAAGGACGCACTGACAAGGCACAAAGTGTGAGTGTAGAAACAACTGTAAATGGCATTCACATCAGGAGCTTTGATTTGGTTAAAGAGTGCTGTCAATTAAACTGTGGGAGATATAAGCTTTTGCGGTTTACCACGCCCCCCATGGGCGTATATGTATATTCGCCATATTTTGTCAGTCGGGGCTTTTCAACTATAGTGTTTTTATAGTGTGACATTGTCAAAGTTGTCATCCTTTTCATGTTATCCTTAATCATTTCCTCCCTTTTCTATAGCATTCATACACGGAAGGCCCAAGCAGCCGAAAGTACATCGAAGCAAAACCAAACTAGATTAAACTCTGTTCTCGCCAAGCACAGATCTGTGGGCTCTTCGGTCTGAGAGTAAAAAGAAGCAAGTGAGCATAAAACATCTGAAATTCTCTACAATTTCATAACTTAAATCTGAAAACATATTTTCAGGTTGGCAAAAGGCGTTAGAAATTAAGAAGGCTAAACAGCATTTGAAATACAAATTTCTTACCATAAAATTGAAGCTTTGGGTAAATATGCTCAATAAAAAAAGAAATAAAAGAGATAATATATAAAAATTTCTTAACCATTGTAAAAATGCATGTTCTTATCGTTAAGTTCAACTTTATAAATCATATTTAAATTGTAAGTAATTGTTATTCAATCCATGAAAAGCGAGCGGATGATTGGATTTTTGATATATCTTCGCATTTGTCAACAGTTGGTGGAAGTCGTGGATAAAATTATAAATTATTTTATTTAAGAATTTACATTTTTCATCTAGAGTAAGTGGAGGTAGTAATTGAATCTAACGAATGAGTGAAGCTTCATCGCTCAGTAAATTTCGATTTATAATTGATTATACTGATTACTAATAAAAAAAAGGCTACCAATATACAAAAAAGAAAATGTTCATAATAAATAGTGTGAAATAAAAAAGATAATATGCTTTATTTTAAAAATAATATCATCCTATTTTCTTTCCGGGCAAATTTGTTTTTATAGTTATTCAACAAACTAACTTAAAGCGGCTTCATTCCCATATATAAAACTGCGTAATTTTGAATTTAGCGGCAAGACTAAGATAAGTTTCGTTTTACGATATAGAAAAATATCGATAATTTTGGTTAGCCACTCTAGCTGTGGGCACGTTTTGCGGTTGCAGCTGTTGCTTAAACAGAAAATGGAGCAAACAAATGGATTTTACGATTTCTGCATTCCCTACAACAAAGATGACAAGATATTGCGTGGCATACTCAATGAATTGGTCGAACTGGGTTACAAGACGATAGCAATTGACCAGAGCTTCGATCACAGCAAAAAGGAGCCTGGTAAACGTGGTTCCGAAATGTTTCCCGAGCCACACAACATAGACAGTATACGCAAGGAGTTTGCCAACAAGTTAAAGATATTGCAGCGAATAACTATATTATATGTAGATGCAAACGTGGCGCACGCAATGGTAAGCTATGAGATTAACTTTTTGTGTGTATTCTATAATTTTAAATGATCCAATTTTTAGAGCGTTTCGTTGAATCTTCGCAAGTTTAACCTAATCGCTGGACAACCCAAAACGGAAGCAGCGCTAACGGTAAGTGGATCAACTACATCTCGGAATTGTGTTTTTATTTGATTTACCTTCTCTTTCTTTGCAACTTGTTTTTCACATGTCGCGGTTTCCATGCACTTTAGAAATTGCAATTTTGTATCGATAAGCTTTGTTTACATGTTGCTTACTCGATAGTAAATGTATTCAAATAATTATTTTAAACTACAGCTAAAATTTCGAAACACAAGCAGAAGCTGAAGTTATTGTTATTATTTGTTAAATAACTTTAAATTGAGATAAATGAAAAATAACAATTTTCGATAAGACTTCAAATCTACTGTCATCCCTATTTATTGAAACAGCTGATGAATATACACGGCGGCTTAGACGCCGTAGCACAAATCAGGTTTAAAATTCACACAGTCTTGAATGAAAATCTAGTTTGAAATCAATGTTTATTATTATATATATTTAGTCTGTGTTTTCTTCTAACAGCACTGCTGCACGTCCTTTAATGGCGATATCATTACCTTTGATCCAACTGCCGGCTCTCGTTTGCTTATCCAGCGTAAACCTTATCTCATTGCGGTGCGAAGAGGCATGTACTTCGAGATAAAGTATGCACCGGCTATAGCAGACTCAAATAATCGCAAGGATATGATTAAGGTGGCACAGAACTATTGCACCAAAGGCAAATCGAGAAATATTATCTTCAGTAGCGGTGCATTGCATGAATTTCAACTACGCGGGCCATACGATGTGGCGAATTTGTAAGAATATAATATATGTATAGCGTACAGTGAAGACTATATGAATTACCCTCAACCAGTCCTCCCACTTATACGCAGTCCTCTCAAGCAAGTCTTCGCTGTACTCTATAATATTATTTAGTTGTCATAACTATTATATCCTATATCTCAACAGGTCCTACATATTTGGACTCTCTGAAAATCAGGGCAAAAATGCAATCGATCGGTTTTGTCGGCAACTTTTCTTACGCGCCGAATCACGCCGTTTGGGCAAAACAATCATGTTTGTTAAGAATAAAGGACCAATTGTATTTTCCGACAGTTCTGATGAGAGTGACGAGGAATTGGCTGATGAAATGGATACTTTAGTGAAGGAAACAGCAAGCGAAGAAGAATCAGAAGAAAGAGAAAGTAGTCAAGCCAATAAAAGACTGAAAGTAGCATAAACAAAAGTGTATATTTATTTCGTATAAACAATTGAAATGGATGAAATCTTTAAAACATGAAAAACACTTCCATACAATTCTCGAAGCTGCAAAGTTTATTCTCGAATTTCAAAATTTATACGGTCATACATAGTGCGCGCACTTGAAATTCCAGCTATCATATCGATAGTATGTTATCGGAAGCGTTTTTCCGCACATTTTTTATATTTAACTGTTTAGACCTTAGATGCCAAACAAGAATATTAAATCTATAATAAAATAGGCTTTAATTGCAACCAATTTTCTCTATCCACGCAGAAATTTGCACAGAAGTAGCACGTATTTCCAAGTACATGTTAATGCGATTAATCGTTACTTAAAAAATACTTGACTTTTTAGCTGCCTACCGTATATCGGTCATCTCTAATCGCTGCTAAACAAAATGGAGGTCTTTGATGTGGTGCGTACATGTCTGACAAAGTGCTGCTGAAAAATTTGCGTAAAACGGCAAAAATAAGTTGATTAATTAATTAAATGTAATAACAAAATGCAAATAAAGTTGCCGGCAACAATTTGCGCTAAAAACGAAACGAGTATTGAGCGTATTTCAAATGTTATATGATTTTCAAAATCGACGAAACGAAAACCAGACACTCGAACGAAGAAAAAAATGTGAAAGAAGTAGAGAGCGAGAGTACAAGACGACGGCGACAACGACAACCCAAACGACGAGAAAAACGGCAAAAGAAATATGTATTTCGCGAGACGACGACCGCAGCAGCAGCAGCCGCAGTCGCAGTCAACGTTCAATTGTTTTTTCCGAATTATGGCCAAGTGCATGTGTATATATATGTATATGTATATATATATATATGTGTGTGTCGTGTATGTGTTAATTAATTGGCATAGCTAGACAAAAAAAAAATTGAAATCAAAGTAAAAAGAATATATATATGAATATATATACAGTTAAAAGCGTGAATTAAAATGCGTTCGCAATGAAGTGGCTTCTTTTTCGTTACCTTTTTGTATAATTAAAAATGGACCTCGCTATCTGTCGCTGTGTGAGTTTTGTGCAGTTGTATGTATATACGTGTATGCATGTGTGTGTGTGAGTGTGATGGCGATGCTCGATTTTCGCTTGATGATGATGTTTGATTATAATAATGATTATTGCCTCCCTGTCTTTTTGTCTTTCTTGTGCAATTGCATATGAGTGTGAGTGTGTGTGTGTGTGTGCTTCGGCTAACAATTAACTTGTGAGGGTGGTGCTATTTAATTTTATTTAATTTATTTTTATTGTTTCTATTTTCAAAAAATTGTAATTGCTGTCGCTGCATCTCTACCGCGACAGAGCAGAGCAGCTTGCGGCGTCTTGTTAATGATTTGCGCCCATTTTCACAGATATTTAGTGGGCTTATGGCATTTATATGCGTGTGTGTGTTTGTGTAAGTGCGACTGCAATAAAATGTCTTATATTTGTGCTTGTAATTATTTGCCGTAGCGAGTTCGCCATTTACATTTTCATTTCTTTGTGCCCGCTGCTTCTTGCTACATTTGTTTTGTATCTGAACTCTGTTGTTGTAGTTGTATTTAGTGTGAGTGGCGTGTGTCCCGCGTTGATTTTGCAAGCACCCAGAAAAGAGAAAAAAAAACTGATTTTCGCAGCCAGCATACATTTGAAATGTGTATGTATTGGTCTCTCGCCGCTGCAGCGTTGCCACACAATCGCATGCAGATGCACACACCTGTGCAAATGTGCGCTGCTGGCTTGTTCGAGTCGTCGTTTTCGTGTCGCATGTCGTTCGGCTGCTGCGCGCCCCCGCTGCGTACATTTTCCGTGTTGTTGTTGCTGTTCCTTTGGGCTCTATTCATATTTCGTGCTTTGTGTGTAAGTGCGTGCCTCATGTGCTTGTGTAGATGTGTACGTGTATATATATTTTCACTGATTTACGCGTTTGAACAGTTGCAGGACAAACAGAGAACATCTGCATGCAACGGTATCCATGTGTGTATGTGTGTTTGTATGAGTGGGCAATGACAAAGCAGAATTTGTTGCCGGCCCTTAATATGGGCTTAGCATTGTATTTGTATTTTCTACATTTGATTTGTCTCAGCTCTGTGGCCGTTTGTCATTTGTCTACCTCCTTTGCACACACACACGCATAGGCTAGCAGTAGCGGCAGCCACACGTTTTTCTAGCCGGGGCACTCGCTGTTTATATCCGCGCGCTCTCTATCTCTCGCACTACGCGCAATTGATGAGAGCGAAAATTTTCATTGCGCTCACGGGCGCCATCAGCAGCGACAAGCAGCGGTGCTGCCGATTGCGCTTATTTAACGCCAAAATCTGACTGATGAGCGATAAAACTGTAACAGTAAGAAGGCTGCGACTATTACGGTCAATTTTCAAACCTTGCATTGTTATATTATAAAATATAAATATGCCAAAATATATTGCATATATTGCAAAATGAAAGCAGCAGCAAGAGCTAAAGCATTTGTTTACACACATTGGGATGTTATTAATAGTTAAGGATTAGCCAATTGACCACCCAAAAAAAATAAATAAATAAATTTACTTTAAAAATATGCAAATATATATTAAATATATTGCAAAGTGATAGCAGAAAAAATCAAGCATTTGTTTACGTACATCTAAATCAAAATCATTTATTTTTTTCACTAAAAATTAGCTTCTTTTTGTTGTTTGTTTTGTCTTCTCTCACAAGGTGGCAACACTGATGACAGCAGCAGTCGCCTCGTCTGTGGCGGCTGTAAAAAAATGTGCTCTTCATGACTTCTTTCTGTGCCCCAATCCGTTGCCACGGCTGCTTTTCCTTTTCCAATTACACAAACGTTTTCACGTCTGCCGCTCATACGCCTATTATTTCTTTTCAGCAATATCTATCGATTTCTTTGTGTTTAGCTCTGGCAGCGGCGGTGACAGAAGGCCGGCCCCAATAGCCGAGTGCTGTGCGTATATCATGTTTAATTGTAATTATCGAGCGTGAGTGTGAGTACGTGTGCGAGTGATTGCATTGGTATGTATGTATGTATGTATGTGTGTGTGTGTGTGTGCTATTTGCTCAAGTCACAGCAGCAGCAGCACAAAGAAGAAGAAGTAACAGCAATGGGCAGCAGCTTCAGCTCAGTCGTTGCGCTTTTGTAGTTTTCGCCGCGTCCGTTTCAGTTACTACTTCTGCTATTGCCGTCGGTTTTTTCTTTCTCTTCTGCTCACTTTGTTATTGTTGTAGTAGTAGTAGCAGTCATAGTTGTTGTTGGTGCAATTGTGCTACAATTATTATTTCGCATGTGTTGCTTCTTATATATATATATGTGTGTATCTACACTCGAATTAGCATTGTTGTTCTTGTTGTTGCTCGCATTCGCATTCGCCATCCGTCATTGTTCGTCATCATTCACATTTCAAAGTTGTCGATGTCGCGTAAAAGGCAAATGGCGCTGCATGCATAACTATCGATAGGTTCGACGCCGCGGTCTGTCAATCGGGCAAACACTCAAACGCAAACAAAAAAAAAAAAACAACCAGAAACGAATGCATAATCAAAAAAGTATTCAATGTGTACTACAAAGCAATAAACACGCAAAAAGTCCAACGGATTAGCAGCCCCCAGAAGCAGATACAAAGAGGTGAGTGAAACAGCAAATATACAAATCTATACGTACACATACATAGATACGTACACATATATATAAATATTTACATACATACAAACAGCCTATACCTAGGCACGGGTACTTTTTATATTATAATTATAACTAATTAAGTTGGGTGCGGTAATGAAATTTCAAATACGAATGCGAATGATATGCACAGGCGAAACGTGAAATTTCGAGAAATTTACAACAATGGCAAGGCAGAAAATGCTTTTTAGAAATAATTATGTATCTTTAACCAAAAGCAGATACACACAAGCACAAGCACACACATATACACACACACAAGCCGGCCGTTGCCAGCAGTCAGTCACTCAGCCAGCAAATAAAAATGAACGAGCAAACCCACACAGACGCACACACACAAGTAAACGAATTGAGCGAAAACGAACACTCACACATACAGGCAAGCTGAAACAATTTCAATCAACTCTTTGCTTGGACGGCCGACCAAAAAAAAGTTGTAAAAAAAAAAAGAATAATAAAATAAACGTCACACGCGCCCCCAAAACAACGTGATACAACAACAGCAACAGCGACTGCATCTGAACGAGCGAGAAAGAAATAGTGAAGGAAGACAGAGAGCGAGTGAGCAAAGGCCGGCCTGGCATTTGAGTTTTTGGGTATCACTGCTGCGGCGAAAAATTAAAGTAATAATAAAAAAAAAGACTACAACTCGCTTAGCTTAACGTGCAAATGAGAGCGACGGGGCGATGATGACGTCGCATCACTTGGACTATGGCGACAACGGCATAAACTGAAGCAAACAATTCATCGAAACACGGCAAGAGCGCAGCGACACACACACACATGCACTTACAGTCCACACTCATGCATGACCGGTCGTCGTTCGCGAGAGCCAAAACGGCAAATGGAGAGCGCGAATAGATGGATGAAAGGCAGCAACAGCAGAAGGCAAGCAGGCGGCGATCCAAAGCCAAAGCATATCATCCATCCAAAACCGAATCAAAACCGACCAAACAACAAGCAAAAACATATGAACGACGACGACCCCAACGCACCAACACACAAACACACACATATACGTGTACGCATACCCATTCGCAGGCAAATACACGCGCAGCCCATGCCCATGACAGAGCACAGAGATACGATACTCACACACACACTCATACGCGCGCGTACTTAAACGATATGCGAATAAAATAGCAACAGCAACAACAAGAGCAAACAACATACCAACGGCAGCCGCCGCCGCAGCAGGGCAACTATGCGGCGAATTTGCACGAATCATGCGAATCTCCAATACACACACACAGCGAGAAACACAGCCAGTCTTATACACCCATACACCCATACACATGCACATGCATACTTAATACGTGTTTTGTACTTGTCGCCGTCTTCGTCATCATCGCTGTCGCTGGCCATTCTCGCCATCATGGCTGCTGCTGCTGCTGCTGCTCTATACACTCTTTTTGTTGTATCTACGCGACGCGCGTTCGTTACATTTCACAGACGGTCGCAGGCGTTTTGCCAGATTTCGCTTTTCAACCCACCCGCCTCCTTTTCCATGTCACCATCTGCAGCACCACCCAACTTATCAAACTAACAAGCATTCACAGTAATAGCAACTACAACAACAACAACAACAGCAACAATTTCTTCTACCAACTCCAAAAAGTAATCGTCTCGTCTATTGTGCCCTGCTTTTCGTTCAGTTCATTCGCATTTTTGTTTTGACTGCTCTTGTCAACTGGTCGTCTCTTTTCAACGCTCATTCTATACGAAAGCCGCCGCCGACTCTACTGACGCCGACGGCGCAGTCTGTCGTTCAGTCGCCTCCAACATTGCCGGCCATCTGTCTAACATGAGGCTGGCGCCTCAGTTTGCGTCGCTGCTCGCTCGCTCAGTCTCTGCCGCCAAAGGCCGGCACACGTTGCCGTTGCCGTTGCTGTTGCTCCAAAAACCCACCCCAACCCACGTCTGCTGCTGTCTCTGCCCATTCTGTTCGGCCTGTGCCATCGGCTGTGGCAGCGGCAGCGGCAGCGGTAGCGGCAGCACGTGATATACTCGCTTTGCTTTTGTAATTTCGCTTTTGGCTGGCTCTTTAGCGCACGCTATGCTTTTGCCACATGTTTTTGTTGTTACGTTTTTTTCACTTGTTGGGCTGTTTTTTCTTTTCCTTCTTTGTTTTCTTCTTTTTACTCGCCGCTATTGCTTTCTGTTTCTGCTCTCCCTCTCTCTCGTCTTCGCTCTCATTCAGCCGGCGCTCAGCTAACATGCTCTCGTCCATTGCCTCTCGTTCGCGCGCTCTCTCGCTCGCTCGGTCTCTCGTTTTGTAGCGTAGCGCTCTCTTGTGGGTTTGCAAGTTTGTTTCAGTTCGGATGTGTTTAGTGTTGTTGTTGTTGTTATTGCATACACAATGGCACTATCCGGTTTAGGTCCAGGTGCAAATTTTATACAACAGTTTAACTCGATAATCGGGTCAGGCTATGGTCATTTGTTCTACACGTTTTTTTTTTTTGTCTTTTTCGGCAAATTCTAGCGGGAAACATGGCGTCAAAACTTGAGGTTTTGATATTTCTTGCTCTATTCATGACGAATCGCAACGCCAGCACAATCGGTGTTGCCACCCAATTATTGCCCAGGCACAGGCTCAGGCACGTCATAAATGCACCGTTACATATTCAAAAAGCTGCGACGTGCTGTAATATACGTTACTGTATTTGCTGCTCTTTAGCTCAACCAAAATAAGAGACGAAGCAAAGAAGAAACAACTGTGTGTGGCTGTAACTTTACCTATTTTATTACCATTTTTATGTATGCATGTGTGCGTGTATATGCGCGCAGCACCCATCATCTGCCTCTTTGGCTGACTGGCTGCTGTTGCTGTTGCTGCTTGTTGTTGCTTTTCTTACAAAAACCAACTGTACTTTTTAGTTACTGTTAGTGCGCGGCGTACAAGCCAAAAGCCACTTGACTACTTGACTTGATTGCCATTAGAGAGCAATATGTGCACACACACACAAACATTCACACACAGGCATATACATACATATGTATGAGGCGCATTTCTTTCCATTCTGCCGGAATGACACAACAAACAAACACTCTGCACATTCCATTCTCATGCCATTATTATTTATTATGGGTCAAATGTTGGTTACATTTCAAAACACGAATGCCGCAAGCTTTAAGCCAAAGCCAAAGCAAAGGCAAAAGCAAAGCTTTAACTACACAAAGTTTTTTGGTTTTTGTTTTGTTGTTTCTTTTATTTTTATTATTTTTTGGTAAAGGTGAATGAACTTTGGTTGCCTGTGCGCTCGCATTGTTGTTGCAAAATGTTTAATCATATAATTTGATAGCTAGTTTTTGTTGTTGATTGAAGAGTGTTGAAGATTCTTCAATTGCTGCTTATGTTTTGAGCTGCTCTTCTCTAATTGAGATCAAGATTTGATACGATTTGCATTCCGTTATCGATAGCAAGCATAATTTGACTATCGATGGTTGACAATATCAACACTTGGAACACTCGCCGCAAATGAAATGCCCCGCAATAAAAATAAAACATAGCCAAAGCTAATGCTGCTGCTTACGTCTCAGTCTCTAACAACAACAACAGTAGGGCAAAGTAGAAGCAGCAGCGCGCGTCGCGTCGCGGCTGCGTCGGGTCAGCGGCGACGTTTGTCGTCACCAAGAGTTGGACACACACAGAAATTTGCTTGTCTATTATCACCTTTAATCGATTTTTCGCTTATTTAAAACAAAAGTACAGTTGTGCGCGCATAGCCGCCAATACACACACATAATTTCACAGAAAACAAAAAAAAATGTTTTCAGATGCTTTGTCGTTGTTGTTGTTGCTTTACATATTACTATTGCTTTTAGTTTATTGTTTTTGCATTTACTTGGCGACGCCGAAAACGTAGCAAAAGAAGAGGCAAAAAAAAAAAAAAAAACAGTTTGAAACGTAAATTCAATGACATATACATGTATACAGAGACATATACACACGTACGTATAGACATAGCTATCTGCTAGATACAAACTTTGTACACACATACACAAGTAGCTCGACTAATAATAATGGAGAAAAAAAAAGCTGAAACTAAATAAATAAATAGCTGAAATTGCAAAAGCAAAATGTAATTGATTACAAACAACAACAACAAACAACAACGACGACGACGACTGACTAAATGATTGCCCAATGAGCGCGAGTGCGAGTGCGAAGAAGCCAAGAGAGGGTAAAAGAGAGAGGGCGCGAGCTGGTGTTGTTCGAGCAGGAAAGAGGAGGTGGCGAAGGAGGCGCAGGCATTTGGTAGTGGGAGAGTGAGCTGAAGGCATGGGCTAAGCGCGCTTAGCGCTCATGTCATGCACTCTACATAAGTTTTCAGATGCATGTGTGTGTTGTGTGATGGCTGTTGATATTTGTATATGTGCATGCGTGTGTGTGAGTGTGAGTGAGTTAGTGCTGCCACTGTGGTTGGCTGACTGACTGTCTGGCAAGCGAAATATGTGCGCACGTATTTATAACAGTACACATAGAGCGCAATTTGGTACCTCTATATGTGTGCATGTGTGTGTGCTTGACTTGCTAACTGCATATTTTGCACAGTGGTTGCTTGCTAATTTAAATGCAACATTTTATTTGTAGAGTTAAACGTTTCATTTGTAATGATAATAATAATAATAAAATTCACATTCAATCAAATTTATTAATTTATTTGCTTAGTGAATGCGAATTTGCAGTAATAATAATTAATAAATTCAAAAACAACGGAAGCCTTGTCTATTGATGTATTTTTTTCAGTTAAATGCAATATTTGGTGTGCTCATCTCAAATATAGTAATATTTCAAGTCTAGTTTCACTCTAGTTTCATTAACTAGCAACCACTGTAGCTTAGCATGCGTTTGACTTGCTTGCATATCTCTCGTATGTACTATTCCGTTAACTGTAGTTTTGTCTCGCTGTATCTCTCCACTTGGCATACACTTTCCATTTACACTCACACACACATATATATATATATATATTACACATACAGTTGTACAGATGCCCCGCTCCTTTTAGCTGGCTGCTGTTTGCAACATTTGCATATCTTTTGGGCATTGCTGCTCAACCCCTCAAAAAAACGCGCTGCTCAACGGGCAACACCCGCATTACCTTTTTTTGGTGTGCTTTATTTTATGTTGTTTTACTTTTTTTCGTCATGCTCTTTGCTGCTGCTGCTGCTGCGCTGGTACTTTAGGTTGCTTGGATTTTTTTTTTTTGGGGCTAAACCTTTGCAGACAATGCGAAAAATCGATAGAGTTGGCATTGTTTTTTCTCACAGCAAAGATGTCGCCACCACCAACACAAGGACAACAGCAACAACAACGAAATCATATAAAATTCGTAACAGCATCCAAAAAAGATTTGAGGTGGGTGGGGGTGGGGACTTTGAGGCGAACAACTAGTCTTAATCCACGCCTCATTAATTGCCAACACTCTCTTCATTCTCCCTTTTTGTGTCCCTTTTTCGTCAACACTTTTCACAGCTCAGTTTCGTTAGCAGCTTCTTTTGTTACGTCTTACGTTTCACGGCTTATGTCTTACGTCTTTTGGGGGATGGTATTTGGGTACAGCCTAGCTTTTAAGATTCACAAGATATTTTAACAAATGTGAACAAAACACTCAAATGTTTAGGGGGTCAAACTGTACGTTGTATGTGTAAACAATGAAATCCATAAGCGTATAGCTTTTCCCCTTAAAAGTTGAAGTGGAATCAACAGCAATTTAAGCATAGCTACTATATATAGTATATATAAAATGTAAAATCTTCATTAAAAAAAACTATTTACTAATTACCGCTTATCCTTGTCTCTTTTCATTACAGATTCTGCATTTATAGAAATACGCTCAATACATATACATATAGCCCGTTAATTTACCGTTTTACGCAAAAGTTTAGGCATTAGGCATTTTTAGGTTATGTTACCAAGCCTTTTTTATATTTAATCGAACATTTTGTTATCTCTACAGCTGTGAGCGAACGTTTCACTGCGAATATGTCAAAGGTCGGCCATGAAGTGTGCGAAACAACAAAAAGGACAAACACAAATGTGTATACACTATAAAAGAAAACAAAAGATAATAACATATATTAATATATATAGATATTTATAAATATAACGGAAGACGTTCCACAACAACAAAAATCTAAAAGCTGTAATTAAGTTTAGTAGTTAGAAAACAAACTTAACAACAAATCAAAAGAAGAGAACGAAGAAAAACCCGACCAATAATTTCAAGTTGACATTTAGACAGAGGTTTTTCTCACAGTGCATTGTGGTTAAATGAGTCAACGTCATCGCAGCAGGACGCACCACAACCTGCGAGACCGTAGACATACCCCCAACAACACCAGCACAACCCCTCCCATCAGGTATAGCCTTGCCACGCGCAGAGATCGGCATCAAAATTAAGCCAATCGACGACCAAACCTAAAACGCAGCGTTGCGTCCTTTGACGCACGTAACGGGACATTTCTGTGTGCGCTGCGTTTCAAAAATCTGATGGATGGAAATGCACAAAATATGTTTCACGGCAATCATCAAGGGTGAGTTTTTCATCGAGTTTTTTCTCCACATGTATGTATATGTGGGAGCTAGAAAATGTTTGTTTCTATGAAAATGGGGTATGTTAGTTGTGGGTGAGGGTCAAATACACTAAATAGAATAAATCGGAAAAGTACGCAAATAATTAATTACAATAATATGTATCTATTATATCTATTTATCTATCTATAAACAAATTCTTTTTTGTTAGTGCTATTAGATTTATATTTTATTTTCTTGAATAAGAATTTTGTATTATCATTAGTATTTTGGTTGTTAAATATTTAACTATTATAATACATATTTAATAATATATTATTTAAATCAATTTTGTTATAGTATTAATAATTATTTTAATAATCATCGTAATAATAATGATGCATTACCACCCAACATCTAACAAATTATTATACAAAATAAAATTGTGTTATTAATAATGATAAAAAAAAGGCTACAAAATGATGATAATAATATTGATAATGAGATCAATTTCAGAATTATTTCATTATGCAAATAATTATTTTAATACTAGCGACAATGTTGTAGATGATAGACTATAGGCAATTATAATAATTAGAATAATGCAATATTAGAATTCATATGTATATTTAAAACGATAATTATTATGAATGTAATAATGAATACGAATGCAGTAACTGCTTATAATGATTTATCACAATATTTGAATTAATGAATTATTCCTCAAATGTAGTTTTAAAGATAATTGATTAGAGATTAAGAATTAGATTAGAGATAAAGAATTAGCTTAGATGTAAATAATATTATTAATAATTAATTTCTTTAAATTCTTGCGCCACATTTGTTCATTTTCAACTAATGCTAAATTCAAATAATTTCATTATCCGCTTACAGAGATCCCTATTACCGTTATGATGCGGCCGCCGCAGCAGCCGTTGCCGCAGCGGCAAATCCTCGAGCCATGGGCCCGCCCGGTGGCTATCCGCCGCGTCATCGGGCGCCGCATCCGCTACAGCAGCAGCCACAATATCCATCGTACCAGCCAACGGCGGAGAATCTCTACGGGCTGGGGCCCACCGATCAGCACGCGGCCATGGGCGTCGGCATGGCTGATCTAAGCGGCTGGGGTGCAGCGCCATCTGTGCCGGGTCAAGCGGCCGCATATCCCGGTGCCGGTCTAGGCGCCTACGGACATCCGCAGGCAGCGCCGCCGACGCAGCAGCAGCGTCAGAGCAATGCCAGCGCCTATCGCCAACATATGCCCGCCTATGGACAACAGGAGCAGCAGAAGCTGGTGCCGTACGGGGCACAGCAGAACATGATGGGTGCCCTGGGCGCCAGTGGTTACGGCAGCCTGGCACCACAACAGCAACAGCAGCAGCAGCAACAACAGCAGCCATCCACGCCACAGCAACAGCAGCAGCAACAACAGCAGCAGCAGCAGAGCCAGCAGCAGGCTCGACTGCCGCAGCACTATCCACAAGCGCCCGGGCAGCATCCGCTGTATCCAGGTGCGCCGGCTCAAGCAGCACAGCCGGCGGCACCTCAGGCATACGCGCACAGTCCCTACGGCAGTCCGATGCAACATCAGCCGGGTCGCGGCGCTCCGCAGCATGTGGGCTACGGCCATGCGGCACTGGATCAGGCGAGCGCCTATGGACAACACGTGCCCGGAGCAGCGCCGCCGTCGCATCATCTAACCGCGCAGCAGCAGCAGGCTGCGCAGTTGGGTGCGCATCCCAGCTCACATATAGCCAGTGCACAGCAGCAACAGTTGCAGACCCAGCAGCAGCAGCAGGCGCAGCAACAGCAGCAGCAACCGAACCACGTGAGCCTAATGCAGCAGCAGCAGCTGCCAGGCGCTGTGTTGCCGCCGCCGCACATGGGCATGCCGCCCAGCTATGGCAGCCATCATCAGCAGCAGCAGCAGGCACAGCAGCAACAGCAGGCACAACAACAACAGCAGCAGCAACAGGCACAGCAGCAACAGCAGCAGAGTGCGCCGCCCTACATGTCCAGCAGCAAGCATCAGGGCAGCGCTCAGCTCAACTCCTCGCCCCAATATCGTGCACCATTTCCACAGCTTTCGCCACAAATGTCGCCGCGCCCGCCGACAATGTCGCCGCATCCGCAAATGTCGCCGCGGCCCGGCGTATCGCCCGCCAAGCCACCACAAACAGCCCAGCAGCAGCAGCAGCAGCAGGTGCAACAGCAGCAGCAGCAGGTCAATTCGCCTAGCCAGCATAGCATCCAAGGCATGGTGGGTCTGCCCTCGCCCAGAGCGCAGCCACCGAGCTCAGCCACAGTCGGCAATGCCAAGGTCCCAGTCAGCAGTGTGGCAGCCGGCGGCGTTGTTCCGCCTGTGGTCAACACGCTGCAAGCACTCGAACAAATGGTTATGCCCACACAGGCGCATGGGCTGCCGCCCATGGACTATCCCTCATCGTATCGCAGCGCTGCGGTCATGGGAGGACCACGCATGCCCGCCTCACCCTCTCCACAGCACCATCAGCAATGGGGCGCGCCGCACATGGCGGCAATGCAACAGCAGGCGCCACAACAGCCACCGCCACAGCAGCAGCAGCAACAACAGCAGCAGCAGCAGCAGCAGCAACAACAGCAGCAGCAGGCGGCGGCTCAGCAACAGGCAGCGCAGCAGCAAGCTCAAGCGCAACAGCAGGCGGCGCAGCAGCAGGCGCAACAACAGGCACAAGCGAACGCGCTGCTGCAGCAGCAACAGCAACAGCAACAACAACAACAGCAGCAACAACAGGCGGCAGCTGCAGCAGCAGCAGCGGCGGCTGCAGCCCAGCAGCATCAGCACCAGCTGAGCATGTACGGACAGAGTATGGGGCAACAGGTGCCCGTGCCCGTGCCGGTGCCTGTCTCCGTGCCCGTGCCGGTCTCTGTGCCCACTCAGCAACCACAGCAAACAGCGCCCACTGCACCGCCCCCACAACCGCCAGCACCAGTGCTGCAACAGCAACAACAGCAGCAGCAGCAACAACAACAGCAGCAGCAGCAGCAACTGAATGAGCAACTGCAGCATTCCATCAACGATATTGTCGGTGGCAATCAGCAGCAGGCGCAACTGAGCGCACAGATGGCGTCCTCCCCGCTGCATCAGCAGAGTCTGCCCAGCATGCATCATCTGAGCTCTGCGGCGCATCACCAGCAGCAGCAGCAGCAGCAGCCTTCGCTGGAGGCCAGCACAGCTCAGCAGCCACAGCAGCAACAGTTGCAGGCACAGCAGCCACAGCAGCTGCAGCATCAATCACCCATACATCAGCAACAGTCGCCGCTGCAGCAGCAACATTTGCCCAACTATGCGCAGCAACAGAGCAGCAATCAGCAGCAGCAACAGCAGCAGCAGCAACAACAACAGCAGCAGCAACAACAGCAGCAGCATCAGCAGCAATTTGATGCATTTGCCAATATACTGGGAGATACACAGCAAGCACCAACAGCTGCTGCAGTAGCAGCAACTGCAGCTGCAACACAGCAAACAATGTCGCCAGCGCATGTTAGTTCGCCCATACCACAGCTGCAACAGCAGCAGCAACATCAGCAACAACAACAGCAGCAGCAGCAGCAGGCTCAACAGCAGGCGCAGTTGCAACAGCAACCAGCCACGCCCACACCGCCAACACCCTCGCATCATCTGAGCAGCATACTGAACGAAACAGCCAATTCGAATGATTCGTCAACGCTGGCTGTCGCGGCCAACGACAGCAACAACAGCAGCAGCAACAGCAGCACCAACAGCATTGTCAACAACCAGCCCACCTCGGTGCACGACAGCAACTCGCAGAGCAGCATCAACAGCAACAACCAGCAGCCGTTGCTCTCGAACATGGACACTGTTGGCAGCGGAGGCATGCTGAACAGCAACTCGGACTCGACGCACACCACGCACCACCATGTGAGTGGCGTGGATGTTGGTCTCTTCGACAACAATTCAATGAGCTCGACAAGCGCTGCTGCCGTTGCAGCTGCCTCAAATGCGGCCAATGCAGCGGCAGCACTGCTCGACAGCAATTCCCAATCATCGAATGCGGAATTCGAGAGCTCGAAGAGCGAGCAGCCAGAGCAACAGCAACCACAACACCAGCAACAACAGCAGCAGCAGCAGCCGGCAACAGGTGCTGATGACTTGTGCGCCCAGCTGGCACAGGACGAGAATAGTGTCTCGAAGACGCAGCCCGAAACTCTAAGTGAGACAACGTTGCCGGAGGAGCTGGACAGCGGCAACAAGCAACAGCAGCAGACAGAGGAGCTGCTGGCGGAGCAGAGCTTAAGCGAGTTGGCTGACGAAACGAAATCCGCTGAAGAGATCAGCGAAGACAAGAGCCAAACGCAAATGGACAACACCACGCTCAGCCAACCGCAGCAGCAGCAGCAGCAGCAGCAACAACAGCAGCAACAGCCACTGGGACAAACACCTTTGGGTGTGAGTGGCATGCACCCGCTAACCGGCTACGAGGGACAGCAGCCTCAGCAGCCGCAGCAGCCGCAGCAGCAGCCGGGGCTGACAGCGCAGACAGCTGCGGCAGTGCCGCCACCCCCGCCGCCGACGCACATGCAGCCCATGTTGCCGCCGTATCCAGGCGCAACAGGTGCCATGTATCCACCATATCCGATGCTGCATCAGCAGGAAATTGCCGCGCTGCAACAGCAAATACAAGAGCTCTATTGCATGCCGCCCGGACACGAGCATCAGCATCAGGACAAGCTCATCCGCATGCAGGAGCGCCTCCAGCTACTGCAGCAACACGAACTGACCGAGCAGTGTGCGGGCGGACCGCAGTGTTTGCTGTATCAGAACATGCCACCGCTCTATGGCAGCAGTGCGTTGCACAATCAGATGGTCGAGAGCCCACAGGTCTCCAGCACAACGGGGCGTGGTCGTGGCAAGGGGGCCAACAAACCGCGCAAGCCACGTGCCAAAAAGGGTGACAAGGCGGCGGCAGCAGCTGCTGCATTGCAGCAACAACAGCAGCAGGAACTAATGGACATTAGTGGCAATGTGGTTGTGGCTGCAGCCAGTGCGAGCAGCAGCAGTGGCAGCATCATTCCCATACCCACCACTCAGTTGCCTGTCTCCGAGGACTGTGTTACCCAGGGAGCGGGCGATACGAGCGTTGTGGGTCTACTCGAATATAGCGAGAGCATGGGTGATCTATCGCAGGATGTGCATTCGGCCAATGAGCTGGACACCTCCACCGATGGCAGTGGCAAGAAGAAGAAGCCGCGCAAGCCACGCGCACCTAAAGATCCGAATAAGCCACCACGTGATCGCACGCCGAAGGTGAAAAAGCCGCGGGATCCCAATGATCCGAACTCTACAGAATCTCCTGGAGGCGGACGCAAGCGAGCGAGTGTTAGCAAGCGACGCAAACAGTTTGGAGAAGATGGAGCCGAGCAAACGGGCGAGGGCAGTGAGCAGGAGGATAACAAGCCACTGTTGCCCAAGTCCAGCGAAGGCGAGGCAGAGACCAGCGGCGGAGCTGGAGGCGTCGATGGTGAGTCACCTGACTATGATGACATACCCGTCTCGAAGATACCGAGAGGTGCGAACGACGACGACAACAAAGACGCCGAAGTGGGCGATGAGACAGTGGACTCGGTGCCCGACTCAGCCGGCGATGCAGCCAGCACGCCGAGTCGTCGAGATCGCAAGCGCTCGACGGCGCGCAGTCGTCGCAATGCCACGTCCGAAGAGGGCGGCAGTGCACGACGGAATCGAGGCTCGTTGAGTGCCAAAGCCCTGAAGAAGCGACGCAATCGTGGACGCATTGTGCCCGAATCGGATGGCGAGGATGATACGATGGATCGTACGCCGCCGCCATCGCCGCCGCCGGATTCAGAACTCGACTCGAATAAGCGACGCTCGTCGAGAAACACACAGCGCAAGAAGTATATAGACGACGTAATGCTGCGTTTCTCGGATGATGAGAACTCCCTGCTGATAGCTTCCCCCGTGAAGAAGGAAAAGAAGTCTTCGTCGGCCAATGCGGCCAACTCGAATGCTGGCAGCGATGTGGAGAAGGCAGAGCCACAATCGGGTGCCGAAGGCGAGGCTGGTAGCTCTGCGGGCGAAGAGAAACCCTCGGTGGCAGCAGATGACACCAACAGCCAGCTGGAGGCCAGCTCCAGCACCTCAGCCGCTGAGAAGGCCGAAAGGCAAAGTGCTAACGAGTCGGCTGCATCAGCCATGTCCTCGAAACCCAACTATGTGTACATCAATACGGGCGACGAGGACAGCATGGTGGTGCAGTTTGTCTTAGCCCTGCGCATGGGCAAGCGGGAGCTGATACCCGAGCCACCCAAAGTGAAGACACCAGAGCCTAAGACGGAGACAGAGATCAAAGCGGAAGCCGCAGCAGCAGAGGCTGAAACAGAAAAGGCAGAGGATAAAGAAACTGCTGAGAAAGCCGAAGACAAAACCGAAAAGGCGGACGAAGAAGTCAAGAAAATGGATGAAGATAACAAAGAAGAAGTGGATAAATCAACGGAGGAGACGAAAGCTGAAGCCGAGAGCAAAATGGAAGTCAATGAACAGCTGGACACAGTCAAAACAGAAAAGAGTGATGAAGAGACGCCCGAGAAGGAGGCGGAGAAAATGGAAACTGACGAGGCTGTAGAACCGGAAAAAGCAGCTGAAGACGCAGATCAAAAAGAAAATGAAGAGAAAGCAGAAGATGAGCAAGAAGCAGAGGCCAAGACTGATGAAGCAACAGAAAAGCCAGCTGAGCCAAAGAAAGAAGAAGTGAAAGAGGAGGAACTTAAAGAAAAAGAAACCGAAGCAGATACAGAAAGTGACAAAGAGAAAGAAACGGAAAAAGAAAAAGATGCTGAAGACGAAGCGACAGAGAAAATGGAAGTAGACGACGACACAGCGGCTGAAGCTAAGAAAGATGAGAAGAACGTGAAAACAGAAGATGAAACAACTGAAGCAAAGACAGAAGCAGACAAAGAGAAAGATGGCGAAGACAAGGAGACAACAAAACAGACTGAAGACGATGCAGAGGAAGGAGACGACAAATCGTCCACGACCACAAAGGATGATAAGCCGGAACCAGTCTTCATCGATGTCGAGGAATACTTTGTGAAGTACCGAAATTTCAGTTATCTGCACTGCGAATGGCGCACGGAAGAGGAACTCCTCAAAGGAGATCGCCGTGTGGCTGCAAAGATACGTCGCTTCCAGCAGAAGCAGGCACAGCAAATCAACATATTCGAGAACATCGAAGAGGAGCCCTTCAATCCCGATTTTGTGGAGGTGGATCGAGTGCTGGATATGTCTGTCCATACGGATGAGAATACCGGAGAGACGACCAAGCATTATTTGGTTAAATGGAAATCATTGCCATATGAGGATTGCACCTGGGAGCTGGAAGAGGATGTAGATAATGATAAAATTGAGCAATACTTGCGCTTCAACAAAATACCATTGAGATGTGAGTGGAAGAGTCGTAAGCGTCCACATCCGGAGCAATGGAAGAAGCTGGAGAAGACGCCCATCTATAAGGGTGGGAATAGCTTGCGACCCTATCAGCTGGAGGGTTTGAATTGGTTAAAATTCTCCTGGTATAATTCACACAATTGCATTTTGGCCGATGAAATGGGTCTGGGCAAGACCATACAGAGTCTGACCTTTGTTCACTCGGTCTACGAATACGGCATAAGAGGACCATTTTTGGTCATAGCTCCTCTGTCGACCATACCCAATTGGCAGCGTGAATTCGAGGGCTGGACCGACATGAATGTGGTTGTCTACCACGGCTCGGTGACCAGCAAACAAATGATCCAGGACTACGAGTTCTACTACAAGACAGATAGCGGCAAAGTGCTTAAGGAGCCGATTAAATTTAATGTCCTTATCACCACATTCGAAATGATTGTCACTGACTATATGGATCTGAAAGCCTTCAACTGGCGGCTGTGTGTGATCGACGAGGCGCATCGCCTGAAGAATCGCAACTGCAAGCTGCTTGAGGGATTACGACAGCTCAATCTCGAACATCGTGTTCTGCTATCGGGCACACCCTTGCAGAACAACATAAGCGAACTCTTCTCCTTGCTCAACTTCTTGGAGCCAAGTCAATTCTCGTCGCAGGAGGAGTTTATGTCGGAATTCGGCAGTCTGCGCACCGAGGAGGAAGTCAATAAGCTGCAAGTGCTACTCAAGCCGATGATGCTGCGACGTCTCAAAGACGATGTCGAGAAATCCCTAGCACCGAAAGAGGAGACCATCATTGAGGTGGAGTTGACGAATATACAGAAGAAATACTATCGCGGCATATTGGAGCAAAACTTTAGCTTCCTCAAAAAGGGCACGACCTCGGCGAACATACCCAATCTAATGAACACAATGATGGAGTTGCGTAAGTGCTGCATACATCCATATTTGCTCAATGGCGCCGAGGAGCAGATCCAATATGACTTTAAAGCACAGCACGGCGACGATCCCGAGTCCTACTACAAGAATCTTATACTCTCGGCGGGTAAAATGGTGCTGATTGATAAGCTGTTGCCCAAACTGAAGGCGAATGGGCATCGCGTGTTGATCTTCAGTCAGATGGTACGGTGCCTGGACATACTCGAGGATTATTTGGTGTACCGCAAATATCCGTTCGAACGGATTGATGGACGCATTCGTGGCAATTTGCGTCAAGAGGCGATTGATCGTTATTCGAAGCCCGGATCGGATCGTTTTGTCTTTCTGCTCTGCACCAAGGCTGGAGGATTGGGCATTAATCTGACAGCCGCCGATACGGTGATCATCTATGATTCCGATTGGAATCCCCAGAACGATTTGCAGGCCCAAGCCCGTTGCCATCGCATTGGCCAACGCAAAATGGTTAAGATCTATCGTTTATTGTGTAGGAATACCTACGAGCGAGAGATGTTCGACAAGGCCTCAATGAAACTGGGCCTGGACAAGGCTGTGCTGCAGTCCATGAACACGCATGGCTCCAAGGATGGCAACAACAAGCAGTTGTCCAAGAAGGAGATCGAGGATTTGCTCAAAAAGGGCGCCTATGGCGCTGTCATGGATGACGATAATGCGGGCGATAAGTTCTGCGAAGAGGACATCGACTCGATTTTGAAGCGACGTACACAAGTCATAACTATGGAGTCGGAGAAGGGTTCCACCTTCTCAAAGGCTTCATTTGCCGCCTCTGGCAATCGCTCAGATATTACAATTGACGATCCCGACTTTTGGACCAAGTGGGCCAAACGAGTGGATATCGATCCAGATGCCTGTGAACGTGATGAGACCGAAGATCTGGTGCTATCAGAGCCCAGAAGACGAACACAGATCAAACGTTATGGACACGAGGATGTCATGGAAATCAACTCGGAGGATTCGTCGAATGAGAACAGCGATGAAGAGGGCGGCATAGGTGGGTGTCAGAAATACCTTATCATAGAAACAGCTATACATATTTTAACTGATTTAATCTAGGTCTACGCTCGAGACGGCGCAAGGAGAAGCGCGATCGCAACCGCGAAAAGAAGGGACACGATGAATATATACCCAGGGAGCGTGATGCCCTGGCTGCCTTGGGTCTAGAGGAGATTCAGTATGGCAACTGGGCCAAGTCGGAATGCTTCAAAGTGGAGAAAGGACTACTTTCATTTGGGTAAGGCAATCATTTCTTTCTTTCTATATATCGTCACGATATCTGCAACGTCTCATCACATTGTTCAGTTTCATATTAAGTATATAGATCTTACGCTGCAGCATCTTCTCCTCCTTTTCCAAAAGTAGAGCCTCTTCCTTCTTTTCAATATATTCGGTAATACTTGGAGCATCGTATTCCTCCAGCTGGGCACGCAGCTCATTCAAGACAACATTATCCTTTTCATTGTTGATACGCACCATGGCCACCTCCTTCTCCAGTTTGATTATCGTGCGCGATATCTCCTCGGTACGATTGAGGACATTGCGCATTTCTGTCTCCAAGTTCATCATGGCCTGCTTCTCCTCAGTCATGGCCAGCGATGTTTTGCCCGTAACACCCTTCAGTCCCGCCATGTGGGTGTTCTTCTCCTCCAGCTCGTTGGTCAACTCGGTGCGTTTGATAATCAGCTTCTCGAAATCGACAGCTGTCAAAATGCCACTCAAATCGGCTTTGGTTATCAGATCAGCGCGATGCTGTTGACACGTCTCCTGCAACGATACGATTGTCAACCGCATCGTGCCCAGCAGAGCGCGCGCGTTCTTAAACCAGTTGGCCGTAAATTTACGCAGTTTGCGTTCCACCTGCCGTTCCGTAGCGCTCTCCAGAAATGCTATATCATTATTGTCGCGCAAAAAGTGGAGCAGGAAATTCTTTTCCGTTTCAATGGTCTCCTCGCTGCGATAATGCAGCTCCTCGATTTTAGCGCGCAACTGCTTGACCTCGACCATAGCTGCAGGAGAATTGAATTGGATACTGTATAAGATATTAGATATATGAGTCCTATCTATACTGCTATCTGTATCGGCTATGTATACTCTATATGAAATCTATACAGTCTTCTTTGCTAGCTTCTCTATACTATATACTGAAGCTCTGAACACCTATATAACATAATATTCCTTAAGTTGGTATATGTATGCATAGTACGATAGATTCTATTATATATATACTATATGAATACAAATACATATACTATTCAATGTAATATTCTAAAGCTCTATGAATACCTATACAACACAATATGCCCTAAGATTGGTCTATGTATTGATAGTACTATAGATACCATACAACGTATAAGTGTCACCTAATCTGACTAATCAACATACCATTCCTTTCAATATCGACCACTCGCTTCTCCACCTCCGCTGCCGCCTTTTCGGCCAGTTCGGCTTTGGCCTTGAAATTCAATTTGTGCTCAATCTGTTTGCGTCGTTCGCCCATCTGGCTCATTGCGCCCATGTGTATGGATAGGCTCATGGAGCGTTTGGAGCTAGAGTGACGACTGGATTGTGCCAGGTTGTCCTGTGGCCGGATCTTTGACTGCATGCGCTTCACCATCGAAGTGCGACGCTGACGCAGGCCAACTAAAAGCTTCGGATCGTTCTTCTCCAGAAAGTCAACCATTATGTAGTTCTCCAGCTTATATATGGCCAATTCCTTTTGAATTTCCTCAACTGTTCTAAGCATGTCCAATGAATCCATTTGCACTAATAGGATTCGACGCTCCTCCTCCGTCATTTGCAAATAATCATCTAAATGATATTTATGCGATATGGCCGCAATATCCAATTCATAAGTCTCCGGCTCGATAGTGGCGGGCGCTTGCGATTGGGATCGATTGACATTGAATTTGGATTCGATGGTGCCGATGCTCTTCTCTGATATGCTAAACATGATGGCTACTTGTACAACAATAAACAACAAAATATATATGTAAATATGCTGAGATTCACAAGGACAAAATGCAACGTTTATTGCCGCCTTCTATCTCTCGCTCAATATAGAAATTTGATAGCCGAAAGGAATAATGCCTTGTGGTTTGAACGTAGATGTGCATGAAGTTGATTGTGTATGGCAGAACTGTTTACAATACAGAGAATACTCCTACTAAGCCTTCTATGCTGTCTACTAAATCTATCTACTATGATCATTTCCCTTAATCCAGACACGAGATATCAGAAATACATTTTGAGTCATTATCATAATTTCTAGTTTGAATACATATAGAAGAACATTACGTATTCCTTATCTATATTTACTCACTTTTTTCCTTTACCTTTCGCAGTTGGGGTCGTTGGACGGAACTCTTGGAACTGGGTCAATTTAAGCGCGGCTGGCGCGAAGTGGACATCGAGGACTGTGCGCGCATTATAGTAAGTGACCACTGATGAATCGCAAAGAGATAAAGTATATATATGTATACCACATATGAGACTTGTTTAATGATGACTATCATGCTAATATTGAGAAAACTTTAGGTTTTCGCTGAGTAAAAACACAACTTCTCAACATGCTGAACAAACAAAACAAATGAGTTTTTCCCCATCTACTATAATATTGATTGAATCTGAAGCTAATCTGGTTTCTTGCTCTCTTTTAGCTGCTGTACTGCCTGCAGGTGTACAAGGGTGACGAGAAGATCAAGACGTTCATCTGGGATCTGATTACACCGACCGAGGATGGCGAGGTGCAGAAGATCAGCAGGGATCATAGTGGCCTACACAATTTGGTGCCACGAGGTAGGAATGCCAAAGGTATGGTAAAAGATACATTCACGCACTCCAACTGCTGCACGGACGTAGAGAGTTATAAAAAAAAAAAAAAAAAACGAGCTGCCTCGAACTAGAAATTTTTACTCGTATTGTACAAACCAAAATGAATTTTACACACTATATACCTGTGGGCTGGACTACCTTAACTCTAACTAGCTAATTATTCTAAATCTTCAGCTGGCAGCTAATTTACGCTACTTGACCTATATATGTACCATATATACATAAAATTATTCAATGGATCTATATTTCTAACTGGGTTCCTGTGTTTTCCACCATGTCTTAACTGTTGCCCAACTTCAACTTTTGTCAACTTCACTAAAAAAAAAGTTCAAATAACAGTTTTACATATACAAATATATATATATATGTACACCAACTACTCTATGTAGAATTTAGTAACTGACTCGACTTTGACCGCGACCAGACGTACGTCAAGAACTGAATTGGAAAAAAAAGATAAAGAAAAGTGTGTGTATGTTTTGTTGCCATGCAATTGTATGCCTTTTACTATAACCTTTTTATGATTTATATAATAGCTACATAAGCATTTATATATACATATACATATATTTATATAACCATATATATAACACTATTTGTACATAATCATAATTAACGGTTTATATATTACATTATATTTTATATTTATTTATTTTCTTTATATGTAAAACATCTTCATGTTCTGAAAACCTTATTTACTTGCAAAGTGACAAACGATTTTATAGCGTAAAGAAAAAGAGTCAAAACTTTTTAAAATATTTAACTGAAGATCCAATATCACATTGCAAGTTGAACTTGCCTTTGGCGAGTCGAAGCTCCATTCCAAATTTTATCTATTTTGTATTTCACATATATGATTTTCTTTAATTCACATTTATAATATCATATATCATCTATCATATTGTATCATAATCGCCTTTGTACATAATTAGAAATGAAGTATTTGAAAGTAGTTCAACTCATGCATCACTCACATATCAAGCAAGAAGTTGAGCTCCTGTTGGACAGGATAGCTCAACCGATGGGAAGAATTTGCAACTAAATTTGTCTATATTTTTTCATCGACAGGACGCAATGGTGGCAAATCCAACAAAGAGATGGCCTGTGGCAGCTCCACTCCTGCGCCGGGTACTGCTTCGGGCAGCAATAGTGGCAACACGACGCCCGCCCACAAGTCAAGCTCGTTGGAATCGGACAAGGATCAGGTGGGCGGCGTCAGTGCCAGTGCTGTGGCAGCGGCTGCGGCTGTTGTTGTGCCAACGCCAGCGCCCGCACCGCCCACCAGCATCCACGATCCGAATCACTGGAGCAAGAAGGAGAAATACGATGCGGATGCGTATCTGGAGGGCGCCTATAAGAAGCACCTGGGCAGACACGCCAATAAGTGAGTCGTGTGGAATCGAATTTGTTTAAACTAATCAACCAACTCGTGGGCCAAACTAACATTTGCTAACAACAACAAAAACTCTCTCTCTCTCTCCCTCTCCCACTCTCTTTACGTTTTTGTTTTGTTTCGTTTGTGTTAATTTCGTGATCACATTTTTACAGGGTATTGCTGCGCGTGCGCATGCTCTATTATATACAGCACGAGGTCATTGGCGAATTCGTGCAGCAGATTAAGGATAACACGCCCATCAGGTAGGCAATCAAATGATAGACATATATCTATAAACATAGTAGTAGATCATTGAACACACATCACATCATGATTGTTGTCGTTGATTGATTGATTGATTGACTGATTGTTGTTGTTGCGCTCTAATCAAGCGTGCCAAGGCATTCGTTCGTTTTTCTTTTCTATAAATATCTTCTGACAATTATATCTTTCTCTCTATATATATACATCTATATTCATTCATATATTTTTTATTTATTTTTATTTTATTATTTAACTTGTTAATTGTATTTTACAAATTTAAACAAAAATGCCAATTTGTTTTTAATGTTAATTAGCCTTAAACTCTTTAACTAAACATTCGATTCTGTTACTTAAGCTCGCGATTAATATTTCTGCTCTATGGAAAATTTAATGGGATGGAACTGTGCTCTTTAGTTTCAAATTGAAATTGAACTGAAAATTCATTGAAATTGAACTGATTGAATTGAAATTGAACTAAGGATCGCAACTCTATCCAAATTTGGGTGTTTGATCGCTTTTGTGTGAGTGTTGCGCTCGCTCTCTAACTGCTCTTTCTCTCTCGCTCGCTCGCTCGCTCGCTCTCTCTCACACACACACACTCCTTCACTCGTTACTAAACTCTCCTCTCTCTCTCTCTCGCTCGTTACTAAAAACTCTCGCTCCATGTTTAGAAGTTCGTTCATTTCCCAAATATTTGTTCTATGCAACTATTTATTAAAATACATTTTGTATAAATCCAATCTTTAATCAAAAAAATAATAATAATATAAAAAAAAAATGGTACTCGCATCGTAAGCTCCAAAAACTTTTCTCAATCTCTCTGTCTCTCTCTCTCTCTCGCTGTGTTTTGTTTGTTGCACTTGAAAAATTTCTTTTGACGAATTTTCTAATTTGCTAATTTGAATACGAATATCTATATATATATATATATATATATGTATATGTGTGTGTGTATTATGTATGTATATACTCTATATATACTGACTACTTTTGGAACTACAACAACAACAACTTCTACCACTACAACAACAACTGCTGCAGTTCGAAAGCAAAGCAACTACTAGCACCCAATCTGGAAAGGTAATATCTATGCACACACACACACACACAAACACACACATCTCGCTCTCTCTCGCCCGTTCGCTCGCCCGATCGTACTCTCTCGCTACGCAAAAAATACTGAGGAAAAACTCATTTTATGCGTCATATCGTATCGATCAACGAATTGTTCCAATAAACATGACATCAAGCAAAGAAAAAATTTCCATACGAGGGTGGCTTGAAAAATTTAAGAACTTCCCGAAATTTTTATGAAAATCTTTGAAAAAAAAATTGATTTCATTAAAAAATATATGTATTTAGCTTTGAAATATTTCAGCTCACTCTCGTCTATCATTTTTCAGTCTTCCAAAAGCTAACTCGAAATTTACTTAAGTTGCATTTTGTAGTTTTTGTACTTGAAAATCTCTCCAATGTAATTTGTTTTCAACTGTTTTTAATCCGTAGCACAAATTGGCAAATTAACAAAAAACTTATAATCACAATTTTATTTTCTATTTGTTTTTTTTTTTTACTTATTTCTAAAATTTTTGAAATTATTTTAATTTTGTATAACTTTTTTCCAAATTTTATTTAATCATAACAAAAAAAAATTGACATATTAAAAATAAAACGACATTTTAATTTAAAATTTATACTAAACAACTCATTTCTATTTCCCCTCATCTCCAAATATATGTATATCTATATATATATATATATATATATATTATATATATAAATATATGTATATAAATATATACATATCGTATGTGTGTGCATATCTATCGAATCATGCAGCGAGCTACCTATTCGGCCGCCACCAACGCCCGATCAAGTGCCATCGTCATGGTGGAACCCCATTTGTTGTGATAAGAGTCTATTGGTCGGAACGTATAAGCACGGCTGTGAAATGTATCGCCAAATGAGAGCCGATCCAAATCTTTGCTTTGTTACCCATGTGGGCGCCGGTGCCGGTGACGATTTGGCCGTCGCGAGTTTGCCAATGTAAGTACAAACATCTCAATATCTGCCATACCATATTTATCAATATTAACAAAACACACACACACACATACACACTATATCCCCTCCCTCCATATTGAGCTACGCATAAATAGGTGACCATTTCTCGTAATATCACATAAGCCACAAGTACTAATATTAATCACAAAAGCCTTCAGACCAGACTCTAGCCCTATATGTGGAAGCAACTGGTAGAGACTTAAGATATATAAGATATAGTGGATTATAAGAAGTATAGAGAACTGAGACTCTATGTAACTAAGAGTTATTATGCCTAAACTAGCTCATGAAAACACATTTAGCTTAAGAGTTAAATAGGATGTGCTGTATGAAGTAAATCAGTGTGACCGTATTTAGAAATTTTTGTTGCTTAAATGAGAGTAAATATAGATTTTCTAGCGAAAATTAGAGGGTTTTTAATTGAAACCTAGATAAACTAAAAGATGTGACCATATAAATAAAAATGAAGAATATTTAGAAAGCCCAGAAAATATGTGGATTGCTCATATGGATGTTTTTTGAAACTATAGGAAAAGAAACAACAGAGCTTTTAATACTAGAATACCTTATGATTGGCCAGCCGTAATACGGTCACACTGAACACGCAAATACTTTTATAGATAAGAATGTCTATAAATGTAAATTGTGCATATCGATAAATAGTTGCCGATAACTAAGTCGATAATTAATTTATTAATTTCACAGAAATGAGGACGATGCAAATTCGAAGCACGATGACGGCGATGAGGTGGACGATGATGGCACCACCACAACCAAAGACTCAGACTCCACGAAGCTAACAGCTGGCGACAACAAGGACTCACTAGATCCAGAGCGTCCCAGTTCGTCGGGTAAGAGCGATAAGTGCGATAACAGCGATAACAATGGATCGATTGTACAAAAAGCGGCCAACGCCGAACTTGGCTCGGTTGTGGGCAATGGCAGCGCCGTCGAGGCGGAACCAGCGGCACCAAATGAATTGGCACCAAAAGAAAAAGAAAAAGAAAAAGAAATTGATAAACAAAAAGAAAAAGAAAAAGAAAAAGAAACTCAAAATCCGAATCAAAACGATAAAGCAAACGAAAAAGAAAACGAAATTGATAAAGAAATTGAGAAAAGTAATGAAAAAGCAGAAGGCAAAGCAGAGGCTGTGGCAGTCGCTGACGCTGAGGCAGTTGCTGATGCCGATTCAACAAGCTCGGCAGCAGCTGCTGTTGACGTCGACGCTGAGACAGCCGCTGCGGCCAGCGCATTGGACACTGATCAGGATGTGGCTAAGAGCGAAGCCCTGGCCAATGGAGCCGCTGCAGCGACAGCATCAGCCGCTGGCGAAGCCGTTGATGCCGCTGACATTGCAACAGCCGAGTCTGGTTCTCAATCATGCACTAACGCCAACACAACCACCACCACCACTACCACAACCACAAATATCACCACCACCACCACCACCACTATAACCACCATTACCAATCCATCAACAACGACTACGACTGCGTCTGCCTCTGAGCCAGCGGGTCAAAACTGCGAAAATGCTAACTCCAACTCAAATTTAGGCTTGGACGAGGAGGAAAGTGTCGCTGGCAGCTATCCACCATCGACCCTGGCTGCCGCCGAGGATGCCACCATGTGGCCATCGATGCAGGATCTGAATACGCGCTTGCGCCGCGTCATCACCGCCTACCAGCGCAACTACAAAAAGGAGGAGCTCAAGCAACAGCAAAAGGCCAAGGTAAGTCCTTCTTTTGAAATGCCCACATTACAATCATTCCATCAGTGCCTCATTACGTTCCCACTCCTGTTAAGCAAACATATCGATTACATATCGAGTGAAACTATCGAAGTTGTTATATACAATTTCCCAGCACTTCCAAGTCTCAAACTATTCACACAAAAAATAATCCGAAATATTCCTAGCAAGAATTATGGAAACATTTTGAATATTCAATTACTTAACGGATTTATCGAATTATGATTGAATTTTTGATTATAAGAAACATTGATCGATAATAAATGATCGATACTATGTGGCGTGACTAAAAAATAGAAACGAATTCTAACATATTTTAATATTTTCGTTATATGTAAAGTTTAATAGTCTATAAAGTAATCGATAACGTGTCGGTAGCGGTAGATACCACTGGAGTTATCGATGTTTTTATTGATTATCCATTCGATAAAAAGTAAAAAGAAAATTATTATTGTCAGAGCTATCGATAAATTATTTCAATAAATGTGTTAATTAATAATTTGTATATATGTTTCCATCAGTCTTGCCATGTCTCGTTGTATTACCTATGGAATTTGTGTTTATCGTTTTGTAATTTGCAAATAACACTAAAAATCAATCAAAATTCGTAGATTGAAAAGAAGATATTGAAGTATGTAGTAGTTTTGTTGCTTAGCTGTTGGCCGTAGACGTTGCTTTAGATTAGCGAACACAAAAATTGTCGATTTGTAAATTGTAGTTAAAGTAGATTTGAGAACCGATAACTAAAACCGCGGACGGACTGTAAAAGGACCACAAACACCTATCTGGCGACAACGACCAACAGCTGATCAATAAAACTATCTGCTAAAGCAAAGCGAGAGGCGACAACCCTGCAGATGTGAGCCGTCTCTGTTGCTCAATCTACTCCATTAGAGTTGTGTTGTACTTACTGTTCATAAAACGGAGCCAGTGAATCTTCGTTCGTGAACAAAGTGCTGGACTGAAGTGAACTAGTGTATAAAATGATCGAGTCGCTAGTGAACGAATTGAACGATGCCCTAATCTATTCCCTGTTTACACTCACTCGCTCTCTCACAAACACACACATGCTCTCTTTCTCTCTCTCTATCTATCTTTCTCTCATGAAACGTTCGCTTGTTACTGTTGTTTACAACTACAACTCCTCCTCTGCCTCAACAGCTACAGGCTTTGGTCTCATCAACGCCACCGCTATCGGTGCCAACCACCCCCACCCTGCAGTCGATGCAAATGCAGATGCAGGGCGGCACTGGCGTTGGCGGCAATGCGGTCGCCAACGTTGGCGTCGGCGTCGGCGGCGGGTCCGTTAGCCAGCTGCAGCAGCAGCTCGACTCGAGCAATCGCAGCCTGCAGGCGTTGATGCAGTCACAAGGTGCCAGCACCTCGGCTGCTGCAGCGGCTGCCGCTGCCGCCGCCGCCGGTGGCCCTGGTTCATCGCACGGATTGGTGGGTCAGCATCAACAACAGCAGCAGCAGCAGCAACAACAGCAACAGCAGCAACAGCAGCAACAACAACAGCAGCAGCAGCAACAGCAGGTGGGCGGAACACAGGTGCCGGCCATGCCCACCGCCGCAGATATCAGCCTTATGCTGAGCATCCTCAACACCACCGATGTCAGCCAATTGGCCAATTTGGATATCAGCAAACTGGCCATGTATTTGGTTAGTATGAACAATGTACGTGAAACAACCTGATGAGTACCATTCTCTCTCTCTCTCACTCTTACTTAATATTACAATATTACACAATGAAAAACTCAAATACTCAAAAACAAAACAAAAATGAACCCCATATACCCGGCAGAACTTACCACCACTTACTCACCCACAAATTTAACCCGCAAATCGTCAACATCATGCAGAACTTAACACACCCTTACTCTCTCTCTCACTCTCTCGCTCTCTGTTAAATCGGCCCACATGGGGCGTTAAATAGACCATGACCCATCCACCCAATCACCACTCGAAAATACTCAGTGCCCCATCTCCTCCTCAACAACCCACCACATACACTGACAATAACTTACCACACAAACACACATACAAACCTGCAAACATACATACATAAAATTACTAACAGTCATGTTAACCATGTTGATCTAACTAACCCTTTGATACAGTTGTATTTGAGTGCATACTAATTAGCATGATCAATAATTATAGATATACATAGAAAATTTTTCTGTACATAATTGAAATACTTGATATATTTACAAATTTTAATTAGTTTTTAAGACATTTTTCTAATTGATATCAATTTATATTGCGATTCCAAAAATCGACGTTTTCAGCATTTTGAAATATTTTAAAACCGCAATTCTCTATTCAAAAATTAAGATAGATTATCTGAACTGTAATGACAGCAACGCTGGCCATTAACGAGTCAAAAGACCATCTCTAATCAGAAACCGGTTTAGAGCTATTCACTACTTTGCATTCCATAAGTTTTGCGCTATTTAAGTCAGCCATTTTTATTTATTGCTAAATTACCGTTGTCTTCTCACGTTTCGATTGCTATCTGTACATATCGATAAACCCCTTTTGCTCGCGTGCATTCAAAAAGCGAATTTCAATGTGGAGTGAGAATAAATGAAGTGTGTGAAAAGTCAAAAGAGGAAATCTGGCAAGCAGCAGCAGCAACGACAGCGAAAGAGGCATAATAAAATAAAATAAGTTACACCCACCGTGCGAGGTGGTGGCCGTCGCTGATTTCTGTCAACTACATGCGACTGTATAACTGTCTCGTACAACTGTATGAGTGCGTGTGTTTGTATGTGTGTACTTCCGAATGTTCAAACAAAAGCAACGGCGACAACGGTGACAAAACGAGACGCAAGACATGCCGAGTGAAGCAGAACAGCAGCAGCAGCAGCAGCAACGGCGGAGGCGGCGAAAATACAAATACAAATACAAATGCAAAATACAAAATACACTTATGCTTAATTTATGCAAAATAAAGAAAGAAGAGGAAAAATATACACCGAGAGAGGGCGAAGCCAGGCCCGAAATGTGGTGCACACGAGATGCTCAGGCGCGAATGAGCAGCCAAACGAGCAAACGAGGAAAATGTCAAACCAACCAGCCGCCCCAAAATGTGGAGGCAAACAGTAAAACCACAGACATGTTGGCCAACACGGCTCTTGGGTCAAATTATGAGATGCGACTTGGAGATGGGAGTCAATTGTACAACCTGACGCGCATTTTACTGTAGCAACAACAACGACGACGACAGAGCAGCGCGACTACGACGACGCCATTATCAAAAGGCGAAGCGAACGCCAGCGCCATCAATCAAAGCTGAAGCAACAACAACAACAACATCAGCAATACCGAAGGCAGCGTCGACGCAAGCAGAGCCTAGCAGTAGTGAGAAGAGCAAGCATAACCGTCTCACAGGCAAAGGCAAAGCCACATTGTTGTTGTTGTATTGACGAAGTTCTTCTTTGGTGACGATGATTGTTGCTGCGGTGGAAGCGGCAGCGGCAACGGCAGCGGACGTCGCTGGTCTCCGACTGTTGGGTATTGGTATTGGTATCGGTATCGGTATCGGGTGGTTGCTGCTGCTGCTACGTTGGCTGTACTTGTGCGCCGTTGTTTGTATTAGTTTTTCATGACGAGGCTTGTGTGTGTGTGTGTGTAATTTTACATTTTCTGGATTTATCCAATGTTTAATTTTTTGCCTTCATTGCCTGCCCACCCAAATACTGTTGTCGTCGCTATGTTGCTCTCAGGCAGGCCAGGCCGCGTATCCGTGTCGTCGCTCTCACGGGGCGAATTATTGAGCGAGACGAGATGGCGAATATGTGACTTGGTATGGTGACCTGTTCCGCTCCTGCTTTTGCTTACAGGCCCGCGGCGCGTCAATAAAGCCAAAGCCTAATTGTGCTCATTTGAGCTCATAGTTGTTGTTGTCTGCTCCTTTAGCTCCACTGTTCGTTCGTTGTTCTGTTTTTGCCACTTGCACCAGCAGCAGCTTAAGAGATTTTTCTTGTTTCCTTCTAGAACACAAGCACACAATAAAGCTTGCATATGTGTATAGAAATGGGAACGAGATGTACATATGTATATGTGTAGAAGCTGATGTGTGGGTAAGGGCATGTGTGTGTATGGATGTTTGCCATTCTTTTTATGCTATCTTTCTAGTGTACGATTTGCTCGGATGCTCACCTTGCTGACCGCTATTCGATTTATTATTTTATTAGCATTTGTTGCACAGTGGTGCAATTGTTTTTATAAACATACATATTAATAAATATGTTTGGAGCCAGTTTGACCACTATACGCGTGCGTCTCACGTGTAGCTGTTGCAGCTGCGCATTCGCTTCACACCTGTCGGCCATAAATTATTAAGAAAAATGTTTTTTTTTTCTTTCTCATTTTAAGAAAACCTGACCAGTGTGCAATGGTCAGTTCATCAATAAAAGTTGCACACATACGCATACATACATATGTTGGGATACGTGTACGAATGAGTCGCTGTTGTTATCTACCTGCTTTTTGATTTAGTTTTGCGTTACGCTTTAGTCAAATTTACGACCACACATGCATACAAAACGTCACACGCTTATACACACACGCAGACACACCTATACATCTGTAGTCGTTAACTCTCACGTGCAGTTGTGCATTTGCTTCTCTCACTCTTCCTCTCTTGTTCTCTTACCGGCCGATCATGTTTTTACATGCATGTGTGTATGTGTGTGTTTAGTCATATGCATTTTCTGAAGATGTGTCGCTGTCGCCGTCGATTGGCAGCTCGCTTTGTGCTGCTGCTACGGCTTCGGCTGCTGTTAGTGCCGATGGTACTGGTATTGGTGTTGGTGGTGGGATTGTTGGATGTGTATCTGTATCTTACAGATTGATTAATAATCTCGTTTTTATACACGACAGAGCGCTCTTTCGCTCGTTGCTTTGGCAGTGGCTGGCTACGTGCTTATCGCACTTTAGTGCAGTTTCTATCTTTCGCAATATATTTGTACAGTACATGTAGATTCATTTAAATATACAAGTAAATATGTATATGTATTCATATATGTAGATTTGTTGTTCATGCCCAAAGGTCGTATTAATTAAACTATAACAAGGGTCAAGAATTGTCTATAGACATTCTAGAAGTATTTTCTGTTACGTGTATTGATGTGTGTGTGCGCTCATTTTGTACCTGAAATTTTAATCCATTATTTTATTTTATCCCTTTTACGCTGTGTGTCCTTTGCTCAGTCGCTGCCGCTACCTCTGCTGACTCCTCTGCTTCTACCTTCTGCTCTGTCGTCAACAGTTTTTGTGGTACATTTGTTTCATTGCTTGGCTTTTTTGCCCCCCACCCCCCTTACTCCATATCTAGATGTACACATGTGTGCGCTAGTGTGTGAATGTGAATATGTGTGTGACAGGCTCTGGCTTTGCCATTGCCTTTTGCTTACATTACACACAGTTGACACAATGTGCGCTGCCTTCTCATTCTTCTTCAACTCGTCCATCTAGTGCACACAGACACAGAATAAATACATACGCGCTCTCGCTAGCGGCGCTCTCGCGTCCAATGCGCTCTCTTTCTCTCTCTCTCTCACGCTGTCTGTCTCTCTTGGCACTGCAAGTGACGTTTTGCCTGTGCCTTGTGCCTGTTCCTTCGCCTTCGCCGCGCTCATTCACCTCAGTGGATGGACGACAGGCTGTGACTGCCTTTCTGCCTGCCCATCTCATTCATATTCACATTCACCCAAAACGGCGTTTGGCTTAATCTCACGATTGTTTGGTTTCGTTTGGTTTTTCTGCTCTGGTTCTGGCTCTGGCACTGGTTCAGCTCTGCTCAGCTCAGCTCAGCTCAGTTTTGTTGTTTTGCTCTGCTCTGCTCCCTCGCTCAATAGTAGTTGCTTGGCTGTTGCTGTTGTTGTTGGTTTGACTAGCCCTCTCCCCCGTTCTCTACGTCGACATTGCCGTTGCCGTTGCCGTCGCTGTTGCTGGCTGATTCGCATTCGATTTTAGCTGCTAGTGCCGCAGCCGCTGCCGCTGTCGCTGCTTCCGTGCGCGTATGCGTCCCCGTTGTGGTCTCTGTGTATATATCTATATGTGTGTGTGTGTGTTTGCTTGTGTGTGAGGAGTGTTTCTTGTATTTAGTCCGCAATGCGCTCGCTCATTATTTGTTTGAGCGCCGCGGTGTAAAGTTGTAAAAAGTCCAAGTGCTTGAGCAGCAAACGCATCCATATCCAAAACAACATCGTGTCGGGGCTTTTCGTATCTCTCCCTCTCTTCGTCTCTCCCGCTTAATGCATGTGCCTCTGTGTGATTTTGTGTGTGTGTGTGTATATAGTCAGAGTATAGAAGAAATAATAATCAAACGAATGGAAAAATGTAATTGCTGAAGCAAAAGTAGACGACGAGACGAGTGCGAGCGCGAGTGAAGAGCTAAGAGTGAAGAGTGGCGAGTGCAGACGTCGCCGCAACAACAACACCAAGCAACGTGCAAATGGCAAATATGTCGCCGCAATGAATGATAATTAGTGCTTAATTAAAATCAATAATGTCGAAATCGAAAACCATTTCAATATTTGTGATATAGCATATATGCATACTTATATATGTATATAAATACATATATGTATTATAATTGTAATTGTAATTGTAATGCAATTGCATATCGAAATTGAGTGCTCGTGAGTGTGTGCATGTGTGTGTGTGTACATGTGTTTCTATATATGTGCCTATTGTCTAATACAAAATGGAGGTTATTAAACCCATGGATTTTAGCAGCTTCTCCGCCTTCTGCGAGCACCTCAATAAATCAACAGCAGCAGTAACAACAGCGACAACAACAACAACAACGTTAAGCAATGGCATTTATTTGGAGGTAAAACTACAACAACAATGCGATGACAATTTACTGCATTAAATATGCAGAAAAAGAAATAAAAATTTAATTAAAATGAAGGCAAATTGGCAAACGAAATAAATGTGAATGCAAAGAATGCGTGCAGAAAAAAAAAGCGCAAAAGCAAGCGAAGAACAAGCAGAAGCGAAATAAAAGTAACAACCAACGGCAGCCGTGGCTGTGGCGGCTCCGGCTGTGGCAGTGGCAGAGTCAGAGACAGAGGTAGACACGCAGCAGCAGCACCAAGTAGTCAGTCGAGCCGCAAAGTTAAAACGAAATACAAAACAATAAATTTATGCCTATAGATTTCACATGTACAATCGTTGCCCACTTACACGGCCCGTGTAAGTTACTCTCTCAAAACTCTCTCACATACACGCACACAGGGACAAGCAAATAAACAAACACACGTTAACCAGTTGGGATGGCTCAGTGTATGTGTGTGCGAGTATTATATGAGTGTGTTTGTGTCTGTGCGCTCATTTAAATTCGTTTTTGCCGCCTCTGTCTCTTCTACCCCATTTCGCCGCAAGTCAAGCCGTTGCCGTTGTCGTTGCCATTGCCATTGCTTTGCTACTTACTAATAATCATAATCAATCGCTCGCACTTGTATCGTGGAAATGCACGAAGAGCAGAACAGGGGCGAATGCGAAGGCGTCGCGTTGCCTCGCGTCGCGCGGCGTGGCGTGGCTTGTCGTTTGCGCAAGCGAGATACAAGATGGTATAAGATACAAATAGGATAGAGTCGGATAGTAGTAGGGGGCGTCGTAGTAGTAGAAGAGGTCGTTCGTTGAATCTCCTTAGCTTCGGTTGCTTTGTCGTTTGTTTTTGTTTGTCTCCTTCCCCCGCTCTCTTTCATTATTTTTTTTGTGCATGAAATTTGTATAGCGAAAAGCCGTTAGCCTCCACACGTATATATAAATATATATATATGTATATATAATATATATAAACACACACACATACTTAGAGTGCTGCCAACCTGCGCCAATTGGCATCCTTGAGGCCAGACTTGCCAACATGACTGCGAGAGCAGCCCCCTTCCGTTTTTCAGGAGTTTGACTGCAAGCGTCGTTTGCAGTTTTGTTGTTGTTTTGATTTGCATTCAGAAACACACACACACACATTTAAATACATATATGTGTATGTTTTGTATTGTGTGGGTGTGTGCGACTGTGTGTTTTTATTTGCAACCACCTGGCAACGCTGTCTAAGCAGTTGCCGACTGACAGCCACATTTTAGGGGGGCCTCTTCAACATTATTATTATTATTATCATAACTAACTACACGCACGAGTGTGAAGAGAGCTTCTTTTCGCTGCTAGCCCGTGCAATTGGTCTCGCAGGATTCATTTGTTTTTGTCTCCGACTCTGCCTACGCTACGTCCTCTTTTCTCAACATTCGCCGTAGCCTTTGCCCTATGTGCTGTGTCCTGTGCCCTCGGCCCGCGCTCTGTGTCGACCGCTCTAATAGGGGTGTAAAATGGATTTTTTTTTTTTTACTTTTATTATTATGATTTTATTGTATTTCCAGTTTCAGTTTCTGTTCGTTCGTATATAGTCGACATAGTCGACGTCGTCGTCGTAGCTATTGTCTCTCATTTTGCCCCTTTGCTTTGGGCTTGCCATTCGCATTTTGTACTTTTCGCAAACATTTTTGTAATTTTTGAAAGGCTCGCCCCGTCTACCAACCCCCTACCCAAGCATACATATATACAGATGTATGGTATATATAGTAGAGAGGCAGCACCCACCCCTTATGCACCCCATCATGTTGTTTCTGTGGATGATGATGAGGGGAGCTGTAGGTGGTGGAGGGTGAGAGTGAGGGTGAGCAGGAGGGGTTGTGCTTTTAATTCTTTTTCAAATTGTGTAAATATTCGTAATGAATTTGAACTGCATTTGCCGTGGGATACCCTAACCTAGCTAAGGCATTTAAATTTGACAGTAAAAATCGTTTCCTTCTCTGTGTATTATTGAATACAAATATGTCAGATAGTACTACTCCATATCACATATCAATGAAATCATTAAACTTAAAGAGTTTTTGTGTAGCAAAAAATTTCGCAAAGTTATTTAATCAGACAAATATATCTTTCATTTTGATATATTTTTTGCGCCTTTCTTAATATGAACTGGAAATCGGTAATCACATTGGATGACTCTCTCTCTTCCTCTCTGCCTGTCTCTCTCTGTATTCGCATGTCTTTTCGTCTTATCTTATCTTTGGCTTTACTGGGCCTGCCTGACTTTTAGTGTAGCCATGAATGGGTAACGCTTGTAAAAGTAGCTGAGATTATGAGGTCTTCCTCTTTAATCTATTAACGAGTCTCCATGTTGAGTCAGCATTTGATTGAATACACATGCATACAATTAAGATTATAAATTCATAGAGAGAAAGAGACAGCTAACAAAAATTTAATTAATTAACACTAAATGACAAATATTTATGGAGAATTTTTAGAAAGAATGGTAATAGATAATATATGAAACAAAAATGCATATTTTACATATTTTAATCGGGAAGTGATAAAAGAATTAAACTATTAAATCGAAATTGTATGCAATTGAAGAGAATAAAGAGCATATATAAAATATTAGAGGAAGAAGCTGATAAGTTCCAGAGATGTATTAGAAGAAGTATTAGATTATTACGACGTTTTAATATATATAAAAAGCAACTGATATTTAATTATACTAATAATTATCCAAATGTAAATTACTAACAATGCTAAAAAAATAATAAGTACAGAGCCTAGAGCATCCACCTTAATCTATAATATATACATTTAATTTATATGCATTACATTTATATTTATTATTACATATTTCTTTGCTAACTGATACCCATATTTGTTTCATACAGAAAATGGAGCGTCAGGGTAAGATGGAGCTGGCGGCCAAGGAGCGGGAGTCGCAGCGTCTACAGCTAATACCCAAGAAATGGAATCGTCGCGAGGAATACGAATTCCTGCGCGTGCTCACAGGCTATGGTGTGGATATGCAGCTGAACACGCCCATGGGCGGCAACAGCAACAGCAGCATCAGCATCACGAACAGCAGTGGCGGTAGCCAGACGCCCGACTGGACCAAGTTCAAGCAGATGGCACATCTGGAGCGGAAGAGCGATGAAACATTGAGTGATTACTACAAAGTCTTTGTGGCCATGTGCCGAAGACAGGCTGGACTGAAGCTCAGCGAGAATGAGCGTGGACTCGAAGGCATTGTCGAGGAGGTGGAGAAGGAGCACGCGAAGCTCATTCTCGATCGGCTTGAGCTGCTGTCCAAGCTGCGCGAAGTAGCGCGCCATCCCCAGCTGGAGGAGAGACTGAAACTGTGCATGATGAATGCGGATACGCCCGATTGGTGGGAGCCGGGTCGGCATGATAAGGAGCTGATTGCAGCCGTGTTGAAGCACGGTCTCTATCGCTCCGAGACCTTCATCTTCAATGATCCCAACTTCAGTTTCTGCGAGTCGGAAAAACGCTTCATTAGGGAACTGGAGGCCCAGATACAGCGCACCATCAAACTGGAGGCTTTCAATGCGGAGAAGGCGGCCGCAGCTGAGAAAGCTGCAGCAGCCGAAAAAGCTGCAGCAGCAACAGCAGCCGCCGCCGCAGCTGCAGCGGCAGTTAAGCATGAGATCATCGATCTGGACGATGAGCTGTTGACCAAGGAGAGCGTCATCAAGAAGGAGTCACCTGTGAAAGCGGAAGTGAAGCCAGAACAGAGTGCAGACAAAGCTGAAGTCGAGGAGGCGAGCGAAGAGAAAGCAACAGCTGATAAAGTGGACGAGGAGAACGTTGAAGAGAAGCCGGCAGACAAGCAAACGCCGCAGGATGAAGCCAAGCCAAGCACAGAAACCGCTGAAGACGCTGAAGAGCTGCCCGCGGCCAAGGCAAGTGAAGCTGAGGCTGAGACTCCAGCTGAAGCCGAGGCGGAGTCCAAATCCAAGGAGCAGACCGAGGAGAAAATGGATGTGGATGCCGAGCCAATTGCAGAGAATGGCAATGAAAAGGAAGCTAAAACGGAAGACGTTGCCACTGCCGAAGCTGAGAAACCAGCTGAGAGCCTCAAGGACGAAGCAGCAGAAAAAGACGATGAGAAGAAGTCAAGTGATAAGCAAGAGGAAGACGACTCGAAGATGGAAACAGAATCCATAAAGTCGACTGCTGCCGAGGAAAAGGAATCCACTGAAACGTCAGCTACAGAAAAAGATGACGATGCAGCTGCCAAAGCAGAAAGCGAAAAAGGCGACGAAGCTGTCGCAGAGGCTGTCAAAGAGACCCCGGAGAAGGAGAAGGAGAAGCAGAAGGAGGACGAGAATGAGAAGGAAGCAACTGCAGCTGAAACAACTGAAACTGAAACTGAAACGAAGAAAGTTGAAGCCGAGGCAGAAGTCAGCAAGGCAGATGAGTCCAAGATTTCGAGCAGTGGAGACAAGCCCGCAGCGGAGCAGGAGATACTCGATCTGGTGGCTGGACCCAGTGATCCGGATGACGATGAGGTCATGAAGGAGAAGGAGAAGGCAGTCGAGGAGGAATGCAAGAAGCAAGCAGCTGAACTCAAGGCGCGCTTTCCCGACCTCGAGGTCATTCAGCCGGCGGCTGTGAAACAGCAAAAGCTGGAGAAACCGAAGCTGGAGATGTGCATGATCCGTTGGTTCAAGGATTTTGCCCTAGAGCGACGCATCGCTCACATTGTGGTGTGCGTGGAGACCAACAAGTGGCCAGTGGACAAGAACTACAGTGCCTTTGCCGGCCTGAAGGGCAACACGGATCTGAACATCGCCCTGCATGAGTCCATACCCCATCTGAATAGCAGCGAGCGCCGCTCGACGACGCCCGACGTGATAACCATTACCACAGACCAGGGTGTGACGAAGCATTTGCAGGCCTCGCAGATGCAACAGGTGGCCAGCAGTGCCGGCGTCGTCCCTGCCGCCAGCAACGTACCGGCGTTGCCCAAGCCCCAGATAACAGCGCCAACAACGCTGCCTGGTTTGGATGCGAACAGCATCAATGCGGCTGTGGCAGCTGCTGTCGCAGCGGCAGCCAGTGGCGGCAATGCCACATCTCTGTCAGCTCTGCTGCCGGGCATGTCGCTGAGTGCGGCCACTGCGGGCGCAAGTGCAGCAGCGGCTGCAGCTGTCGGCGCAGCTGGTCTGAATGTGCCCAGTGCTGGAACCCTGGGCTCGAATGCGGGCAAGAAGCGCAAGCGTCACATTGCCATCGATGTGGAGACGGAGCGTGCCAAGCTGCATGCGCTGCTCAATAGTTCGTCAAGTAAGTGGATGATAATGGATAATCAATCATTGAACCACAACTCATGTATTCTGCATTCCTCATTTCCAGTGGCTCCCAAAGATTGGGAAAGCGAAATAGCCAATATGGAGGCTCTAACTGGAGCTGCAGCTCGTCGTGGAGGCAGCTCAAGCTCGGCTGCGGCCTCTGCGGCCGCATTGAGTGGCATGCAACCACCGCCAGCGCATCAGCATGCCTCGCTGTCGCGTCAGTCCTCCGGTCAGTTCAATAAGCCTGCTGTGCCGGCCATGAAGACGCCGCCGCCATCAATGGGCGCGCCAATGGATTTGTCCTCAAGGTGCGTAAGACTTGACTACCAGGAGATATTCCATTCCATCCAATCCAATCCACTTCACATATTAACCCGCCCATTATCAACTCTACACAGCAGCCTGCCCAAGATGAATATGACAGAAATGCTAAAGTCAGCCTCCAGCTCGGGCGCCATTGATCTGAGTGAGGTGCAGGACTTTTCGATGCCCTCCAAGAAGTCGAGCGTGCATGCAGCGCTCAGTTCCGCTTTCCCCTCGATGGGCGGCAGCAAAAGCAAGCTGGATGATACGCTCAACAAGCTAATGAAGAAAAACAATTGCGTAAGTTTGAAATTGATATGAAATGTGAAGAAACGGTAAATTATAATTATATAAAACCTTTTGCAGACCATTGAGGAGCCCGTCATTGGCAAGGAGAAGAAACGCAAGAAGCTGGATGAAATTGTCTTGGGTCTGTCGGCTGCCAAGGAGCAGAAGACCTTCCCCGATCCCTCGTTGCCCTCGTCGAAGAAGCCACAGATACCGCCCAGTGTGTCGGTGACGCCGGCTAATCTCCAGGCGCCCAGCCAGCAGCAGTCCAATCAGAAACCATTTACCATCACTGTGACGACAGTGCCCGGAAGTGAGTTGGAGTCTCTGCGCTTTCATACTCTAAATAGCCCAAGCCGGAGGCGTCTCACCAAACCAACAAAAACTAACTTGTGCAACTCTCTCTTCTCTTTGTCCATTGTAGAGTCCAAGAGCGGCGGCCAGAGCAGCGGCAGCGGCAGCGGCAGCGGCGCTGGAGCCGGCGCCAGCAGCTCCTCGGGCAGCGGCCTGAGCGCCCTGCAAAACATGGCCATGGGCGGCCTGTCCAGCAAGGACAGTCTGAACGCGCTGCTCGCCCAGACAATGGCAACCGATCCGCAATCGTTCCTCAAGCAACAGCAGAAGATGATGCAGTTCCTGCCGCCGTCGCAGCGCAAGGCCTACGAGAACATGCTCGCCGAAATGGAGCAGGCAATGAAGCTGAGCTGCAAGTACAACTCCTCACACGATGTCAAGGTCAACAAGTGGCTCTCGGATATGACCAGCCCGCTGGGCGATCAGCTGAGCATTGACTACGTTGGAGCGGGAGGCGGCGGAAGCGGAGCTGGCAGCAGCAACAGCCGTCGCGGCAATCGAGGTCAACAGAGCAGCTCGAGTGCGCAGCAGGCGGCCAATGCGGCGCAGTTGCAAAAGCAACAGCAGCAGCAGCAACAACAGCAACAGCAACAACAGCAGCAACAACAACAGCAACAACAACAGCAGCAACAGCAACAACAGCAGCAACAGCAACAGCAGCAACAATCGATGGCTGGCCCGCAAGGTCTGACCGGAGAGGAGCCCGTGCCGGTGATCAACAAGCAGACGGGCAAACGACTGGGTGGCAATAAGGCGCCACAACTGAAGCGTCTGATGCAGTGGTAAGTGGAAATCGACTGGGATGGAATACAAGTAGCATACTCTTAATAACATGTTTCCATTCTTTGTGCTTAACAGGCTCACCGAGAATCCCAACTATGAGGTGGATCCCAAATGGCTCGAACAGATGCAGAATCCCATGTCGGCGCCCTCACCCAAACCCAGTGTCAACACCATGGACAACAGCAGCTACGGCGTCTCCAAATCGCACGGTGGACGACCCTCGTCCAATTCGAGCAACGCCTCTTCCAGCAGCCACACCCAACAGCCGAGTGCTGCCCAGTCGCCGGCTGGCAATTCGAGCGGCTCGTCGAAGAAGTCGTCGAGGCAGAGCCAATCGGCAGCGGCCTTGGATCAGGCGGCGCTGCAGTTCGGTTCGCTGGCTGGCCTCAATCCCAGTTTGCTGGCCAATCTGCCCGGCTTGGGCGCCTTCGATCCGAAGAATCCGCTCGCCGCCTTCGATCCGAAGAATCCGCTGCTCTCAATGCCATTTGGCGGCATGCCTGGCATGAGCAATCTGCCCGGGTTGGGCAATCTCAACAATATGAATCTGTTCGCCAGTCTGGCCGGCATGGGCGGCTTGGGTAATCTGGCCGGCATGGATGCCCAGTCACTGGCTGCGCTCATGGCTGCTGCTGGACCAACGCTTGGCGGCCTCACAGGCAGCACAAACGCGGGCACCGGCAAGAGCCAGTCGCAGTCCAGTGGTGGCGGCAACTCCTCCAGCACCTCCTCCTCGTCGGCGGCCAGCAAGAAGAAGCAACAGCAGCAGAACGAAGCCGCCCAACTGGCAGCCGTGGCTGCCGCCGCTGCAGTCAACAACAGCGGAGCCGGCAGCTCCTCGGGAGGCGGCAAGAACTCGAACGCCTCGGCATCGCAGTTGGCAGCCGGCTTTCCGTTCCTCTTCCCGAATCCCTCGCTGCTGTATCCGCCCATGGGCCTGGGCGGACTCAACCCCTACTCGCTGGGCAGCAGTGGCCTGGGCTCCGCATACGATCAGCTGGCACAGCAATATAATCTGCTGAATGGCGTGGCCACCTCATCGGCCGCTGTCACCGGATCCACGCAGTCGGGCAAGTCGCATCAGTCGCAGTCGAGCAAGTCGAGCAATTCACGCAGCGCCTCCAACTCGGCGGCGAATTCGGCAGCGAATCTAATGAATGCCATGGCCAGCATGAGCGCCAACACGGTGACCACTCCATCCAGCTCGAGCTCCAGTCGCAGCCGCCAGAGCAGCAGCCAGCGCAACTCCGCTGCCTCGGCCACGCCCAGTGCTGCGGACATGGCGCAGCTCTCCAGTCTACTGATGCCTGGTGCTGATCCACATCTGCTCGAGTCGCTCAGTCGCATGAGCAGCATGGATCTGGCCCAAGCCACCCGTCTCATGAGCTCCTTGGGCATGCCGCCGCTGCCCACGCCCAGCAGCTCGAACAGCAACAGCACCAGCAGCTCCAGTGCCGCCAGCAAACGTGCCGCAGCAGCAGCCGCTGCCAATGAGGCATCCGCCAAGGAGCAACAGAAGTGGTTCGAGAGCATTGCGCGTGGTGCGTTGCCCACGGATCTGGCCGCGCTGCAGGCCTTCTCGCAGGGCAAGATGCCGAGCACCTCCTCCGTCAGTTCGAACAGCGGCGGCGGCTCCAGCTCGGCCAGCAAGAGCTCCAAGTCTGCAGCAGCTGCCGCCGCAGCAGCCGCAGCCGCAGCTGCCCAAATGCCTCAGATCCCAGGCATGTCCAGTGACTTCTCTCAGGCACTTCTCGCCGAGATGGCCGCCCAGGCAATGGCTGCCGCCGGCGGCTCGCTGCCACTGAGTGGGCCCGGTTCGCTGGCCAGCTTAGCTGGCCTGACAGGCGGCTCGTCCTCCTCAGCTGGAGGTGGAGGTGGCGGCGGCGGAAGCAGCAGCAGCAGCTCGGCTGCCAAGCGACAGCGGGAACAGGATGCATTCAAACAGCAAATGGACTTCTACACAAAGTCGTTGGGCCTGGGCTCGGGCATCTCGCTGATACCCACCTCGTCGTCGGGCAGCAGTAGCAGCCTGAATGCTGCCGCCGCCTATGCAGCCGCTCTGGATGCAGAGCACCTGCAGCAGCAGCAGCAGCAGCAGCAACAGCAGCAGCAACACAAATCGAAACGCGCACGCAGCGAGCTGCATCCCACGAAGGATGAGCTGGCAGCTGCTGCTCTAGCTGCTGGTCTGCCGCTGAATCTGGGCGCCAGCATCGAGAAGAGTTTGCGTGGTGGCTCCAGCAGCTCCTCGACGCCAGCGCCGCCCACGCCCACGCCCGAGCAGGACAAAGTGACCCTGACGCCGTTGAACGCGAGCGCCTCGAGTGCAGCCAATGCGGCGATTGCGGCCAATCTGCCATCCCAGACAACGATCACAATTGCGCCGCCCATCAGCAGCGGCGCCAGCACCAGCAGCGAGCGGTCGGAGCGCAGTGAGTCGCGCATCTCGTTGACCATCACGAATGCTGCGGATGCCGCCAAGCTGCCGCCGCCCTACGAGGAGGCCGACGAGCTGATCATACAGCCCATACTGAAGAAGCCAGCGGCGCCGGGCAGCAGTCACGGCGGCAGCGTTGAGGATCTGGATGCCAGTGGAGCAGCCAACAATTCAGCGGCCAATTTGAGTGGTTCCAGCAGCAGTAGCTCCTCCGTGGCCGCCGCCGCGGCAGCAGCGGCTGCAGCCGAAGAGAATCGCCGCTCTTCCAATCGTCTGAAGCGTCCGCGTTCCGGCAACGAAACCGAACAGCAGCCCCCAGAGAAGCGACGCGAGCTGCGTTCCACGCGCCACACGCGTCAATCGGCGGATGCTGCCACTCTAAATCTATCGGCGGGCAGCGAGTCTGAAGACCGGAATGAATGAGTAGAGCGAAGCGCGTAGCAACACGACAGCGCCCCAAGAGTGGGCGTCCGAACCAGACAGGGCAACAGGAACAGTAAAAGCAACAAGAGCATCAACAACAACAAGAAGAATATAAGTAACAAACCTAAAGCTAAAAACGTTAAAAACAAAAACAATCAGAAGCAAAAGCAAAAGCCACAACAACAACAACAACAACAACAGCAACAGCTCAAAAAGGCCACTAGACTGAGCCGAACGAGAAATGCGAATGGCAACAGCAACGGTAACGGTAGCAGTAACGGTAACGGAAACGGAAACGGACGAGCAGCGGCTAAAGCTGAGACAAGAAGCGCACGCAAATTGAACTCAAGGCTAAATGTAACAAGCAGATGCACGCGAACTAGTTCCACAGCGAGAACCAGAACAAGAGCGCGCATTAGTGCGAATAGAAGTAGTAGAACACTTAAGCTTAAAGTTGTGTAAAATATAAGTAAATCCCCAACACACACACACATAAAAATAAATAAATATATATATATATATATAAATATGATATATATACATGTATATATATATATTTATATATATATATATATATGTATGATAGAGTAGAGCTAGCGAGCATAGGTGGAGTGTTTGGATGCAGCTGCTGCAACGGGACTGGAGTGCTGAGTGCTTCTGCCTGCCACAATTGCTGCTTGTGGCGGGACAATTGGGGCAATCACACGCCGGACAGACACCTGTTTATGCATCCTCCCCAACTTGGCTAAGATCACGAAGAAGTAGCCTGGCAATTGTTGTTATGCCCAGCCACGCCTAACACTCCCCATCGACCACGCCCTGCTGCAACATTGGCGTGGCCAGGGGACGATAGGCGTGGCTGGATGGCGCGACCTTTGCTGTGCGAGTATATTAAAAAAAGCGCTTATAATTTAATTGTAACAACGTGGCGGTGGGCTCAGGTGGGTGGTGCGTGTCCAGGAGAGGCTTGCTGCTGCCACACCGGCTGCCACGCCCCCAAGCCACGGCCCACACAACACAAGCAGATAAATACCGGTTTAAATTATTGCAAATTATTATTGATAAAAGGTTAAGCAAATGAAAAAAAAAAAAAAAACATGTTTAAACAAGAAAACTAACTTAAAAGCAGATTGATTGATTAACAAGAGACACACACATACATACACACCTATTCTGATGTATACACACGCATATATACATATTTATATATATATATATAGATATAGTTTAATTGGGTTCAATGCTGTCGTCCTTCACAAGAGTTAAACTTAATCACAAAAACAAAAACAACAAAAAAGAAAAAAAAAAAACAACCTGTACATATTTTAGTATCTTTAATGGATCTTTAATCGTATCAAGTCGGATTGTATCAGTGTCCCAATTCATGTATTTCTCAACCAATTTGTTTCCAATTTATATATATATTTTGCAATGAATATGTGTGTGTGTATGTGACCTAAATCCAAACTATGTTTTTTTTTTAACTTGATATCGTCCTATGCCTATGTTAAACTATTCTATGTACTCTGCATGTTCTATATATATATTTATGTATGTATATACACATGCATATTCACATTTATATATATGAATATTTATACACATATATATACATACATATATATATTGACATTGTCGTCAAATCGCTTTTAATTTTTATTAATTTTAATTTTATGTAATTAGTAAAACAATTTTATATTGTGTAAGTTTTTAATTTGTATTTTGTATGTTTTTAAAAATGAATTGAAACAAAGCAACAACAACAAATCAGCAAACAAAATTGATATATAAAAGAAAAAAAAAAAGGATGTTTAACAATTTGAAATACAATATTTATGCGTACATGTATTGCATTTTCATGATATATATATGTATTTATATATATAAATTAAATGGAAGTACATTTTTTTGTTTGCACTTCGATCCATTAAACTAAACAAAACAAAAATATTTAATAAACGAAACAAAAAAAACAAAAAAAAAAAAGCAGTTGCACCAACAGACAAGAGCAAATAACAATTTAAATTAGAGATGCTAAGTATAAATCTTAATTAAAGTATGATAATTAAACAAACACAACTACAGCAACAACAAGATAAATATATGAAAAATAAATTTCCAAAATTACAAAAATATTTTGACTTTTTCATTGAGAACCGAAGTCTGTTTTCAAATTTGATTTGAAGACATTTTACTTGAATTTTTTGAGCCAAGTTCGGAGTTATGCAAACTCGAGTTTTTAAAGTATTAAATCATATTTTGGAAAGTATTGGCTATTTTGGATTTTCAATTACAGTAGCATCAATTTCAAATTCGAAATTGAGTAACAATCGAGAAGAGTTCAAATATTTGTAAACTCTATATCCCCCGTATCGCTGCCAGAACAAATTGATTGCCGCCCCATTTAAGTAACCCTCGAAAGAATGAGACATCAGTTGGTTGTTTACTACGCAATTGATAGATTTATATATGCTTGTTTGTATATTCACAGTAATTGAGTTAAACTTAATTAGAGGCAACAAAAGCTGCTTTTAGCATTGCGTTAAATCAAAATTTCAATTTAGAAATTGACATACAGACATGGGTCTAATTCTAATTTCGCTGTTCAAATATCGTTTCAATTATGCCGATCGCTTAAGCCAATGGGGATGTGGGGATGAGGGGATAAGAACTTACAATAAATACAAAAAACGTACAAATATATGCATGTATAATATACAATATATAAATCGGTGCATTAGCAGTTAAAGCACTTTAACAGTGGCGTCCCCCGCCTCGACACAAAGAGGGGTACATCACCTCGACACGATAGTAAACTTTGAGTCTTAAAGGCTATATATATGAATATACATATATATCAAATTTGCGCATATGGTAGCCCTCGGCTTAGTTTTGGCTTCGTTCCTACATATAATTTAAATATAAGGATCGCTCTAACGCCTCCTCGAGCAGCTCATCATTGCGACGCTTCTCCTCAGGCGTTAGCTCGCCCAGCTCATCGAAGCCATCGTCCGAGTAGGCAGGCTCCTCCTCCGGCCGCACCTCGCCATCCACTGGCGGCAGCAATGGTTCGCCAATGATGTGGCGTATATCGTTGGGCAACGCCTCAGATCCTTTTAGTTGCAAATAGATGGCCTCCGCTGTTTCCAGAGTGCGTTTCAAGTCGATGGTGCCGGTTAGTTCGTTGACATGCTTAAGGATTTCGGTGAATTCGTATTTCCTATCGATAATCACGTTCGTCTCCTGATCGAGTATGGCCACCGAGAATAGCAAATGGAAGTTGGGACAAGGCAGACGTGTCCACAGGCACTCCCACAGTTTGAGTACGTCCTCGTTGTCCAGCTCCCGCTTGTACCAGACGAGCAGCCAGCGGAAACAGAAGTACATGTTGTCCGATTCGTGACTGCACATGTAGTTGAAGAGCGGCGCATTGGCCACCTCGAGCAATCGGCGCAGTTGCGCGAATTGTGTCTTCATGCCGGCCTGATCAATGTCAAAGTTAGTGAACACCATGTTCATGAAGCCGACGAAACACCAAAAGGCATCCACCTCATTCACTTGAATCTCGAGTATGGGCGCCAACAGGTCAGACATACCCTGGACATAGCCCAAATCGAAGTTGTACATAACATAGGTCATTAGTATGCCCTGCAGTAGCAACAAATTTGGATTATCTTCGCCGGCAAAGAACGATTGGGTTCGGTCCGTGCGCTTTACGTCCTTCTCGATTTGGCACTTGCGATCGCGATAGCCGCTAAAGTTGGCTTCTTGAGCCGTGGACATCGAAAGCCATTGAGCCTTCATTTTGTAGTATTCCAACGATTTTAGTTTGCGCCGTTCAATGCGTTCCACTTCCGTGTCAGACCATTGATAATAGTTGAGTAAGTATTTCCAGACCTCGGCACGCAGGCTGGGCACAATGCCACCTCGGAAGATGATCTCCTTGATGCGTTGGCTATCCGAGATGCAGCCATCACGGGTTTGAAATTCCCGCCACTGAGCTTCATTGAGCGGTTGACCTAAAATGGAAAATCATTGTCAATTCAGTTGGATCTCGACATTAACTAGCGACTGCGTACCGCGATGCACGCTCTGGCGTGCTGGCAGGTTGTTAACTATTTTCTCATCCTGTGCATTTAGGTTCTCCAGTTCACTGTCCGCTGGCGATTTGTCGGCGCTCTCACCACGACTCTGGCTGTTCGAGGAGCAGGCGCTATTCGTGCTGCCACTGAGCTTGATGAACTGATAGTTGTCCGAGGGCGAGGTCTGCCGATCGTTGTGCACTAACGCACCAGGACGCGATTTCGGGGATCGCTGAAACGATGGCTGCACATAGTCCGGTATGGTGCCCAGAAAGCCGGCCAGCTTATTGGGCAGCCAGCTCTCCCGGGGCAGCTGGCTAGCCTTGATTTCGCCAATGTCCAATTCGGCGAAGGTCTTTTTGAGCTTCTGATTTTCCGTGTTGAGTATGGCATACTCCTCGCTGCCACTGCGACTCGTCTCGGAGCTCTCGATGAAATGCTGCTGCCGCATGGATCGTACAAATAGATCTGCGTTTCCATGCTGAAAGAAGAACTCGCAGTGTACGCCGTGATCGGATTTACGCATAAATCGTATTGTCTGACCCCGATGCCGCACCTCAACGGCAGCCAAATCATCTAATAGTGCGCGCATTATCCGGGCGCGCGCAGTTCCCGCATTCCCATTGCTGCCAATCTCTGCAGGCTTTGTGTTGAAGGCGCTGCACTCGGATGTGGTGCGTGTGCGACCCGAGATTCTGTCAACTAGCGCCCAATCGCCCTGATCCTGGCTATCGTCGGCTATCATTATGCTATCGTTCGGCTGCCACTCCAGATATAGACGACGCCTTGGCTGGCTGTACTCCACCAAGGACAAGGAGCCGCTGGTGTTCAGCTCGGCAATGTGCTCGGCATTGGCTTTCTTCAGCAGCACACCATCGTGGGTGCACAGCACCTGCACACAATTGACAAATACGAGAGCAGTTAATACGATTAAATGAGTCAGTGTTAATGAACAAAGACTTTCAGGGGCAGAGACGTTTAACTTACGTTACCAATGCCCTGTGGTACATCCGATTCGGAGGCTCTGATACCCTCTTGGGACTCGGTTAGCACGCCCAGCTGTATTTGCTGGCAGCGCTCATAGCGCACCGATTCGTTCATAGCGGCCAGCCGTTTCGATTTAGTTGCAAAGAGTCGCAATAAAAATTTTTCAGCGAATTATTACGTTCTAGATATAAACAATTGAATTTTAGTCGAAATATTGTGTGTACACACTGCATAATTGCGGAGCTGCCAACTTCATGAAAAGTTTTTAGCGATAGTCGCCAGATTAATGTAAGCAATTATTTGGTATTTATTGAAGTGCAGTGGCAGCTCTAGTTTCCTGTTCCGTTTTTTTTTTTTTTTTTTTTTTTTTTTTCAAATTTTGACGGTATGCATTGTTTTACATGAACCTAAAAGATCTTAAGGCATTAATTTTGTTTTAATATTTATATTTTATCGCACTAAAATTCAAAACGAAAATTCGTTTTATTGCAATTGACACTCTAAATTGAAATTGTATTTATTATTAAATTCTATTCTTGGGGCATATATATTTTTGTAGATAATTTTCTATTATTATTGTCACAGCTTATTGCATTCTGAACGTAAATCTTTTACATTTACATATTCTATTAATTTGGTTTTGTTATTGTCCATTATCACAGCTTGTTATTTGCATTCTGAACAGAAATCTTTCATTGACATAATATGCCTCACATTTTTATTGTGCATATTTATAAATGTTTTGAAATAACTTGCAACACAATTTAATTTAAGTCACATCATGGCCAACTGCTCGCTACCAATTGATCGAGAGCGAAAGTAAATTTGTGCACTCTACACTCTACACAATTGGGCCATATGACACTCAATCGCTAATGATCGCGTCAACAACTTTTGGTTGATAGCCTGGTAGTGTATGCCGGAATAGGCACGTTCGATGATTCTTCGAAAATCGGCGGTATTATGTATGTATGTATGTATGTATGTACCACACATATTTTTCTCGAGTTTTGTAAATAGATTAAAAGTGCCCCATTCGTTTGCGCTGTGCGTTCATGTGTGTGTGTGTGATAAGTGCAAGTTTTTCCGTTTCGTTTTTCCCGAATGGCGCCCGAATCGAAATTCGTACGAACATTCGAAAACAATCTTCTGGCAGTTTTTGAACAAATTTTGGACGAGCGTTCAGTGTGCAATCTGCGAGTTCGACGTTCAAAACGTTTTCAAAACTTTTCGCGCTGTTCAGGAAAAGAGGGAAGAAAAAGCATTTTAGGACAATTGAAATTGAATATTCACAGGTGGGTGAATTTATCCATGTCGCCCGCTGGCTGCTGACCTAATGCCTCAAGGTCTTAAATTAAATTTGGCAAATCTCAAATACGAAATGCCATTGAAAGCAGCCAAAGATCAAATTAGTGCAAACAGACAATAAACTATAAAAAGAGAGGAAACAAATCTATTGTTCCTCTGTGTTATGCTGGGATTATATAATACCCAATAATGTCAACAAAACTTACACCAAATGCCAGCGATGATGGAACTCGAAAATGATCTCTGCACTTCAGCATTGGCTGTGCAGCAACATTTTATATAGTTTTTTTCATCTTTAGAAATAGTACATAACAGATGTATATATATATGCTGATCTATCTACGGAAAAACATGGCCACCGAGTTTTATCAATGAAAAACAACAAAAAGTGATACGAGCTATTGTGCTCAGAGCATGCAAATTGAATACGAATCGGTTCTTGATTCGCATGCCAACTATTTACACGACATTACGCCCTTTATAGAGATCATGCTCATTCGATCGTGTGATATCCAACGCCATCTCTCAGCTCTCCCACACACACATTGGCTCTCAAAATTTTACTCTGACACTGTCAAATCGTTTCTTATTTTATTTTTTTTTTTTTATCGAGTGAAAACAACGGCAAAAAACATGAAAATTCTGTTCGGCATTCGTGGACAGAAATAGCGCCACCCACCCAAAAACAGAAAAAGTTTTGAAACTGAAATTCGCCTTACAGCGTATTTCGGGTCGATTGGCTTAATTATGGATGAGCAATAGCCTGGGGCAGGGGAATTGTTTACGATGAGCATGATCATTTATTTTAAATATACATCTTCTAATTACAGCCCGTAGCCATGGAGAAATCGTGTCGCCCCAAGCGTAATCGTCGGCACAGCAGGTGAGTGGGGGAGAAGAGATGAGTAAAAAAGAATTCTATCGCAGCTTATGTCGAACAATTGAAATTTCAGACGTGCCTGGCCACCAGAGGATGATTTGCATTTGCCGCGAACTGCGAAACGCCTCTTCACGCCCGACATCAAGCGCATGCTGAAGGATTGGCTGATACGACGACGCGAGAATCCGTATCCAAGTCGGGAGGAGAAGAAGCAGCTGGCCGGAGAGACGGGCTTGACGTACACACAGATCTGCAATTGGTTTGCCAACTGGCGGCGCAAACTAAAAAACTCGGAGCGTGAAAAGGCGAAAAAATCCTGGGGACATTTGATCAAGAACTACAATCACAATGCACGGGGCAATGTGGAGCAGTTCAGCATCTCGTCCGAGGATAGCATTTGGGAGGAGGACATGCGTGTGTGTGCAGCCGAAGATGACGAGGGCGATGACGAGGACGACGAGTTGTCCAGCCGCAGCACAGGCAGCGACGGCAATGGCAATAATGCCACCTCCAGCTACTCCTCGCCGCCATACAAGCCCAACTTCTATGTGGAATCCGAGATGCAGCACCAGCAGGTCCATCAGCAGCAAAGTGAGCGCGTGCCCATGTTGCCCACTGTTCCGGCTGGCAAGGCAAAGTACAAGCAGCAGATGATGGAGAAATATCTGCGGGACAGCAACGCCCTGGACTCGAGTGGGTCGACGGCTCCCAGTGACAGCACTGGCAACCAGCTAAACAAGTGGCTGGAGAGTGCGGCCAGATTCACGCCGGACAGGCACAATTATCATTTCGAGTGGAATACGAGCAGGTAAACCATCGAGATAGTACATTGATTGCTGATCTATACTCAACATATTATCTATCTTTAGGCACAAATGCGCTGGGCAGGAGCGGCCCGTGCAGAGCCAGATGCTGTTCACTAGCGAGGCCACTGCTGCGGCACGTGGCGAACGTTGGCTGCTGCATCACAAGGACGAACTGGATGCCGCCGAAGCGTTAGCTAACTTGGCCTTTAACTGCAGACAGCGTTGGCAACATCATATGGCAGCCACAATAAGCTCCTAGGACGACATTCCAGGCCGTTGGAAAAGTGCAATCTAGTTGATAAGCTTTAATTTATATGTAGTATGAAAGACAAATGAGGAATATTATTTTCTTTTCGCTGTTATTGTTAATTAAACGTGTAACTTATGTCTGCTTTTCCTCTTCCTTTGCCTGCTCCGGCTCCTGCTTTTCTGTTGTATCGCCCTTGGCGTGCACGTCCAGCACTTTGATTAGATTGCATTGATGTGCTTGGAGCTGCTGCACCACGTTGGTCGCCGCCATGTTCAGAGTCTGCACCAGCTGCGCCTGTGCCGCCTGCAGTCCAGGCATCTGTGCAAAGTGCACCAGCTCGTTGCGACTGAGCAGTTTCTGCTCCACAATGCCGCCCAGCAACACCATTTGTGGCACTTTCCGTGTGATTCGAAGCAGTGCACCCACTCGCTGTTGATCGGGCGAGAACACAATACAATGGTTGGAGTGGAACAGTGGCAAAATAGCCTCGTATTGGCTGTCGGCTACAGCTTGTGCAATGATCTTCCGACCGTAGGCTTTGAGGTGCAAGTTCTGCTTGTACAGCTGCACGCGAACCCGAAAGATCTCGTCTGCCGTTATGGAGTTCAAGTGGAAGATCGCCACCAGCTTGGAGTGATCTAGCCAGTTGCGCACCTCACGTGCTATGATCGCATTGTAGGGATTCTCCACCTGAGCGCCCGTCCGGTCTGCTCGTGACTGAAAACAGGTAAGAGCCTTTGGCGCCTCTGGATATTTGGGTTGTGTGACGGCCATGACGCGGGCACGCTCATAATGCGGCTGCTTTGGACGTTGTATATTTATTTTTCCGCGAAAACGCATAAACTGCAATAGCGGCCCACGAGCCGATGTGAGAGGCAGGCCTGCAAATGGGTGGCGCATAAATGAGTGAATTGTATAATCATACAGCTGTTGCTGCTGCCATCAATCGTGCGGGAAACACGAGCATTTACCTTGCTGAAGTAGACTGGACATTCTTGAATGCAACTTGCTTGAAGATACAACTAGGTTTATTTACTATTATCTAATTATTAACAATAATAATCTTAATAATCAGTGAGCCCAAAGTTTTTTGCTTTGATTATTTCGATTGTATATCGATAACATGAAATGTGTGCAGGACAGCTGTTGCTGTTAATTTTCAATAGCAGTAACAGCCAACTGTTAAAAGACTCAAACAGTGCATCAAACTGTTCCCAAAAATTAAAAGTTAAATGTGTTCCTAAAAAGAGAACAGTAGTTTGATTTCAAATAATATATGTACTTTAACGAATGTAATGTATTATTAATATATTGAACTCACTTCCTCGTTTTGATGTTATTTCTGCTTAAATCGAAAATATAATACCCAAAATAATCAAACTGTTCGAATATGAGTTAGTTTTTGAATTCCACTTACTTTTTGATATGCCAAGAAGTCGCCTTTCCATTAGCCGCCAACCAAATATCAACAAAACTTTCACATATAATGCATAGGTATAGAATTTATTTAATTACAGGTATAACATTAACATCTATATATATATATATGTATCTATATATATATATTTGTGTCTTGTTTTATATATGTATATATACTATAAGTTGCATTTCGTTAGTGGATCTTGTGGGCTGATAACGGTCTATCATCGATCAACCAACAACTATTGTGAACGAACTCGATTTGGACGTTGGGTTAACGTTGAATTAGTTGAAAAAATAAATAAAACAAATCATTTAACAGAAAAAGTTTATTGAATTGGTTTATTAATTCACTTAGAAATAAGTGTAATTTTATCGTTTTTTCATTAATTAACTTAAAAATAACTAAAAATGTCTTAAAACAATAGCGTTTCTTCTGTTCTTGTGTTTACTGACAAAAATGGTTTTACTTTTTTCTCTTATTCTTGCGATTTTTTTTACTTCTCTGATCTCTTTCTCATAATCGTAATATTTATATATATATATATTTTTGTTTGTTTATCGTGTTATATAATGTACAGAGTTTAGTTTTAAAACATACAACTAAATACGCGCTAAACACTAATTAAACTGTATTTACATGTACATGAATTATTGATTAGACGCTAAATAATTTAAATATTTTACAAATTTCTTTTTGCTTTTACTTGTATAATTCTTTCATTTTCTTTTCTTATTTCTCTTGTTTTCTTTTTTCATCGTCACATAATTTACAATTGGGTGTGAAAACGTTTAAGTTTAAGGAGTGTACAGAGGGGACATTTTCATTTATATATATTGATATATATATATATGTTTATATATATCTATATGAATATATATATACAAGTATATATGTGTGTTGTTTCTATAGATGTATATATACGCTCTACCTGTCTGGCAATTTACAAAGTTTCATGCTAGAGAACTAAACATTGAAGAAATATAAAAAGAACACCCAACTTTGCTTGAACTAGTTTCTTGTACAGTGTTGTGGCAGTGATGGTGTTGTTGTTGTAATAGTTGTCGCTGTTTCTGTTTGACTGTAATTTTTCAAGCAAATCTGTTGAGAGAGAGTGTAAATAGGGAAACAGGCGGCACAAAGGACAACGTCGCCTCGTGCCCCGTGCAAAAGCTAAAAATTGAAGCAACAAATCTTGTCTCTAGACATTAAAATATTTGGCTTAACACATATTTGTTTATAATTAAATAGATATTTCATAAGTGTAATTTATATATATGTAGTTGTATGTGTATAAATGTGCTCGTATATAAATGTGTGTTTGCATGTGTGTGTGTGTATGTATGTGGGTTAATCTACTTTTTATTATGTTTGTAATTTTAGGAAAAAGCCTCTGGGCGCATCTTTAAACCTAATTGTGCTTAACAGCAGTTGGCGACAGGTGGCGCTTGCGGCGTTCTTCGGGTCAATGCGACACGGGCGGCTAAGGCGCGCAACACATGGAGCCGAGGAACAAAATTGAAATTTAAATTGAAATTGATTAAGACATAAAAATAGAAACGAAACTTAATTAAGAGCATTGAAACTTTGTAAATTGCGAGCGGTGAGTGTATACATGTGTGTTTGTCTTTATCTGTCTCTGTGTGTGTGTGAAATGTTGTTCACCAATCGAAAACTTAAACGTGTCTTGTTTTATATCATCCTTTCGAATAGGGATAGTAGGTATATATGCTTTTATGTGGGTATGTATGGATAGTAAGTAGTATGTAGTACAGTAAACAGTTAGGTATTTTGCTTAAGCTTTCTTTTCTTTTCACATTTACTTTTCGTTTTGTTTTCATATTCATTTTAAATTATATGCAAAAAAAAAATATATAAACACTTTCTTGAGATCAAACTTAACGATACTTTGCAAGCTTTCAAAAATGTTGTTAAAATTATTTATATGTATTATGTTAATGAAAAGAAAAGAAACGAGAATTTTGACAAACATAGTTTTATGCAATTTAAGTGCGTTTTTTCTCTTTGTTTTTATATATTATATGTGAGGGTATATGAGGAGTTTTTCTGGGTATTTTTTGTATAACGGATTTACATTGGTTTTTGTTAGTGGCCAATCAACCAAACTTGATTGATTGATTGCGCCCTTTACTCTCTCTCTTGCATTTGAATTCAATAAAGTTTGCATTTTGTGTTCATCTTCTTTTTACTTTTTTTTAGATTTTAGTTTTGCTTTTTTTTTAAACTTTTGTTTTGTTTAAACGCTATTTAAAATTACTTAATATACTAGAAGAGCGTAACTTGTTTTTGCTTTGTTGTAGTTGGTAGTTATTTGTTGTTGTATTGGTTGGTTGTTTACTTTACATGTGTTTTTCTCTTTTCAGTTGTTGTTGTTGTTCTAGCAGTTATTTTTACAGAGACATGGCAGATAGTTTTTCTAATAGTCACATTCGTGTTGATTTTTGTAGATCAGAGGGTGTATGCCTTCGCATTTTTATACGGTGGCAATGACAATCAATAGATGAGCCAGTTCGGCAACACGATTTTTGAGATCGGGCGCAGCACGCTCCAGATTCTCATTGGCAAAATCGCAGGCGGGGAATATGTGCACCACATATGCTGCCTGATCGCTTCCCGGCATGGGTATATTCACAATTCCAGCGGCCATCTTTTGCTGCAGATATGTAATGAAGCCGGTCTGCAGATTCCGCGAGTGCTGCAGCACATCCGCATGATCGCGCCCACAAGGCAACGCCAATAGCATGCAATGCTCTTTGTCCACCTGTGCATAAAGCAATGATTAGTTATGAACTGCTCTACGTGGTTTAATGTGTTTAGTGTACGCACCTGCATCTTCTTGGCCACGCCCTCCAGCTGAGTCTGTTCGAGTCGCATACGCTGCGCAATGCGCAATTGGGGCGTGGTGCTCTCCGCCATGCTGGGCAGCGAAGCGCGCGCCACGTTTGGATTGCCGTGCACAAAGTGCATCTGGACAGCCGCCTGATCTGTCTTCAGAGCCAACAGGCCTTGCCACATGACCGGATACCGCTGCAACAGCGTGACCAGTGAGTCACCCGGCGGTGGTGCCATTGCTGCCGGCGGTGGCTGAGCAGGCAGCTCCATGCCGCCGTGCATAACCGAGGCTGACAAGTGTTCCTGCTGTTGTTTGGCTGCAATATACCGTAGAGAGACGAAGTGAGTCATGGGTCTATCAAGTAGTTTGGCTTTTGTATACGTACCAACTGCTGCCACCATGGACAGGCGTTCGTTCTCCCTTTCGCGTTCACGCTGCTCGCGCTCACGCTCCAATAGCTTGGCCTGGCTGGGATGTAGACTATGTGGACCTGGCTGCACGGACACGGAGACAGAGGCACCGCCACTGATGTACGGACTGGCGCTCGCGACGTTCGGCGGTGGTGGCACCACCACACTTATCGAAGCGGCAGCACGATGCGCCGGCGGTGGCTCCAACTGTATACCGCTACTCTCGTAGTACCCGCCACGTGTAGCCATCTCGCTGAAGTGGGCGTGGGGTATCCGAGTATTGTGCACATAGACTTGGGCCATTTGCGGGGAGTCTGCATAGATGTAAATATGATGTTAATAACTATATCTGTATTGAAATGTGTATGTGTATATATAGACGTACCCGCTGCGGTGCGATCCTGTGGACTTTGTAGACTGTGCGGCACGGCAATGGTGCGTGGCGGGCCACTGCCTGGACGACGCAGCTCCAATGGCGGGCTGCTGCTGATCATCTTGTCATCATAGTCCCCGCTGCGCATCATGTGATGCTGGTATAGCATGGCAGTCATACCACGATAGGCCGTGTCGTTCTGCAAATGCAAGTGGTAAGGGAAATATGAGGGATTAGTATATGCTACAGGGCATGATTATTTTGTATAATGTATTGAGTCGCCGTTTTGGGTTACGCTACTTCAAAGCTCCGCAAGTAAAACTTGTGCATTACCGGTGTTATGGGCGATGCCTGCTGATGCGCTGGCGGAGGACTCTGTGTGCGCCGACCGCTGACATAGGCGCCCAAGTCATGCTGCGTCCATTTATGGCAGGATTAAGGATTAGCAAAATGTTAGTAAATCGTTAAGCTAGCACCATCAATGTTTAGTTTATAGGTTAAGTACAAATATATATACAGTGTATCATATCATTATATCTAGCATATTAAAAGCCATGCTTACCATGCTGGCGTCGAAGGGTGGCACGCCTGGCATGCCTGATGGCAATACCAGCGGCGGAACGCGCGGCTGTCCCTGCGGACTGATGTTCGGAATGGCCGTGCGCAAAACTGCAAGCAAAGGATTTGATGAGTAAAGAGTCGAGAGTCCAGTGAATGGCATAGCTTAGCTTACCTGCTGCCGCATTGGGCTGTTGTTGGCCTGGTTTCATTGGCGGCGGACTGCCCACGCTGCCGGGCAGCATCTGGCTCACCGCCTGCAGACTGTGCACCACTGAAATGGGCTTGTTCGGCGGTGGCGATGGAGTCAGCTGATGTTGCTGTGGCTGCAAATGCGCGGCTGGCTTTGGCTGCAACAGCAGATTAGCATGTGCGGGTAGCAGTAGATTGTGCGGTGGCATCTGCACCACCGGCTGCGGCGCCTTCTGCTTGTACAGTTGCTGTGGTTGCTGCTGCTGTGCTGGCGCCTGCTGCGCATAGCCAAAGTTCTGTTTCGCCAGTAGCTGCGGCGGCTGTTGTTGTTGTTGTTGCTGCTGCTGCTGCTGCTGTTGTGCGGGCAACACTGAAGCCTTCGAGCTTACCACATGCAGTATTTGTGGATGCACAGTTGATGCTGTTGCTGTGGCCTGCTTGATGACCAGCGTCTGTTGCTGTTGCTGCTGTGGTCCATTGGGTGGCTGCTGCTGCGACTGCTGCACGTGTTGTGCTGCTGTAATGCGTGGCGAGTGGGGCGAATGCGCTGTGGGTGGTGGTATATTGACCAGCAAGTGTTGTTGTTGCTGTTGTCCCTGCTGCTGCTGCTGCGCCTGCTGCTGTTGGCCAAGCATGTGGCGCGCTATGAGATTTGGCTGCAACAATTGTTGATTGCCGGCTGCATCTGTGAGCAACATGTGACCGGGATGAGGCGGTTGCTGATGCTGTTTGCTGGGTGTCAATTGCTGCTGCTGCTGCTGTTGTTGTTGCTGCTGCTGCTGCTGTTGTTGCTGTTGCAGATTCTTTTCGCGATTGAGCACGTGCGCTTTCAGTGGTTGCGGTGGACGCACTGTTGTGTGCTGTGCGTGTTGCAGCACAGTTGTCATCACCAGCGGCTGCTTGTTGGGCGCAACATGTTGTTGTTGTGGCTGCGGAGGTAACTGCTGCAGCTGCTGTTGTTGTTGTTGTTGCTGCTGCTGCTGCTGTTGCTGCAGTATGATTTGCGTAGGCTGGGTGGGCGGTGCATTACTCTTGACCAGCACACTGACCGGCTTGTTGAGCAATGTTGCCGCTGCCTCCTGCACTTGCAACTGCACAGGCTTGCTCAGCGTTGTTATGGGCGTGGCTGGCGCTATGACTGTGGCGCTGATCTGCAGCTGTTGCTGCTGTTGTTGCTGTTGCAGCTGCTGCTGTTGATGTTGCTGCTGCTGTTGCTGCAGTGGCGTCACCTCATTGCTGCTGTTAGCTGGCGCCGCTGCATTGGCAGCCGGCAAATTGCCCTCCTTGCCCTGCGGCATGCCCGCCGTAATGACGCCCGTAACCGGATCAATCAGCGCCTTGCTCACCGCATCTGCGGCGCCGCCTGTGATCTTCTGTGTGGCCGCCGGAGCGGCCGTTTGATGCATGGGCGGCATGGACGAATTGATGGCCTGATAGGACTCGATTTCGGCTGCTGCAATCGCCTTCTTCTTGGGATGCTGCGGCGTTGGCTTCGACACCACAACAGGAGGCAGTGGCAGCGGCTCTGCGGGTGGTGGTGCAATTGCCTGGACAGGAGGAGCTGGCGGTGTTTCCTTAACCTCGGGCACATGGGTAATGTGCGGCGGAGCGACTGACTGTGGTGGCTGCTGTTGCTGTTGCAGCTGCATAGGTGTGGCTGCTGGTGGTTCAACAACAGCTGCTGCTGCTGCTGGTGGTGCAGTTGCTGGTGCTGGGGCTGGCGCTGCTGCTGGTGCTGGGGCCACAGGTGGCGGCAGCAACAGTGGCTGCGCCTCCTCCTGCAAGCCAGCTGGTGGCTCACATATGGTCTTCCGTTCCTTGGAGCGTCGAGGTCTGCCCACCGCATTCGGCGTTTGTACAGCATCCGGTTTCTTAGCCTGCGCATGGCGACCGGAGCGTCGCGGTGGCGTTTGCGCTCCTTTGGGCAATTGTTGCTGCGGCTGTTGCTGTTGTTGCTGCGCCTGCTGTTGTTGTTGCGGCTGTTGCTGCTGCTGTTGTTGCAATTGCTGCTGAAGTTGTTGCTGCTGTTGTGTATTAGTGTTGCGCACTACATCCTCGATGATATCGTCCACAGTGCTGCGATCCTCCTTCTCTTGCAGACGGCGCGACTTACGCGTATTGCACGACTCCGAGCTGTCCGTGTTGTGCTCCAGCTGTGGTTGCTGCTGCTGCGGCTGCTGTTGTTGTTGTGGCTGCGTCGCTTCCGCTTGACTCTCCAGTTCGCTGCTATTCTTCAGCTTGTTGATGGTCAGTATGAGTCGCGGTCGCGGGTCATCGGCAGCAGGTGCTGCCGCTGTGGCAACAACTGGAGTTGCCTTTATCTTTGGCTCAGCATCGCCAACATCGTCATGGAACTCGTATATATCCTGACTGGATCCGCTGGCTTGTGTCAATGCCTGATTCCTGGCCTTCTTCTCAGCGGCTGTGGGCACAGGCATTGTCAAAAGTGCAGGCGGCACAGGCTCCTTCTGCTGCTGTTGCTGCTGTGCAAGCTGCTGCTGTTGGGCCAGCTGTTGCTGTTGCAGCTGCTGTTGCTGCAGCAACAAGTTCCGCGGCGGTCTACCCTTGCGTCCGCGCGTCACTGGCGCCGCCACAGGCTTCCGCAGGCGTGTGTGCACGCCGTTGTCGCCCGGCGTCAGCAACGGACTGGGCTCCGTAACTGTTGCTGGCAGTCCGGCAGCTTGCTTGGCCTTGGCGCCACGTGGCTGACGTCCACGTTTGGCTGCCGTGCCACGCGCGCTTGGCGGTCGACCTAGTTGCTTGAGAGCTTTCACCGTGAGTTGACGCGTCTCGGTTTCATCCTCGGTATCATGATCATTGGAGCTGACATTGGCAGCAACTGTTGGTGCTGTTGTTGCTGCAGTTACAGCTGTTGCAGTTGCTGGCGGCTCACTGGGCAACGAAGGTGTTGCTTCAGCTGAGGCCAATTCAGTTACAGGTGGTTGCTGTTGCTGTTGTTGCTGCTGCTGCTGCTGTTGCTGCTGCTGCATTTGTGTTGCTGCTCGTTTGTTCTGGTTGTCGTCCTTGACAGCTGCGGCCGCTGCTGCTGCAGCAGCTGTTGCCGGATCAAGCTTCTTGATGACGCTGTCAATGTTCACCTCCTTGGCGGACCAGTAGTCGCTGTCCACCTCCTTCGAGTCCTGCTCGATTAGCTCATCCTGCTTGGGCTGGGAGATCTTGATGACATTCTCCTCGGTCAGCAGAGAAGCAGCTGCTGCTGCTGCCGCCGCTGCTGCTGCTGCAACCTTTGTTGCCTGCGGCGAGTTGGCCAGGCTGATGGTGGGCGTGGGCGTACGTATTACGGAAACGCTCTCCGAAGTCTTCACCGGCAGCACGGGCGACTCTACAGCAGGCGCCGTCTCCTTCGGTGGCGGCGGATAGTGCATCGATGTTGGTGCAGGCACAATTTGCTGCTGCACAATTATTTTTTGTGCTGCTGGCGCGCTCTGTATAACATTGAGCGACTGTTGTTGTTGCTGCTGTGGTTGTTGGTGTTGCTGCTGCGGCTGTTGCTGCTGTTGTTGTTGTTGCTGTTGTTGAGTGGGCGCACGTACCAGAATGGCAGCGGTATGCAGCTGCTGCTGTTGCTGCTGTTGCTGCGCCTGTGGACTGTGCGAGCTGTGTGCACTGGGATTGATGCCCGTTGGGCTCAGTTGTTGTTGCACGTTGCGTGGCAGTTGCTGCTGTTGTTGTTGTTGTGTAAACACAGGCGGCTGCGGTGTCAAATGCGTCAACGACTGATGCTGTTGCTGATGCGCTGTATGCAATTGCTGTTGCAGCTTTTGTATGTGCAATTGCTGCTGTTGCTGCTGCTGTTGTTGTTGTTGTTGTTGATGCATCTGGTGCTGCTGATGTTGGTGTTGCATCTGCTGTTGATGTTGCTGCTGTTGCGCCTGATATTGCTGGCGTGCTTGATGTTGCTGCTGCTGTTGCTGTTGCGTAGGATGTGCATGATGATGACCCGGTGACAATGGCGGATGTTGCATTTGCTGCTGCAAGTGTTGTTGTTGTGGATGTCCTTGCTGCTGCTGGTGTTGTTGTTGCGGCTGCTGTTGCTGGTGCAACTGTTGGTGCTGTGGCTGCATATGCTGTTGTCGCTGTTGCTTGCGGTCTAGCATTTGTTGTTGTTGATGTGCATGGATGAACTTCTGCATCTGTTGCTGATGTTGTTGTTGCTGTTGTTGATGCTGCTGCTGCTGCTGTTGCTGTTGCTGATGCACGTTCATCTTAGACAACATTTGTGGAGACAGTTGTTGCTGCTGCTGCTGCTGCTGTTGTTGTTGTTGTTGCTGCTGCTGCTGATGTTGTTGGGCATTCACATGCAAATTCTTATGCGGCGGCAGGCTACCCATGGGCGGCGAGCTGGCCACTTGTGTCTGTATCGCCTGCTGTGGCTGCACGGTGACAACCTTGCTAATGATTGTCGGGTGATGCGGCACGGGCAATGGCGGCATTTTCTGCAACGGCATCGGCAGCAATTGTGGCCCCTGGCCAGCAGCAACTCCTGCGCCTGATTGCAGCTCAATGACAGACTTGGGCATGCTGCCCGGTGAAGATTGTTGCTGGTGTTGTTGCTGCTGCTGCAGCTGCTGTTGTTGTTGCTGATGCATCGGTGGGCGTGGAAGGTAACTGTTAGGTGTTGGCATCTTGCCGCTGGTTGTGGGCGATGTCGTCGTGGTTGTGGCAACTCCACGCGCTGTGGGACTGGGCAACGGACTCATGTTCATGTTGCTGTTGCCTGTAGGCGAAGCCAGCGGATGTTGCTGCTGTGCTGGCGCTATTTGGCGGGCGGCTGGACTATGCTGGCGATTGGGCGTGCCGCGTCCCGGAGACAACAGCGGACTATGCGGCGACGGCGCTCGTATGCCCATTAGATAGGTGCCAGGAGGCGCTTGCTGTTGGTGTTGTTGCTGCTGTTGCTGTTGTTGTTGTTGGTGGTGCTGCTGCTGCGGCGACAATATCAAATGCGGCACCACAAAATGAGGCGTTTGATCCGGTATAGATATTGTCGGCGGCTGCATGATGAGCGATTGCGTGCGCTGCGGCATTGCCTGATGCTGTTGCTGTTGCTGGGTTGTTGCTGGCGTTTGCTTGGGCGTGGAGGCCAGTGGCATTGCTTTCTGCGTCGTTGTTGGACTGCCAAAGGACAGCGAGGCCGAGCTGTTGCTGCTTGTTGCATTGGAGCAGTTGGCCATCACATTGGACAGATCCAAGTTGATGACGGGCGTTGCCGGTCGCACAGCTGTTGCTGCAGCAGTAGTTGATGTTGTTGTTGTTGCTGCTGCTGCTACTGCTGTAGTTGTTGTTGCTGCTGATGCCACTGCTGGTGCTGGTGCTGGTGCTGCCGATGGTGATACTGTCGGTGCTGGGAGCACCGTTTGCACTGGCTGCACGAGTGGCTGTTGCAACTTGCTAATGGTTGGCGGCTCAATCTTCAGCAGCTGCTGCGCAGTCGACTTGGTTGGAGTGCTGCTGCTGCTGCTGCTGCTGTTGCTGGCATTGGGCAGCAATGCGGCTGCAACTGTTGTCGGCACTGGCACTGCAGTCGGCAGCTTGGTTATGACGGTGGGCTGCGCAGTCTCGACTGTCTGCCTGGACCGTGTACTGGACTCGCTGCTCGGCTCAGGGGACTTGTCAGCACCACTCGACGTTGACTTGTCGGAGCCACTGTTCTGTGGTGCGGTCTCGTCGATCTTCAGACTGGGTCCGCTGCTGTCCGCCTCGTCGGCATTCTCCTCGGTGTCTGTGTCGATTTGCAGATCGCGCTCGGATTGTGGCGTGTCCGCCTTGATGTCCATGTCCTCGTTGCGCAAACTCTGCACCGCCTTGTTCACTTCCTCGGCATCGAGCACTACGCCCACGGAGACGACAACTGGCTCCGGTTCAGGTTCAGGTTCAGCTTCGGGTTCGGGTTCAGGCTCTGGTTCAGGTTCTGGTTCTGTGGCAGCCTCTTCGACAGCTGCCTCGATCGCCTTGGCAGCGAGTGCTGCCTCCTCATCGGGCTCGGCGACAGCCACCTCCGAAACCGTTGGGGTCATATCATCCATGCCATCCAGCGAGTAGTCTGCCGTTGAGGATGTGCCAAAGCTTTCACCGAGCAGTGCGGACACAGCGCTCTCAGTCTCCTCCTGTGAGATGGTAACTCGGGATTTGCTGTCCTCCAGCTTGTCCAGCGTCTTGATAGCTCCAGGTGGCGAGGCAACTGGTATCTTGGGCTCATTGGCCAATACGTCGAGCAGTCCACTATTCAACTCTGCCGATATGGATTGCACCGCCGACTCGCTTATTTTATAGTCCAGCTGACCATCGAAGCCGGGTATGAAGACCTCCTTCTTCTTATTCAGGGCTGCACTGGTGGGTGAGCTGCTCTCTATGGCGTTCTTCGACTCGACAGCAGCAGCCGCTGTTGAGGATGTGGGCGTGGTGACCAGTGGCGCAGCACCACTGCTGACAGGCGTTTCCGCTGACTGTGTGGACAGCATGGAGCTGTTGCTCTGGCTAATGGTGGGCGTCTTTGGTATGGGGCTGATCAGGCGTGGCTTCTCACGAGCCGGCGAGAGGGCATCGGAGGAGTTCAACCGATTGCTCTTGCTGTTCGTGTTGCTGCTGCTGCTGCTAGCTGACGAGGGCTTGATGACGGGCATCGTCGTTATTGGCGGCTCCTCATCATCATCGTCGCCAATGAGACAGGGCAAACTGGGCGACGGCTTGCAGAGTGGAGAACTGTGCTTCGATTCCTTCTCCAGCTGCTCCTCGGCATGCTTCGAGGCGGCCTGCACATTGATAGTCAGCGAGCTAGTCGAGGAACCGGCAGCTGCTGTTGGTGCAGCAGCTGTTGCTGGTGGCAAACAAGCTGATTCACGACGCAGCTGCAATTGTTGTTGTTGCTGCTTGTCGAGTTTCTCTTGTTTCTCCTCTTTGGAGCGCTTCTTCTTCTTCTTCTTGTCCTTGCTCTTGTGCACCGATTCCTTGGACTCCAACTGCTTCTCGCTCGAGTGCGAGTGCAGCTGCAACTGTTGTTGCTGCTGCTCGACGGAGTTGTTGTCCTCGTTATCCGAGAAACGGAAAACGTCCGTCATATCGCTGCGGTAGGTGGTTGCTGTGGAGGGCGTGGCATCCTCGGGCATCTTGTTGCTATCAAAGTCGTCCATAAGCTGCGCCTCCAACGCACGGCCCGCCTCATCCATATCGACGCTATTGTCGTCGTCCAGTTTGCTGGCATTTTGTTGTTGCTGCTGCTGCTGCTGCTGTTGTAGTTGCTGTTGCTGCTGCTGCTTTGGCTCGCGTGCTGACTTCTCGCGTCGCTTCTTTTCGCGCTTCTCTTTGCGATGTCGCTCGCGTTCACTCCGCTCCACTTCGAGCTCCTCATGCTGCAGCTGTTGCAGTTGCTGCTGCTGCTGCTGCTGTTGCTGTATCGCCGGCTCCTTGTTGCTGCTGTTGTGGCTGAGCAGAGGCGGCTCCTGCTTGTACGTTTGCAGTGCAGCGGACACCATGGGTCCAGTGGTGGAGAGCTGTGCCTTAGTCGTGTCGGGCTGATCGTCGGTCAACTGCGATTCCTCCTCGTCCTCTTCCTCATCGGAGATAATACCGAAGATGTCCTCCATTTTGTCCTCACTGCGCTTGGCAGAGTCTCGAGCCGGTGTGCTCAACGTGGTGGGCGTCGGTGGGGAGGCATTGGACGCATTCACATTGTACAATCGGGCAGATGTATCCAAGCTCTTGGACTTCTTCGACTTTTTCAGCCGATGACGCTCCTCCTTGGACAGCTTCTCGCTCAGTTGCTCCACAGAGCCGCCGGCAGCATTGGTTTCGCTCATGTTGCGCAGCTTCTCGCGTTTCTTCTCTTTGCGCTCCTTGTGCTTCCGTCGCTCGCTGGCCGCCACCGAGCTTGCGTTCACCTCCAGAGCAGCTGCGATTGTCACCGGCTCCGTTTTCAGCTCATCGAAGCTGTCGAATTTGTTGGGCTTGCATTCGGTCACATCGAAGATGCTGCTCGTTGCAGCAGGGGCAGGAGCAACGGTAATGGTGGAGCTGCTCTCGGCTGAGGACTTGAGACGCTTCTTGCTCTTCTTGTGCTTCTTGCGCGTCTCCGGAGAGTAATCCTTGATCTTGGCCGAGCTGCTGTCGCCCACATAGTTCGTGTAGCCGGTGTTGAAGAACTCGTTATACTCCTTCTTAAAGTCCGTCTTCAGCTTGCGCTCCTCGTTGGAGGAGTGCGAATTGTGACGTGATTTGGAATACTTTATTTCGTTATCGGAGATCTGTTCCTGCTTGATGTCCGGCTCCTGTTTGATGCTAGTGTTGATCAGTTCCGGTGCCGGCTGCGACTGCGACTCCGAATCGGAGGCAATACGCGTCGAAAGGCAATTCCGTTTGCCCGCGTGGCTGATCACATTGCGACGAATCTCATCCTCGGAGCTATCGTCGCCATCGCACAGACGTCGTAGATTCTGTTGCATTTGCTGGCGCATGCGACTAGCATTGAGATCGTCAGTCTCCGCATCCACCTCGCCATCTGCATCCGAGTCGGAGAATATGCGACTGTGCGACATCTTGCGAAAGCCATCGGCATCATCCATGTCATCGTCGCTGCTGCTCAGGCCCCCATGATTGCGCCCATGGAAGCTGCTGCTGCCGCTGAGCCGATGATGCATGCGATCCTCGAACTCCGTATCGCTGTCTCCGTCGTAGCTGGTGGATCGTTTCTTTTTCGCACGCGACTGCTTCAGCTGTGAGAACTTGGCTTTGATCTTCTTCTCCTCGGCTTGGCGCTGCATATTCTTGCAGCTGCGCGCCTTCACTTTATCGTACATTGATACGTTGGGACAATCGTCGGGTATATCAAATATGGAATGCTTCTTGGATGCATCGTCTGTGTCATCTGAATCCGCGGAGCTGAGCATCATCTTGCGCGGCTGCGAAGCGCTCTTCGAGGAGGCGCCGCCCTCATCAGAGCCGCGTGACGATTTGCGGTCCACGCTGCGCCGATGATGATGATGATGATGCGATTGCTGCTGCTGCTGCTGCTGCGCCTGTTGTTGTTGATGCTGTTGCTGCTGCTGCTGCTGCTGATGGTGCTGCTGCAACTTGCTGCTGGAGGTATTTGTGTTCGAGCTAAGCTCGCCTGCCGAGCTACCCGCTGCTGAGATGCGTCTGTGTGGATTGTGGCTGGGCTCCTCATCCGTATTGGTGGACTCGGCCACCGAATGCCGCTTCTTCTCGCGATGATGATGGTGATCTCGTTTGCTTTTGTGCCGCGACGACGACGAGGAGCTGCCATGATGATGATGCTCCCGTTGCTTATGCAGCAACTGCGATTGCTGCTGCTGTTGCTGCTGCGACTGGGAGGGCTGCTGTTGCTCCTCCTCGCTGGTGTTGAGCGTGTGCAACTGCTGCTGTTGTTGCTGCTGCTGCTGCTGCTGCTGCTGTTGCAGCTGTTGTTGCTGTTGCTGTTGCTGCTTGTTATCCAATTCGGTATGATTGATCTCAGTGCTGCTGGTGCTTTTGCTGTGATGCTTGTCGCGCCGATGGTGCTTGGAACTGCTGTTGCTGCTGCTGTTGCCATGCGACTTGGACGAGGAGCTGGTCTTCTCCTCCTTGCAGCCGCCGCTGCTGCTGCTGTTCTTGTGCTCCTTGGAGTCACGACGATCGCTGAGCCGCTGATGAGGATTGCTCGTAGTGCTGTTCGGGTTTTCCATGCGTATGCGTTTCACATAATCCTCATGATTCTGTCCACCACCAGCACCGCCGCCACCGCTGTGGTTGCTGTCCTGCGAGCTGAGGCGTCGCTTGTGCTGTCGTCCACTGCTGGGCGTTGGTGAATTCCGCGAGGATTTGCGTGAACGATCCTTGTTGCTGTTGCTCTCAGTTGGGGCTGAGCTAGCAACAGTTGCTGCTCCTGCACCAGCTCCAGCTGCTGCTGTTGTTGTTGTTGTTGGCTGTGTTGCCATATCAGTAGCTGCAGCATTTTCTTTATTGTTCTCACTGGGCGTGGCTGCATTGTGGGCGTAGAAGCTGCTCGCCTCGGAACTCGCATCGGATTTGTTTTTGTGATAGGCGCACATGTCACGCATGCGTGCATGCCGTGCCTCCTGCTCACGCTGCTCCTTCTCGCGCTGTTCCTTTTCGCGTAGCTCCTTTTCGCGCTGCTCCTTCTCGCGTAGCTCCTCGCGCTCCTTTTGCTCACGCTCCTCTTGAGCTTTTCTTTCACGTTCCCGTTCACGTTCACGTTCCCTTTCACGTTCACGTTCTCGTTCACGCTCTCGCTCCTTTTCCTTTTCTTCTTTGGCTTTGCGCTCTTCACGCTCACGTTCCTCTTGGGCTTTGCGCTCTTTTTCCTCACGCTCCTGTTGCTTGCGCAGCTCCTTCTCACGTTTCTCACGCTCCTGTCTCTCCTTATGCTGCGCCTTCTCCTTCTCCTTCTCGCGCTCCAGACGTTGCTGTGATTGCTCCTTGTCAGGCTTCTCCAGTGGCTCATCCGAATCGCTGGACTCATCGTCCACTTTGGGCGTTGCCGACTTGGAGGATTGCGATGTGGCCGAATTCTTGCGCTTCTCCGAACTAGTCGCATTTGCGGACGATGAGGAGGAGGAGGAAGACTTCTTGGACTTCTTTTCCGAATCGGAGCGATTATTGTGTTTGCTGCTGTGCGACTTATCGCTGCTGCTGCTGTTCTTCTTGGACGTCGAGGAGCTCGTCGCGGTTGCTGCACTTGAGCTTGAGCTTTTGGCATTGCCTTTGGACTCCACTTCATCCATTGAATGGTTTGGCGTTTGCTTTTGTACGTGTGTGGCTGTTGCTGTTGCTGTTGAGGAACTGTTACCGTTAGAGGATGCACTGCTGCTTCCAGTGGTGCCCACATTCGTGCTTCCCGGCACTGAGACGGACTTCTGCAGCACAGATCGCGCCTCTGTCGTTGCCCCTGGCACACTGAGACTCTTGCTGAGCGATTGACTGGCCGCAGAGGAGGACGTGGTTGGCTTCGTCTTGGGCACCTCCGGTGGCGGTGGCGGCGCTGGTTGTATCGCCGGCGGCGGAGCAGCCGTGTTTGGCAATGGCGGGTGACTGGGAAATGGATACTGCAATCCCTTGGTGGCAGCTGCTGCTGCTGCCGCCGTTGCTGTTGCAGCCGCTGTCGTTGCTGCTGCTGTTGTTGTACTGCTGCTGCTGTTGCAGCTGCTGCTCAAGCTGGGCTTGGCCAACTGAACACCAACGACCGAGGGCGACGGCGACGGGCTGTTGTAAGGCGACATGGACGCTTGCGGCGAATTCATGGGCGACAAGCTGCTCAAACGCTGCAGCAGACCGCCTGTCTTGCAGCTGCTGCTGCTGCCGGTGCTGTTGCCGCCCAGATTGCTGCTGTTGCTGCTGCTGCAGTTGGCTATGATGGGCGTTGTCTTCGTTGCCGCTAAATTGGGCAAAGCTGGCGAGGTGTTACCACTGCATAGGCCACCATGCCGCGCATTCGCCGAGCTTGTGGAGCCCGTGCCGAAATCAGTGCTTGCCGGCTCGTACCATTGGTTCTTCTTGAGGCGCTGAAAGTCATCGTCGAAGACGGACTTCTTGGCCAACAGCGACTTGACAATGTCCGACGGCTGCAGCTCGTCAATGTCAAGAAATTTGTGACGCGAATTGCTCGTCGAACTGGAGACAGTGCCGCTGGAGCTGTTGCTGTTGCCGGAACCAGCCTGATGCGACGAGCTGAGACCACTGAGGTTCGTCGAGTGCATCGACAGCTGCCACGAGGGCAGCGCATTCGACTGGCTGCTGCTGCTGCTATGCCCATGACTGCCATGGCCATGGTTGGGATTGGTGCTGCTGCTGCCACCGGACCAGCGCTCGTAGTTCTCCTCAAAGTTGCGCAGTCGCTCATCCAACGAGGGGCTGCCACCCGTCTGGCCACTGGGCACATCCGAGTCGCTTGAGTTGGAGCTCAGCGAGCGAGGACGCGCCGGACTGGCCATTAGGCCAATCGATGAGGAGGACGACGAGGATTGCTGCAGCTGTTGTTGTTGCTGCTGCTGTTGTTGCTGCTGCTGCTGCTGCTGCTGCTGATGGTGATGGTGGTGCTGGTGATGGTGGTGATTGGAGGAGCGCCAATAGCGTAACGTGGGTGAGGGCAGAAACGATAAACTGGACGCAGTTGCTGACGATGATGATGCTGAGGTTGTCGTCGCAGCTCCTGCACTTAGACTAGAGTTATTGTTGAGCAACGATGCTGTCGTCGTCAGCTGCTGCAGGTAGCTGGACACGCCGCTACCCGCGCCACTGCCACTGCTGCCAGCACTCCGCTGCTGTTGAAAGAAGAGCACGCCGAATTTGGGCAACGGCAGCCACATTACCTCGCGCACGCGCTCCCGTGTCCGTTCCCTTGCCGGCGGCAGACGACGCGGCTCGGTGGGCAACACCTCTGGCCGTTCATCGCACAGCGGCGTGCCCGGCCGTGAGCCGTCGGCGCTCTCGCCCCCGCTGGCCTCGTGTGAGTGATGGGAATGTAGCTGATGGCCCCGGCCACGCGACGCATGATGATGATAGTCATCATTGGGCATGGGCGCTGCCAGCGTAGGTGGTAATCCACAGCTGTTGCTGCTGCTATTGCTGTTGGCGGCGGCTGCGGCGGATGAGGAGGACAACAACATCGATGACGACGACGACGACGACGTTGACTGCTGCTGTTGCAGCGGCTGCGGCTGCGAGAGCTGCAGCGTGCTAGCTGTAACTCGACGTCGTTTCGCTGCCAGCGATGCATTCATCAGATGCTGCTGATCCATGCTGCTCGCGCCGACCAGGCCGTGGCGAAAGGCCGACGAATTGGACAGCGCTGTCAAGGCGCCAACATCAATCGATGGCCGCCGGCTGCTGAGCATCATATTGTGGTGTTGTGTGGGCGGTGGTGCAATCGCTGAAAATTTATTCGCCTCCGAGACGCGACGAATTTCGCTTTTGCGATTGAGAGGATCATGTATTACATCACAGTTGGACAGCGGACTGGGCTTGTTGTTGTTGTTGCTGTTGCTGCTGCTGCCATGACCAGAGGCCAACGAGTCGCTGTTCTGATCCAGCATATGCAGTTGCTAAGACAGGAAACATCATTGAATTATTTGTATATTTGATGGTATGGAATTATCGCTTAGACTCACCGCACTGGCATTGGAATGATGATGATGATGGTAATCCATTTTGATGCGCTTGCGCGGACTGACCACGCCCTCATCACCACTGGACGGGCACTCGTCAAGTTGTTGTTGTTCTGGCAATTGGAAACGTGGATTGTGCACTTGATGGCGCAAATCTACAGATGTCTTACCACAACGCCGACGACTGTTGCTTCCGCTGCTGTTCAGCGTCCCCTCGAGCGTGTCGCTGATCGGAGTGCCACTCCCGCTCCCACTGGCGCTGCTGCTATTGACAGCGGGTCCGAGGCGTGCAATGACGGGCGAATCTGAGCGCACCGCCGCGTTCGCCTCCTCGTCCTGCATTTGATTGTTGCCACTGCTGCCGTTGTTGTTGCTCGCGTGCTCGTCAAAGTTGCGAAACCGTCGACCCGTATCGTTGAAGTCAAAGTCGATGGTGTGCCTCGCATTGCGCGCCATACGCATACGCGCCTGCACCATCGCCGCCGGCGACATGGGCATGGCATTCTGTGGGCAACCCGCAGTCGAGGACAACGCTGCGGTTGCTCCTCCACTGTTTCCGCTCACAACTGCCGAAGCAAGACTCGGCGCTGGCATCGCATTGCTAGCCGAGATGCTCCCGCTGCTGCTGCTGCTGCTGGCGGTGGCGGTGGAGGCGGTGCTGCTGCCCGGCGTATTGCCGCCCGGCGAACAACCATCGTTCGAGTTCTGATGCCGACTGAAGGACGAGGCTCGCGAACGTGACTGTGATGACTCGTAGCGATTAAAGCGCGAGGAGGCAGATGCTAAAGGCGTAAAAGATATCAATTGGAATCATCTCTATTTAACTCCAGCTGCAGTTACTTACCCGCATTGGGCTGTTGTGCTGGCTGTTGTGGCTGCGGTTGAGGTTGCAGCTGCTGCTGTTGTTGCTGCTGTTGCTGCTGCTTCTCCAGCTTGTCATAGAAGGCGTCCTGGCACTCGTGCGACGCAAAGTCCACTTGGAGCTTGCGTCCACGCATTATCGTGCCGCGCATTTCCTTGACAGCCGCCTGAGCGTTCTGCACCTGATCGTACAACACCAAAGCTAATTGCCGCATGCGATCGATGCTCACCTTGGTCACAGTGCCAAAGCGCGTGAATTGCGATTGCAAAAACGACTCGGACACCTTCTCGCCCACGCCATCAATCCATACGCAATTCGTTGGCATGGACTTGCCAAAGCCGAGCTTGATGCGATTGCTGCCCAAATGCTCGCCATCCATTTTCCGCATCGCTTTCACCACAGACACAATGTCCGAATACTGACAAAAGGCGTAGGCATTGAGTCCTTGCTTCTTGATGTCGATCTCGATGATTTCGCCAAAGCTTTCGAAGTGGACACGCAGCTCACTCGCCGTAATATCCTTCTCCAGATTGCCAATGAATAGCGTTCGTGTGGACTTGGGATGGTATTCGTCCAGTTCGGCCTCATAGGGTCGAAACTCATTGTCCTCCACATCGTAGCCCTGATAGGGCTCCACTTCGATTTTACAGCCAAAGAAATGTTTATCATGGGACACTTCCAGTGCCTTCTCCACATCGTCCGGTTTCTTAAAGCAGACGAGCGCATAGCGTTCCGAATTCTGGCCCACAACCTTGACCCACGTGACTTTGCCATGCTTTTTGTACTCGTGAAAGAGACCATCCTTGAGGGATGTGTCCGAGGAACGGGCGGGCAGGTTACGGACTCGTATCGCCAACGGACGATTATCTTCGGAATGAACCACCGGATTGGCGGCCAAACAGGAGCTGCTGCTGCTGCTAGAACTGCTGCTGCTGCTGCTACTGGAGCCACACCCGCCGCCCACATTGCCACTGGGATTTGAAGAGTTGCCTGCGATAAATTAAAGAATTTGAGTCAATCTAATATAGAGTCGGTATCAATCAGCTCTGTCGTCTACTTACTGCCAACTGTCACACAGGACTGCAAACTGCGTGAGCTGCGGTGCGCTGTTCCTGCAATGCCACCAACGCCACCAACGAGTGCATCGGCACAATTGCCCGATATCGGGCTGGACGCGTGCGAATGCGACGATGTGTGCGATGAGGCCGACGATGAGCTGTGCGAGCTACTATAACTGCTCGGCGATCGTGAATGGGAGCGACTGGACGAGGTGGTGCTACGTCCATGCAAATGATGTCGCGGTGCTCGACCATCGTTCACATTCTGTGTTGTCGCATTGCCATTGTCCACGACGGCGGCCAACGCGGCAGCGGCAACATTTAAAATGTCGCCACTGTTGCTGTTGCTGTTGCTGTTGCTATTACTGTTGCCACTTGTAGATGTTGCTGTTGTTGCAATTGGCATCGTTGGAGTGGCCGTGTTTATTGTATTATTTAAACTATTACTACTAAAACTATTGTTTGTGATTGTACTTGTCGTCGCTGCTGCCGCTGCCGCTGCCGCTGCCACTGCCGCTGCACCACTCAAAGGCGACTCGGAGCCGCAGCGCGCTGCTGCCGTCGTTTTGAGCAGCTTATTTAGTTTGCTGACACCACCAGCAGCGGGACTTCTACTGCTGCTGCTGCTGCCACTGCTGCTGTTGTTGTTGTGGTGCAGGTGAATTTTGCGGGCAGAATTTAAAGTGGTTGTTGCTTCATCCGCAGCACTGCCCGCATACGCCACACTCCGGTGCATGGCCGTCGTAATGGACGCCGCTGCTGCTGCGGCTGCCGCCGCCGCTGCTGCTATCGTATGCGAGTGGGCGGGTGATGAATACGAGGCGGATGTGTTGTTGTAGTGATGATGCTGATGCTGATGTGGATGTGGATGTGAATGATGATTGATCGGTGAGCTCATTATGCTGCCAGCTGCTGAGACGCCGGCATTGCCACTGCCACCAGGACTTTTCAGATGCGCTGTCGCAGTAGCCGCAGCTTCGTACCATGACTGCGGTACGCGTGTGTTTTGGTTAATGATGTTGTTGTTGTTGCTCCGATCGCCCAATGGTGGCCCACCACCACCACCAAATCCACCCACTCCGAATCCGGCACCACCAGTTGCTTGTCCTGCTCCTGCTGCTGTCGCTGCTCCAGCTGCAATTGCAACCGCGCCCACTCCCGCTGCAGCTGCTGCTGTTGCTGCTGTCGTTGTCGTCGTGTTGCTGTTGCTACTTGTAGCTGACGCACCAACTGCTGCTGTTGCTGCTGCTGCGGCTGCTGCTGAACCATTCCTGTAAAGACGATCTCGGGCGCGCGATCTATCGCTGCTGCTGTTGCTGTTGCTGTTTGTGTTGCTGTTGGCAGTTGTCGCTACTGCTGCTGCTGCGTTGCTGGCTTGATAGACTAAGCGGCTGCGATCGTAATAGTTCCTTTCGAAGCTGTTTGTCGGTGGTTCTTCTGTAGACCTGCAATAACAGAAGAAATCGTTGAAAGCGGATAAGCAAAACAGTTGACAACTTGTGTATAATGTTTGTTATTCTATTCATAATGCGAATGAAGTTGTTGTATATGGGTAGAATGTCTGTTATTTAAGCTATATATATGCATGTCTTTACAATGTATATGTGTATCATATATCACTTGAACACCGGTAAAATTAAAAGTACATTTTAAATAGAGCACAAAATTGTTATCAACACAGTTTCAGAGTCCTTGATTAACATCTCTAAGTTTTCAGCTAGTCTTTTGCTTTAACACACACACAAACACCGTTTGACAGTCACTGTTTGACATTAACAGCGCGTGTGAGCGAGATGGCCAGCTATTGACCTACTCTAAAGATAAAGCCAAAACAATTTTGCAGCTCATCCATGGGCTGTTCACCGTTTGGCAAACATTGCGTTTATATTGGCACAAAAATTAAAATCATAATTTTATATAAGAACCGTTTTTTATAGCGATAGCCTATTGTGTTGACCTACTCTAACCCACTGCAAAACAGTTTCCAATCGTTTCGGTCACCGTTTGACATTCATTGTTTTGAGCATTTACAGTCTAGCAGTCACAAGATCAGCAAGCAAACGTTTTCTTCGCGCTGTTTTTTAACACTGTAAACCAAATGCAGCGTATTCTGGAATTGCTTTTGACATAATTAATATTTATATAATGAAACCACCACCACCCACAAGCACAGACACACACACACACCTCCGCATAATAGTTTTTATACAAAAAACCTTGTCAATTTTCGGCGGCTGCTGCTACAGGTGCTGTATGGAAAGGGTATCCGTGGAAGGATCGGCTTTTTCTCAGCAGCGCCAAATGGGCGCCTTTTGTTTTCTAACATGGGCGCAAATGAAATCGGGCCAATTGTATTTTAAAGAAATATTTATATGCAATATTTAATTTCTTCAACAACAAAATATGTATATGAAACAAACACACACGCGAGCAAAAATTTCACCGGCGAAAAAAATTATATATATATAAAAGAAAGAAACGGCGCCAAATTTTTCAACGTCTGCCGACGTCGTCGTCTGTTTACGCGGCAGAACTTTTTTCTTGTATTTAATTTTTTTTTTTGTATTTTATTTGCGAACACACAAACGCACGCACACACATAAACAAGAGCTGGCGCTGAAGCTGTAGTTGTAGCTGTAGCCGGTGCCTGGACAGTAGAGAGCGCAAAGCAAAAAAAAAATATATCAAAACCGGTTTCTTCTTAATATTTACACACATGCACACACACAGTATTTGTTGTTATTTGTTTGATACAGAAAATTTTTTATTACATCTATTTTTTTAATATTGCTCTTTATTTTGCGGATTTTATTTTATACAGTTTCGCTGATCGCGTTGTCGCTTCTACTAATTGCTCAATCCGTTTTCATGCCGATATTCGCGTAACCAAACACGAGCGGCGATCGCAGCACAATGTTGCCAGATCACCAAGCATGTGCGGGCTGCCAAGTTGTATTATTTTTATTAACAGCGCCAAATGAGTGCAAGCACATTGCAATTAATCAATATTATACTAAAATATATAAATATTCAATTTAAAATATATAAGTACAATAACAATAATTGATGCAGCTACAGATAACTAATAGTAGCGTTACTCTTCAAGCAGCTAATAACAGCAAACTGTTACTAACAGTGTCAGCAAATGTTTGTTTATGTTATTGCTCGCTGTTATCATTAGGGTGGACACCAACAAAAGAAAATGTAACGACGCAATACTCAGGTAAAAACTTGGTGTTTCGCGCTACCTGGCATGAAAAATCAACCCCAGCCATAAATTAACATGCGACGCAAAAAGGCCCAGAAGAAGGTGAAACAAATGACAGGCCTATTTTCTATCCAACAGGGGAAAATACAGGCGCGACGACCTTTAGTTAAAACTGTTCACGACATTCCTTTTGTGCGAAGAAGAGGAAGAGAAACCGCTTTCGAAATATGCCACGAATATGCTAAGGGCACGTTATTAGTTATTGGAAATGACAGGAATCCACAAATACTGTGTATGTAATATATAGGTGGTGGTATGTAAATGTATTTTCTCGAGTTGTCCTCTTAATATTTAAACATTTTCTGTTTTTGAATGTAATATATGAAATATGTTCTACGTGTCCTCTTATGAGACAAGAACCTTATGCATTATAGATATATGGATCAACGATTTAGAAAAAGACGGACCTCAGCCACAATTTCGATATATGTATATACAACAATACACATTCAGACAAGTAACACTCATATACTATAATTTTATACTTTTTAAGGAATATATTTTATTCATGGCAACTAACGCACATGCGAAAAAACATGTTCCAACAAGTTCCTATATAATTTACTTAAGCAAGAATCCAGACAATCGATCTATCAAACTATAATTTCGATAAAGTATACCTGATATACATACATATTTTTAGTCTAGACTAGTTTCGTTTTTTTTTTAGTGGAAATCTAAGAATTTGGTTCACATTGCCAATTCCAGTTAACAATAATAACAATAGTAATACTAATAATAATGTTATCAGAATTTGGCTTTAATTGGATTTCAAAAAAAGCTTTACATTCACATGTGTATGTGTGTGTTTGTGCGCGTCTATCCCAGTCAGCTTTGATGAATTGAAGCCCCAATGCTCTGTCATCCGTTTGCCAAAAGATATTCATTTTTTTTTTTTTTTTAAAGCCGCATTAAGCGCTTTAAGCGCCCAGAGAACAACGCAACGAGCCCAAAGCACTTAAAATATGGCCATGTAGAACATACACTAAGTATATATGAATAGGTATATAACAGTTATATATACATGTACATGTATATAAGGTAATGCTGCAGTTTCCAGCTATGGCTGGAAATTATGTTGCTGGCTGTGGGTGGGCGCATGACTCAGGCACAAAAAACAACACAGAGCATATAGTATCTATGTATGTCCATCTGTGTGTGTGTAGGGACTGTATATATGTATATACATGGTGAGCAGCAATTGCATTTGCCAAGAGCGGCTCGCCAGATGCCCGGCATGCGCAGTGAGGCGGGCCCGAAAAATCAATCCAGCTAAAACTGCGCCCCGGTTAGGGAAGTGCAGAGAGCCAAGCAGGAAAGCAAAACCAACAACAACAGCGAGAAGAGCAATGGCAACATTTGTTGCGCCAAACGGCGAAGAGAGCGAGCGACAGCAGTGAGAGAGAACGAGAAGTAATAGTAAACAACAGCAGTAGCAGTAGAAGCAGCAGCAGCCGCTGCCGCTGTCTCAGTCGCAGCCGCAGTCGCAGTCAGCAGAGTAAAGTAATTGCGAGAGACAACGAGAGCTGGGCGAGCACATTTTCGGGCGTTTGGGCAAAGCTGTAAATTGCATTACTGTGACGTTCACTCTACATGTGTATGTGTGTGTGCGTGTTTGACTATGTATGCTGCGCTTATGTAATATATGTATATGTATATACGGTAAATGGATGCCGCCCACAAATTGAGCCTGGGCGAAATGTTGCTCGCACACAGCAAACGTCCTTGTTTGAGGTTATTTCTGTATATAGTATGTGCTGGCTGTGTGTGCATGTGTGTCTGTGTGTGTGTGGGTTTGAGTGTGCAACTTTTTTTGTGCAAGTTGAAATTCCTGAAATCCCCTTTTAGCCTTTCATTCAATCATTGCCGGGGCAGACATTGCGACCCAGCCCTGCCCAGCCCAGCTCAACCCTCTGAGCATCAAATACGTGAATTTTCGCACTGCAGTCAAAAGTAATTTTAAGGGATTCTGCCACAGCGCAAATTGATCAACATACGAGGTAGATGCAGCAGCAGCAGCAGCAGTTGCAGTTGCTGTTGCTGGCAAGTTGAAGGACACGGGAATGACAGCTCACAGATGCATACAGAGGCACGGGCTATATGCATATTTTTGTATGCATGTATGCATGTATGCATACACACACACACACACGCACATACTAACATGAGGATATAAATACGTGACTATTTATGTATTTACATATGTACATACTCATACGTTCATAGGCATTCCAATCCTATACACACACACATGCATGCCAACACACACTCACATACATACTTACAGTACACACTCATATAAGCATACATCACATGTAAACAAGCAATTTACGTGGGAATAGCATGTTTCATACATACACATATACATACATAAATATACACACTATATATATACATTTCTAAATATAGTTGAGCCCAAATTGAGATCCATAAAACATGACAGCTCCAAGATAAGGTTCTGTATAAAAAATATGTAAACGAAACTTCGCAGCTAAAGTTTTATGTGCCCTGGGAATTTAAAAAAAAAAAATACAAAAAAAAACTAACCTATATAAATACCAAAGATTACAAGGTAAAATATTGTACACATAGATTTCTAAATAAATGTAGTATTTAAATAAAAAAAAAATTAATCAAATTATATGAAGCTTTTTTCTACACAATTAAAATGATATATTGATAGAACAACTAAATATAATACAAGAACAACCTTTATATAATTATTAAGGGCTACTATTATTATTCAAATTAGGTGGCCATGGATCTAGTTCATCTCAAACTAGCTTAGCTTAACTTCAGATATTTATCGCGAATATGATTAGTCCATGATTTAGGTTAAAATAACTAGAATAATTACGTTAATTTACATTAAATCGAACTAAACTCTTCTAGAAAAACCTATAATATTCGTTGACATTCTCAAAAACAAACAACTCTTAAACGCTCTCACTTTTCATATAGTTTATAATCGCTTTCTTTACTCAAAGTTAAGCATAAGATAAGATCGAAGTTGATCGCTCTTCGGGTGAAATGAGAAAGTTATCGAAATTAAAGATTAATTTGTTAACCAAACAATGACATATATAGATACATATGTGTATATACATATATATGATATATATAGATATATATGATATATAGAATAATAGATAAGTTAACACTCCAGATTTATGAAGTTTGTGTTTTTAGCTTTTATGGCTTAAGAGATTTATTTGTTTGAATAGGAATCGAAATTTCTATATTTGTATAGAAATTTTCATCAATTGATATATTAACATGTTTCAAATGATATGTATGAATAATAATTAACATTGTTTCATTCAAAGAAATATAAATTGCATTAAACTGAATTCAATTTTATATAAAGTAATGCGCATTTAATGCGCATAGCTAACGGCAACTACTGCTGCAACTGGCTTTAAAATTACATAAAGCTCGAGTCGAGTGGGCGTGGCTCAACGAGCCCTGGGCGCTAAAGAATGCAGTCGCAGCCTCCTCCAACAATTCCTGCTATCCTCCAGCCACCCCTCGTGCCCTCGCAGCTTAAATGGACGACCTCAATTAAAGCTTTTGCGGCTGCTGCAAAATAAACGTGGAGCTGCGTGCGCTGTGCAGCTAGCAGAGTGGGTGGTGGGGTGGCTCGACCAATTCAGAGGGCAAAGTTGAATAAAAGTTGAAGCCAGGACATCAAACATACAAACAACAACAGAAATATGACGCAGTGCCAAGTGACGCAACCGGAAGCAGATGAGGCGCTATTTATATATGCGTGTATGAGTGTGCATGCTGATGGGTCTGCGTGTATGTGTGTGTGTTTTTTGCCTAAGCCAGGTCCCGGCTTTAGTCTATTGAATGAAACTTGCGCCGGGGCCCAAAAGCCCATTGTTGTAGAAGGAAACAGAAATAATTCGTGTTGTGAAAATCGACGGCTGTTAAATAAAGCGCATGCGCTCTGCTAACTGTGGCATTATATACAAGACAAGTATATAGTGTGTGTGTGTGTGTGTTTGTGTCTGTTTAGCCACCCACAGCCGCAGGGAAAAGCAGCAGCAGCAGCAGCGGCAGCAGTAGCGCATAAATTGCAGCGGAGGCAAAATCACACCAAAATAGACCTAACCGAAAATTACTAAAAAATGTTATGCAGCCGACTAAACAACAGCCATAAAAAACAACAACAACACGAACGAGAAAAGCAACAACAACAGGCGTGGCTGCAGCAGGAATCGCTGCTGCTGCGGCTAAAATGAGGTCGTGGAAATGGAAAATGAAAGCAGTTCTAGAGATGTCGACAGAGCAGCAGCAGAGGCAGCGGCAGAGGCAGCAGCAGTAGCATAGATATATGCAATGGCAGCAGAAACAGCGGAGATAGCAGTATTAAAAGCAGAGCTAATGGCAGCGGCTGCAGCAGCAGAGACCCTAGCAGAGTCAGTGTACGAAGCAGCAGCAGCAGGAGAGTCAGCCAGCAGCAGCGACTGAGGCAGAGGTAAAGGCAGCGACAGCATTAGCAGCGGAATGGGAAGAGCTAAAGGCAAAGGAAATATCAATGGCAGCAGCAGAGACGCTAACGGAGCTCGAGCAGAGTCCTAGGCAAAGCTTCAGAGAAAGACAATAGCAAAGCCTTAGAATCAGCAGAGAGACAGAGAGAGTGAGAGCGAACTAGCAGAGGCAAAGGGAAATATCAACAGCAACAAAAACAGTTGCAACTGAGGCCGAAGTAGAAGCAGAGATAAAGGAAATGGAAATAGGAGCAGCGACATGGCAGGCAAAGTCAATAGTAACGGTACCAGCCAAAGTCCCAGGCAGAAACAGGCAAAGGCAATGACAGAGGCAGCGGACAGCGAACAGCGACAGCAACCCCAAATTTCTCGTCCTCTTTTGCTCTTGTCTTACGCTCAGCTCAGCGTTTGTAGAACTTTCGAGGTAATGCCGGCAAAAAAAAAAAATAAATTTCATGTTGCTGTCTTTTTTGAGCATGTGCAAAATGTAATGAAGCAGCCGGACGCAGCAGCAGCAGCAGCAGCAGCAGCAGTAGCAGCAACAATAACAATAACAAACTGACTTTGCTACTGCTGCTGCAGTACATTTTTCATGTGTATCATGTGCAGCTGGGGAGTGGCTTTAAAATACACAGACACGCACACACACACACATGCATACATGAGCAGACTGAAGAGCGAGCAGAGATTGAGCTTGCAGGAGGAGGAACAACAAACGACAACAACAGCAACGACATCATTTTTTCGAGTACAATGGCAAAATATTTTCATTGCCTACATTCCAGCGCTGGCCAAATATTAACTGCAGGACCAACTATGATGGCCACTCCCAAAGCTCGCATACATAAATAAAACACACACACACAAGTGAATATTTATATATGCATGTGTACATACATTCCAGTTTAGTTATTATGTGAGTTTTGTGTATAGTTAAATATTTAGTTAAAGCAGCTGCGCGTCGACGTCAAATTTAATTGAAAAATCGTTATACGAACGATTTTATTTAAAGGATTTTAACAGCAGCTATACATTTTGCAATGGAATTTTACTAAATTCTAATTTTACTATTTTTTATGAATTTTATTTAGATGTTAGTTAAATTCTCATGTGATGACAAAAATCTATATAAATTTCTTTTATCAATTTGATTAGAGTTAAAACATATTTTACTCTCATAAATGATGTTCTTGGTCTGAAAGAAATTTCATATATCTGATGATAGAAATTTTGTTACAGCAAAAATGGCTAAAAGGGAATTCTGGAAAAGATATAATTTATTATAATATTTTTTAAATCATTTTTAATGAAATCATAAGTCAGTGCAGATAGCTCCTAACTCAAGTATAAAAAATGATGATATTTTAACGTCAGATTCTGATTGAGCATATCAGAATTCTTTGGGAATATAAAAGATTCATTAGTTGGCATTATATTGGTCATCATATGCCTCAATTATATTCAATTTTAAATGTTCAGTTAAGTTTTAGAGCATATTCGATTTTTGAGTATTCTAAAAAATTGAGTCATACATTTTCGGAATAGGGCAGCACCTTAAGGAGGTTATATTCTCGAATACTGTCCACGATGTCTACCAAAATTTTTAAGACCCCTTAAAGGACAACACTATGCATACACTTAATGGGAATTACTTTGCAGCAGAGAGACCTTGTACATATATAATAAATTTATAGGCCAATAATTGTCTCTATGCATTAAAAATTATATTCCATCTATATAAAGCTGATATTATTTTGCCAGCTAATTGCATTCAGCACACACACGTATATTGGGTTCCATTTGGCCAGGACGAAGGACAAACCACTTAACATGCACTGATTATTTCCCATACGAAATCAACTTGAATATGCAAATTGCTAAGTGCCCAATGCGAAATGGTCAATTGAAAATTGGGCTAGTTAGGTTTCACATACTTTCCACTTAGCCATTTGCCATTTGCAATTTATGCATCATTCATTTAGCCATTTATGCGCCCATTCATTGATTTAATCAACATCTTGTTTTTGCTTCAATTCGCTGCAACGCATTTAAAACGTGGAATTCAATTTGGTTCGGGGGGCAAACCAGCGGATGGAAGTGCGTTCTCTGGTAACTTGGTTTACTGCACGGCGAATCAAGTGAAAACACGATTGACGGCCAATGCAATTACACACAGATACGCACACACACACACACACACACACACACACACAGATGTACACTCGCATTCGCACACAGGTGCATAATCAGCTTTCGCAGCAGCAGCAGCAAAACGTTGACAATTTAATTAGAATTGATTTTCCGTTCGATATTTGCCAGGCAAATGCACAGCGATTGCTATATGAGTGTGTGTGTGTGTGTGAGAGAGAGAGAGAGAGAGAGAGGCAGCTGTGCCACTGTTATACAACTGTTATATAAGCAGTTGCTATATTTGATTTGTTGTGCATCATTTAATTGCCTGGCGATAAATATTTCACAATTTGCAACCCCCAAAAACGTCAACCTCAAATTTAATGAGCAATAACTCTGGCTAACCCATAGCCTGTCTGTCACACTCCTACTCTCTCCCTCCCTCCCTCCCTCTCTCTCACTCTCTCTCTACCTCTATCTCTATCGGCAGGCAATGAAGCATTGCCATATGAAGATTGATTATGGCTCAAGTTTTTAATGCGTTTTGCCATTTATATCAATGCATCCCAGGCAGCGCAAAAGGGATGGCAAGAGCAACTGCCGCTGCTGCCGCTGTCGCTGCCTGTGGCAGTGCGAGCGAGATAGCCTTGTGATATATGCTTGCAGTTGTTGAACATAGAGATAAATACAGTTGGAGAGCATCGACATGCCACAGTGAGCACACACATTTTGATTACACAGTTGTGGGCAGCGCAGCAGCAGAGCAGCAGAGCAGCAGCAGCAGCAGCAGGAGCTTATGCCAAGGATATGCAATTGAATCGATTGTAGTAATAATTATTGATATCCTTATGGCTGTCATGGAATTTCAATTGGGAGCGGTTTATGGCGAATGTAATTTATGTTCTTATTTATTTATAGTATCTATATCATTTATCTATCTATTTATCATTTATCTATAAGTAGATTTTTTAGCTAGGCTACTCTAGATACTCTGTTGATATCCAAAATGTATCTAAATAAGTCTTAACGTGATGACAAGAATATTTGAAATTATTCTGAGCGCAATTCTTGATAATTAAATTATATTATTATTATTGAATTATTATTATATTCAATTAAATTTGTGGGGGTTCGAAAACTTGGTTTATATTTCAGAATTTTGTAAAACTTTTCAATTATTTTTATCTACTTCCTTAAAATTCATAGGAACAAAATTTAACATGTATCTATCCATATATCTCCACATATATTATATAAATACATCTTTATCTTTTATTGCCTCTTAAATTCAATGTCAACAATGACAGCACAACAATCTATTATGTTATATTGTATATCTTATCTGTGTGCATATATCTTTATGTTACTTCAAGATAATAATTAAAAACAATATTTTACAATCGCTATTTATGCTTTGTGTTTCTTTTTTGTCAAGTTAAGCCAGACTGTTTACTTTTCACAGACTTTTTTGCCATTGAGTATGATTCATTAAGGAATCATCAAGCGAAGTCTTATAGTCTAAAATAACGGGTTTATTGCACTACAAAAAACTCATTAAATAAGCAGTTTTTGTCCATTATTTTTTTACCTATTTTAAACTTGAAATATTCTCTCTGTATTGTGAGAGCCATAATAAGAATGTCTTTATCATTCATTACTGAATTAACGTTAAATATATCTATATCATACCTAGATCGATTCAATTTCAGTTTTTCATAAAGTCCAAGTATCGGCCAATCTATATAGACAATATAGATGCTCTGGCTCTCATTTAAGCTGGCTAAAAATACCAAACTCGCGGCTTGACCTGACCACACGAGAAGCAAGCCAAATGCTAACCACACACTGAATGTGTTGCGGTAAGGAAAGCACTCAGAGCTATGCAGAGAGGAAACTTGTCAACTGAGAGAAGAGAGATGGGGCAGCATGAGAAGAGAAAACATGCAACATGAAACAATACAATTTTTTTTGGTTGTTGTTTGAGTTGTGGGGCCACACACACACACACACACACACACACAGAGATGCGCATATATTTATGGCCATTACTCAATGCCCGAGCAAACATAAAAATTGAAAATGCATTTTTTACGAGCAGAGCAGCAGCCAGAAATATATGGCAAATGCCTCACACAGGCAGCCCGAGCAGCAGTTGCCGCTAGCTAAAATGAAAATTGTTTTCCCCCTCGGCTGCAGATTCTGCTAGATATTGCATCTGTGTACCTATATGCGGGAACATGCATGTAAAATGGGTATATGGGGCGTGACATGGCTGCCAAACATTTTGTTGTTGCGCGCAGTTAATTGAATGTGACATTTTTGTCTGCTCGCTCGGGAACAATAAAAAGAGAGTATATTGGGTGTGAGCGAATAGGAATGGGCCATAACAACTTAAACACTCGCCTACCTGGGGCGTGGCATAACTATAGAGTTACCACTCAAGTTCACAGCGAGCGAGTATTAGGTAGTCGATCAAGCTCGCCAGTTTGTGTTTGTTATTCTGTTGCATTGTTTTCCTTATTCAAATTGCAATTTGCTTGAGAGAGAGAGAGAGAGAGAGAGAGAGAGAGAGAGAGAGAGAGAGAGCATATGCATGCTGTTTATGCGGCGTATGCGCAATCTGCAACCATAAACATAACGCATACGCCCCATGGGCTCTGTATAAAATCAGTTTCTGCCTCCATTATATATAGTTGCATACTGCTAGCGATATTGCCAGCTGTCTAGTTGGCCGTCCATTAGCAACGCATCATTGCAATTTGCAATTGACATTTTTTGCGCGTCAGCCGAAAATTTCAATCTATAAATTCACACAGTTTGCAATTTGGGCAAATTTGCAATGCACTGAGAGAAATTGTTGTGGCGGGGATAAGAATAACAAAAAAAAATGATATTAGATGATATTAGATTGAAACAAATTTTAAGTCAATTTCAGAAAACATTCTTAACATTAATTAATTAAAATTTGGTTTATATTAATAAAAAAAAAAATAAATAAAATATACCGATTTTTAGTCGAGTACTTCATTTTGCTACATATATTAACTGTTTACAAATTTATTTTCCCATAATTCTGTTGTTTTTACTAATCGAATTCCCTTAATTATTTTAGTTCTCTGCAACATATTTTGGTTAGTTATATTACAGGTTTATTTTTGACATATTTTCTCACTGTACAACAATGTTATCGGCATCATTTCTTTTTTCGCTCAGTGTATACTCTTGACATTTTTGGGTTAATGCAATTTTCGAATGCACTCGCGTTTGTTAATGCAGTTGCAGCTGTAACTCTGCGCTAGACAATATTGCTGCCGTTGCTGTTGCTGCTGTTGTTGTTGTTGTTGAGCATTTTAATTAGGCACAAGCATTACATAAGTTATGTCTGCCTGCAGCGCCTACACCTGCCCAATAAGCCCACCTTCTTCTCCAAGTTTCTCTTTGCGAAATGTTTGCTCAGCAAAGCTGCAATGTGGCTAACAGTTGTTGCTGTTGTTGTTGTTGTCTATGTTGCTGTTGTTGCTTTTGCTTTTGCTTTCAGCTGCAGACAGACAGCCCCCGCATCTGTCTGATCGCCAACACAATTTGTTGTTGCAATTTCTATATATATATATATTTGCAACTATTGGCGCTCGCACTTGTCAATTATTCACATTCACAGTGAACGACTCATTCATTCATTCGCTGAGTCGCATTCATTCACTTATTGATTCGTTTGTTTTAGTCCATTTGCTAGCTGCTCAAACACAGGGACAAGTAGAGAGGCGCGGCAACATCACCTGCTCCTCACCTGTGCAACAACTCAACAAACTGCAGCAGCTGCGCTTTGTAGCCGCTGCTTAAAGAGAATCGAGTGTTGTTTCAATTGCATTTCAGCCACAAAGAGACCCACCCACACACCAAACAAAAGTATTCAAGTAAGCTGCGCTCACTTTCAGCTCGATTATCAAGGCAACAAAAATAATATTTAACAATTTATAAACAATATTTTCCCGTTAACATCTCCAATTGGTGTTGTGGGCGCATTTTGTTGACCAATTGCTATTGACTCAAGGATTTCTTTGCTTAATTAATATATGTGTTAAGTGTGAACACTATATACTAAACTGACCTATAATTATTATTATTAATATATTTTATTGTTATTATTATTGATATTTTTATTTTTATGATATCATCAACATTGGCAATTTCATTATTTCGAACATTCATTTCATTATTGCCTTTATCATTGTCATTGACATTATCATTATCATAATCATTGCTAGTTTCACTAATATCATTAAAAGCTTTTTCAAAGGTTTTTCATCAGTAGCTGTTATTCCCCATTGCCATTATCAATGTGATTCTCATTATCATTATTACTAACATTATATTATATTATATTATATTATATTATATTATATTACAATGAAAATGTAGATTATTATCATTGACATCAAGCTTAGCATTATTCTTATTTATAATTCTTATTCATTCATTCATGATTATTATATTCATTACCATTCTCATTATCAATATCATTGTTATTATCATTACTATTATAGTTTTGATTCTCATTATTCTTTCTTTTATCATTATCCTCGTCATTATAGATATGATTCTTATAAGCAACTTTTATTTGCATTAGTCTTTCCATCTTCATTGTCATTATGACTGTCATTAACATTGGTATTGTCATAATCTTTACAATTCTTATAATTTATTTGGTTATTATCCTTTCCATTATTCATAATCTTGTCTTTATATTAATGAATCCCATTTGTCATTTGTGATTATCCTTATTATTATTATTTATTTATTAGCTCGATTAGGTTGAAAATAAAGCGTCTTTTAAGCTTCTTCCGCATTCCCTACCCCTACCCCTTCTCCTTCTTCATCTGTCACCCTATTTGATATACCCAGCTATAATTACACGTTCCTTCGTTTGACTGCCTGCAATTTAATTAACCCCAAATAACAATTCATCAGAGCTGGGTTTTGGATGATATTTCGTAGCAGTTGCAGCGGCAGCTAACACAAACTTTTACTGCAAGTTGAGCAAGAAACCTCTATATATAAAAGACTAATGAGCGAATGTGCAGCAGCAGCAGCAGCAGCCGCAGCAGTTGTGGCAGGCAGTGGAAAATGAGCGAACTACAGTTGAGTTGAGTCGCTATAATTAATGCGAACTGCTGCTATTAATCACGCGGGCGACACGCATTGAAAAGCTAAGAGAACACAATATAGATACATCCATCTAGCATATCTGATATAGCTATATAGCTGCATTGGGTGGCCGCAGCTGCTACCGAGTTGGTAACTGGCGAAATGTCAGCTCGACAAGTGTCTGTGAATTTCATAATGCAAACAAATGGCTGATGATGAGCTGAGTCTGCTCTGTCCCCCTCCGATCGACCCTAGGGTTATGCCACGCCATCGATTGAGCAATGCAGCACGTAATCAACAGCAGCAGCAGCAGCAGCAGCAGCAGCAGCATCAGCATTAACGCCTACGCTAATAAGCTGGGCGTGGCAGTGGAGCTTTAGCAACCCAGGGGACATCGAAGACAGCTTCGTTAGCTTGTGCAAGGAAGGGGAAAAAAAAAAGCCCGAATGGCACGCAAATTGGCTTAGAAAGGCAACGGCAGGAGCAGAAAGAGAGAGAGAGAGAGAGAAGACATCATCATCATCAATAGGATGAAGCAATGTGTGTGCACTGATTGGCCTAACTCAATGCCGCAGGGAATGCAGTAGCTCAAATTGTGCAGGTGTTGAGGCTGACAGACAGACAGACAGACGGACAAACCGTCAGACGGGGCCAATCAGCTGCGCTGTGCTGACCAATGAGGCGTATAATTAATGCGGTAACTGCCAGAAGAATCTGAAGCTGATGCGAGCTTTACCTGGGCGTGCTTTAAATAATATATAGAAAGACTAATTCTACTATTTATTGACAAAGTTTAGGCTCCTTAATACTTATATTGTAGTCCCGAATCTAATCATGAATCGCAAACTTTTTATGAAAAATAAAAATTTATTTGAAAGTTCATACTAAGCGCTGTGGCTGCATATTAGAGCTCTAATTAGTTTTAGTAGGCTGAAGCTTGATTTGCAAGTTTGATTAATTAGAAAAATATTATTTTAGCTGCTATTAAAAAGCTAACAAATGCTTTGAGCCCATTAATAATGGAAAATCTGTGTATAATACTTTTGTTTAAACCTTAAAACTATATGAAAGCCATGTGAAATTAGGTTTACAAGTTTCAAAAGCTTTCACTAAAAGTGAAGCTTTCATTATAGAGCTTTAAGGATACAAATCTGTTATTTAAGAAGCTCATTTAACTTTTGACTGCTTAAAAAGTTGTACTTTTATGAAAAGCAGATTAAAGCTCATATAATAAAGTTATATAAGTATGTCAGTACTAAATTCCTGTTCTAAAGCTTTCGAATGATCTTTCAGAAACACATTAAAAGCTTCTTAAAATTTTTTACTCAACTTTAATTGCATTCAAATAATTGTTTTTTTTTATCAAATATATTCTTACATTACAAAAAAAAAAAAAAAATTTTTGTCAAAATAAACACATAATGAAATATCTCAAATAATTATATTTTTTAGATATGAAAAAAAATTTTTAAGATATTTTTCTTGACACAGCTTTGGCCCCTTTCACGTGTTTTTATTATTTTTTGGCAGATCTTGAAAATGTATAATAGTTTTTGTTCAATAGAGCTCTGGCTCTCACCCAAGTGGCATTCACTATTGAATGATATAATGCTATAGTTTGCAGTCTCCAATCTACAGTCTCTGGTTTCCAGTTACTTTTTCAGTTATTTTCTTATAGACTACAATTAAGTAATTGTATTTGTGTTTTTTGTTTTTTTTTGTTTTTCTCAACTTACATCACAATTGCTCAAATCAAATTTCAATTCTTGCCGCAGTTTCGTTTCCTCTTGCTGTTATCTCAACTTCTTCTTCTTTTTCCTCTTCTTATGCAAGTTTTTTTTTAAAGTTAATGTCTATTATTGGAATTTTTTGTTTTTCGATTATTCAATGTTTGCTTTGCACTTGTCACGTATTCAAATATTTTGCTTACTTTGGTTTTCTCATTTGAATATATATATATATATATATTTTTTTTAGGAAGAACGAGAGAGGGAGAGAGACAGAGATAGAAAGATAACAGATTTTTGTTTTAGTGCATGGCCATGGAACTTGTTGCATTTTCATTAGTAATTTGTGTTGCTGCTGCTGCTGCTGCTGCTGGCGGCAATTGTTGCTGCTGTTGCTCCATTTTTATACAATTTTCTGTTAGCACCTGCAAAAGATACACACAAAATATATGTATATAATTTGTGAGTGAAACAACGAACTTTGTGTTTAACTTGATGACCTTTTTATGGCTGCTGCGGGTCACAAACAGCAAACAAAACAAAACAAAACAAAACAAAACAACAACAACAACAAAATCTTCCGTTAGAAATTATAACAAAAGCCAAATCATAAAACATAAGAGACAACAAAACCACAACCACAACATTTACAATCAATCCCAAAAGTCTATTGACCCAGACGACAAAAAATTTAGTTTTTTATGACTTTAGCCCCGAAGGCAAAGCAATCAAAAACATATATCATATATAGGAAGAAGAAGAAGAAGTAGCAACAGCAGCAGCAGCCACAGCAACCGCAGCATCACGTCCAAATGTACCTTGAAAAAAAAAAAATGAAGCTAGCTTTTGAAACTGCGTCCCTAACACGTTGACTAATTTATTGACTTATGCTAATTCAGAGCAAACAAAGAGAAGCCACAAATTGAAAAACAAACAACAGATCGAAATAAAAGTCCACTAAAGGGTAGATTAGGTGTGTATTAAAGAAGTGGAATACTCTAGGAAATGCAAAACTTTAGAGTGGCAAATAGCTGCTTCATAATTATGCTTAAAGTTTACTCAAAGGCGATGCTTGTTTTTGTTTGGTAACTCTTGTTTTACTTAACGAATTGAAATGGAAGTTTTAGCAGATAATCGATATGTTCTATGGAATATGTGGCATAAAACAAAAAGTTGAAATATTGACAACGAATTTTCGATAAACTCAACTGAACTTTGATTCAATTGATTTTTATCAAATTTTTAACAGGAATTCAAAATATTTAATTTATAATTTAATTTAATATAATTTAATTAAAATTTTAACAATCGAAATAAAACTAAATTCAGTATTTTTTGAAATGAGCGTAATGAAATATAGATTCAATTAATCAATTAGATTCAATAAATCAATTTAAATATTCTTGATTCCTTCCATTCGATTCATCTCCCAAAGATTTCAAATGAAAAGCTGAAGCTGTTAATCGATTTCATGTACAAGTTATCGATTATTTTATACAAAATTCTGATCGTGCCTTGAAACATTTTAATGTTGAATTTCCAATGAAAAACTAAAGCTCTTCCCATTGGTTTTCTGAAAACGATAATACTTATCGATTAGCAGGATGGATCTTCATAAAAGATTCCTAATCTCCAACTGGTATAGACATGCATGATTCGATTATTGCTCTCAAATATATTCTATACAATGGTTCAGGTCTATAAAACACATTCCCATTGATTCACTCTAGCCACCATAAACACTTTTAATAGATCTAGGGTATACCAAAATCTGTTTACCCAAGTTTTACGACAGGGGCGTTGTCATCGTCGTCGTCGTCGTCGTCGTTTGCTGTTAATGTTGACTTTTTAATTTGTATTTGATTTCCTCATTATAACCAGTTATGGCGCATCGAACGAGCGATCAATCGATCGATCTTAACTGGGTCACACTGTTTGACACTTGGGAGATTAACAGCTTTGGCTGGCCGTCAACTGTTAGCGCGCACTGTGCCCAAAATGCTTGGCTTTAATTGACAAACAGCTGATCGCAGAGCAGGCCTCAAGTGCAATAAAAGTCAATGAATTGCGCTCAATTGAAAGCAATTGAGTTGGTTAGTGAGTGCGAGAGAGAGAGTGCGGAACGGGCATGGAAAGAAGCGAGAGCAAGAGAGTCGGTAAATTCAATGCAATATCGCGCATACGACGCGTTGCACGGCGACAAAAACACAAACGAATCTCAAATCTTTTGCCGTCAGCTGTTTTTACCCTCTGTCAAGGGTGTTTGCTTGCTTTTCCCCAATTAATCGTAAGATTAGATTTAGCTGCATTAAGGGTTTGCACAATCAGCTTTGCTTTCATAAGAGAGAAAATATCTTCCCTGTTGAGATAACTGTGAGAACTGTGTGCCGCTGATATATGCTATATATAGTATATATATATAATATATCTAGTGTGTGTTTGTACGCTATTTATTTGATTTGTCTAATTCGAGCGGCAAATAATAACAAAAGAGAGAAAACCTAATGCAAAAGGTCAACTTGATTAGCGCCAGAATGTGTGTCGGTGTGGGTGTGTGTGTGTGTGTGTATGCGTGTTTGTAGCTTGACTAATGTCACTCACTGTGACACATTAACTTACATATTTACAGCTTATATACATATTTATCTCAATATATAGTATACTTTATGTAACTCGTATGGCTGCCTCAATAATCCAGGACTTGAGGCAGACATCGAACATCGGGATACGCACCTGCAAGAGAGAGAGAGAGAAAGAGAGAGGAAATTAATAACACATACATATATACTGTATATAGAAATTCGGCTTTCACATTTGACATTTGTAGTTTGTGTCTAAATGGAATAAGTTGCGTGTGCTGGCATTTGCATATGAAAGACCAAATAGAAACACCTATGCCACACCCCCTGGCACACCTGCTCGGAGCAGCTTTTGTCTATTTGCAAAGTGCAAAAAGTTCATAATGTTAAAAACGTTGCCAACCACCAAATGGCAGAAATGAAAAAACCAACAAGAAGCAAAAAATAAGAAATAAAAAAAGGAAATCAAATAGAAACGCGGAAAAAAAACGCACGCAAAACAGCAGAAAAAGCTGATAAAAATAAATGATATTCGCTTGTTTATTACGTTTGCCAAACACAGAAGAAAAAGAAAACTGAGGATGGATGCGTGTCTACAGCAAAATGCACAACGCATAGATACCCTCTAGGAAATTTAACTTCTTTTGGAATTTCTTATATATTTTTGTATTATATGTCAATGAATGGATAGCTACAAACATTTTTAGCGGTTATAAATATTTTTTTTTATTATTTACTAGATTTAATAATTTTTTAAAATAATTATTATTTCTCAATTTTTTGTTTGTTTTACATTAAATTTAATTTTTTTATTTTATATTTTTTTTTATATTTATATTTATTAATTTTTTATATCTATGTATTTTTTATATATTTATATTTATTTATTTTTTATATTTATGTATTTTTTTATATATATTAATATTTTTTATATATATATTTATATATTTTTTTATATTTATATATATATATATATTTCTAATTATATTACATCTTGCATAGTTTTTTTTATTTATTTTTTTTATAGACTACATTTTAAGCATAACAAAATGATCAAATATATATTTTATGTGACATGTGTAGGTTGATTCAGTTGCTCCTAGGAAGTAAACAACCCTGTCTAACGATCCGCTGCGCGGTGCGTCACTGAGTTCAAAGAGAAAGAGCAAAAGAGAAAGAGATACAAAAAAACTGAAAGTCTCAGTGTCTCAGACGAACTCAAGCCGGCAACTTTAATGATGATGACGCAGCTATTGCTGTGCCAAAAAAAAAAAGAAGTACACACACACACATAGACTGCCACAACAAGTGCGTGTGTGCAGGCTTATTGTCTGCGATTATATAAATAAACCTGACAGGGGCGAGGGGGATAGAATGCATATTTGCCTTGGCCAGGCCAGACGAGACGCTGACTGCGAATTCGAATTCGAATTCGACTTCGACTTCAACAACTTCCATGACAAGCGCCCGGCGTTCACTGCCAATGACACACACACGCACACACACATATATTCACTCCCCTTCTGTTCCGCTCTGGCTTTCGCTATGCAGTCTTTCCCCTCCCCACACCTCACCTATCACTCTCTCTCTCTCTCTCTCTCCCTCTCGCGCACTCGCTCTTCCTTTTGCTGTTCTGCTTTTGCAAACTATATTTTATTTCTCCTATCTCTGTTTCTCTCGCAGTTTCTCCACTTTGTTGCTCAGCTGTAATCTTTTCTTTTCTTTACTTTTTATTATTATTATTATTATTTTTTTTTTTTTTGTTATGCGCTTTAATTTGTTTTCTTTGCGCTTCCATTTTCTTGTTGTTTGCCAAAAGTTTATTGATCTCTGCTCAGCGACATTCAGTGCGGCGGTGCGAGCGAGAGGGGCATACATATAGAATTGTCTGTGCTGTATTTTTCCCATGCGGCAAAACAACTTTCGCATTTTCTTTGTTCAATTTACGAGCAATACAACAAATACAACAACAATAATCACGAAAAAATTCATGTCAAATATTCCAAGGGCAATGCCAAAAATATGCCGCAAGCACAAAAAACATATAAATAAATAAATAAAAACAAATTATAAATAAAAAAAACTTTACGCAAGCCGGAAAGCGATGGAGGTGGGCGGTGCTGGGGGCAGGGAGGGCGCGGCAGCTGCCAGTGAAAGATTGCATATGGCAGCGAGCAGCAAATCATAAATAGACAATTTAAGCACGAGTCCCACCAAATTTATGACAGTGTAAACAAAAAAAAAAAAAAAAAAAAAAAAGCCGCTGAGCCAACAGCTGTTGTTGTCCATTAAGACGAAATATCAATACAACAAAAAATGTTTAAAAATTCAAAAACAAATTGGAAAATGTTTTTAGGCAAGTGGAAAAGACAACAGCAATCAGTTAGTCGTTCTCCGACTGAAAGTTCTAGCATAATATGACCCACTAATCAGTTGCTGCAACCGAAAAAAAAAACAAAAAACAAACGAGGAAAAGAAAAGAACAAACAAACAAATTAACAAAATGAAACAAGCAAGCACCGACTGCAGAATACACACTGTGGTTCCAGAAACAACTTTCATCTTCTATCTTCCTCTCTCTCGCTCTCTTATTTGTCAAGGGCTCGCACATATAGTTCACGGGTCGAACTGTACAGCTGATTAACAATGAATCAGCGCCAAGAGCTTTAAGTGCATATCAATGATACGCTTGAATTCAACATGAAACTGAAACAACTATAAAATCATTTTCTATTTTTATGTTATTTGGATTCTGAATCTGAAACATTTTAAAAAGCCCCGAAGTCGAGTACCTAAAGACCAATTCTTATATTTAACTTGGACATAGAGTATTCTCTTGAATACTAATGATCTCGATTTCCACATGCATATTCCATTTCCATATGCTCTTTCATTACAATTTAACGAACGAGTATTAAAAACAACATTTACAACAATAACAATAACAACAGCGAGTGCAACAAATATGCAAATGAAGTTTGGTTTCACAGAGAAATCATCAAGAGAAACAGCAAGACAAAAGACTAAACAAGCATAGCTGCACACAATTAGGAAGTCTACGACTAACAGATACTGCTTAAATTCATGTCAGATACACAGAATTATGATAGGCGCTTAAGAACTGTAGCACTGTAGATTCACTGTTGTTTAACATACAACACACTGTTAACTAACATTTAATTTAGTTTCTTAAGACCTCCCTACTTCTCATTTCTGTTCGACCATTACTTTACCAAAATTGCAGTTAATATTTTGCTCCTTGCGGCTAACAAGTGAATCATACACCTTTTTAGCCACGTTTCGCACGTTTCAGGGCTAGAACTGAGCTAGAGCTAACATTCATGATATGCTGCGATAATTTTTAAACTCATTCACGAAACTGAAATGAGTATATTGGTTTTATGCAATGTCTGTCCTGCTCTCCGTCCATCTGAATGCAGTTTCTTTCGACCTTATTGAAGCTACAGACTTAAAATTTAGAACATATAGTGTATACCAGTGTTTACTTTTTCAGCGAACAACTTTAATCAATCATGCTCAGGCACACAAATATCGTTCTACACAGTTTGCACATAGTTTCCACAAATATCGTTCTATATAGTTTCCACATGGCAACTCGACATCAATCAACATCATCAACTCTGATATATGCCCGTCTTTTATAGCAACACATTTGATGGGTATTAAAACACCAAAACATTAAAAATTTAAATGCACACGCGTCTCGGTCAGCCGACGAAGCTGACGTCGCTGCTGCTGCTGCCGCTGACGTCGCTGCCGGCTGCATTAGTCAGCAAGAAATGGAAAAGAGAGCGTCGCGACGGCCGCCCCAAAAAAAGAAACTTGCAAGAGACCAAACCAAGTCATTGACACCAAAAAAACACAACAAATACAAAAGGCAAAACTTAAGTGAAGAAGAAGAAACTGAAGAATGATACAAAAACTTCAAGAGATGCAAATAATTTTCATGCTCTCTCCCTCCCTCCCTACCTCTCCCTCTCTCTCTCTCTTTCTCTGTCTGTGCTATAAGCAACTTCCGCATAGAAGCGCGCGCACATATGCAATTAGACAAAGCGCCACCTGTCGGCCAGCAGTGCCAGCGAAGTTCGTGACAATTTGAAAAGTTTTTCTGCTATACGCAAAGTGCACAACAACAACAACAACAACAACAACAACAACGGCAATAACAATTGAAAACTTTGTTTTCGCATTATTAAAACTTTTTGGCCAGCCAACTGAGCCACGCCCACGCCCACTAAATGCCTAGCCAGCCAGCCCCCTTCGATCAGCCCGCCACACTGCAAAGCGCATTCAATTGAGTTGCTGCAGCTGTTGTCGCATGCATTGGCATTTGCAGTTCGCTGTTGACGCCTTTCGGTCTCTGGCGTCACGAAGAAAGCAGCAACAGTAAAAACAACAAGTAAGAAAGCTCTAGTCGAGACTGCTCGACTACGAGATCCCCTGAACCCTTGGAGCAATAGATATTTCAATAATTTTTCGCGTCTTTCAGCTTACACAAGAAACACGCACACACACACACACACGCACGTACGCACACACAGGCATACATACACACACAGGCATACATACAAACACACGCATACAGACACACATACACACACACACGCATACATACACAAACGCATACACACACACATACACAAACACAAACACACACAAGCAACCACGCATAAACACGCATGGGCTGCAGTGTGCGCTTACTATGAGAACTTAATTGTTTAATAACTTTTTTTATGGACGTACGATCTTCATGAAACTTTTAGATTATGATTATAACATGAATATGCATGTAATTGCCAAAGCACAAGTCTCTAGTATTTGAAATACGCTTTTTACAAAAGTGAGGGTGAGGGGGTGAATTTAGAGGTGGGGGGTAAATTTTAACAAAAACCGAAATTGTATAAATTGCATATAAGCATACATTAAAAATTTGGAGACTTTAGCAATAAAGGTGTAGAAGATATAATTTTATAACTGGGTTTCGATAAGGTTTTTTATCGATAAAAAAAGATCGAGATGAGTTATCGATTTTTAATGATAAACTTGATATGCGCGCTGTAATTACGGACATTTTAAAAAAAATTGAAGTCTCTAGCTCTTATATCTTCTGAAATCGACGCGTTCATACATACGGACAGACGGACAGACGGACAGACGGACAGACAGACGGACAGGGCCAAATCAACTCAGCTCGTCACCCTGATCAAGAATATATATACTTTGTGGGGTCTGCCACGCCTCCTTCTCCCTGTTACATACATTTCAACAAAACCATTATACCCTGATTTCCCATTGAAAATGGGTTCAGGGTATAATAATCACTGAGAAAAGCGGGCTTTATAATTTCGCACAGACTGAGCTAGGGTATAATCAGAGTGCTCTGATAGAAGAAAGCTTTTTGTAGTGCAGGTAAATCACGAAGGGGGAGAGAGGGAGAGAATACAACATAGAGATGGTTAAGGAGGAAGAGAGGTTGTTTGTGAGAAAGAGAAAAAGGGAGGGTGGAGATTCTGAAGGAAATAGAGAGCGTGAGAGAGGAATAATAACAGAGTGAGACAGAGAAAGAGAAGAGCAGACGAGCAAAGTGGGGGAAGAGAGTGAGAGAGAGAGAGAGACGAGACAAGAGCATGGCTCTGAAAAAGTGAGCCTTAGACAGGAGAGAAAGAAATATATAATATATATAATATATATGAAAGGAGAGAGAGAGAGAAAAAAAGATAACAATTAAACGAGAAAGAGTGAGAAATGTAAAACAAAGACACACATGGGGAGAGCAATGGCAGAGAGAGAAAGGCAGAATATGGGTGGCGTAAGAAACGAGCAAGGAGAATACAAAACCTAGAGTGTGAAAACAATCAAAAATATATAAGAATATTTAAATTATATAAAAATATCTAAAATAAATAAAAAAAAAGCATTTTTTTAAATATTTAAAAAATATATCAAAAATATTTTTTTTAATATTTAAAAAATAAATAAAAAAATATTTTTGTAAATATTTTAAAAATAATTTAAAAAATTTTGTATTATATTAAAAATATTTAAAAAAAAAATACATATATGAATTTCTAAAAAGCATAAATATTATCAAATTGAAATACTACAAAATGAACAAAGTAGGCAGTAGAAATAAAGGTAGGGTACATCGAATTCGAGTTCAACTTTCATGTCGCGCGTAAAATAAATATTCGTTGTATTTGGGTGGCTTATGCAATTTGTGTGCATGCGGCATGCGGCATGCAGCGGCCATGTCGCGTGCGGCGGCAGCAACAACTGCAACAACAACAACAACAACAATAACTGCAACGTGTTTTTGTTTTTGGTGAAATTGGGTTTAGTGCTCAATTTGAACACCCACCCACGTTCTAGTTACAGTTTGTTGGCCTCCAACTCAAAGCAGTTGCAATTGCTGTTATAGATGTTGTTGTTGTTGTTGTTGTTGCAACAATTGCTGTCGCAGCTACAGCAGCAGCAACAGCTGCTGCCGCTGCTGTTAAGCAATTGCAATCATGTTTAATTATGCATTCCACATTGAATTCGTTCTGCTCAGCTTCTATATACACGCTCAACCGTTATATTGGACCATATGAACAGCAAACAGCAACAACAACAACAACAATGGCGAGCAACGCCCCCTTAAAAACAGCAGCAGCAACAACAACAATGAAAACGTTTTCTTTTATGCTTTTCTCTATTATTTCTGTTTCTCATTAATTGATTGATAAACCAATTTCGGGCATAAAAACGAATCGACTGCAGTCAAATGACAACAAACAAGAGCCGAAAACAACAACAACAACAATAATCACTTTGACAATGACTGCACAGTGGAAGATTTTGAGTCTTTGATTTAAGAAAATTGAATGCACACGGGGTGATTCAAGTTAATTATTGCTTAAATGGCATATACAGGGCGTTCAAAGCACAGGGCTTACTGTTTTTATAGGGGATTTTATTAATATTTTTATTATTTATTATTTTATTTTATTTTTATTTTTATTTTTTAATTTTTTATTTTTATTTTTTTTATTGTTTTTTATTTTTTATTATTTTTTTGTTTTATTTTATTTTTTATTATTATTATTTTTATTATTTTTTTTTTATTTCTTTAATCATATATTTTTTATTTATTTATTATTGTTTTATTATTTTTTTTTTATCTTGTTTTCTATTTATTTTTTGTTCTTTATTTATTTATTTTAATTTTATTTGGTATGTTTTTTTCATTTATTATTTTATTTTAGTTTATTTTTTTAATTTATTTAATTTTTATTTATTTTTTATTTACTTAATTTTTATATTTTCTTGAAAATCCACAAAATTGTGCTGCTTCACAAATTTTTTGATTACTTATTACTTACTCTTTAATTTTAGCAAGTAGTACATTTTTCATTTTAATAACTTGGTTTTCCGTTCCATAGTGCAACGGCATTTGACTTCATTTCCGTCATGCAGCCCACTTCAGATATCATTGAAGCATTTTTTTGACGGGTTGCCCACGTCTCTTCGAAATTAACATAAATATGTTGCACAGATTGCTTTTTTATAGATATATGCATACATATATAATAGGCTTTGCCAGACATGTGAGGCCAGGTGGGTTGGGCTGATACACACATATACACACATATATATATATACAAATATATGCATCTGCATATAAAAGTTTCCGTGGGCTGCAGCCGACACTTGAGCGCCATTCGGTTTGGTTTGGTTTGGTTCGGTTTGACTCTGGGGTCAGGTCAACGCCTCTTTTATTTGCATATTATTATTGTTGCGTCTGTTGCTTTTATTATTAGTCTTTATTATTATTATTATGATCGTCGCTCGACTAAACTTTGTTTTGTCGTGCAGCCTCATGAAACAAAAGAAACGCAACTTTTTTATCATTTCACATGGAATTTTCCACTGGGGTAATTTAAAGAAGAAACCATTTTTCTTCTTTATTGCAGCTGGATGATAAGTTTTAAAGTAAAGAATATACACAATTTATATAAATACATCGTATTCGATTTGTTAGTTGGAAATCACAATTTAAATTAAAAAAATATTTTTTATATATTTTTCCATAAAAAGTCTTTTTTTTTTTAGAATACAAACGAAATTTCAACAAATAATATTTACTAAAAGAAACCGTTTGGGTTGTGCTTATAATGCTTAGGAAAGACAATGTTCTATTCAGTGCCTAACATAGGTTCCTTTGCTTTAGATTCATTTGAATTTATTTAATCTAAGCAAAAGCTTTATATAATATCAATAAAATCAATTTTATTTGATTTTTTGACATCATTGCTGATTTAAATAAAAGAATGCAATTTCGAACCTTTTAAAAACAAATTATTTTTTTATTTTCCCTATTATAAATGCATTTTAGCATTTTTGTTTATTTAACCATAAATTATTGTTATGCATATTATATTTAATCATTATTACTAATAAATATTGTTATTTTTTATATGTACATATATAATAATATAATTATTTATAGAGATTTTTATTATTGACACATTTTATTTTTATTATTTATATATATTATTATTTTAATATATATTTTCAATTTTTATTTTCATATATATTTTTTTTTATAAATGTTTTTCCGTTTTTTTTTTTTTTTTTTTTTTTTTTTTTTTTTTTTAATTAATTTACTGTTTATTTTTTTTATTATTATTATTTTTTTTAGATCTTTTTATTTTGTATTATTTTATTAAAAAAATAAATATTTTATTAAAAAATAAGAATTTTTTTATGAATGTTTTTTAGTTATTTTCAATGTATTTTTTTTTTATTCAAACCTAGTCTCAATTCCTCATCAATTATTCTCGAATTTTTTGCAGTTCCCAGCTCAACAGATTTGTACATATCTCTCTTTTTTTCTCTATAGGGTATTCCCAGCTTCTGCATATGTGCATTTGCTACACTCACACACACACACACACACCCGCCCATAATATATTTGTGTTTTTATCGTTGCTGATCATTTTTGTTGTTATTATTCGCTTTGTTGCTGTTATTGAAATCCGTTTCGCTTCTCTGTTGAGCGCACAATTAGTTCAATGCTCAACGCTGGCAGCCGTCATAACAATTTGCTTCAAAAATCTCCACGCACATATATTTTTATTGTAGCTATTATTATCTCTTTTTTTTTCTGTTTCTTCTTTTTTTTTTTTTTTTTTTTTTTTTTTTTTTTTTTTTTTTTTTTTTTTTTTTTATGCTACTTTTACGTTGTGCGAGTCATGTTTTTCATAATTGTTGTTTCACTGGCTAAAAATCATATTTTTGCAAGCGGGTGCAATGCACTCCAAAGTGTGTGTGTGTGCATGCGTGTGTGCAAGAGTGTGTGTGTGCATGCGTGTGTGTGGCACGCTTATCTAGCGAGGGATAACGGGCGAGGGAGCTGCTACTCGAACGGGTGAAAGCGAACAACCATAAAACACACACATAGTCAACACACACACACACACAGTAACACACACACTCGCATTGCAATTATAGCGCTGCCAATTGCATTTATTAAACAACATGATCAATGAAGAGTTTGGCTAGAGGGAAGCTGCAATTATAATGGGTCAAATTGCTTGGAGACGAGGTGAATGGGTCACTGTACTGGCTCAAACAGCTCAAACCAGCAATTGGGCTTAAAGTGAGCTAAGCAATTGACCTAACACTGGGTTACACATCCCAAACCCATTAAATGTATACCAAAATCATATATTTTCAGACTCGATATGCCGCCATCAACAGCTCATATAATTTATAATTTATGATATATAATATAACTATATAATTTATATGTAAGTCTATCCATAAATCAATTTATTACATTTAACTGTAAAATGAAATTTGTTTTTTTTATTTGCATTGCAAGTCTTATTGAACCATATATATGATTATGTACATTGGATTTCCAAATTGAATAACATATATCAAGATTGAACCATTCTCAAAATATTCAATAAATTCATTTCTAAATAATTTCAGCAAAAAAAATGCCAGCAAATTGAACAATAAATTTAAGTAAAGAGAAAAAAAAAACTCAATTGAGTTGTGGCCACTTGACAAGGCAGCAATAATGTTAAATGCTGTTGCTGTTGTTGTTGCTGTTGGCCAAGATTTATGTGGGAATGGGAATTGGCAATGGGGCATGAGAAGAAGCTGCGCCATTGATTGCGTTGGCCACCCTTTTTGGCCGAAACGAAAACAAAAAAACAAGCACAAATCAATTGAATAAGTCATAAGTTATGCAGTTGTTGTTGTTGTTGTTGCTGTTGTTGTTGTAGTAGCTGCTGTTGTTGTGGTCCTATTCGCAGCGGAACCGGTTCGTTTGTGGCAGCAATCAGTGCAGCAGGTGGCAAAGTGGCAAAGTGGCAACAACACAAACAGCGAATGGGAAGTAGCAGGAGTAAGAGATGAAGCAGCAGGAGGACAATTAGTAGGAGTAGGATGAGGGGAGGGAGAATCAGGTGAAGAAGTGAGGTGTAGCAGGAAAAGGTGAAAAATGAGAGAATGATTAGAAGTCGAATGGGGAAGAGCACAAAAAGAAGGAGACTAAAGGGGCTGAAGAGAGGGTGGAAGTGGAAGAGGAAGAGGAGTTAGACTAAGGTGACAAGGTAGAGGAAAACAAGAACGATAACTAGGAGAAGAAGGAATAAGAAGAGAATGAAGAGTAGTAGCAATGGGAGAAGCAGGAATAAGGGGAGAAAGAGAGGAGCTAGGTGAAAAGGATGCGATAAGGAAGAAGAGGTTAGAAGAGCATGATTCTTAGAAGTAGAGTCAAAAGAAGATAGAAAGAGGACTAGCAAATGACGAAGTGTGGTGTAGGAGGAGGAGAAAGACGCGAAGAAAAGGCGAAAGAGGACAAAGCACACAGCTGAAGCAGAGGAGTAGGAAGAGCTCTACAAAAGAGTTGTTGATGCATTGCCAACCGGTTATGTAAAATTGGTGGCAGAACCAACAACAACAACAACAACAGCAACCATCACAATGAACAATGAACAACGAACAACGAACAACCGTCAACAACATTGTTGCATATCATGCATATTAAACACAATCAGAGGCAAAAGAGAAGATCGGGGAACAGGACGCAAGAGGGGTGTGGAAGGGGTAAGTGTTGCAAATTGTTGTAGTTTCTTTTTTTTGGCAAGCGGAAATGCTGAACGGCTTGTCGTGGGGTGGGGCGGGTCAAAAAGGCGGCAACTCGGGGGCCAACAACAATCAACAACAATTAAATTTGATTAACGAACGCGCAGAAAAAGGAAAAAAAAACTATACAGAAATTAAAGTATTTTTGTTGCTGCTGTTGTTGTTGTATTTATTTTGGGACTCACTGAGATCAAAATGCTTGATGCATAAATTATGCTGGCTGTGGCATGCAACATGCGGCACTTGAGCGACAGAGAGGGAGAACACTCTCAGCAAGTAGGTAGACAACAGAAACCTTGGGAACACTCAAATAAAAGATGATTATTGTTGTTGTTGTTATTGTTGTTTACTCTGCGTCTTCCTTAATTCTTTTTGGGGGACTCAAGTGGCATGCCACAGAGACCATAGAATGGGAAACGGGAAACAAAAATGTTTTCAAGGTCCCCGAATTTGATAGAGAATCTGTGAATATATAGCCTTAAAAAAAGGGGGGAAGAGAGTTAAGTGCATGGAGTTGAAATTTTAATGCCTTTCGTAGAGATAGACTTTAGCTATAGCTATATATTATATATATATATATATAACTATGTGTATATATTATGCCAAGGAGAGGCTAGTATTAACCACAATATTTACTATATATAAATATGATATAATTAATTTTTAAATACACAAATTTTTAATGTATTACACTATTTTTTTTTTATTTTGTATTTATTTATTTATTTATTTTTTTTTTTTATTTCGGAAATTTAATTTTTAAGCTATGAGTAAATATATATTAATTTTGTTTTTTTTTTATCAATTTTCTTTATTAATAAATGTTAATAAAATAAATAAAAAATGTTAATAAAATATTAAATAATTGTTTAAATAAATAACATTTTCTTTTATAATATTCATGGACCTAAGAAACTCGGTAATTCAGATAGATCTTAAATCAAATTTATACATAGTATATTTTTGCTAGAATGAATACAGTTAGAAAACTGCTTCAAAATCAGATCAATTGTTATTTTCCATTAGTAGGAGAGGTATTCATATAAGAATTTCCTATACAATCAATGTTCCAATGGATATATCACACAATATATGATAAGAGCTTCAGCATTATATATGAAATATACCTCCTAAGAAAAGCATTCGAGAGCCTTAGAATGCGTTGCATTCTGTCCATTCACAAAAAAAATGCCCCGCACTCTAGAGTACAGGGCATAGAAAAACCTTGATGAGCCGCTTCCTCGATGCTGTGAGTAAGCGGATCGCTTGCTACAAATTTAATGAGACCTGGTGAGACCAACAGCAGCAGCAGCAGCAGCAGCAGCAGCAGCAGCAGCAACTCTTGATAATACAAGAAAACTAAAGGCATAAATGTCGCTTAAGCTGCAAACCGGTTCGCATATACAGCAACAACAACAACAACAATGGTACAACAACAACAATAGCACAACAACTGCCAGACAGAAAAGAGTTGGCAGCTCCTACGTGTCGAGCGCGTTGGCCGAAACCGGTTTCCGCTTTGATTTGCTGCTCAGCAGGCAAACTCTACAAAACTCGACAGCAAAGTCTACACAACTTGAATAACATTTTCATGCGCACAACAGGTACATTTGTTGTTGCTTGCATGTGTGTGTGTGTGTGTGTGTGTGATATGCATATACATGATGTATATGTGGGGGTCTGCAGCGGCTGCTGCTGCTGCTGCTGCTGCTGCTGCTTCTCCTCTGTGTCTTTTGTGCTGCCTCTGCCTGCGTTTGTCTGTTCTGTCTGCCTTGGTCGTTTCTCGGCTCTTCTTTGCAGCGACAACAACAACAGCAGCAACAACAATCGCCGCTACATTTGTATTGGTAGAAAGCCAAAAAGAATAACTCAAGCAAACAGCATTTGAGAATTTGCTTTGTCATGTGTCTTTGCGACTGTTTGTGCTCATAAATACAATATACATATGATATACCATATATTATACCCTTTCATATATACATTTACATATGTATGTACATATGTGTGTGTGTTGTATATAAGGCTCTTAAGATGCGCTTGTTTGTTATGCTGATTTGTGCCTTTTATGAACAGAGCACACACACGCACACACACACACACACACACGCACACTTGTACACAAAGTTCTCTACACAAAGCTTTCTTTGTATGCCCGGCAATATGCTCTCTCTCCTTTTCTCTCCCCTCTCTTCCCCTCCCTGAAGCACACCCTATACACTGAGCGAGGGGGTTAATCTTACAGAGCTTATGCTAATATTCTCAACAATAACAAGGTCTATTATAGCATGTATTTAAAATGTCGTATACATAATTTATAATCGTATTTTTTCTTCTTAGAAGTTGACACTAAGTCGAGAATACAATATATTCTAAAGACCTGTTGAAGATATACTCATGTATATGTAATAAGACTCGACCACTTGTAATAAAGGAAAAGATCATGTTGCAAATTTACATATAGAAACATTGCTCGATATCCATAAAGCAGGTTTTAAATGCTCGCTTAAAGATATGAATGTATCTACCAGATACATTGTTCCTTAGGACTAAAGATACATATGTATCTACATCGAAAGCAAGAATGAGCCTACAAATGCAAATGTATCTGAGAAATAATAAATAACTGTTAACACATAGATACAAAAGAAATCTATAGGATTTATAGTAACTGCAAAACAAAACAATTTCCCGAAAATACAATTGTATCTCTATTATAATAACTAGTTCTTGATATGAAGATACAATACACAGAACAGCTAAATAATTATAAAGATATAGATGCATCATAACTGACTTTTAGCTCACAGATATAAATGTATCTACAAGTTAAATCATCTACTGTTGGCTATATTTTGAAGCCCATGTATCTAGAAAATTCATGATAGGAAACACAACTTTCACATGGAGATACAGATGCATCTGCAACATACATTTAGAATATGCGAGAAAGTAACGCATGAAATAGAAGAATACTTCAAGAGTCCAAAATATTTCCAGATGTTTCATGTATTTCTACCTAAGTTTAAAATGTCGGCTTCAACTCACAATGAAATTGAAAAGAGAAAATTCTGAGCTAGCAATGGTAAATAAATTTGTCCAATTTATATTAATTGTCAAATTCCTGATTCATTGAATTCTCTTAATTCTTCTTAATCCATTTGTTGCTCCTTACAACTTGACATTACTGGTATAAAATAGAAATAGATATATGATAGATACCATTATACTAAATATATATTTTGAAATATTATGAAATATAATATAATATAATATAATATAATGCGAAATTTCTAATAGATCCATAACTTAAAACCCAATAGCTTTTCAAAATACTATCAAATAAATTAAATTAAAATATGTAAAAAAAAATATTTATTTCCATATATAAACTCCTCATTCAGTAGAATTCGATCTTTAATTATTTAATTTTGTTATTTATTGATTTATTGCCAATATATTTTTATTTATTGACTGAAAAGTTTTTGAACTCTGGAGATCGTTAACTCTTTTAAAATTATGTTTGTTTATTGCGAAATATATAAATGTCAAATATAATTAGTTCGACTTAAATTAAAACAAAAGCCAGATTTCCTGCTTACACTTGAAGTTGAATTTTTAAGAATAATTTTGTAAATATAAACTAAATATATATAAAACGTTAAAGTGAAATTGCAGTAAATTTAAATTAATGATAAATGGAAATATTTATAACTAAAGCATTACAGCTTCATTTTAGCTAAAGAACATATTATATATTATATTTCAATTATTGATTATTAATTACTTTTTATCAATTTTTTTTCTAAAACAGTGGATTGCCCTTGGCTAATTATGAGCAATATTTTGATTAATTACGTTCTTTTCGATTCTAAAGGAGATAAAAGATCGAAGAGATATACGCGCAAAGCTGACTTCAGTACGAGATATATAAATAGAATTGAAGAGTTCGTGCTAGGCACCAACAGTTACCAGTTCTTATAGTTTGCCTTTACTTTTATTTTTTATTTTATTTATTTATTAGTATTTTTTTTTTTTTTTTTTTTTTTTTTTTTTTTTGTTATGCCAAAGCGAATTCTAAAACTAAGGGGAAAACCCGAGTCAAGACAAATAGCGAGCGTAAATAGAATGGAATGGAAGCGAACTAGCGTACAAAAATGAAACAACTAGAAATAAGCAGATCAATTGAGGAACCTCTCCAGCTGAAACATATAAATGAGCACGACCTCCTATTAGAGGGGCGGGAGGCGGCAGGCGGGCAGTGGGCATGACATTGCTTTCACTTGGAACGAATCGTAAGATCGAGATTCAGTTAATAACTAGTTAAATAGACGCCACATAGGCAACGGCAGAGAATGACAGAGAGAGTGAGAGAGAGAGTGTGTGTGAGAAAGAGAGCAGGGTAAACACCATTCGTTTGATTCTATAAAATGTTTATAAATTTCCGTCTTGAATATATTTATGAACTGAAGTGAAATAAGTCTTTGAAAAATATTTATTAAAATTGAACTTGTTTAGGTTATGAAAGTGCGCTACATTCCGATTCGTTTTATTTTAGAATTTGGAATTTGATTTGTATATTTATTTTTTATATTCTTTATTCATATTTTGATTTTTTGTTGCATTTCGGCGTCTTTTCATTTCATTTCAATCCATTTCATAATTTTCCTCACATCTTTCCATGTCTGATGTCATTTCATAATTTCTATCTTATCATTACACAATTCATTCATTTTATTCAATTAATAATTCCTTTTCAATTTAATAATTGATATATCATTCGATTTTATGTTGTACATTAATTAATGTAAAATTTCATATCTTTCAGTTTCATTTCATGTTCCATTTTCCATTGAATATATTTCATTTAAATTTATTTATCTTTAGTTCTCTTTCTATCATTCTTAATTTCATTAAATTTAACCTTAAGCAAGTAAATCTCATTCCATTTCTTTTTTTTTTTTTTCATACAATACCTAATTCCTTCTATTCCATTAGATATCACGTTTCATCTGATTCCATTCAAGGCTTTATCGAACTCAAGTCCATCAGTTCTTAAGCCTTCAACAATGCTCTATTATTAGCAATCTGAAAACTACTTCTACAATTACGTAGCTGACAGGCACAGTAAGCCCACATAACGCTAGCATAATACGGGCTTAGCAGCCCCTATAAATACCCTACTTGAACCAACAACAATGCAACGACTAAAGTCTAAATGAGAGCAGAGATTCAAAGATTACGAACTGCTCGAAATTTGTGAACCTTTTTACGTGATGAGTCAAGCTGAGAAGACGAAAGACGAAAATGTGTTCCACATTTGAAAATAAAGCTCTTTGCCCTTTTTGCTTTATCGTAACTGTCCAAGTGGAGTATATATATATAGTATATATATATATATGTATATACATGGGTTTTTTGTATAGACTCACAAAGGAATTTTGCTGATATGCAAACATATGCCGCATTGAAGCCAAGCTAGAGAGGCTCTTTAGCTTATCTTATCACACCAAAACGCATTTGATAATCAAATATATATATATGAATATATACATACACATATACATATATATGTTTGTGTATAAGGTATAAACTATGGCAATGTGTTATCAAATGCGAGGGCGAATGCTCAAAATGCTCGAATTGTATTGCAGTTAGAACTTGGTTGGCCCGATAAGATAAGAAATAGAAATATGTATCTGTATAGAAAAAACCTATATACCCGTAGGACAATCGATTTCATTTTAAGGCCGTCGCAATTTGTTGCAGAAATTAGAAATTGGGCAAGTCTAAAGCGTTATTTCTGCATACAAAGAATAGAAACGAAAAAAGCTGGAAAGATCTTATCAGCCTAGAAATGAGACATAGGCAGGTTCTCAATTGGTTCAGCTGTTAGTCATAAGTTATATACCCTATTTAACCACCTAGTCAGGTGCTTATCAGTTATTACGGAGGAAAGCTAATCATACCCTATCAGATTAAAGCAAATATACCCTGTATTATTGTAGTTAACTATTAGAAATTAATACATATACCCTGTACTTCATTGTAATTTATTTTAAAATATGCGAAAGTTATACTAAATGAATACAGAAGAAAGTGAATAGCTACGATTTATATAATCGATATATATCGATAACACAGCGTGTTAGAAAATGTATATTTATCGATAGTCAGTTACAACCACATAGAGTACCTACACCCTTCTCTATCACCTTCTGGTATAATCTACAGGGTATCCTTTAGCTGGCCATTTAGCTATATAATTTGTATTATCTTATAAGCTTAAAGGAAAGTTTAGAAGCACACGCAAATTTTCCATAAACAAAATCACAATCATCAATTAACTTTCCAGCTCTATCGAGCATACCTCTAATTCGAACACATGCTATAAATATTTATATATATACATATATATGTGCTACATATTTATATATATGTTTCTTTTTATCAAATTGGCACACATATTTCTGCTTCATGTGCACATAAAACCACGTAACAAGCGGCGTACGTAATTAGACAACAATATCAAATACAACAATAACAAAACGAATCAGAGATAACGAATGCAGAAGTCGAATAAAGGAAGAAGAAAAAGCTGATAGCGCAGGCCACGTGGAGAAAAATACACCACGTTGATGTATATACAACATGTGTGTGTGTGTGTGTGTGTGTGTGTGTGTGTTTATGACTGTATGTGTGCATATGGCATGACTGATATCTGTGAGCCATCCTCAACAGATCTGCTTTTGACCATATGCGCAACATTTGGCTAAAATAAACTGCACACACACAAACACACAAAATTATTTCCCATTGACGTCAAGAAACAGAGCAAAGCACAAAAAAAAAAAAAACTCAATATGGCAAATGAAAATTAACGCATATACGGCAAAAATTTTACACATATATACACACACATATATGTAATAAATCGAAAACCTCTCTGTGAGTGAGGGCGCGTCGTATACCACGAGAAATCAATAAGAATGACTAGCAAGAGGAGCGTACGGTACAAAATGGAATGAAGCAAACTAAAATATGAAAAGCTTAGCTACAGATATTATGCAGATAAATGTGCAGAGATAATCTGTGTGTATGCATAATATATAGTTATATATGCATACATATCATATACGATTTGGGTTAATGAGCCTTTGAGGAAATATTGCATCAATTTTTCTAGCCTGAATTTATTGACATTATAGAAATAGAAATGGAAATAGAAAATGAAATATAGTTTTTGTGCAAATGCTTGAAGGTAGAAGTATATATATAAAGAACAAGAGGAACTATCCCATATCTGAAAGCGTTGATCTCGAGAGTTACAAGAACTAGAGCTCCGCAAATTTATATATAGATTCCTGTATGCCTCTCTTCAATAACTCATCCACTTAATAATCGATAAAAATCTAAATTGCAAACAAATATTCAAATATAACAGGAAGAATAAGTCTAGAAAATTTATAATTATGCCCAGTATAACAGAAGAATCAACTGTGCAGGGTATTTGCCAGTCGAGCACTCCCGACCACACCATTCAAACTTTAAACCTAGCCAAATGACATGCACTAACTTAAATCTTATCGTGGCAGAGGTGCTAACAAAACACTTCAAGCTATATCAGTTCAAATATCTGCAACATTTGATTAATGAACTTTAGACAATTACTAAACAAGCTCTCCGTCTTACTCACATTTTATAGTAGAGTTTTCAAAGCAATTAATAATTGCAGGCAACAAATATTGAGAGTATGTCCGAAATAATATTTAAAAAAAAACGAAGATCATCAATCAAAAATATTCAAAATTGATATCAATTAATCGATAATTATATAAAACGATTAACAAAATCATTTATAATCGCACGCAACAAATCGTTGAGTTATTTCCTTAACTTCTGCTCTTGCTTTAATTGAGTATTAATACTTAAATAACGGAACATGTTGAGTTATTCAACTCGCTGACATTATTGATTTATCAATCAAATCTATTATTTAGGCAATTAGTTCTGCTAGTTCTTTGAAATATAAATTAGTCATAGATCAGCAAGACTAATGTACATATATTTATATCTATATCCATATTCACATCATAATCTAGAATATGAACGCTGTCGGCGCACATTTGAATGTCCAACACAATCGAATAATTTCAACTTATTAATTGCTTGCATAAGCACAAATGAACGTAGAACTCAGGAACCCTGACCTATACGAATTGCGATCAATTTTCGTTAAGCATGGAAGGGAAAGCAACAAAATTAATTGGGGATTGTGAATTTCGAATGAACTCATATTTCTGCTGTGTGACGTTGGAGAATCGTTTTGCTCTATGAATGAGAATCTGAGACCATGAAACTGAGATCCTGAATACAGTTGATATCTTAAATTCCCTTATCTGGCATGCTAGAACGTTGCTTGATGTAAAGATATCATGTAGGCAGCCTCTATAATATCTTTTTACTTAATTCTGCATTCGTAAACGTTTTACTGGCTTCTTTGCCAGTGCGAAAATTAAGAAATCGTAAGAATAAATATAACCAATTACAGCTAAATCGATTATATCTATTTTTTATATTTTCTATGGCTTTCGTAAACGTTTTACAGGCTTCCTTCAGTTACATTTCCTATGAAATGCTTATATAATTACTTTAATTATCACCTCAACTTGTCTTTAATCGTAAGAATAAATATAACCAATTACAGCTAAATCGATTATATCTATTTTTTATATTTTCTATGGCTTTCGTAAACGTTTTACTGGCTTCTTTGCCAGTGCGAAAATTAAGAAATCGTAAGAATAAATATAACCAATTACAGCTAAATCGATTATATCTATTTTTTATATTTTCTATGGCTTTCGTAAACGTTTTACAGGCTTCCTTCAGTTACATTTCCTATGAAATGCTTATATAATTACTTTAATTATCACCTCAACTTGTCTTTAATCTAAGAACAAAATCGCTTTCCATTAGAAAACGAATCGCTTGAAGATTTTATATTTCTATTTCACTTCTGTTTATATTCTAAAAAATGATTCTTTAGCACTACGAATAACCCTGCATTCATAGATGCGAATACGAATCAGCTTAAAATCTTTTACGTTTGCTTATTTTGCGTGCGTCAAATATGAAAATCAAATATGAATGCAACGGATGTTGCCAAGAATCAGGGCAGTGAGAGGGGGAAGGGTCTACAAAAATTTTCTTTGTTTCTTTTTTTTTTTTTTTTTGGCAACTGCAATATTGAAAATAATTGTAAAATTCGTTCGGCCCATTGCAAAAGCCATGAATTATGGCGCACATGGCCAGCTTTCAATTTCAGAAGAGATGTAAAGGAAAAACGAAAACATTTAGAAAACACACATGAAAATCAAATCTGAAATGTATATACATATCGTACACTTATTTACCAGCCCAATATAAAATGGAATTTTTATTGCTTTGCTCGAGTTACGAAACATACCTGCAAGACACAAAAAGAGAACGAAAGCGTTAATTAGTATGTGGTATACAGTTAATTAGTTGCTTATGATATGAACAAATAGGTAAAAGGGAGATATTGAGAAAACTGTGCTTTAGATTTCGAAATATCATATATTTTATAATAATTATATTAATTTTTAGATTATTTATTTTAGATATCTTTTAAGATTTACATATCTTTTAAAATATATTTTATTTATATACTTTATTTTAAACTAAAATATTTCACTATTTTTTAAATTTACAACAATATATTTTCAAAATTCTAAATATAATTCCTAAAAATTAAATAATTAATATATTAATACTTGTCATTTAGATTAAAAAAAAAAAAAAAAAAAAAAGGAAAAAATAGAAAAATGAAAAATTGAATGTTAAAAAATAAATAGTATTTTCAAATAAATATGTATGTTTCGAAAGTTTATTTATAAAAAATATTCAAATACAGTTTGTTCTTTTTATTTATATATTAAAGTTTAATACATTTAGAGATACTGAAAATTATTAGATATATATTAAAAATAATTAATTAATTATAATAATAAATAAAAATCACGGATTTCTAATAATTAAAAATCATATAAATGATTGAAGAAAAATATTTTATAGTTAGCGAATTTTACTCCTATAGAAATACATTCTTAAATAAATTATGTATATTATTCATAATTAAGGAAATAAATATATATACAAACAAGACAAGAAAAACAATTTTTTTAATTATTTTAAAATGTTTTGTTTTCTAGTATGTTAGCTTTTTACCTGCTGCCCTCTAGAGTCTTTCTAAAAATAGCTATTAATCATTGTGCTGAGGTGTTAATGTTTCATAGAATATTTCGCCTTTATGCATTTAAATCTGAAGCTCATTAGGGAGAACGCCATTATGGAGTACAACAACAATGAGTTTAGCTTGTTTTTTGTCGTTTCACAAAGCAGAATAGAGCTGAAATGTTTTTTTTTTTTATCTTCACGCAACATTTGACAAAAGCAGAAGCAGAGGCAGAGACCGAGGCAGAGGCAGCAGCGGCAACCCCAACCCTACAGCGTAAACGCAGCCACTGAATGGCAGCGCATTGTCTTTCAACTAAAAATATATATAGTATATACTTGTATATATATATATATATGTATCTATACGTGCATATTACATTATATATAGTAGGCTCATTGTGTAGGCAGAAGCTAGGGGCAAGCCTTTCAAGCGTTGCGGTCGCTGTAGATGGCAAAAGGCGAAAGGCAAAGACAAAAACCGCGAGGGACAAGGTTGCAAAAATATCAAATTACGCCAGCCAGGGCCAGCCAAGCAGCAGCAGCAGCAGGATGAACTAATAATAAAAGGGATATATGGATATATATATATATAACGTGTTTATATACGCAACTACTATATATATATATATTAAGAGCGAGTCAGCACAAATCATAGGGGTTATATTATGTGTACATTGCGCATACGCCACGTCGCACCTCGCACAGCGCTAACAATTAAGCGACCTCATTTGCACACACAGCGAACACAAAACCACATGCAACCACAACAACAACAACAGCAACTTGGGAGACATTTAGACGCTTTTGAGTGACAGCTGCACTTAAAGAGCAAAAAAGTATAGCAAAAAACCAAGAGAGATAGAGAAAAAATAACTAAACAAACAGCAAGAACAGTTATCTTTAAGCTAACGAACATAAAATACCCTAGCTGGCAGACAGATAGACAGACAGACATATGACAGATGCACAATATAATATTGCTATAGATATGTGTAAACATATTTACATGATTTGTGACACACTTGAAAAGACTTTAGCTTCATTGTTTATTAACTTTAGTTTAGAATATGGTCAAAAATTGTTAATTTTTTTTTTTTTTTTTTTTTTTTTTTTTTTTTAATAGCTACAGAAACATAGACTTCAATCACATAGACACCGACCATTAGCAATCTTTAGTAAACAACTTTCGAAAATGTATAATATATAGTAAATGTATATTCCTATTAAATATATTTTGTAATAAAATTTCACTTCAAATAATGTCTAAGTTTTACTATCATATTTAATTTTGTAAATCAGCAAAATATTTATATTTTCCTTATCTTATGCATATGTTACTATACATGATTTTATATATATATATATTTTAAGACTTTTATTTTAATTAAATATAAGATAGATTTATTGTATTTTTTATATGATCTGAAGATCACAGATTTATATACCTAATTTGAGTGGTATCAGCAAAAGCTTGAAGAAATACAGGGCAAGCCCTGACTCGTCTACTGGATATACTGAAAAGCCCTCAAAAATATGAAGCCCTCAGGAATATGGGGTATATATGAGTGAAATATAATTGATCCGATTTGAAAACCCTAAAGAGTGAGAAAATTCATTACTGAGCGAGGAATTTCATTCAATCCACTCTTCAGCCACACTAACTAACGTGTATCATATATCAACTCTGTCAGTTACGTTTAGCTATCAAAGCGTTGCAAGTTTGATAACACAATGCACAGACACTGGGAGTGAGTGTATGCGAGCTGTATTGCAATGAAGATGGAGGCGAGCGACGTTGACAGTTCACGAACTCGGCATTCGCGCTGAGCTCATTCTTGAGATACAGATACAGCCGCTAAGATACGCGATACGTTTGGCCAGCTGCAGCAGCAGCAGCAGCAGCAGCAACAATGAGAAAACTAGTTGCAACTAGTGCAACTGCAACAGCAATAATATCAACTACAACAACAACAAAAACTCGTTTGCTGCCTGGGAAGGCGTTGCCCGTAGCATGCAACAAAATTGTTGCACTCGAGTGTGTGGGTGAGTGCAGTGAGACTCTAACTGCAACTGCTGTGAGAAAGAATGCCACATAAGAGACAGAGTCAGCCTTTAAGCTGCTGCTGCTGCTGCCGATGTTGCTGATGTTGCTGATGTTGCTGATGTTGCTGTTGTTGCTGCTGCTGCCAGCTGCCAGCATGGCAGACAAAAGTATCTCTTAGATACGTATTTCTTTTCTTGATCGCCTGCCCGCATAAGCCGCCTGCCTAACTAAGCTCATTAAATTGATTGACTGCTGCTCCGATTTTCGATACACACACACACACACACACACACACACATAGAGATACATACATAATGATATTTACACAGAAATCCATTTAAAGCCATTTCCAGCTGAAATACGATCGCATTATGTGATAGTTCAATTTCAAAAGAACCTCAACTTAAGTTTTTCCTTGTAAATAATGCTAAGCCATATTTCATTAAAATTCAAATTTTTTCACATGAAAATCTACATTGATTTCTAGTTGCAAAAACATATATTTGTCTAGACTCTAGAGCAAACATATTATTTGCTAGCTAATAATAAGATGTGTTGATTATAAAGTTGGTCCCAGTGATACATACATATCATTATGAAGTATTTATTGTTTAGTTTTAATTAGTTACAGTATTTTATAGACTTTCTAATAAGTGTTCACTAATATTATTATAAATTAAAATATATATTTTTTATTTTTAATTATAATGTCTTAGATCTTGGGCCCATTAAACATCGAAATTTATTTATTTTTTTATTTTTGATTAATATTTTCAGTTTTTAATGAATTTGCATATAACAAAATATCAAACAATTTTTCTCAATTTTATTTATTTTTTAAATTAATAATTAATGAAGTATAACAAACATTCTCTTTGGGTTACATTACTTTTTTTTAAATTTGTTTTTATTTATTTGTTATTAATTTATAGATTTTTTAAAATTGTTAAATAATTTTTTACCTAACTATATGTTAGTTTTTTTTTTTTAATGTTTTATATAGATATTTATCTCTATATATTCTTATGTATTTATTTTATTTTATATGTTAATAATTTTAGTAATTACGTCTTTTTTATATTTACTAGCTTTTGCATTTTTAATTAATAAATAGGAACATGTATAGATTTACAGCTGCGAAAAATAAAATAGCACCACTTGCAAACGCAAAGTTTAAGAAGTTCTCCTAGGTGCATTTATCAATGTATTGATCTAATTTTTTCTTGTATATAAGCAGAAAAAAATTAATAATCGCAACAAGCAAGAATTATCCCAAAAATATTTATCGTTTTTATATAATTCAAAAAATTCTCAAAAAAGTCGTAAAAATGCCGAAAAAAATAATAGCACCACTAACCCTTTTCGAGTGAAAATCTATATTTTTCGCAGATTTGAATATCTTCAAAAGCACTAATTGATGAGATTTGTTGTTTATATATCTATTTTGATTAAAAAATTTTCAGAATTTGTGAAAATTTTCAAAAAAATGGGTCGTGAAGAGCATTACACCACCGAACAACCCAATCTCATCAAAAAGTTGATTTCGGCTCAAAATTTTCACAGGAAAGTTGGTCATTTGATGGGTTGTTCAAATAAAATGATCCACAATGCATTATTCCATAAAAAAAATTAATGAAAAGCGCGGATTTCGTTGAGTTCTGACCCAAAATCATGTCACTCGTCTCATTTACGAGAGTAAAAGGATCCTTTTAAGCCGGCTACTCAACTGAAAAAGGACCTAAACATATCAGCAATGGACCAAACAGTACGGAAATATTTAAGACATCTCGATTTGAACACTTTCCGTTCAAGAAAAGTACCATATTTGAATATAAAACACATTTCCAAACGGATGGCGTTTGCAAGGGAAACACAAAAATTGGTCTACGCAGGAATGGAGAAACATACTTTTGAATAATGAAAGTAAGATGCTAATTTTTAGTGGAAAAGGATCGCGGTCCTACGTGAGACATCCACAGAACTTAGAATTCGGTCCTAGATATACAAAAAAAACCCTTAAACATAGCGGATCAAGTGTATTAGTATGAGACTGCTTTTTTTGCAAACGCCATCCGTTTGGAAATGTGTTTTATATTCAAATATGGTACTTTTCTTGAACGGAAAGTGTTCAAATCGAGATGTCTTAAATATTTCCGTACTGTTTGGTCCATTGCTGATATGTTTAGGTCCTTTTTCAGTTGAGTAGCCGGCTTAAAAGGATCCTTTTACTCTCGTAAATGAGACGAGTGACATGATTTTGGGTCAGAACTCAACGAAATCCGCGCTTTTCATTAATTTTTTTATGGAATAATGCATTGTGGATCATTTTATTTGAACAACCCATCAAATGACCAACTTTCCTGTGAAAATTTTGAGCCGAAATCAACTTTTTGATGAGATTGGGTTGTTCGGTGGTGTAATGCTCTTCACGACCCATTTTTTTGAAAATTTTCACAAATTCTGAAAATTTTTTAATCAAAATAGATATATAAACAACAAATCTCATCAATTAGTGCTTTTGAAGATATTCAAATCTGCGAAAAATATAGATTTTCACTCGAAAAGGGTTAGTGGTGCTATTATTTTTTTCGGCATTTTTACGACTTTTTTGAGAATTTTTTGAATTATATAAAAACGATAAATATTTTTGGGATAATTCTTGCTTGTTGCGATTATTAATTGTTTTCTGCTTATATACAAGAAAAAATTAGATCAATACATTGATAAATGCACCTAGGAGAACTTCTTAAACTTTGCGTTTGCAAGTGGTGCTATTTTATTTTTCGCAACTGTAAGTTAGCTAAAATATTCTTTATTATAAATATTGTACTAAAACATTTTTGAATTACTCTAAAAATGTTGTATTTATTTATTATATACCCATTTCAGACATTTCATATTTAACAATTATAAAGACGTCAATATAATGTGTACACACATATAATTTAATTTTCTAGTTTATAGACTGTGCCTATAAAAAAAAGCCGGCCCAGACAACCGGCAATTACATCGAATTAGTTTCTCAAATATGCAAAAAGCTAAATAAAATCTTGCTATTACGAATCCGTGAAGGTTGTTCGCTCCGTCTCTGCTGATCGGCTTTGACTATGCGTACATAGACAGCTATATATATGTATATTGAAACGTATTGACGAGTTGTCGTGTAGCCAATTTCCGGGTGTCTAAATCGGTCGTTGCGAACAGTTCAAACTAACGCTAAGAGCTGGCAGTTATTAACCCCGCCCACAGTCGGAAAATGCGCAAGGCAAAACGGGCATGCACAGCTAACAGATACACTGTTAAGAAGCAAAATAGGCATGATATGATATCTATATCTATATCTATTCCAGAGATGTACTTTGAATTGCATCTGTATACTAAATGTAAGACATTTTTAAGTTTTTATCTCAACTGTGCTTCAAAAAGCGGGATATAGAAGAAAGATATATACGACAAATATGATTTAGCTAAAATTTAATAAATATAAATAAAATTTAATAAATATTATTGTCTTTTTATGTTTATTACTCATTAGAAAGTACAATTTATATAACAAATTCGATATCCTGAACTCTTTATATGTAAGAACAGATAAATATCCAATAAGTTTTAAGAAGGCTGAAATATTTGAGCGTCTAAATAACAAATTTCAGATGTCTAGTTCCTAGAGTTTTCGAGATTTATACGAAAAGGAACGATATAGGATATAGGATTAACTGTCATCTAGTATAGTATTGCAGATTCATCCAAAGCGAAATAATATGGGATAATTAAGAGTCGTCTCGTACAGTTTCTCCTTAAAATTATTCACGCCCTCCTTATAAAACATATACATATCTACTTTATGAACTCGTAAATGGTTCCTTGTATCTCTCACCTCGCTCTCTCTCTCTCTCTCTCTCTCTCTATCAATCACTCTCCCTCTACAACCTGTCTAGTCATTTTCAATATTTGCAAGTGGACACAGTCAATGGCCATGATATATGTGAATGAATCATTTCAGCTCATTTGACGGCAATTATAGCGCAAGTCAAATGACAGAAATTGTGCAGAACAAAAAGAAAAGGTTTGCACTGCATTTGCATAACTTAACCCGAGTATTTGTGAAACGTAGAAACGCGCATAAATCAAGGAAGCGACACAAACAAAACCAAGAAAGGGGAAAAAAAAAGTCGAGGGGTTAAATAAAAAAGCGACGCCTTGAGAATTTATGTCGGGAAAACGCAAAAAGTAAAACGTTTCATTCATTGAATGCAAATGCAGATGCGAGCAAAATACACATACATATGCAAATTTCATGTAGAATACCCTTACACAAACACACACACATACACAACTGTACGTGTGTGCTGTACAGCAGCTGCCTGCGCAAGAGTCGGGCCAACACCCTTGGCTTTGCCCGCTTATCTAAGTTTCTTCTTTCTGAATTTTTCTTCCTGCTGCTGAACGCAGCGAATTTCCGTTTGGCATGTCAAAAATGTTGCGGCAGACAACAACAAAATAATGGTAGGAATAAAAAAGTGAATAGAATAAAGGCAACCATATTTGAATGTCAAGTTAAAGATGCAAATAACAAAAGGCGGCTTTAAGGATGCGCACACTAAGAACTAGGGAGAGAGGGGTAATCGAGATACAGAGATAACGAGAGGAAGATGAATAGAGGGAGCGATAAAGAGCGTGTGAGAAAAAGAAATGGAGAGTGTGAAGGATAGAAAACGTGAGCTTAACAGACAGAGACAAAGAGAGGGAGATCAAAAGAGATAGAAAGAGTAGGGCAGGAAAGAAAACGAGTTAGAAAGAGAGTAAGAGATCTTTTTTTATCCCATCATCATCATTGCTAACTTCATTGTCCTCCTTATATACGCAGTCTTAGCCTAATCCTCACCATCCCTATCATCCTTCAAGTCATCCACATCATTGCCCATAAGTCACATCGTCATTATCCACATTCTCCTATTATAATTGTCACAAGAGAATCATCATGCCACAAGGATGTGACATTCAAACTAAGAATGTCGAGGATATTCGTATCTTTTACTTTATCCTCTACATACTTATCCCAATCCTCATTATCTATCTAATGAAATCCCTATTATCTATCTCATTTTTGACATACTTAACCTCATCATAGTCATTATTATTATCATATCTTTTTTCTGCATATCTATGTAGTCTTATCCTCCTTCTCATTATCATCCTTGTCGTTATCATCATTATCCACATCTTCCTATCATTATTGCCCTTATCAGCATAGCGTCGCTTGCAATTTTATGATTCATGCATTCTATAGATATTGTATCTTTTGGCTAGACAGAGGTTTTCCGAGTTTTATTCTGCTGCTGTTCATTATATTTTGTGTTTAATCATCATTTAAAGCTTTGTTCTATATGAAAGCGAAAGGCCTCACTAAACCCTCTCACTCTCTCCCTCTCTCTCTATTTACGCTCGGCCGATGCATTATGAACTGGACCCTAGACCTACACATGCACTAAATGCCAGACCAGAGCCGGCCACCTCGTCGAGGGGTACAATGCAGGAAATGGACAGCGCACGTACACACAATTGTATCTCGAAAATCGCTGAGTCAGCGACAATCACCTGATTTTAGAGATGTGAGAGAATAAAAGTTTGAGAAAATGAATGTGTATATATAAATGGGTAACTGCTGGCAATAGATATCATGGATATAGTAGATGTATGTCATGTCTACATGTATCTAGAACCCTATTAAACATATATCTGTAAGCTGCACGAGATGCATCTCTATTCTATACTCATTGTATCTCATGTATGATGTATCTTTAACCTAGAGATGTCTCTTTAATACAACTTCGTTGCATCTGACGGCTATATTAGATATATTTGAAGTCAATATTGAATGTATCTGATGGATTTCTGTGCTTATATAGAATAAAATCAATATAAGATGCAACTGCAGCTAAGATATGTATCTATAATATATAAACGATGTATTTCATGACTATTTATGATGCATATGCCATCTACTAATATACATACACATATTTATATATATAGATACTCCACACAAAAGTTTAGAAAGATGCGGATATTGAGGAACTCTGCCCAGTGGGCTGCAACGATTGACCAAGCCAGAGGTGAGGCTCAGGCACGAGTTGCTGCCATTTTAGGCATTTTATGGCGCTTGCAGCAATACTCGAGTGTGAGTGTGTTTGTGGGAGTGTATAGGTGTGTGTGTGTGCTCCCAAAAATAACAGTAGCTGCTTGCGAGTGCATTGAACTCGATTTGAGTACATGAAAAGTGGCCTAGGTAAGAGAGAAGAGACAAATGCGGGTCGCTCATAGCACGCCCTCAACTAATCAAAACCAATTAGCAATAGGACGCGAAGAGCCCTCAAACGATAGACATATGAATGTGAATATATAGACATATACATTATAGAGAGAGAGAGAGCGCGAGTATATGGATGTTGCGATGTCATGATGTCGCACCGAATTGTTCACGTACAATGTTGCCACGATGCACGTGATGGGCCTTTCAATTGCCCGGAGAAATTGGCATAGACCGAGAAGCATTACGTATGGCTGGTGTCTATGGGGGAAATACATAAAAATATATTCATATTTATAATTGCGAAATTTTCCATTTTATTATTATTGGTAGAAATATTTTTGGGCATATATAATCAAAAGGTTTTTTAGTAGAATTCGAGTCAAATCTCCAGTTCTATAATCAGATTATCTCTCATAATGCTCAAGTTCTGTTGCTTAGTATCAAATTTCAGCTGGATCAAACATATCTTAATTTATTATATGAATAATTCTATCGAGCGAGTCTGTCTATACACTACATCTTTTATATTGGTTCTCTCTGTCGAGAGCTTACTGTACATGTGCTTATATCATTACACACACCGATGCCCATTATTAATTATACGCTGTGATTGCCTATCGAAAACCTATTGCAGCGGAAGTTCAAAGCCTGTGAGGGCGACTCCAAAGGGGGGAGGGCTATAAAAAATAAAATCGAAAAATAAAAATCGAAAGAAAAAAATCAAAGTAATTTCACACAGTAATTACTTAAATTATTGTCAATTATTGCAATTGCAGTTGCGGGGGCGTCACACGAATCGTCAACGTTTTATCGCAGCTGAAGCTTATTTCAGCCCAGAGAGTATATAGACAAAAGGGGGCTTTGGGTATATATATACGTATTTTGATCAAATTGGAACACAATAAATAATGGAAAAAAGCCATTAAAATTAATTCCCGTTTATAACCATTGGTGAAATAGTTTTTAATGGCTTATGAAATGGGCTTAAGCCAAGGTAGAATTTCATTATTTTTAACCTGAAGAAATGATCTTATATATGGAATTTTAGCTACGATACAGCTATAACATACATGGAATATGGCTATAAAAATTAAGTAGAATAGTTAAGTAGCTAAATAAAAGTATCAAATTGCCTCTTAGCTGCTTTTGAATGGATTTAGAACGAGAACTGTTTACAGAGTATTTGCCAGTCAATCATCGCATTCAATGCAATGTTTTTGCTGTTATTTCACAATATTTTATATTTTAAAAAAATGTAATAAACAATATGAACGAAACGTGAATATTTTTATTATGCGCTTTACGTAATAATTTTTTTAAATATTTTGTTTTTCTTTTTCTTTTTCATTTAATTGTTCTCAGTTTATATGCACTTGTCAGCTGTATTATTGTTATTATTATTTATTCATTTTAAGGCAAAAATATTCATTTTTAATTAAGCATTTTAATTGCTGGCAAAAGAAGCGAAACAACGCTGATAGATATAAGAAAAGCCGTCGAATGCAATGAAACATGTAAAATTGGTTGCACGCATCGACAAATCCAATCAAAAGTATCAAATAAATGACAAATGAGAGAGAGGCAGAGAACAGAGAGAGAGAAAGAGAGAGAGAAAGGGAGAACAGACTGAGTGAGTAAGCACATGTGCTTGATTATTGGGAAAAAAAATCCGCAGATAAATGAGTCAAATATTAAATACGAGAGCTGAATTTAAAATCCCCTAAAAAAAATCCGTAATAAAAATCATTCTATGTAATGAATATAAAACTAGATATATATATTATATTATTATTTGTAGTATATTATTTGTAGTACAAAGTATCTATATCTGGTAATAACTCATAGACACGACAAAAAGTTCTACTCTACGAAACTAAATATATATTTTTAAAGTTAATTATTTTTTCCTATAAAAAAGTATTACACGATTTATGCATGTTCCACATTATAAAATATTTATCTTCAACAGCAAAATTATGGATTAATTTATTTATCGGTAACTGCGAATATCCATTATATTTTTCTATGCAATATTATAGAAACATTTTTTAGTTTCCTATTATTTGTTCAGTTGCAACTTTTTATATCTATTTACCTTTTGCAAACAATAACAAAATTAATTTATATTCAAATTTCACTATATTTTCTTTTCATTCTTGTTTATTTATTTTATTTTTTTCCCACTCAGGTTTTTGTCTTTGTTGCCTTCTTAGGTTTTAAACTATGCCAAACAACTTGACATTTGGCGAATGCTTGGCCCCGAAACAAATTCTGTGCCTGGGCTTTTGATCTCTCCACTTCAGATTTTGTTTTGCATGGGTCAGAAAAACAAAAACAGGAAAATAAAAAGCAACAAAATAATGATGGTGAAAAGAAGAAAACAAAAGGAGAGGAAAAGAAGTAGCATATATATTTATACATCTGTATATGTATGTATCTATGGGGTCTAGCTAATCTGGCTAAAAGCAGCAGACGCCATTGACGCGATTTACTTTGCTCGGCTATTTATTTATTTATTATCGCGAGGAGCCGCCATTAAGCGTCTGTTTCCTGCAGGGGTCGCCAAACATCAGAGCTATGAATGGATGGAGTGACAAAGAGAGGGACAGGCAGAGGGAGAGAGAGTGCGGCATAGAAGGGAGGGGTTGCCGCGGCTCATAAAGCAAAAGTCCAATTGATTAAAGTAACAAACAGAAGCACACAGTTAAAAAAGAGTGAGTGAGAAGCGCCTGAGCCTGAGCCTGAGCCAGGCGGACTTTGTATTATGCGCATGTATATGTGAGTGCGTATGCGTGCCTGTGTCTGTGAGTGTGTGTGTGTATGTGTGTACGTGTGCATGACTCATTTGCAATTAAGCGACAAAAGGCAGCAGCAAACAGCGAAACTCACTCACGCACGCACACACACACACACATGCATACATACACAGATACATATATACAAACACGCAAACATGAGCAGAATTCAAGTGCCGCAAAAATGCCAGCATAAAAATAAAGTAAACGCTGCGCCAAAAGAAGAAAACCTACAAAAGCAGCAGCAGCAGCAGCAGCGACCACAAAACCAAAACAGCGAAGGTAGTGAGCGAGAGCGAGAGAGGGACAAAGAGAGAGAGCGCGCACGCAAGCAAATAATTGTATGTGTGAATGTGTATGCCTGTGTGTGTATGCGTGGCTGCAAATTCAAATTGGCTCAGGCGAGCGTTGACGCTAGCGCTAACGCCAACGCCAACGCCAGCGTCGACAGCGACTGATGTTTACACAACGTGCGGCGCGGCGTATTCGCAAGTTGCGCGCAAAACAGCAGCAGCAACAACAACAACAACAATGTGTACAGCTATGGTGTGCTTGTATTTTATATTTTTTTTGCTGCTTTTTTTGTTGCTCTTCTCTTCTTTTGCTGTAGTCAACTCTAATTGAAAACAAGCAAAGACACGACCTAAGCGTATGAGTGTGTGTGTGTGTGTCTGTGCGAAAAAAACAAGCTACATCGCGCGTCTACAGCTGGCGCTGCCGCTGCGCTTATATGCGGCGTTGTCAAATTTCAGCAGCACACATTTGTCGCTGTCGCTTTGCAGCAGCCGCCTTAGCAGCAGCTACAGCAGCGAGCAGAGAGCTAACTGAATACGTATCCGTGTGTGTGTTGCTTTGTCTGTCTACTTGAATAGCTTTTGGGCGTATGTGTGTGCGATGTATCTTTGAAGCCATAGTTTGTGCGTTAAAAAGTCCTCCGCATGGCTAATTTATGTATGCTTGCCTTTAAAATACATTTTTGTTGTTGTGAGTGCAGGTGTGTGTATGCACCTGATCGCTGTTTAATGATAGCCAACAAACAACAATGCTACAAACCGGTTCTTCTTCTTAGCACGGCAAACGTCACAGCGACAACAATATTATGGCCAGCAACTGGTTTCATTGGTAACAGGTAATAACATATATCCAGCTCTTTTGGTATATTAATCGATTTGCTGCTGCTGCTGCTGCCTCAGTCTCTGCTTTTGCTCTTCCATGTTAATCTTCTTCTTTGTTGTTGCTTAGTTTGTTGTCTCTGTTAGCACCTTTTGTGAAGTGCGGCAACGTTGTGCTCAAATGTCCCCAACACCTCTCGCTCACACTCACACACACGCACACACACACACACACACACACACACATTCTGAATGCTGAGCCCTCTCAACTCGAGTGTGAAATTATTTGGGAATTTTCTAATTTCCCATACAAAATTGAGTTATCGCATCGCTGCCAGACAACGACGACGACGACGACGTCGACTGCGACGCGACGTTGTCACGTTCCCTTCTGCTGGCGATGTCGTCGTCGTCGACATATGGAATTACGAAACACAATAACAACTATGGGAAACAATAACAATGCAAATAATAATCAAATAATTGCACGACTTGCAAAATACAACAACAACAACCAAAAGGCTGTACTCAAAATGCAACAGCAATAGTAACAACAACAACAACCGCTATGAAACGTTCCTGAACGTACTTCATAGATACATTTGCACATGTTCATAACAAAGGCAAAAGTCGGAAATATTTTTGCATTTTTTTTTTACGTTTTTACTGATTTTATTATTTAATTTTTTCTTATCGGCAACACAAATTGGAAAAATAGTTGCGATGACTAAGCCGCTTAGCTGTTGCTCCCACAGTAGATATATAGGTATATCTATATATGTATCCGTACACACACATATGTATATATGCATGTACATAATGCATCAGTTCGCAGTATAATTAAATAATATAAAACATTTAAAAAGTTTAAGTTCTTTAACTAAAAATAGAAACCTTTGATGACTGCATCGCACCTTAATTGGATTCTATATATAATTAACTTTTATTTTAATTTTATAATACATATATACATTTTTTTTCATGACAAATTTAAACAACATTTAATAACTAGAAGCAACTAAATATTTTAAAAATATATAGAAATATATCCATAATAATATTATTGTACAAAATATATTTATAATATATTCTATATCAGCCTTTTATTTTATTTCAGTTAAATCATGGCAAATAGTTTATTACATAAAAAGATTATTAAAATTAAATACATTGCAATTCTCTAACAACTCTTCGGGGTTCAATGAAATATGAGTAAGAGAAATGCCGTGACTCAGCATAATGAGCCCACATCATATATAAATAAATGAACCATTCAACATTAGATTACAATCATTATCTAGCATGTAAGACTAGCAGATACCCTGCAAAATGTAACGAGCAGCGTTTAAGCCAATTGGATTTCTCTTTTTGGCATTCTATTGCTATGAGGTACCCAAAATGCGATATATACATATATATAACTTATAATATCCTATATATATAATAACTAAAAGTTTCAAATTGACTTCGAGCGTCTATAGCTTTATTTTATATTAGAATTTTCAAATCCATATTAATCGACTTGGAAATATATATATCTATCGATTGTAATCTTAAGCAAAGTGTGCGATTTATCGATTTAATGAAAATGAAACTGAAAGTCCCAAATTTGTTCGTAGTTATCGATGAATTATCGATAGCAAATTGGACAGATTCTCTTTGGCTCCTTACGGCCTTCAAACAGAACACAATGTTCGATAGCTCTCTGCTAGCGATCTCTCGACCAAGAACATATATTTCTATGGCAACGCTTCCAACCTTTTTCATGCACTTGATCAAAAATATTCTACAAAATCAATATGAAATCACAAAATGATTTTAATTTGTATTTTCCATTTTCTGTTTTGTTTCTATTTTTATATAACTTTACTAAGGCCTGGCCAAAGATAAGAGTTTTTCTTTTTTATTTATACTTTAGTTTTCTTCTTTTTTTTTGTGTTCTCAAAAAATAGCAACAAAGTAGAGCATAATAAAAATGGAATTGTATCTGCGTGCGAACGCAATTACAAATGCAGCTGCCCATTCGACCCCTCCCCAGCGTCGACGACGTCACCGCTGTCTAAATTCTATATTCTATAATATTGTAGCTAGTAGCTACGTTTCATTTTCATTTCGTTTCGTTTTGTGTCGTTTCATTTCGTTTTCTCTATCTAATCTACTTTTTTGGCTTTGCCCCACCGACAAAACATTCTCAATGCCAAAAAGAACATTGAAAGCAAAAACAAAAACACAAGCAAATAGATCGTACATATATATATTCATACATATATACAAATATATATATATATATATATATACATGTGCAACAAATAAAATGTAACATGACATTGAAACAAGTCAAATGCTCGCAAAACAACAACAACAACAACAATCAGGCAAAATCTGATACCTTTTGTTATTGTTTTTTTTTTTTTTTTTTTTTTTCGTATTGTAACAAATTTTCAAGATTTTTATTTCATGTGTGTTAAAGAGCCAAACACGATTTTCAGTTAATTAAATTTTGAAAAAAAAAAAAAAAAAAAATAACAAATAAATATTAGATATGTAAAATGAAAACTTGTTTAGCAAAAAGTGAATTTGAATCAAGTACAAAAATTGTTGCTTATATTATGACATTTGTAATTATTTAAAAAAAAAATTGCTGTGATTATATAATCATTTTTGTATTATTTGTATTTATTTTATTATGACAGTAGAGCATGAAAACTAGTTGGATCACTCTCTTATTATCACTAAAATAAACCATAACCTGTTTAAACTGCAAAAAAAAAAAAAAAATGAAATGATTTAGATATGTTTATATAAACTCTATTAAATATAAGTACAGTGAAAATTCATTAAAAAGAATTTATAATTATAATTTTTAATTACATATAAATAAATAAATTATAATTATAAATATATTACCTACATACATGTATTTTTAGATTAATATTCATTTCAATTTAAATTCAATATTTATTTCGAATTTGTATTTGCTAGAATTTTTTTATAAAAAGGTAGATTATATGACAAAATCTTGTGGCAATATCTGGGAAAGATAAATAACATTACTTTAATGTAAATAGCTGGAAGATATCAAAATATCTGAGGGAATTTATATTATATGAAAACATATTATGGTGTATTTGTTGCATTATTATGAAAGTAACGTGTAACATTAAAAGCACTTGAGATACATCAACAAATGTATTTTTTTATAGTTTTATTATATATATTTTTTTTTCTACTGAATTTTGAAATTTATTTAATATAAAATAAATAGGAAATTTTTTAAAAATTTTTACTTTGGCCTACAAGTTTTTCTCTTAAGCATTTAGACCTTTATTGATTTAAGCAGCTTGATAGGCCCCGGTAAATTATTTGATATATTAAAATTGTGTAATGAAAGCCCAGCTCGAATATTAAATACCCTGGCAGAGCTATACGAGCTTGATTGTTGAGTCTTTCTTCTCTTCCATATTCACATTTATTTCATATCTTCAAGATATTCTGCACATTTCATGCCTTTACAGGGTATCTCCCTCGCGTGTCAGCACATGCCCGAACAACCGGCTAATTTGTAACTCCTGTGTTTTGTTGTATCCCGCAGATACAAACATACGAATTCTCTATAAAGTTGTCTGCGTAATCTGCCTAGGCACAATTTTTCTTTTCTTTTCTTTTCTTTTTTTTTTTTTGGCCAACAATAATAACTATTTTCTGGTTATCTAGTGGTTGTTGCCTGGTTGTTGTATGTTGCTGTTGTTGTTGTTGTTGCTCGACACTCTCTGCAGTTCATTGTCAATGTCAAAAAGCTGTCGACTGGTTTTTTTTTGTTACTTTTTCTTTGCTATGCTGTTGTTGCTGTTGATTGTCTTGTAATTAACCGACAACTAGCAATTGTTATTGTTGTTGTTGTTGGTCTTGTTGTTTTGCGGTTGTTGTTTTGTGCTGACATTGATGCGGGTTTAATGCACCGCTTTAATGACTTGGCCAGCCGAAAACATATATTTCGCTTCTTTTATTTATTTCTTTTATTTCTTATTTTTATTATTTTTGTTGGCTAATGAAGCAATTAGACGGCGACTTTTGCACCTAACAAAAATTAAGGGGAAAAACAAAAGAAACGAAAAATTAAATAAAAGAAACAGAATTTGTGTTTTACAAGAGTGGTGTGTGCACGACTAGCCAGTTACCCTATATCTATATCTATCCAAGAGCTTATATTAAATTGAAAATATTCAATATTAATATTATTATCTAATTGGTATACACCTGCAGAGTCTCTCTGGGCTCGCCGTGCAGGCAGGGTATACAAAATAAATAAATAAATAAATATATACGTGTCTATATAGAGAGGCAGAAACAACAACAAATGGCCACAAAACTTGTTTTGGCCAAGAGAACAAACACGAACACAAATGAAAGGCAGACAGAGGCGTCTAAGAGCCACACACACACACACACGCACATACAATTCTAGTGTTGCCCAAAAGAAAAATATAAGAAGCAAAACAACAAAAAATTGTGTACGAAATTACGTAATAACGCAAAATAGACGACGACAGTGGCCACATGTCCGTCTCGTGTCGATTTTACTGTACACGTCGCCACACAGTTGGCCAAGACACACAGAGACAGGCAGGCAGGCAGGTAAGAGCAGCAGCAGCAGCAGCAGCGCGAGATGCGACGACAAGTCAAGGTAAAAAGTTACGCGTTTGGCTCTTTAGGCTGGGCCACTTACACGCACGGCTTTATCTCACAGATACGAGTGCAGCTAAGCTGCATCTTGAGATACTTTTGGGCAGCCAGGCAGTCAACGTGTCACAGATCCCCGTGACGGATAAGCCCAAGAACAACAACAACAACAACAACAACTCACTGTGGCCAGTGGGCGCTGCAAGTAGCTCGAGGTTCAAATCTCGAGTCTCGAGTCGCGCCAAGACCCACGCGCAGCCACTCGAGATACTTTGCATTTCATTTATATTTATTTTTTTCTTATATTCTTCTCTCTTCTATTTGTGTGTGTTTTTTTTTTTTTTTTTGGCTTTGTGTCAACCGTTAGTTGGCTTTAGGGCCTACGCAGCTGCAGCTAGGCTGAGTTGCATTTTAGACACGCATCTCTTGCTGCTTCCACGTATGAAAACTTCCAGCTAACTGCGAGAGAGATTTACACAGTCGGAAAAATTCCAAAGTATCTTGAATATTCCTGGTAAATGGGGGGAATGTATCTGAGCTGGGATGCATGAATATATCTGAGTGCAGTTGCATTATTTCAGTGTATAGTTGTATCAAATATTAGAATATCAACTGTATCTGAAAGTATCTTTTAGGGATTAAAGTATCTGGAGTAGATATTTAGATGTATCTTATGGCAGTAGCTGAAAGTATCTAATAATCATATTTGAGATGCATATATAAATGCATCTTGTGACAGTAGGTGGTACACATTAAATGTACCTAAGAACTTTTTATATGTTTTAATAATAACATACACAAATGTATCTGCAGTTATTATTAAAAGTATCTGTAGTTTATCAAGGTATCATATATATTGAAAAGTATCCATTGTTAGTTACTACAACTTCTAGCTAACTGTCTGCCTAGGTATCTGAGATACATCGGAGTATCTTAAATGTTCTTTATAATATATGTAAAAATCTTACAAAGTATTTAAACGATGGGAAAATATTATATACATATTTTACAGACATATATATAACCATAAATATATTCTCACAATATTTACAATAACTAAATGTATATTTCAATACTAGAGAATCGTTGCTTACAATTTTTATAGTTGTTCACAAATTCTGGATTAAAAATAAATAAAATATATAAACCTTTCACGTATATTTAATAATATTTAAATTTTCGCTTTCTTTCTGAATTCTCTTTTATTTTGCTTAAACTTCTATTACAATTTTACCTTAATCTATTTTACCTTATAAGATATTTCTTTTAGTTTCTCAATTTAGTCTAGAATGTTTCTTTCTACTTTTAACGGAGATCTATCTATTTTTACACTGCCAGATTAGAGTCAAGCTCAAAAGGGTCTTCTTTCCCCGCTAATTATTCCAAGCCCGTTCCCTTGGCTGTGGTTTCGCTAGATAGTAGATAGGGACAGTAGAAATCATAATATAGTCTACCGGAGCGCTTTCTAGTTCATTCCAATATGTTCCAATGAAACACGCTTTCCAGCCTCTTCTAATGAATGTCAGTAAAACATTTTCACTTCCATTATCTAACATTTCTATTAGTATTTTATCTTTAGATCCTTTTGCTTACCTTTTTAATGTATCGCGTAGTTTCTGATTATTGTTATTATTATTATTATTGTTGTTGTTATTGGTGTTGGTGCTGCTGTTGCTGCTGCTACTATCCACGGCGATTTGTTGTTGTTGCTGCTGCGTAGTTTCGGCTAATTTTCCAAAACAAATGTTACGGCTGCTGTCGCGTACCATGTTTCGTTTACGATCACGATCTATATAGCATTTCTCGTATGCCGTTGTGGAGGCGCATAATTTTAAATGGGCGCGCTCCTCCCATTGAACAAATATCCCGATTTGTGAGAGAGCATTAACTCTATAGCTTTTGCTTAACGGCGGATTTTAATAGATATCTTCAACTCGTTCACTAGCACATTTTCGTGATACTTTTTTTCTTTTTCAATTTTCTTACTAGATACTGAATTTTTTTTATTTTCAATTAGATTTCTTGCATTTTCTTTGCTTTTTTCTTGCTTTTTCGCACACACAACAGATCGATTAATCGATCGTTAGATTGAATTAACTGCTTATTTAGCATGGGCTGTAAATAGATCAAGATTGAGTGGGGGAAACATATGGTATTATTATTATTAAATATATTAAATTATCAAATATATATTATTTTAATTATTTCTGAAGACACTTTTCGCACTTTTTCAACATTAATTTAAGCACTTTTTATCTTAATTTTTCTTTCTTTTTTTCATTTTATGTGAGCGCAGCAACAAAAGCTTTTGCCAATTTATGTTAATTTAGCACTAAAAATATACAGAAATGTTTTAATTTAATTCAACTAGAGAGCAATTTAAATTTATTGAAATTTCAATAGGGGCGGTCAGCAAGAATATACATATTTGTTCGTATATATATATATATAAATTGTATCTATGAGATACGCAAGATCTTTGCGCTCAATTTAAAAGGCAAGGCAAGGCGCTGGACAGGGGCTGCATATAAAGACTATCGCGTGTAGTCTCTATATACAGTCATGCATATATATATGTATGTATATGTATATTTATGGATATATCCATCTATATAAGTAATAGGGTCTGGGGTACTGCTCTGCAGCGCGCATTTCCTTTCTGTACAAACAGCAACAACAAGCACAGTATAAGGTGGAAAATGCTAGCAGCGACGTCAACGTCGACTGCGACAGCGACAGCGAGTTATTATAATCCAGTCAACGTTACAGTGAAGCAGGCAGCCGGACCGGGTCCAAGAACCACAACGCCATCAATCCACAAACCGGCCAAAAACAACAACAGCAACAAAATAAATAAGGAAAACGAAAAAAAAAAAAAAAGAAATCCAGCCCGAGCCAAGCCAAGCGGGGCGCATGTTAAAATTCCAAAAAGCAGGCAACATGGAAATACAAGAACAACATTCATGCTGCCTTTTGTTGATGGTGTGAAGTTTGGCAACGTCGCCGTCGCCGCAGCAGCAGCAGCTCTCGCTCACACTATCTGACTATGCGAGACGCAAGCGTCCTCCCTCTCTCTCACTCGCTCTATGCTTGTACACGCTGCGTAGCGTATGTGTGTGTGAAGTTTGGCAACGTTGCCATTTGTGTGTGTTTGCTTATAATTGACGTTTGCACTGAACTGCTGCGCTGCTGTCGCTGCCAGCGCTGTCTGACGTGGTTGTTATAGCTACTACTCACACAGGCACACATGCTGACATACACACACACACACACACACACACACACAGCGCAAAGTGGGGTGCCTGTTGTGCGAGCGAGATAGAGCGACAGGTTTTAATGGCCCGTTGTTGCTGCTTCAGTGCGCACACACACGCATACACATAAACGTATTTCTGTAAGTGAGCATGAATGTGAGTGTCTGTTATGTACTTTTATGTACATAAAGAATTTATAGCTGGTACTTTTTGTGCTGCTGCTGCTGTCTCTGCCTCTGCCTGGGCATGGCATGGAAAAACGAGTATCTTCTAAGTTTGTTTTTGCCGTTCATTCGTCATTGTTGTTGTTGTCCGTCGCTGCTGCTGCTGCTGTGTATTTTTAAATGGTTATGTAGTCATGTGTACATACAGTTTGTATGTATGTGTGTGTGAGGGGTGCTTTGGGAACGCGCGTTGTTATTTCACGTTTTTTTTTTTTTCAACCAACGACGATGACGACGTTGTGATATGGCCATGCATAAAATGTAGTTTTGTAGCTCCTATTGTTGTTGTTGTTGCTTTTGTCATTTGCTACGTTTTTGGGGGCCCTTTGTACGACGTTTGGGGCGCAGCAGGAAATCACAACTACACGCAAAATGAAGCCCATAAAAATACTTTATGTTCAAGTGTATGTGTTTGTGTTCGTTCGTGTGTGCTAAACCTACATTATGTGTGTTTGTTTGCATGCGTGCGCTGCCGTCGCTGCTGCTGCCTGTACAAAACGCGCAGACGCTAGCGGGCGTTGAGCGCTCTCCCTTTCTCACTTTGGCACACACAACACCGCTATTGCCGCTGCATTCACACCCATGCAGAGAGAGGCCCCAGTTGGAGAGCTTATGGCGGCGGCCATTGCTGATTGCTGTGGCGACGTCGACGTCGCATCGATCGTGAAAGTTTCTGGCGCTGCCTGCCTGGCTGTACTAAAGCATCGTCTCTGCTGCGCATCAGTCGCTTTGTATGCCTGGTGGGGTGCGGTTCAAAATCGCTTTATTATTTTTGTTGTTGCTAATTCTGCTGCTGCTACAGCTGCTGCTGTTGTTGTTTGCTTTGGGCTAGAGCTTTTTTCCGCCTTTGTCGACGTGTGCAAAAATCTATCTACCAAAGATTTTCGAAAATACATTTATAATCAGAAGGAAAAAAAATCGAAAACAAACCCGAAAAAAACTAAATTCAAATTCTGTTCAATTTGTGCGTCTCTGTCGTATATCTCTCTCCCTCTCTGTCCGTTTCGTTGCTTCGCCTTTGTCTGGCAGCCATTTTGTTTTTTTGTGGCCGTTTGAAAAACGTATTTGGCTTAAATATTACAGCAACTACGACATTTATGGCTAAAAGCTGTGGCCATTTATAGACAACATTTTGCAAAATCCCATTAAAAGAGGCGGCTTTGGCTTTGGCTTCAGCTTCAGTTAGAATTCGAATTTCATTAATATGCCAGCAGCTGCTGTCGCTGCCTCTGCCTCTGCCGCTGCTCTGCCTGCGGCAGAAGAAGAAGCTACCAAACCAGTTTTCTGTTTGTTCTTCTTCTTCGTCTTTGTAGTCAGCGAACTATGCAGTCATTTTTGTAGCGCTGCTACGTGACCACACATACAAGCAGACACACACACGCACGCATTCACACATATACATAGTCGTGCGACGACCGCATTTGCAATGTTGTCCCAGAGGAGGGGGGCAGAACGATGCGGGGCGGCTGCGGATGCCACCACACGCCGCGACGCTTCCAACGCCAACAATACAGAAACTTTTGTAGTTTTTGTCGTACAACGTAGTTTCTAGCAGCTCACACACACCACATACACACGTATATAAACACACATCTATACAGGCGCACGCGCACGCACACGAAACGGGTTAAATAAGTTTTTTTTTCTTGTTGGTTGTTGTTTTACTGCATCCGGCAGCTCGCTCGCACTCATAGTCATAGTTGGATCTCTCGCTCGCACGCGCGCGTTCTCGTTTCGTGCAGCTGAATCGATTTTTGAACGAGCGACAAACGACGTCGAGCGACAACGACGCTACAGCAAAACGCGACACGACAATTTCTCTCCATACCATAGCGCCATCTCGTTTGCACACACACAGCGCATATCTGCGCACTCGCTCTCACTGCTTTATTTGCGTTGTTCGCTGTTGGGGCTCAAATATATACACACATACATATACACATATATATACACTAATACATATGCTGAGGCAGCGCCATGTTACTTTTAGTTAGTTAGTTGTTGTTGTTGTTGCTGTTGCTGCTGCCAACTCGTTGAGGGGGAGCTGTCAGCCTGGATTTTTGCTACAACAATTTAAACGTCGCTGTTGTAGCCGCTGCTGGCGTCACTGCCGCTGTCGCTGTCGCTGCTTCTGCCGCTGCCTCGTTATTTTTCAGCCCGTTGCACGTCATCCGTTCGCCTTATGTGCTTTGAATTTCTGATGAAATTCTTTGCTTTCGAGTTAATTGCTGTTGTTGCTGCTACAACAACGATGACGACGACGTCGGCAGCGACAGCGACCGCAGCGCCCCCAGGCCCCAAAACTGGAGCTGCCTCTGCCTCTGTCCCAATCGTTGTGCCATTTTTCTTTGTGCTGCGCAGCTTTGTAGATCGGCTCCACAGAAACCAACGAATCGAGTCCTGGGCGTATGCACAAACACTCTTACACACACACACAAACACATACATGCTTATATACAATTATATGTATATTATACATATATATATATAACATTCTGTATAATTTTAGTTGTGCTCTTTGTTTAATTAGAAAAATTAGCATAAGCTTTGTGTGGCTGACTTTAAATTTAGTTTCAACTCTTTTTATTACACTTTAAAACAGACAATTTGCTCTTTTTTAAACACATTGCAACACTTTCCTTTTGGCTTTGCCAATTTAACATTTTCATTTTATTGTATTGACACTATTTTTCATATTTTATAAATTTTTGATTCCAGTTGCTGATTTATTTCCTTACCAATTGCATTGAGAGCTGCAAAGAATAAGATAATATGCCGTATTAGTGTTATTTTTGAATTTTAAGTACAATCAGCATTGCATTGCCTCCAGTACGACAGCTTTCCAGTCTTCCATACTTACACCATTTCCAGTTGGCGATCGTCGCTTATTTTCCAATCGTTTTGGACTGTATTTGAAATTTTAACATTTTCTTTTCTCTTTTCAAATTTCAAAGACCTCCAAACGATCCCGTTTTAACGTTCGCTGCGAGCCGGGAGTCAAAATATTTTCAATAATTTACGTGAATTTTCATTTATCGACGATTTTCACTTGAAATTTGGGCAATTTGTTGAATCCGATTCAACAACAAAAAACCCAACACAAATGCATTTTTTTTTTTTGTATTTAATTTCTCCCAAATTTGCGCAAAAAACAATAAAAAATTTGCTGCTCAGCTTTTTTTTCTTCTTTTTCGTATTAGAATTATTTTTGTATTTATCTTTTGTATTTCGATTGCGTTTGAAAATACTTTTTTGCTTTTGTCGGCGGCTGGTGCTGCTTTTACGTACTGTTTTTGTTTGTGTTTGATTGTATTTTTATTTGTATTTACATTTGTTGTTGTATTTGTATTTGCACTCGCATTCGCATTTGCATTTGTATTTGTGTAATTAATGCGTTTTCCCAAATAAACACAATCGCCTACACGCATACACATGCATCAACATACGCACACGCACACACAATCGCGCACACACACTCACACATAAGCGCGCGTACGCTCCGAAACCGCACACACTCTCATATATGCATTTATACAATTTGCATAAATAGAAGAGCCAAAGAGCCGTTTGCATGGAATCGCGACGTTTTGTATTTGCGACAAGGGCGGGGGCAGCGGAGGGTGCGATTTACTTTGATCAATATTATAATGCGAATTAATTCAATTTAATATTTAATTTCGGCGTGTGTTCGGCGTTTTGAATATTATCAATTTCTGGCTTGTAATTTATTTCAGTTTAATTACATATTTGCCGCGCGCGCAGCGACAACGAACCGACCACGACAAAAATTCAACTGAAACTGAAAGAATTAGCGGGTTGCCAGATTTGAATGGTGAGGGCTGGCATTTACTGCCATGTGGCAACGCCAACGACTTGAGAGGGGCAGAAATGGTGTATTTTTGAATGGAGCTGCGCTGGCAGCACAGCACGAGTGCTGTGCGGCTATGGCTTATTGCATTTGTGACGTCAGACGGTGAAAAAGTTGATATGTTAATACACAAATAATAGAAGTAGTCAATGGCGTTAAAGTGTATTGTACCTAAATGCAAATGTAAATATAAGCAAGAAAATGTTGAAGCATATTATTTTATATGCAGTTTGTTTTAAGGCCTTAGTCACTAACCAGTGCCTTAGTACATGTTGGTACAAAACAAGAGCCGTTGCCAGTGCTGCCAAGTTGCTTTATAGATATTCATTTGTCGCGTTGACAGTAAATACAATAATAATATAAACAATCTATTGTGTATTCGAATTTCGGAATATTTCGCGCCATTTACGTTTGTGTATTCCAACACTAGTCAGCGCTGCCAATCTATTTTACAGCTGCTTGATTGTCGGGTTGGCAGTAAACAAAAAACATTGACGATTATTAAAAATATTTATGCGGTGGCATTCGATTCAATGAGTAATTTAAAGCAGGATCTCGATGAGTATTTACTGCTGCAGAGCGACCAAAAGAAGAACTTCAATGTCAAGCTGCCACAGATTAAAGTGCCCGGGCTGGCGCAAATCTTTTCGCGCACAAGCGAACAGCCCGAGGCAAACAGTTGGCTAAAGGACACACAGGACTCTTGCTGCCCCAAGCTGGTAAATGACGATGAATTGACTAATTCACTGGCCATACATAAATGCCATTTCGCTTCACAGTCCCGCCTGCAGCGCATTGTTGGCTTCGTCGCTTGCCTGGGCATGGGTTGCCTCTGCATGACGCTCTCCACGCTCTATATTCCAGTCTTGATGCTCAAGCCGAAGTTTGCGCTGCTCTTCACTCTGGGCAGTCTCTTCTTCATCTTGAGCTTCTGCTTCCTCATCGGCTTTCAGGCATTCTTCAAGCAAATGTTCTCGCGCCCACGCCTCGTCACCTCCATCTCCTACAGCGCGTGCCTTACCTCAACGCTTTACTTTGCGCTGGTGGCCAAGAGCACCGCCTTCACGGTTCTCTTCGCCGTCGGCCAGATCATCACGCTGCTCTTCATGCTGCTGGGCATGGTGCCGGGCGGTGCGACGGGCCTCAAGTTCTTTGGTCAGCTCTTCAAGAGCAGCGTCTCCAGCTCGTCCAGTGCACTGCCCGTTTGAGCTCGTACCAAGAAATCAAAAACAATTTTACAAATTATACAATACAAATTATTTATTAATCGTTATGACAATGCAGAAAAATAAAACTTATTTGTGATAGAAGCCGAGGATTGCTTAAGACTGTAAGTTGTTCAGATGAGATCTAAGAATTAGCTGGAAGTAGTTCAAGCTAGCTGAGGTATAGCAAGAGTCTAGTAGCTAGTCTTAGATGGGTGCATGAAGAACTAGTTCTTAAAACTAGAGATGGGGCCTTTGATCCTGCCTGCTTAAAAATAGATCAGAAGTTGAAGCTTGCCTCGATCAATGAAGCAAGGAATACAGGAAGAGATTTTTTAAAGAGCTAACCGATCAAATCTCACTTGAGTTATAATCTAGTTGTTAATCTTGAAGCTTCTCTACGATCGAATATCGCTTAAGTATGAATCATTCAGCTAGTCTCAAATCCCAGCTCAATCCTCAGAACAAAACATCAGCATCTCCTTCTCAATCTCACTGATTATGAAATCCTCTACCGTAGCTAATCCTCAATCTCGCCCAGATACAAGGTCTTATCGCTTGAGCCGGACAATATGAGAGGTTCCTTCGGACTGAAGTCCACATCGTTCACGCTGCCATTGTGTCCAGGCAGCTTGTACAGTATTCTCCGCGTATTCACGTCCCACACGTAGACATGTCGATCCGCTGAGCCGGCGCTGATCTTATCGCCACCCGGCGCCCAGGCGCAGCGTAGCAGATTCTTCTCAAAGTTATGCTGATGTCCCTGGAAGACCTTGACGCAACGCTCGCCGGGCGCATAGGCGCGCACATCCCACACGCGCAGCGTGTTATCCATGGCATTGGTCAGGACAAAGTCGCCCTCCGGGGACAGGGCAACCGCTGTGATTGTGTCCGTGTGGCCACGCAGATGGTGCAGCACCTGCTGCTTGCGTATGTCCCAGATCTTCAGCTCGTTGTCGATGCCGCCGCTGATGACCTGCTCGCTGGTGTCGCCAAAGCAGACGGCTGTCACTTGGTAAGGTGATTCCAGGACGTGCACCGGCTGCTTCTTGCGTGCGTCCCAAATGCGTATGGTGCGATCGTCGCTGCCGGAGCACAACAGCTGCTGGCCACGCCTCGAGCCCTGCACACTGTTCACAAAGTTCGTATGGCCCTTCAGACGTCGCACTCTCTGACCCGTAACAATGTCCCAAATGGCCAGCGTTTTGTCTGTGGAGCAGGTGAATATATGCGAGCCATCCGGCGTAAAATGCGCCTCCATGACGGCACCACTGTGACCCGACATGGCCATTATGTTCTCACAGTCGCCATACACCTGCCAGATATCTAGAAGTGGAATATAGTTTAGTCTAACTGAAATATATAAATATATGATGATGCTCATTTACACAGCTGCCTGTCGAAGCCGGAGGAGAGCAGCATTTCGCCTTCCGGATGAAATTCTGTCGTAAATATTTCGCCTTCATGGCCCTCCAGCTGCATGATGGGCGCCTGCAGATTGGAGGTGCGTCGCACGCCCTGAAATTGCGTTGGATTAGAAGAAAGCGAAGAAACAATGCGAAAGAAGAGTTGGGATTGACATCAGGAAGATTGTTTAGAGCGGAAGCAGAGCCAAGGAAAGGCGACAGCCGACAGTCGTCCATCTTTATATAGGTTTCACTGGGAGTATCCATTCACAGCTCATATTCAAGGCGTTCTTCATTTTTCCAGAGTTGTGTTCTTCCACTACCACCTTTCCATTTTATTCATTTCTCTAACAATCTCCGCAAGCCTCTAAAAATCTTCCACACCAAAACACGCTGCTTCCTCTTCTTCTTCAAGAGCTTCATTCAGCTTACCGACTCCAGCAGCGCTTTATCCCGATTTGTATATGCCACAATGTCATTTTTGCTGCGCTTAGGCTCTTGCGCCAGCATCACACTATTATTGGGTCGTTTTGTGGCCATTTTATTTAAGAAAATTTACTTAAACGTAAGCGAGCGACTCTTCAGCCGCAAAAACAAATGCCAGGGCTGCCAACTCGCTGAAAAGTAACAATTAGCAGTGCTGCAAAATATAGTTTAAGCAACACTGGCAAAATACCAAAACAACAAAACTAAACCAATTTTATCTTTTTACATATTAGCATAGTTTTCAATTTTCTTTTATTTAAAACATATTTCAGCTACATATAAGCAATGATTCCTTTAATAAGCATCAACACGTGGTGGTTCGGCAAACAGTTCCTCCCGCTTGCGCTCACCGGCCAGCCACTGTTTGTAGCGCTCCGTGCGCATAGCCTGAAGGAAAACATAAAAGGCTTAAATAAATATTCAACTTTCCATTTGGAATATTGCAAGCTTACATGGAAGCGCAGCAGCTGCTTCTGCATGCCCACGCACTCCTGGAAGTCGGCAATCAGATCGGCGCATTGCTTTTTGCCGCGTTCCATGCCGTAGGCTTCCAGGCATTCCATCATTTTCATTTCGAATTTGCCGCATTTGTCGTAGGTCTGATGGTTGATCAGGCAACCGGTCAAATCGGTGAGTGGCAGACGCAGGAAGGGCGACAGCGACATCTCGGCAGCTCCTAAATATATAATGAATATTTATATTATTCGCACATTCCAATTGGAGTATTATTTTGCCACTCTGTGACGTAACAATAACAATGCTTTTCACTTGCTTATAGAAGCAATTTATTTCACTTGCAGTTGCTTGAGCGATGCTTTAGGTGTTATTACGTCGCATAAAGTAATTATAACAGATAAAACGCACCTTAAATCGCAATCAAAAGAAAAATAGAAATATTTGACAATAGACAGCCGATAATTTGGGGCAGCACAACTGGTCACACTTAAAAACCAGCTGTCGATCCGCTACACTGCAGTATTTTATGATAGCTAAACACAAATAGCGCCAAAATATATCGAGTCTAGTATTTTAAACAGTGTTCACAAACGATGCTTTGCTAGCACGTTTTGTTTACATCGCAAAGTTGAAGTTATAATTGTTTAAATTGAATTTGAATTGAATTAAGTATTAAAGGAAAATGAAGAATCAGGAGCTTGTTGATTATTTGGCAAGCTGTGGCGTCTGTCGCGTCTGTCAGTTGCGCTATTTGAAAGCACGCGGCAACGAATATCGCGACATGCAGCAGACCTTTCAGCGCGTGAGAAAAAACATTTCAAGAAATTCAAGCGGCTTAAAAAGTACAGAAGATTTTAATTCTAGCTGGATGTTAAAGTAGATGACAGTGATTTGAAGCCGTCAGAGGATGAGCCGAATGAGCAGCCACCAAAAAAGCCCCGCTTAACCATTTGCTCAACTTGTTTGGGTTTGTTCTCGGAGGAGTTTCAAAGTCAGTTAATTGAGGGCATTTCCAAATCGGATTTCGGCAAATATGATAGCGCGGGAATTGTCCTGGCTATAACGCTGCCGCTGACACTACAGCTGCGCCAGCTGTCCATGTGGTTCGCCCTACAGCGGAAATTTGGCAAGAGCTCCTTCAATGATAACTCTGCCCCGGATGTGCCCATCAAGGAGGCCGTCAAACTGATTCTGCATCCCATTGTGTGCTCGAAGCTGGGCAGGGAATACGATGCAAACGGGCTGATGATCAACATTGATGTACGGCACAGCGTTGAATCCGAGGAGGTGGACCAGCTGACCGAGCTGAATCGAGTCGCATTTCCGGTCAAGAAACGCACCGAGATCTCGCGAGGATTGCTGGAGAAACAATACCAACCGGCACGCATTAAGGCTGATATCTTCGAGAAATATCTACCCATACCACCGGCTGCTGTCGAGGAACCCCTGCAGCTGCAGTCCATCGACCTAATGGGCCCCATTGTCTGTGTCGCTGGCAGATATCGAAAATTGAGTCGGGAGCTTTCGCATACGCCGTGGGTGCTGCAGGGCAAACGGATTATGGAGGAGAGCATTGAGGAGATCATTGCGAAACAGGTGGCGCCACATTTCACTGATACGGTGTGCAAGGTTACTTTCATGTCCAGTGGGCGAGAGGATGTGGACGTGCGCTGCTTGGGCAAAGGGCGGCCATTTGTCTTGGAAATAATGGATGCGAAGCGAAGCAGTTTGAGTCGGCAGCAAGCCCGTCAAATGGAGGTGGCTGTGGATATGTCCGGCAAGGTGTCCATACATAATCTGCAAGTGGTGCCGCGCGAGCAATTGACGCACATCAAGACGGGCGAGGAGCAAAAGCGGAAGTATTATCGTGCTCTCTGCGTGCTTGACGAGCCGGTGACAGTGGACATTTTGAAGAAGCTACAAATCTCGGAGAGTTTTATCATACAACAAAAGACGCCCATTCGAGTCCTACATCGCAGGCCGCTCCACACTCGACCTCGTTCCATATATAGCGTCAAGGCGTGTGTGAGCCGGGAGAATCGGCGTTTGCTCATCATCGATGTGGTCAGCCAGGCGGGCACATACATCAAGGAGCTGGTTCATGGCGAATTCGGACGTACAACGCCCTCCATATCCTCCATCATAGGCAAACCCATTGATATATTAGCTTTAGATGTTGTTGGCATTGATTTGGATTGGCCAGCAGATGTAAATAATGCGGAAATTGAGGTTGAATAAAAGGCGGTTTATTTACTGTAGCTTTTTTAGCTTTTTACAACACTGATAGCAATGGGCTCAATGTTTAAAATGGTGCGGATCTGAAAAAATGTGTAAAATGTGACGTCACAGCTGTTGCATTCTATCTGTAACCATGCATGTTACATGACTAGTGATTTTATATTCGGTTTAAATAACCTTTAAAATTATGTTACGAACTTGAGAAGAATTTAAGTCGAAAAGATGTATAGAATTTTATATTGTCTGAATTCACACTTATTTTAGCCAAAAAAAGGACAATAAAATAAAACAAAATCTATATATAGCGCAAAATGATGAAATAAATAAAATATTTTTCATCATTGAATGTTATTTACAAGCAAAAGGCGAGTATATCCAAGTAATGTGACGTCACAATATTTAGCCCGATTCAAGAATGAGGATGCATAAGTTTATAAACAAATGTAAATGAATACACAATTTTTGTTTATTACATTTTTTTAATAGCTAAACAGTCAGAATTTCAAATATTATTTTTTTATCTTACAATATTTTTAATTCACTTGCAGCACCCATGCAACGCTAACAGCTGTGACAGTGGAGCACATCTCAGCGCATTGTTTTATCTGACCTATAAGAGCGCATTTCAACAAGTTGGCAGTTCCGCTCTCTTATCAGCTGAGAGCGCTTGCAAGTCGCATACGGATTTGTTTAGTTATTTTAACTCTTGCAGTAAAGTTTAATAAAACTACACAGACAAGAACGACGAGCTGCTGTCTGTGCCTCAGGCAACTGATAACTGTACCTAGGCGAATGCTTTAATGTTAAAAACAGTTCAGAAAATACAATTGTGTACAGCTGGCCGCGTTCTATGCGCATTCTCTAGTAACAAAAAAAAAAAGAAAAAAAGTTCAGCGCCGTAAATTTGATAAATTATGAATTGAAACGTGCGCAAAAAGTGAAAGTGCGTGTTGTAGCTGTTGCAGTCATTGCATTAGATCCTTTGCTATCGCACAGTGACTGCAAAAATGTACGCACAATTGGTGTGTGTTTTTTTTTTTATTATTTGATTGCCTTTTTCCTTTGAGCACGTCTCTTGACTTGTCCGCGCGCGCGGTTTTGGGTGTGTGAGAGTACGCCCCGCCGACCTTCAGGCAACCTTCACTGGCTAATGCCTGCGCTGCTGCGACGGCTGCCTGTGTGCAACATGTTATGAACCAAAGACAAACTACAGTAGCGCCTCTTCACCTCACGTGTGTAATCAATAGATTTCCGCAGCAGCAGCAGCAGCAGCCGAAATAAACAAGCTCAATGCACATACAAAAAAAAAAAAAAAGCAAAAAACAGCCCGCCAAACGCTCATTTACTCATCCCATTCATCCCACTCACTCTGACTGCTCTCAATGCGCTGCCTCCCTCTCGCACACTGGCCCGGCTGCTAAGTAACAACAATCAACAAATTCACCCAGCAAACAAATTTTCCAGCACATTTCGTATGCTGCAACCCAACAAACGCTTAACGCGCGCTCTTCTCTGCGCGCAGCTAACATTTTTCTGTTGATGTTTTTTTTCTTCGCATTTTTCAACTTGGTCGCGATTTGTGTGTTTTCAGTTGAGCTTGAAACGCTTAGCGAAAAAGTTTAGCTCGCGCGATAAATTCTGAATGGCAAAAAAGTGATTTCAATTTCAAACGTGTTTGTTTTCTTAATAGTCATTGCACCCTAGGCCTTCCTCCTTCCATTCGCTCGCAGTGATAAACCAATTGATAAGAAAGACGTATGCAAAAAAAAAAAAAAAAAAAAAAAAGAAAAAGATTAAAACAAGAAACTAATTGATAACTGGCAATTTCGTTGTTGTTGTCTTACTATTTTTTCATTCGTAATTCTTATACTATATATTTAAAATGTTTTTTTTTTCGCACTTAATTAACCCAGTATTTAAATGCAAGCTGTGCTTACGTCATTGAACGAGGCTCGAAACAGTTTTTCAAAGCTTTAAATTTTAAAATATCTTAAAATATATATATAAGTATATGCTTATTGTATATATATGTATATTTACTGCAGACTTTTAATCTCAGCAATATTTTTTAAATTAAATTTTCAAGAATATTTAATTAAGTCTCATTCAGTGGGCACGATTTGTGTATGTGAATGACCTATAAACGTGCCGTCGTAAATATCAAACAAAATACCACAAACAACAATAAACAACAGCAACAACGAAAGACAGAAAATATATAAACTTTTGATCATGAATGACCGTGAAATGAGCTGCAATACGGGCGGCCAATTTATGGATCGCGGACGCATGAACCAGAATGGAGTTGTCCAGCCCCTATTAACTGGTGAGCTACAACAACACTTACTCAAATTTTAACTGTTTATCTCCTTTTAATATACATATAATGTAAACAGAACAAATTTGATTATATTTATAAAGTACTTGCTTTGAAATAGAAACATTTTAATAAACGAAACATATCCCAATTAAAAACAAAATGTATTCGTATTTTTTAAAATATTTAATATTTAATGCGAAATTATTTTTAAGATCTACATATTATATGAAGGCATACAGACATTGATATATACGTATGCAGCTATTGGGATACTGATATTGATAGAATTTTTATAAGTGTTTATATGTTCATGAAAGTAAAAGTGCTGTAGTAAAAAAAAATAGGTCAACTTTTTGTTTAGAATAAAAATAAAAAAAAATGCAATAAAATCCCATTACTTTTGCTTTTTTACGTATGAATAACAAAATACATTCTATTTAAACAGGCTTTCTTTCATAATTTCAGAAAAAGCTGTTATGTATTTTAGTTTAAAAATTGATTAAAATAGATCAAACATTCTTATTGAAATTATAATTAAATTTTATTCTATGTTTAGGAATTTCGCAATTCCACTATCTATTGTGAAATTTTATTAGCTCTGATTCGCATTGTCAATTGTATAATTTGCTCTTTTTATTCTTATCTCTTTATCATAAAAACATAACAACAACCATAAAAACAAACAACATATCTTTTAATATACAAAATTGCAAGGATCTAGCCTGTGTAGCCTTTGAGATCTTACTTAAGGATCTTACACTCTTGTCGTTTCGATCAAGAATATCTCTTCCTTCTGCTTATTATACATATTTTCATAAAAAATTCAGCTGAATTTCTATCTTCCATAGGGCTACCCTTGCCTTTAGAGTATACAAATATTTAATAGCTGTACTTACATTGACATGTACCGATATCGATATATACATATATATTTTTATATGAATACTCAGACAAATATAAAGAGGTATACGTGCATAGACTTCAAGTTAAATAGATTGATATATATGTAGATGTTGAGATTGGGTGAGATATATATATATATATATATATATTGATTGATAGATTAAATATTTACATACATATATATGTTTAATTTTTGTGTTGTAATTTTGTTTTCTTATACAACTCTTTTATTTAGTTTTGTTTTTAATTGTTTATTTTTGTAGATTATTTGTAATAGTTCAATTCATTCAATAAGCTATTTAAAGTCGTATCAACTCCCGTTTGGCATTTACATTTTTAGCTTTATCTATTTCCGTCTATATTATATAGAGATAGGAAGATTGTCATGATCTCTGTATCTTGTTGTATTTGCATTTCTGTCTGTGTAATTATGCACAAATTTTGAACTTTGAGCGCATCTTATCGCACGGGTTCATTTAACGATTTACGCCGTTGGTTAACCACCGAGTCAATAAATAGTCTCATATCATTTGAACTAGTCTAAAATGGAGTCTATCGCTTGTCGGCTTATCGGCATTATCTGCATGTACTTTATTACTTTTACTTCATCGCAGATTTATATCAAATAACAATGGCCTATGCCTACTGGAAATCGGACAAAACGGATGATCAAGCCGTGTTTGATCTATTCTTTCGCAATAATCCATTCCATGGAGAGTTTACCATATTCGCGGGGCTGGAGGAGTGTCTCAAGTTTTTGGATAGCTTTCATTATTCGCAGAGCGGTAAGTGTGCTAAACTTATTATAATGTAATAGGTTTTGAATAAATTTTCTTTGCTTACAGATATTGAATACCTGCGTCAAACATTGCCCGAGGGCATTGAGAACGAATTCTTCGAGTACTTGGGCAACCTGACAGCTCATGATGTTACGCTCTATGCTATAGATGAGGGCACGGTGGCTTTTCCTCGGTGAGTTGAGCTATAAGCTAGGCTTAAGAGAAGACTTCAACTGGGACTTTAAGTAGGGATTCAAAGACTATAGGATAGAAGAGTTAACATGACTGTTTAAAGATTATATATGTTGCATGTTGAAGAATAGAAAACTAAGGATGACTGTAAAAAAAATTGAATATGCATGTTAAAAATTTAAGAAACTCATATTCAAATGGTTTCAATAAATAATTAAATGTTGTACATTTATATAACTAATTTGACTCGTCTGGCGAAATTTTAAAATGGTTTTAACATAGTTGTTAAATGATTAACATGCATGTAAAATTTCAGCAGTTGTCTTGACTATACATCATTGTTGATATGGTAGACTTATATATATGTAATTAAAGCATTTTTAATTTTTAAAATTTATAAGCAAACGTTAGATGAGTTTACAGTGGTCACACAGTTTATATAGCACTAGGGTCTTACCAAATAATTAGTTAGAAAACGATTTTATTTTTTATTTAAAAATATTTTTATTAAACAAGTCATAAAAAGATATATGAAAATAAAAAAGAAAATTGTTAAAGCAATTAACAGTGATGATAAAAATATACCATATAACTCATGTATTTACCGTTATATAAACATGATGTCTACGTCAATATTAGCTATGTCTAGAACATTCACCCACATATTCTCATATTTGATCTGTCGTTTTTACAGCGTGCCGATCATAAAGCTAGAAGGACCCTTGATAATCGTGCAGCTGCTGGAGACAACGCTGCTCACGCTCGTCAACTATGCCAGGTGAGCGGGAACGTGTGATAAGTGGAATGGGAGCATATTAATAAAGCGAGCATTTATTTCTCTTTCGCTTTTATTGACGCAGCTTAATGGCGACAAATGCAGCGCGTTATCGCATGGTGGCGGGCAAACACGTTAAGCTGCTGGAGTTTGGACTGCGCCGTGCGCAGGGACCGGACGGCGGACTATCCGCATCCAAGTATTCCTATACAGGTACATATGCCGAATTCGCCGTGACAACTAAGGTCAAACGTGTGCGAAAAGATATATCACATTTGGCTTGTGTTCGGCATTGCCAAATTGCATGCAGCTGGGTCGTAATCAATTAAAAAGCAAATACCCCATGAAACTAGCGCCTGGATTGCCATTGATCGATGCAGCAGAAGCAGCAGGGGCAGCAGCAGGAGCAGCAGTGGCAGGAGTTGAAATTTCATATTTGGCTTTTTGGTCGTTTTTTTTTATTTTATGATGTGCTTGCATGCAAAGCACGTGTCACTGTCACTCGATGTGGGCTCCGGCCTTTTTGCCTTGTTATAACGCTAAACAGTTTTTCCTTTTTGTCTCGCTTCCATTCACACTGTAAAGTTCAAGAACTTCGCCATGTGTTCAAAAGTGGGTGGCACACGCAACGCCGCAGGCCAACTACACAAACTTTTTCATTGTTCCATGTGTGTGTGTGTGTGTGTGTGTGCGGGGAGGAGCAGAAGGAGGCAGGGAAGAGAGGACCTATACGTACCTATCGCCGCCTGGCACCTAAATTTCAATAGGCGCTCACACATCGTAACTTCGCTTCCTTTTACCTTTTTTTTTTTTTTTTTTTGTAGTTTTACAACTCTTTTGGCCATCATAAAAATTGCCGTTTGCCTGGCAGTTTGGCTTAAATTTTGTAATGCGTTTAATTATGATGGGTTCAATCTGGGTTTTCACCCGATTCCCAATCGATATATTCGCGTGACGCGTGACTCACGCGTCCAAGGTCTTCACAGCCGTTCAGCCATGAAACAACAGCGCCTTCAAATCTAAATCAAATATTAACAGTGGATGTTGGGCAATGTCAAATCTGATTGAAATGTTTAATAAGACAAGAGAATTTGACAGTTAACTGAAAGCCATATGAGAAGCTGAGCTGACTATTTAATCAAACTCTTAACATACTAAGTTAGTTAGTTAACAGTGAGTGTGATGCTATGAAAATATTTAAACGTCTTTTATACTAGTAGCAGCTTGATATCCTGTTCATCAAGCTTAACATAACAGCGGATACCATTTAGAGTAAATGCATTTACTTATGTTAACATAACAGAGTAGCTCCTTAAACGACTGCGACATGCTAACTTACATAATTGTATGCGGTCTTGATTTAACATGAGAATGAATGTTAATGCACATTTTATTAATCGAGAAGCTGCCTTATTTGACTGTTATCGGTCTGCTAGAATTAAATAACATGTTATGTACATTCATTTCCTCTTCAAGGTGGCTTTGATGGCACCTCCAATGTGCTGGCTGGCAAACTGTTTAACATACCCGTGAAGGGCACGCATGCGCATGCCTATATCACAAGCTTCAGCAGTGTGGGCGAGCTGAAGACGCGGTTGCTGAAGCACAAGCAAACGGGTGAGTACTTCAAATAATAATAAATTTATAAATTGAATAATATATATCGATATCTGTTCAGGCATTATGGAGGACTTGCTGGAGCATGCTATACGGCATCGTCAAATGCTTTCCCATGTGCTGGATGTATCCACGGAGGAGTCGAGTGAGGGCGAACTAGCTGCTATGGTCTCGTATGCCATTGCCTTTCCGGATGGCTTTATGGCGCTTGTCGACACGTACGATGTTAAGAGGTATTTCGCTTTTAGGCAGATTCTCTCGGAACGGTTTTTGGTTGTGTCTCCATATCTATATCTATATATATATATATATTTAGTAATTCATTCAGTTTTGAGTTATTTGAGTTTTAGTTTGTTGCTCGATTGTTTTTCTATTTCATTATCAAACAAGTTTACTCTACCAAATGATATCAACAAAGTATGAGGCAGCAAATGCAGTTCCCAATCATTCGAATCTAACAAATGCGTTTCGTGTGCTCAACTGTGACCATGCCCATGATATGTGCATACATTCATATATGCTAGCCGCCCCTCGCTCGATATTTTGCGTTAACTTTCATTTTGTGCGCCTTGTTGATCGTCGTAATAATTCAAGTATTCCCCAACAGCCGAGTTACAGAACAAGTCACACAAGTCTCATACGTACAAACTGATAACAAATCAAGAACAACAACAGCCACAACAGCAACAACAACAACAATAACGAATGGCTTGCCGCCAACGCCGCCAGCGACGCCGCAAGCTGCAGCAGCAAATGGCCAGCTCAATGGACGCAAGAACAGTCTGAGCCAAACTGAGCTAACAAATGGTCAATCAAGTAGCACAGAGCCAGCTCAAACAGATATAGTCAATGCAACAACAACAACATCAACAACTACAACAACTCCAACTATCAACACTTCAACGTCCAATGCGACGGCGTACCTACCAAAATATGTCGAGAAGTCATTCAGGTAAATGTCACGTAACGGAACTACCAAAAGCATTTAACCTAAACAATAAAAACAAATTAAGAGATAAATAACTCCTTTTCATTATCATTACTTTTTCGTTATCGATTTTTTGTTTTTCTTCTTTCTCTCTATATATTTAATATATCTTATTTCGAAACTAATCTCTCTGTACTTACACATTTTTTGTATTATATTTTTTTCTTGTCTGGTGCTAGCATGAGTGCCCCTATTACTATTACTAATACTACTACACCATACACTCACTCAAATATAAATATATATATTCATCGAATTGCATATATTTATATATCGGCCATATCCCCAATTACTACACATTGTCATATCATGCGAAATAAAATTTAATATAAATTACTGCTAAATTCCAAATTTATGCATATATATACACACATGTAACATCCTTTAATATATATATGTATGTATGTGTATATGTGCTATATGTATTGGTCTGAATGCCCAGGCGCTAACGGTATTGCTAACTCAATTAGGCCAGCTCAATATGTCAAACAGGTGATGTGCCCTATATTTTTTTGTTAAACGAAAAAATATATTTTATTTAAACGAAAAAATATATTTTATTTATTTAATTTTTAATTTTTAATTTTATAGCTCATTTGCTAACTTTAAAAATATAAATGTCTTCTCTCCCCTTAAATGTATTATATTTCTTAGTATTTTATTTCATCTTCTATTTAAAAAAAAACTTAAGTTTAATTTTGTAAAAAGTTTAAGCCCGTTTCAAAATTTTTTATTTGTGTATACATATGTTTTGCATTGATGCATTATAATTAATCAATTGGCAAGTGGCCTTAATCATAAAAATAATGAATTGATATAAATTATAATTGTTTTAAGCTTACTTGCTTTTTCTTTATTTGCACAGTGTTTTTGTTGTTATTTTATTTACTATTTTTCAGTTCATTCATGCTTTAATTTATAATTTTGTAATATATTAGTTTTGTACAAGTGATATGTGTATATATTTTTTTTTATTTTGTAAAGTTATGTTTATTTATATTAAAATATATAGCTTCTATGTACATTCCTTGAATTTCCGCCTAGTATTTACTTCAAGCAGTTGTTTGCAGCTCTCTAATATGATAATGTTAATAACAGGTTACATTGTAAGCATAAAATGTTAGCTAACGGCGACTCAGTATGCCGGTTATGTTAAATAACACCAGAATGTTAATGAACGTTTAAGACTGTCTATGTAATAAGAAAATAAGTTGAGGTGAATGCTGGGCCACAATTTGAATTGCTTATTTAATTTAATTAAACTAACAAACTTTTTCATTTCATTCACATTTACATAATTTAAACAACTATTTTTTTTTGCTCTTCGTTAAATGTGACATTAAACGTGTGATAAAACCAAATAACGTATAACCAGAAAAGTCGCCTTAATTAAACCTGAAACCGATCAAATATATATATAAAAAAATAGAAATTACTTCCATCTAACATAGTAAAAATGACTTCCCGGCACTATTTTGGCAGAGGTATGTAAAACACGTCTTCAAAATACAACAACAAAAGAATGAAACAAACTACATGAAAATCATTTAACACTCACACAACTCTAATGAGAAATGAAACTTTTTCAGCTGCGATAAATGAAAACATTGAATCACCCTAATGCTACATACTACATACATTATAAATATATAATTTTTTTAATGTCTGTTCAATTAATTTCATAAATTTTTTGTTTACTTTAATATTGATTATGGAAAATTGAAAGAGATTTTAGTTTTGTTCAATTTGTTAATTGTTAATTGATTTCATGTGTGTGTGTGTGTGTCTGTTTTATACTTATCGTTTCTATACATATAAAAATATATTACATTTGATAGAAAAGCGTCCGAGAGAGCACACTGCATGGCTTTCAGTAAATGAAGCTTTCAAAAGTTGTGTCTACAAAAAAAAAAAAAAAAAAATCTATGCAAAGTCAAAGCTAAAACACCTGCATTAAAGTTCTAATATCTACTTTTACTCCTCCCCCACCCCAAAAAAAAAAACACGCTTTGCACTCTCTGCATTTTTTTTCTAGAACTGTGCCACGCCCATACAACCAAAAACACCGCCCTCCCCAAGTCGCTTTTTGAAATTAGTTAAAATTGATTTGAATTCGAAAATCGAAAACTCAAGCTGCACTTAAAGCTTGTTTGGATTAATGTTAACAGCTTGTTTTAATGCACGCTCACTTTGCTCTCTCTCTCTCTCTCTCTCCCACTCTCTCCTGCTCTATCTCTTTCGCGCCCTGTGCAGAAGTGGCCTGCTAAACTTTAGCGCTGTGGCCCTGGCACTCAATGATTTGGGCTACCATGCCCTGGGCATACGCATCGACTCTGGCGACTTGGCCTATTTGTCCTGCCTGGCGCGCGAGGCTTTCGAGAAGGTGGCGGATCGCTTCAAGGTGCCCTGGTTCAACAAGCTAACCATCGTCGCCTCCAATGACATCAACGAGGACACCATCTTGAGCCTGAATGAGCAGGGGCACAAGATCGATTGCTTTGGCATTGGCACGCACTTGGGTGAGCAGCTGAAGCTAATCAAAAATACAAAATAGAAAATAAATATAAATTTAATTTAATTTTTAATTGAAAATTCATTCTCAGTCACCTGTCAGCGGCAGCCTGCGCTTGGCTGCGTTTACAAGCTGGTGGAGATCAATGGGCAGGCGCGCATTAAGCTGAGCCAGGATGTGGAAAAGGTGACCATGCCGGGCAATAAGAATGCCTACCGTCTCTATAGCGCCGATGGCCATGCTCTAATTGATCTGCTGCAAAAGGATTCGGAGCTTCCGCCGGCTGTGGGCCAGAAGGTGTTGTGTCGTCATCCGTTCCAGGAATCGAAGCGCGCCTATGTCATACCCTCGCACGTCGAGTCCCTCTACAAGGTGTACTGGAAGGCGGGCAAGATATGCCAACAGCTGCCGACGCTAGAGCAGGTGCGCGAGAAGGTGCAAATATCGCTAAAAACTTTGCGCAACGATCACAAACGCACGCTCAATCCAACGCCCTATAAGGTGGGTCTAGCTTTGGATATTATTAAATACATATATTATAAAGAATTCCTTCAATCTCTCCCTAGGTCGCCGTCAGCGATAATTTATACAACTTCATACACGATCTGTGGCTGCAGAATGCGCCCATCGGAGAGCTCTCATGATCTATATAAAGAGCCTAGCTTGGCCGCCCTACGAAGCAACAAACAAATAATAATTGAAAACAACAATTCCGCAATAAATTTATAATTTGTTTAGTCATTTGCTGGTCATATGCATTAACAGGAAAACAGGAAAACTTCAATGTGCAAAAATGTGTTTTTGTTAGCACAAACTATATATATAAACAAATAGAGCTGCTCATCATTAGAACGAATCTTAACAATATATATATATACGTTTGTATATATAAACTATATTCTATATATCTTTAATATACACGCACATATTAATCAGGAATGTGTCATGTGCCTTACACCACAACTACAAAGAGGAGAAATCATCGTAAACTGTAACCAAATACTTAAGAGGAAAGAATCGACGACGACGAAGAGAACAACAAAATCTGGATGTATTTAATATTTTTAGTCATTAAGTGTTGTATGTTGCTAACACAAAACAAAAAGAAAAACAAAAACAAAATGAAAAACTAGAATCAGTTGAAAGTACAAATGTTTTGCTAATTAGTTTGCATGTTTAGGCGGACACAAGAAATGCACACACACACATGGAACACACTTAAATAAAATATTTAAATAATTAACATATTATCTAAATGCTTATGTTTAATTAATAATCAAGTGTAAATATGTTCAATTTTATAAATGTAAGCCAGAAAGCAATACACAATGTACACAAAAACACACACACCCACGTTTATTAAAAGAGCGCTTCAACAAATTTGAAAAATTGTTTTCATTAAAAAACAAATTTGAATAATATATAATAGGAACTGTAAGGCAAATGTTTATTAGGCAAAACTTTGCACAAAGTCGAGGTAAAGTAAATTTAAATTTAGAAAACATTGAATTAAAATTGATGACATGTGAAATATTTTGAATCAATACAATAAATAATAAACATTTTAATTATATTTCAAACTCATCATCTCAAACGTCTCTGTTAAACACATTTGAATTTCGCGCAATTTTTAACATTAACAGCTTTCTCGTATTTTCTTTCCATGTAAAGCGCTCTGTTAACAGACTTTGCAGCGAGTTAGCAGTTCTGTTCACAGCTGTTGCTGCGTGTGAATTGTTTGTTTACTTTTATTAAAATAAATTAACTGAAAAACGTTTTTTAAAGCTCAAATACTTTTGCACTGGCTGCAATATATGCGAATCATGAGTGGTATAATTGACCTGTCCTGTGTGAAAATTGAGCGAGACCAGGAGCTGGAGCAGCAGCAGGAATTCTATGGAATCTTGGAGAACGCCAACAGTGCTCAACTAAAAAGTGAATTGCCTTTCTTAGAGATGGACATAGGACCTGTTAAAGTAGATCCGGATGGATTGAAAGAGGAGCCAGCAGGCAAGGGGCAGATTAAACAAAGAAATGAGTCTCCGAGGACTCGCAAGAAGAAGAGAGCTGCTGCAGCAGCAGTTGCTGTGTAAGCCACATGGTTTTAACGACAGCTTGAAAATTTGTAAAGTATATTTGCCCTCTCATTTTTAGTCCTCCTACTGATGCCAAGAAACACTATCAATGCCCACATTGTCCACGGCATTTCGAACGCAGCGATGAGCTGAGCATCCATCTGCTAATACACACACATAATCTATCCTACAAGTGTTCCTACTGCCCGTGCAGCTTTTCGCACAAATCCATCTATACAAGCCACATGTATGGACATACGGGGAAATTTCCACATCAGTGCCCCGACTGTCCTCAGGGATATATGAAATATGCGGATCTGATGAAGCACCAACGCACGCACATTATCAAGGATTTGAACCGGTGTCCTTTGTGTCCCAAGAATTGCATACATAAGGGCAAGAGTTTTCTCCAATGCCCGGAATGCCCACGCGTCTTTGCCAAAGGCTTCGAATTGGAAATCCATCTGCAGATCCACAGCAACAAGCTGCCCTACAAGTGCCCACATTGTCCGATCAGTTTTGCCCACAAATCGAATTTTATAGCCCACGTTCGCGAGCATACGGGCCAGTTTCCTCATAAATGCCCGAATTGTCCGAAAGGATTTATGAAGCGCACTGATTTGATTAAGCACAATTGCGAAGGGTGGAATACTCCAAGCAGGACGAACAAAAGGAAAAAAAGTGGCATTGATAAGGAGGGTGTGGAGCCAGTGGAGCAACATGAAGCGCTGCTAAAAAAGGAGCCAGTTAAGAGTCAGGTTGAAAGAAGGAGCAGTCCAAGAGTCAAAAGGCCTGAAAAGGAATTGACAACAGCAGGGAGCATACAAGAACCGAGGCAAGAGAAGCAGCAGGAGCCGCAGGAATCCATACAAAAAGACAGTACCTTTGCGAACCTGAGCAGTAAAAACGATTCAAAGCCGACCTCTTTCAAAACTGAGCCGCAGGAGGAAGAGGAGCAGAGCACGCCCAAGCAGCAGCCGTTAAATTTTAACTCAAGACTCAAAGCCAGGAAACCTATGGAGCAGCCGGTTGTAAGAATTAAGAGGCTGCGCACGCATACATGCAATGTATGCAGCAAGGAATACCCAACAATCCAGGAACTGCAAATGCATGAAAAGTGAGTTACCATAAATCCTGCCGAAGGAGTGTTAAACATATAAGATAGAGTGATGAGACTGAAGATTATATATATACCTGAAGTTTTCTCCATAGTCTCGAGCCTCCAGTTGGGCAGTCTCAACTAGAGCTCTCTTAAACTAGGGACTATATATATATAATATTTGATCTTTGCTTTAAAGGAATTTTTATCTTTATATATACCTCTCCATAACTCAACTTAAACATCGCAAAATATTCGCTAATTCCTTTCAAATTCACCTTTCAGATGCTGCGCCTCGTCGGGCAGGCCAGGCAAAGAATCAAGTCCTTATGAATGTGAGCATTGCTTGAGGAAGTTCGCCCAGTTGTCCAGCCTCACGGAGCACAAACTCAGTCATGTGGCGACACTTCCAGATAAATCCCCGCCTCCTGTGCGCCCAGTCAAGAAGCCATTTAAGTGTCCGCACTGTGCGTGCACCTTTGACAGCACTTTGAATCGGAAAAACCATTTGCAAATCCATCAGGCCCAGAGCAATTATTCCTACAAGTGTCTGCATTGTGCAAGGACCTATCAGCAGAAGTCGAACTTTCTGGCGCACTTGCGCGGACACACGGACGAGCGTCCTTATCAGTGCACCTACTGCATGAAGGTCTTCAAACACAGCCACGTTCTGAAGAAACATCTGCGCAATCATAGGGGCGATCGTCCGTACCTATGTCTGCACTGCCTGCAAACCTTTGCGCAGAGCTCGCACTTCCATGAGCATCTACAAAAACATGCCAACGAAATGCCATACAAGTGTCCACATTGCACGCGGCTCTTCCTTAAAGCCGTTAGCTACAAATTACATCTGCGCACTCATACGGGCGGAAAATCATGAAAATGCCCACAGAAATGCATAGGAAATGACATGAAAAATGTAAAATTAATGTATTATGGGAAATATTCTCTACTGATGTCGGAAGAAAGATTCTATGAGCATAGTGTTTAGAGAAGAAATGCTATACTCCTATGGGAGAACTATTTAGGGAAATTCTTTTTCCTCATTCTCTTGTGTATTAGGCATATATTTCTGATTGATATTAACAGTTGAGGGTCATCAGAGCATTTTATAATATAAAATATATTTGATTAACAGCCGCGTAGATAAAGCGACCGATCATATACATATGTATATAATTAAAAACTACTTAATCATAGTTGTCTGTCAGCAAGAGTAATAAAGTTGGCCTGCCTAAAACTCAGATCGTTTATTTCGAGAATACTTTAAATAAAGCATAAAGTATTTAAATTGTCAAATAGTTATAGATAAATAACTATAACAAGATAAATAATATAAATGACATATACATATATGATATATATATAAAACATATATATGTGCTTAGTTTAGTTAATTAATTAATAATTAAATAATTAATTAAAATGATTGATTTGCTAATAAATAAATAAAAACAATATATTCATTTCACTTTAGTGGATGAAAATAAGCATTATAAACATATAACATGAATTAAGTTAAAAATAATGCTGAATTTGCATAAAATAATTTTTATATATAATATGAAATATTTAAAGCAGTAGTTTTTTTTTGGGTTTTACTATTTTTATAAATTTTGATTTTTTGAAATTTTGTACTTAAAGCAAATCATACATTTTTTCATTTCAAATTGTTTTGTTTCAATGTTATGTTTTTCACATATATAACAAAAACAAAACTACATATTTCCAACATTTTTAAAACTCCAAAGTTAGTTGCTATTCCTTTTGTACATTTGCCATTCGCCGCGAACTGGTTCCTGTAATCGCAACGCGATTCAAGCGAGTTGGCATGCCCGCAGTGCAAGAGTAACGTGCCAAAGTGAGTAAGCTGATTGTTTATTGAACTTCCACTTAACTACACTTTGCCATCAGCAGCCTGTAAAATTGAAATAATTGATTTAATTTATGACAAATTCCATATTTTGCATAAACCTCAAGTAAGCGATTCAAGGAGTTATACAATTGGCTATAGACGTGCGAAAATTGGGACACATTTTGCTGCAGCTGCGCGCAGACGACATTTCGATTCAGACAACGGGAATTGTTGGTGAGAGGTGACACAAACACACACGCACACCCATATGAGTGCATGCATATATATATACATGTATATATCTATATATATATTGAATACGGCTTTTCGGTCATCTGAAGAGTGCATTGATTTTTAACACTTCTTCGATTGCAGGTGAACCGGAAATGGCGGAAACGGAAAAACAACTGGATGATACTGTGGACGCTTGTCCACGCAAGGACTACCTGCTGGAGCGATTGAACAAGCGCAACAAGGATCGCCAAAACTATTTGGATATTAAGCTGGAGCAGCGCAACAAGGAGACCGCCTTGAACGAGGGCGTCGACTTCTTTGCCCAGTCGTTTGGGGAGCGCGCTTGTGAGATTGAGCAGAGGATTAGCACACTGCAGCTGGACAGCGGAGACGCACCGCTGCCCGATCTCACCAAGGTATTCGGCGACATCACTCGGCAAATCCAAGAGCTGCAGAATTATTTGACAGCCTCGACAATGTTTCTGTCGGACTTCAAAATCAAATCTTGTCAAAATGTCCTGAATTCGTTGACCAGCGCCTGTGATGAAGCTCGTCAGCGCTTGCTACCCAAGAAGAAATTCGGCTTTAGTGGCAAGAAGACGTTGGTTAAGAAGTTGCCGCCCGCTCTGAGCAAAGTGGACGGACAGGAAAAGACACAGAAGACGGCTTCAGACAGCGCCTTCATCTGGACCATAGCCAATCGAAACAATGCCCACATTGTGCTACGGGCCGAGCAGGTGAACGGAAAGGATATCACCATATCCAATGTGCACAAGTGTCTGGTGGAGCTGCAAGGACACGCCGGCTCTGTACAGATCTCGAACGCCAGTCAATGCACGATCCTCTGTGGTCCCGTGTCTCGTTCGTTCTTTGCAGAGCATTTGGAACGCTGCACCGTGGCCATCGCCTGCCAGCAGCTGCGCTTGCATTCGTCGCAGTCCACGCGGATCTATTTGCACGTCACCTGCAGAGCCATCATTGAGGATTGCCGGCAAATCGAAATCGACGTCTACAACTACGACTATGCCGAGCTGGAGTCGGACTTCGAGCAATCCGGATTGAATAAGTCACAGAATAATTACACAGACATTGCCGACTTCAATTGGCTGTCGCCCGATGTCCACTCACCCAATTGGCAGCTGCTCAAGGATCACGCAGCGCCCAACTGGAGCGCGGTCCGCCGCGACTTTCTCAATCGAAACAGCAGCGAGGCTGATGTCAAGGATGATGGCAGCATTATATAGTGCTGGCATCGGCGCAGGCGGCTCTTTCTCTTGCTTGTCACGCTGCTCGCCTACGCCTTCCCATTGGGCTGGCTGCTCATGGAGCTGCTGTTGCCGCTGCCTAGCAATTTAAACTGTACTGTGTAGACTAGCTCGTAAGCCCCACATAAATAAATAATCCCAAGTTAATGTTGATATATACTTACATACATACATACATACTTATATATATATGACTCAAGCATGTCTTCATATTTGTGTCTGCTCTGCGGGCGGCTCCATCAACTCGACTCAACTCAACTCAACTCATCATCCGCTCATTTGACATGTCCATTTGGCTGGCCTAATCAGCGGCCAGCCCCAAACTGTTGGCTCTGTGACGGCGACTGTCACACAAATTACCGTTACAACGGCAAGCAGCTGTGGTCAGGCGCTCGCTGGGGCAGCTGGAGACAGTTTGACGGGCCGATTCATGCGAAATTCGTGTGGCAAACGGGGACCAATCCCAAATGGGTCTGCTTATCCAAAATAGAGATGTGTCTGCTTTTCGACGGGGCTGTGGACTATGTGAGAGAGCTTGACCGCATTGATATTATGTATATTATTATTAGGATTAGTATTAGTATTATTAGTATTAATAGTATTAATAGTATTATTGTCATTGTCATTGTCATTGTCATTGTCATTGTCATTGTCATTGTCATTGTCATTGTCATTGTCATTGTCATTGTCATTGTCATTGTCATTGTCATTGTCATTGTCATTGTCATTGTCATTGTCATTGTCATTGTCATTGTCATTGTCATTGTCATTGTCATTGTCATTGTCATTGTCATTGTCATTGTCATTGTCATTGTTTAAGCATTCTCTTATCTAATTGATGTAAGTGTGAAAGCTATTAAATTCTTAATCCAATCAACTAATTATATTATTTCCATTATCATCAATTAACTTATATATCCTATCTCATTCTTTATTTTCCCATCTATCTGCTTGTTTAGTCCTAACCACAACAATTACTACTTTCATTACAATCTCAAGTAATTCATACAAACTTCTCATACTCCAAGTTTCAATTGAAGTGGAAAGGGTATCAAATCGTTCCCATGCTGCAATTGACATATGTTTTAGCATATGTATTTCACTCCACTTGTTGTTGTTGTTGTTGTTGTTATAGTTCTTGTCAACGTATCCAACTGTCAAAATAATTAACGAATTCGACTTACATGCCAAGTAATTGGGTAGTTAGGTGCGCCGCTCGAAGATGGTGGGTGGTTGTGCGGTTGGGTGGGGGAGTGGAGCCACCGCTGAGGCGCTGTAAGTCAACGCATTAGCGGGGGTAATTGAACTGCAAATTACACAAGAGGCTCAACTGTGTGGGAGAGGGAGAGAGGAGTTTGTAAGTCTGCGTGGGTGTGTTGTGGGTGTGTGGGTGTGTGGCTGTGACTGTAAATGTGTGTGAAGTGAGGTTATGTAATAAGCTGTCAGTGGTAACAGTTGTCAGCATTAGGTTTACACACACACACATACACACACACACACACACTAATGCGTACATATTCTAATTTATATAGCTGTTTACCTACACATAATTGTTGTATATGATAGGGAGGGAAGATGTTAGAAGTTTGATTAATTGATTCGTTACTTTTTTGAGATGTCGAAGATAATAGAAGTACTGATAATTTCAAATATTATTTATTGTTTCGTCAAATATTGATGGACTAGGAACCATCTAACGATATCTATATGTTTATCCACATTCCTGTCTCTCTCTCTCACTGTCTCCCTCTCTCTTTCTCTCTCCTCTGCCCGTTTCTGAACAGAGAGATTTGCAACTATTCACAGCCCTTAACTTCTAACAAAGCTTCATATAGGGTATTTGTTAGATAATCATTATAAAACCGTTCACGGCTGGCCTTTGTATTGCCCAAAGCGTTGCCATTGATAAAGCTAAACTCTAAAAAATTTAAAAAAAACCAGAAGCAAATTCAAGATGAAGACGTTAAAGAAGAAGAGGACAATAAAAGGTACAAGGCAAACAGTTTGGCAGGTGTTGCAGCTGCTGTGTGGAGCCAAGACAAAAGGCCAGATAGGAGCACAGTTGGAAGTCCGAAAACATTTGAAAACCGTCAATTAAAGAGCCAGCACATACGGGCTAGCAAACTTGGCTAGAGACTTGGGCTTTCGTTTTGGCTTTGGCTTTGGTTTCGGCTTTGCCTTTGGCTGACTCGAGCAATTAAATGAAATGCAAGCGCAGGGGGTGTGGCAGTAATGGAGGCGGTTGGCAGTGCAGCAGTAGCTGCTGTTGCTGCTCTTGCTGCGTGTACAGAGCTAATCAAAATTGTGGTTAAAGCATTTCTGGGGATTACCAACAGAGACGCTTAATCGTGACTGCGGCTGCAACTTTGTAGAAAGTTTAAGTCACAGCGCAACTTTTACAAAGCAAGTTTTTAAAGCAAAACAAATGAAGCAGCTTTTCAAAGCACATGCTTTATAAATAACTAAGCAAACTCTATGTAATTAAATATTATAATTAAATATTTAATATACAGATTATTTAAAAATTGTACTATGCACGCAGAGGCTTAAAAATTTATCTGCATACTTTTAGGCTGAACTTTTATAACAGTCGACAGCGTCGCTCCGCTGTTATTACAACTTAACAGCTCAAGGCAAATGTTAAGCAGCCCAGTTGCAGCTCTTTGCTGCAATGACTGTCAAACTGTGTGGGCTTAGCAAGCCTATGGCATTTCTTGCATTTTCGAATATTAAGGAAAATATAAGCCAAAATTAATTAACATGCAGCCATTTATGTGCTGTCGGCAAGACATGTCAGAACTATGCTTGTGGCTTACGGCCATAATCAGTTATCACACACAGGCAGCATATTGTACCTGCAGTTGGCAACGTGTGTGTGTGTGTGTGTGTGCTGGATATTAGGGGCGCAAAGATCAGACGCTGACAGTCTAATTAAGCTGCCAATTTTCAACAATAGAGTGAGCGAGACAGGGATAAAGAGAGCTCCGCGCATTTTACGCTGTATTTGAAATTTTTCCATTGCCATTCGCATTTTCAGTAACTCTGTTTGCTTAGCTTTAATTGTTGTGTGTGTGTGTGTGCGTGTGTGAGAGTGCATTGCGAAAAAGTGAGCACAGCGCTGCCAGCTTGTTTGCAGGTGTCTAATTTCCGTTTATTTAAATTAGTCTCGATAAACTATCAAATTTAATTGCTTTAACACTTAGTCAGCCAACACACGCGCACACACGTATACATACATGCGCTTAGCGGTTATGTGCGCACATTTGCATAGCTCACAATTAGGTTTCTCATTATCGCAGATAATATTCGCAACATTTGAGATAAGCAACCAAGTGCTGGCCAGCTTTTGCATGTGTGAGTGAGTGTGAGTGTGTCATTGTGTGTGTTTGTGGGCCATTCATCTTACTGCTAACACGCGTACACACTGACACAAACACAAACACAGACACACACACACACAGTCACATACTGCTCTGCACAAATTACATTAAGCTAAGCTTTAACGGTTTCAATTACTGTCCCACGAAATTGTCCAATCGCCGTTTGTCCCTCTCTCTGTCCCTCTCACTCCTCCCCTTTCCAGTTCGTCAAATTGCGTCTGTGTGCAGATTTTATGGTTCGGCGCAGTGACAGACAGTGTTGCCAGGTTTTGAGACATAAAAATAGCAAAATCGTCTCTAAAAAATAGCTGAAAATAGCTAAACAAATTTTAAAATAGCTTACAAAATAGCTGAAACCTTTATGCATTATGCATTTACTTTAAATTTTATTTTTAAATGTTATTTAATAATGTTACAATTTGGTCCACATCCAAATCATCATCAGAATTATATTTTTGATTAACTGGAATCATTTTTAAATATTTGGAAGGCACGGTATAATCATGGCAGCATTTGCCATTGCTGCGCAAGAAGAATTAGCGATGGTATAAATTCACAACTAGTGATGGTATAATTACGACAAAGTCGTGGTGGTAGTATCGCGCAGATCATTACGTACAATTTGGGACTTAATCGAAAAATGTTTTTTTTTTTTTGCTTTAAATACTAAAATCAAATTCAAAATATTCGTTTGTAAAATAGCTTAATTTATAGCTAATAGCATTTTCAAAATTTTCATAGCATTTAGGGTTCAAAAATAGCTAAAAATGCTATTAACTAGCTAATCTGGCAACACTGGTGACAGACAATAAATGCATTCATACATATACACACATGTTTGTGTGTGTGTGTGTGTGTGCATGCGAGTAGAGCTTGTGCAGTTGAGCACGAAAAGAGAAAGAGATAAAATGGCGTTCACAGCCTTTCGACGAACTTCAGTTGAAATTTATTTTCCTTTCGTATAGAAGTTAAATAAACGCTGGTTGTATAAATAATAAAATAGAATATATATTTTATATATTTTCATATGTTTTCAGCTTTCAGCTAAGTCTGTGGAACATTAATTTGATCACGTTTCAATTGTGTTTTATTTATTGCCTTTATTGATGATTGCTGTAAAACCTTTTCGACATATTGATAAGAAAAATAAGAGACGCAACAATAACAAGACGAGCAAGTGTTGATTAATTAAGCGCATTACACAATCATGCAGTGCAATTAAAATGTCAGCGCAGCCGCCCAATTGGCCGATTGGCCGTTCCATGAATTCGGTTTTTGTTTTCTCGCTTTATATTTATTGTTGTCATTGCTTTTGTTGTTGGCAGGTCAGCGGCGGCGTGTGCGCTGCTCAAATTGTAATTAATGATGCAAGGCAGAGAGGTCCAAGCCGAGCCGGGCTCTCAACCGCAGTCGCATTCGCCGAGCTCAGCCGCCAGTGGAATCTCAGTGGCTGAGCTGCGAAGCTTTGCTACGCCATGACATGCACAGCGCGAAGGAGGGAGGGAGAGCAGCAGCGAGAGCGAGAGCGAGAGCGGGACAGTTTGACAGAGTTGCCGTTATTGTTGTTGTTCTTGTTACTCTTTGGCGTTGTTTGTTTGCTTTAATCATCGACGCGACGCGACGCGACGCATTTAAAAAGCAAAAGCGAAAAAAGAACCGTTATGCCGCGACTCGTGCGTTTCGCGTAAATAAATGAAAAGTTCGTTTAATTCTCGGCGATTCTTTACGTTGCGGGCGGTGTCTGTCGAGTGAGGGAGAGAGAGAATGAGGCGAGGCGGGTGGGACGCCATATCGTTTACTTTGGAAATGAAAAATTATGATTACATCAACAATAATCGAAATGCGCTTGTAAGTTACGCGCTCTGCTACGCTACTTTTTTCGCGGGTGAGAAAGAGTGGGAGAGTGAGTGAAAGAGAGGTGGAGAGGGGGCGTGTGGTAGGTCGACTTCGTCCGTTTCTTTGGTCTGAGCTTTTTTTTTTGTTTTTTGCACATCCGCTGCTATCTTTTTGCATGACGGCTTTGTTGTTGTTACCCTTGGCGCTAGTGTGTGTGTGTGTGTGTGTATGTGTGTGCCGTTTGCTTGCTTTTGCTTTTACTGTTTTCCTCTTTCTTTTTGTTTTTGTTTGTTTTTGTTTTCTTTTTGGCAATTTTTCTTCGTTGCTTTCGCTCGCTCTGCTGACTTGCAATGCTCTTCATGCGTGCAACAGCGTTTGGACAGCAGAACCGAGCTGAGCAATGGAGGGTGGGCGAGCGTAATGTTAACGTTCAATATTTGTGTTCAAAGCGAAAATTCGCCCAAAAAGCGTTCAGCCAAAAATATTGCAATGCAAAATCGAAAATACACCCAAACATGCACACACACACACACACCTAGCACAGCTCTCTCTACTCTTCCCTCTACCTCTCTCTCTTTTGCTCTTGGTGCTCTGCCATGCATAAATCAGCGTCGTCTGGTAGGACAATGCCAAGCGGACGACGACGACGACGACGACGACGACGGCGACGGCGACGACACAAAACACAACAATTTTTGCCTTTGCTTCTCTGCATTGCGACGCCCATTCAGCAACCGTGAGCCAGCAGCCGGCCTCGCCTTCCGCCCCCAAGCAGCTGTCCATTGCATTTGGCATTATGCTTTGCGTATTGTCGCTTTATGAAGTCATCTTGGCGTAACGCGCCAAATTTATGACCAACTTCACTTTATTCCTGTCGTCCTCGAAGATATGCAGCGACATTTACACAGAAAAAAGAAAAAAAAAGAAAATAGCATGGAAAAAAACTGTGCAAAAAGCCAGATAAGCTGTACATAATCTCTTTGGACAATTATGGGTCAGTAGATATATATTTATATATATATTTATTTATTTGCACGTTTCTATAGAAATATATGTATGTATGTACAGTTATGCGCTACAGTATGACAGACCAAAAAGAAAAAAGAAATAAAACTGTGCAAAAAAATTGAGTCTATGGATTACAACAGCTGCAAAATTAATTGCAATTGGATGAATTGAAAGGATGTGCAGTAACAAGCTATGGAATATACTAAAAAAAACAAGTAAGAGTGCTCTGGCAGGGAGTGGCAGACTAGGAGATACCCTTTACAATATATTGAATACGCAAAATGTTAAGCATTTGTTATTCAAATGTACTAGAATAACTAACAGAGTACTCTTGAAGGGGCTGACCGACTAGGAGATACCCTAGTGTATATTGTACTTAGCTTATTCAAGTCGATGAGCACTCCTTATAGTCGAATACATTTTAATATGGATTACAATTGAAATTATGTATATTAAGAAAATGAGGCAATGCTTTAAGTTTTTTGCATTGGGAAGTTTTATTGATTTTTAGTGAATTTTTTTTTTTCTGTCTGCTACATACATTTGCATATAATCCATGTACCCGTTTTTAGCCCTTTTTAAACCACTTAGGGAATAACAAGTTGTTAAAATTGTTTTAAAACGAAATTTTAATGCAATATTAATCTGGGATATACGGCTTACTGTTGCCTGCATTGCTATGAACTGAATTTAGATACAAACCTAATAAACTGTTAATACTGTTTGACGGACTATGAGAGCTGGTGAGAGAATCGAAAGAAAGCGTTTTTTTTTTCTTTATTCATTAGGAAGCACCAGAAGCACTTGAGCAGAAAGCGTTAAGAAAAATAAAATAAATAAATATAGTAGAATAAAATGTTTATATATTTGACTTTAGTCTTAAAAGATCCACATAAAATTTTTATAAATTTATAAATTTTTTTTTTAGCCTAAGGCTATAAACTTATACATAATATGTATTATATATACTCTATTCTTGTTAGAATTTATTTCTACAAATCATAATTGCTAATTTGACTTTGATCTCAAAATGACATTATTTAATCTTGATTGGGTGTATGAAAATATTTTATATATATATTTATGTAAATATTTGTTATATGCAAAATAATTTTTAAAATTATAAAAATAAAAATACTGAAGATTTAATTATAATTCTTATGTAAATTTAAGTTCCTAATTTTGAATTTTTATTTATTTATTTTTTTTAGCTAAATTAAATGCAATGAGCGGGTCAACAAAACAAAAAGTCGCGGTAAAAGCTTTTTGGAGCAAAAGCAGCTAAAAACTCAGTTGAATCGAGAGCATGTTGTTGTTGTTGTTGTGTGTTCCATGCTGAGTGTTGGCTGTTTTATATTTTCATTGTCATTCAGGTGGTGGTAGGTGGGAATGAGTGCGAGTGCGAGTACGACTGTGAGTGTGTGTGTGTGTGTGTGTGTGTGTGTGGCTGGTTGGCGTCCAACAATGCGTTGCAAATGTCGGCGTCCATTCTCCTAGCATACTTTGGCGGGCAGCGAGGCATTTTTGAAGCACTTCTTGCAGCAATTGTCAGGCCAATTACGTGCCGCAATTATGTCATATGAGCACATAAAAGAGGATGCCCAGCTGAAAGAGGGAGCGAGAGAGAGAGAGAGAGGGGGAGTGGGTAAAGAGTTGGAGTTTCGCTGTTTAGGGCTCGCCTTTTATGTAGAGCACAACGACCCTTTGGCCATAAAACTCTTAGCCGAGCATTAAAGGCAGCCTCTCTGCGGGGTTGGGTTTGTGCCCGCCAGAGCCGAGGGCTGAGGGCTGAGGACTGAGGGCTGGAGACTGTGGGTGCCTGTTTAGTGCTGCTCCCATCGAGTACTGCGAACTGGCCCCAAAAGTTATCAGCCTGTTAATTGCTTAACTTTTTCACTTCAACTTTTTTCCTCTTCCTTTTTTGGGCGAAACAGAAACCGATTCGTAACCCATGAAAGCCGCCTGAGCAACGCTTAAGCAGATAAAAACCAAAATAGAAAAGAAAAGGCCAAAGAAAAACACAAATGTTGTTAGCGAAAACCCATGCAAATATGCCAGGACAACGACTTCAAGGAAACAGCTCCAATGTCAGAGGCCGCGGCGCGAAATAGAAATGATGTTCATAATGTGTTTTGCAGTTTTACTTTACCATTGCAAATGGCAGCGCCGGGTATATGGGCTGTGTGGAGCTGTATGTGACAGGCAGGAGGAGGGGAGGCAGAAGCTGCTGATAAAGTGTGTCTATAATGTAGACGACTTAAATTATCTGGCCGAGTCTTTTGTATCCCGAACTTTATATAAGTTAGAGACTTCCTTGTTATCGATACTTATCGATACTGAACGAAAATGGTATATATTAAACGTAGATTGAATGCCACAAGACTTTTTGGTTGGTTTTTGCTGTTTTGTCTTAAAATAAAGTGAATTTAGAATATATGAAATAGAAGAAAGTCATTTTAATATTCATATACTAAATTTGTCATTTCCTATATCATCTATTTAAATAGTTGATTAGACTGTCTGTGCCTTAACAAACTCTTCTCATCTCTCTCAACACAAAGTTTTTACTAGAGTATTTCGACTTCCTTATTATCAAAAATTTTCTTGTCTTGTGACATTTGCCTTCTGCTTCGGTTTCTTCTTCTTCCGTTTGTGCCCTTTCGCAGAATAAGAAAAATTGAAATGACAAATGGCGGCCAGTGCAATGAGGCGCACGGCGCTCGGCTCCTGTTGCCTGTCCTTCTGACCCTTCTGGCCCTGACAATTTCGGTTATCGCGCTTTCATGTCATAACCGAGTCAGAGTCAGTGTCAGAGGCCAAGCACCAAGAGCACAGAATGCTAAAAAGGAGAGGCTAAAAATAAGGCACAGCTGACTGCATAATACTTGTTAACGGGGATGAGGAAAGAGATAGACAGAAACGATTATATTACTGTCTGTAGAACAGAATGAAACAGCGATTCTAGCTTTAAAATTGTGCGATAGTGTTTCCGATTCGATATGTATAACAGTTTTGATTCAGCTCTGGAGAGCAACGCTTAAGTCAATTCAGATTTGGGGCATAGTCAGGTCTTTAGTAGATGATATTGAAAAACTTAATAAGCTCAAAGTGAAATCTCAAGTCCTTAGCTGCAGTCAATTAATCACTGAAAACATATATACTCTCTTTACCCTTGCGTGAGCGAGTATTCAAATGTAACAGAAAAAAAACTGAAGCTGAAAATTCTATCGAAGGAAGTTAGCAAAGTTTTGTGCTCTAATCTTGACAGGCGCCTAAGTAGTCTGTAATTAAGGTTATTCAAGAGAGACAGAGAGAAAGAGAGAGAGAGAGAGGGAGAGAGAAAGAGAGAGAGAAGAACGCAGGCCAGCCAAAAAAAAGGAAACTTAAAAATCAATGCGGCGCACTAAACGCTCATTACTCATATGGAACGTTAGGAGCCGCTGCCACGCCAAGCCCCTACAAGCCAGCCAGGCAGGTCGCCCTATCGCCCCTCAGGCCCTCCCCTTATTGCCAGGTGTGCAGCCATAAAAACCACATTAAAAGCATTTAAAAAGTTGGGCTAATCTGCAACGGGGCCAACGGCAAAAGTTGGCTTAATGTTTTATGGCTCTAACCGTTAAATCTGTTTGAGGCTCCCATGTTCTTTTTTTTTTATTGGGGGGCAATGGCAAATTGATTAAAAGATCAACGATTATCCACGCCTTTTAATGCTTCATTGCATTTAATTTCATTTCTAGTTGCTGCTCGCAATTTCCCAGCTCATAATAACGAAAATGCTGCTTAAAGTCGACTGAGCTTTGATTGAATTTAATTGGCTTTTATTCGATTTTGATTTAGTTACATTATGCTTTAGATTAAACGAAGTTAAATTGAGAGAGTGAGCTATATAACTATTAGAGAGAGAAAGAAAGAGAGAGAGGCAGAGAGTAAGAGAGAGAGGGGTCACATAGTCTTTAGTTGTTTTAGTTAAAAATTTAACTACATCAAGCATTAACTTAAGCTATAAATAATTTGTTGTTGTACATTTATTTTCTGAAATAATAATACTAAAATATTTAAATTATATATAAATAAGTTTTAAATATATTTTTTAGAATTTCATCAAATGAATTCAACTTTAAATTGTGAACACAAATCGAGTTTCAATTCCGTCGTCTGCTTCAGTGAAAACGTCCCTGAAAATTGTTGAGTTTACAGCTCATAGACAGTCTAAGCCGCGTATATCCCAAGTACTGTCAAATGTCAAGTGTAACTGCTTTTGAATACAGCCGAAGCAGAGGCAGCAGCAGCAGCAGCAGCAGCAGCCAAGCAGAATCTTACCCTTACCGTTAAATCATTTGCTAAATCGGAGTTGAGTAAACTGAAAAGTTTTCTGTTTTTTATGTTTTCAAATGAGAAGAAAAATGTTAAAATGAGAAGAGTGTATTAGTTTTGGGAAAGCGTAGCTGGATTAAATGAAAATTCGAATTATATGGAATTTTATATATGTATATGTATGTATGTATGTAAAGTCTAGTCTTACAATATAAATATTAAGATATTTTAAATAGGTTTACAGAGAAATAAAATATTACCCCTAAGGCTTGGGACATGGCATTTGGAATATAAATTGGGGAAAAATTGTATATATATTTAACTCAATCACTCAATTCACCTCAGCTCATCTTTACTCACCTCACTTCTACTTACTTTTCTCCAATGAGCTCAATTCAACTCACCTTACTTCGCCTTACCGCACCTCATTTAATCCCACCTCATCTCAGCTCGATTTACCCCACTTTACCTCAGCAAGCCTCTACTCACCTCACCTCAACTCAGCTCTACTCAACTCAACTCAACTAAACTCAACTCACATCACATCACCTCACTTCATCTCATTCCACCTCATATCAACTCACCGCACTTTACGTCCGCTCAGCTTCTTTAACTTATTTCACCTTTCACATCTATAAACTGAGCCTGAGCGCGTATTATGCAGTCGTTTACTCCCGACTGCAACAGCCACAACAGATTTGTTTCTTTCTCCTGAATGCATCAAACCAAAAAGTACTCGAGTCTCAATTCGCCTCGTACAATGGGCCAGCCATACTTCATTTATAAATTACGCAGGCATTAAAAGCGCAGATAGAAGTATTCAGTGTGCGGCATCCCGCAGTCAGGCAGCCGCCGGCCGCCCTTTGCTGGAGCCTTAGACAGGCGCTCGCATCAATTGATGCGCCACATAAATCTTCAAGTATGTGAGTGGCTGACGACCTGTGCCGAGCTGCTATTTATCATTTAAGGCTCGCGCAGCCAGCTCGTCAAGCAGTCAGTCCGTCCCTCCGTCCGTCTATCCGCCTATCCATTCGTCTGTCATTCAGTCAGTCATTGAGTCAGTTAGACACCTAGTCAGTTAGTCGAGGCAGTCAATCATTCAGTGAGTTGAGCTATTGCAATTTTGCTACAATTTTGCTTTGAGCATCGCTGTCCACTTCAACTTATTTTTCGTTGCTCGCTGTTATTGCGAGGGTCCTTCAATAAATTGTTAATATATATAGCATGAGGTTCTCTGTATGATTGAGCCTAAGGTTCTATAATAATAACTGAGTTGCCGAGCGCTGTTCTTCCATTTGTACATATGGAAGTAGAATGAAAGGAATGCAGCAATACAAAGAGAGAGAGAGAGAGAGAGAGATGGAGATCGGTAAGCAGATAAAGAGAAACAGAAAATAACACAGAGCGTAAAGAAATGGATGAAGAGAGGAAGCGAGAGAGACAATGAATCAGCAAGGGAGAGAGAGAGAGAAAAAGAGAGAGATGGAAAGAGCAAGAGAGATAGAAAGAGATAGAAAGAGCATGAGTGTGAACGAGACACAGAGAGATCGAAATAGGGAAGCAGATAAAGAATGGCTGAAAACAGCATAGAGGGTATGAAAGGAGTTAAATAAAGAGAGAGAGAGAGAGAGAGAGAGAGAGAGAGAGAAAGTGTATGTTCAAGAGTGAGCGAGTGAATGCAAGCGATAGAGAGGGAGAGATAAAGAGAGAGAAATATAGCAAGAGGCAGTGAGAGAGACAAATAATGAGCAAGAGAGACCTAAAGATACATGGAGACTAAGAGAAAGGGAGAGATATCAAAAAAGATAAGAAAAGGTAGAATGAGATTTATATCATATATGATTTTTGATAACTTTAATGTAATTTTCAATAAAATTAACTCAAAATTTAAGTCCAAAAGTTCACTTCATGTATAAATATCGTTCAGGAACTCGACTTATCTAATTCGATAATTCACTTACCAGCTTGGTGTTGATTGCCTCTTAAAGTTGCAAACGAATCTTCGCAACTTATTGAACAGCCCATGTAATGTTTACTTGGAGAAAGGATTGTGCAAATGATGGGCATTGGGCACTTGAAGGAGCTCCGTTCTCTCGGCTGGCAGCTGAAAGCAGGCCCTGGCTCCTGGCACCTGGCATCTAGCACCTGGCACCTGGCGCCTTGCATGGGATGTTTTGTGATTTTAATGCCGATTGGCAGACAGGTTGCATAATGCAGGAGGGTGGGCGTGAGAGGGGGCGTGGGACTGAGCCGAGTGTCAGGCGTTATCCTGGCCAGCGCTCGTAATGGACTTGGCACTTTGCAACTTAGCCATTGAAAATGTGTGTGTAAGTAGTTTAAATCGCATTCGCCAGGATACAGGACACGGAACACAGCGAGGACGCAGCCGGGACCAGGAGAGAGCCTGATGCTTACACTTGAATAAATGCCAGCAGGATGAAGGGCAGCAACAGCAGCAGCTACAGCTGTAGTTGTAGCCGGATGATGAAGACGGCGTCGTTGTCGTCATTCCAATTGCAAATAAATAAGAATAAGAAGCAAGCGGCAAGCTGCAAGGACGACAACGTGCAAAGGACTAAGAGAACAAAGTTGTGAAGGCGGGGGCTGTGGGCGAGGGCGAGGGCGAGAGCGAGGGCAGACCGAGCTGTTGCCTGATTGGAATGAGGGAAAAACTCGCACAGGGATTTGGCTACGGATGAGTTTTAAGTTTCTTGTAATAAAATTGCATCCGCAGGACTCAAGAGTTTTGCAAGAAAAGTGCAAAAATGAAGTGCAGATGCTTATCAGAAAATATCCCCAGAGAAAGGGAGGGAGAGAGAGGGGGAGATAGTGAGGTAGCTTGTACACTGATTGAAGCGAAGCAGGTGTCAAAAAAATGACAAATGCGAACGAATTTACACGAGCGGTGATACAGGAGCTGATGGCAGAGGAGGGGGGATGCAACTCATTACTTGTTGTCATGTTGCGATTACGTTACCCGTCTTACGTTACGTTATACGTAAGTGCTGGCTGTACGCTCATTATCAAGTGCTGGCGTCTAGTCTGCAGATTGGCTGTCTTTAAGCAAAGCTCTTCACAACGCTTTAGCCTCAAGGACGTGTGTTGGTGTGTCTGTATGTGTGTGTGGGTGTTGTGCGTCTCTCTGATGTATGACTGTCACATTTACGTGTGTGCGATAAGCTTGGCTAACAAGTGACGCGTTTACCAACTGACTTACTTACACTTGCCATATGAAAAGCTCGTAGGTCCTTCATCGTCTCCACTTCCTGCTTCAGTTGCGGCTCTTGCTACTGAGCTACTGCGCTACTGTTCCTGCTCCTGCTCCTCCTGTTGCTGTTGCTGTTGCTGTTGCCACTGCTCATGCTCCTCTTCCAGCTTTTAATCCACATGCCAACATCTCGCTTCAAGTTGAGCTAATGTGCACATGTGTAGCTATACATTTCTATACCCAGCATTAATACTAATAATATAAGGGGGTCTATAGGACTAGAAAAGCAGAAAAATGCAGGAAATGTTAATGGAAATATTCTATGGTAGATCACTATTCTTTAGTGAATCGATTTAGATTCAAATCTTAGGCCTCGTTGTTCATTTGAGTAACTGTTAGTCTCGTGTATTTTATTCATTCAAGTTTAATCTATTTTCACTACAGAGTACTTGGTAGCTGAGCAATTTTTAATCTACTTCGATCTTCCTAAAAAATATTTCGGCTTTGTATTATTTTGATTTAACTGTCATCGTTTGTTCGTCGATTTTCAGCTAGAGGGTAACTCCTAGTCAAGCATTTTTAGACCCATTTCAAATGTGAAATTTGTACTGAGAGTGTTTTGATAAATCGCGATTTGAAGACCTAATATTTATGTGCCATGGTTGTTACAGGGTAACTGATAGTCGAACATCTTCATCATTCATAGTTAATTTAATCTTTGGTATGAATGCCAATTTACATTTTTTCTTGGTATTCACTCTTTTAAGCAGCGTTCATTAATTTCTATGTACAGGGTATCTACAAGTGAAGTATTTTGTAACTTTATTTAAATTAAAGTTAGGTTTTCCCATAAAAAATATAACAAAAATAAAATTAAAATTATTTTAACGATGATTCTTAGTTCGGTTTCTGCTTATAGACAATCATTCGGAGATAGAAGATAATATAACAATTATCAATTGAAAATTTCAAAGCTTAATCGATAATGCCTTTTTATAGGGTAGCTGTGTTTCGAGCATTTGCTGTGCTATACACGTTTAATTTCATTTCTACCATGTAATAAGTTATGCGCACGCAGTCAGCGAGATATATTTTTGCCATTATTCCAATGGGTTTTTATGCTTAACAATTGTTGATGAATTAAAACATTTTTGCATCAAACGCCGCACAGTAAATCTCAAATGGAAAATTTATAATATGAATCGGTTCGACTATATATTATATTTACTTGAAGTATGTTTATGTGCGATATTTAATTGAAATGATGAAAAGCTGTTTAGTGAGTGTTGATTAAAATTACATATTTTTAATGATTTTATTTCAACTAAATTAATTAAAACAAATATAGTACTAATAATTAATTAAATATTTAAAAATATTTCCTATAAGTTTGATGGCAATCAAATATCAGATCTAAATTTATCCTAATTTTTTTTTTTTTAGTTTTACTAACATGTAAATATAAATATTTAAAATTAATATATATAACTATTATTTTATTTATTCTAATAGTTTATCATATTGAATGCTATATAATAATATATTAACATACTATACAGTTTTGTTAGGGTATTACGCAGTTCATCAGTTAGTAACTGTTGTAGGTGCCCGTGTTCAGTTCACTATATGGGAAAAACTTTGCCAAAGCAAAACTGTTGCTAAATGGTTTATGCACACATGAAAAATTAAAAAAAAAAAAAAACGAGAAAAAGAAAATATAGAAATGAAACGTGAGTGAAATAAATGTTACATGTAATGATTGCAAAAGTTATAAAACGTAAATTAAGTTGAACGAATGAAGAGTTACAGAGCAGTGAGCATGCTGTAAATACAATCCACATAGTCATAGAGCAGGCTGCATCAGCCAAACACCCAACCACCCAAGCCGCCAACCAACGAGCCACTGTGCCCACGCTATATCCGCTAACCAGGAGCACAGTTACTCATGTTGTTTGCAATGTTATTTTGCAACTTTTATGCATGCAGAAAGCAGCTCAAGGAGCAGCCAGCAAGGACGCAACTGTTTGCACAACTATGAAATTAACTGCTTATTAAGGCAGCTAGCGGTGGGCGGTGGGTGTTTGGTAGGTTTGCGGTGCGCGGTGTGAGCTGTGTGCGGCGGCGACTACTTCAAGTCGTCAAGTGAAAGTTTTACCAAATGGCATGGAAAATGTTTCGAGAGATATGAGAAGAACCGGCATCATTAATTATTTTCCTCATTAGCGTTGCGATATGGGACTGCGTGTGCGTGTGTGGCTGTGCGTGGGCGTATGTGTGTGTGTGAGACAAAGAGTGTGCCACGGGCTACAGCAGCTGGCCTTCAAAAAAGCATAAAATAAATCAAGTTAATGTGACTGACTTGTATATACCGAAAATGTACGTACTATATACATATAAAAGGAATTTCGCAATCGTGTGCATTATGAACTGAATATATTGAATATCGAAATTAAATTTAACATACACTAATGATCATTTTCCAACCAATCACATTACCCTGTTCAAGCTAAGTAATTCCTCATCTCATGATCGCTAAACTCTTCATACGCATACTTAAAATATAACTCACCAATCATATCTTTTCAAATTGTCTCACTCTCTCACTCGTAAATAGTTAAGCTTACACACACCTATAATAAGTACGCACTGTAGTGAGCCTAGCTCCCATACTCACACTGCTGCTGCTCTATTCTCTCACACTGCTGCTCTTATTCATAATCGGCTCGTGTGCTTTACACGATCACCGACTCGTGCGCTGCCAAGCAGTCGACTCCAACTGCACACACACATACACTGACACAGCACAGCTCTTTTGCCGGCTCAGCACGCAGATGTAAGTGATTTATATTTATAGCACTGTCTCTATCTCACTCTTTCACTCATTTTCTCATCATGCTGCCATCGGAAGCAGAGGCGTTTAATTGGCTGATTAAATTAGCACACGCTTGCACTCGCACTCGCACTCGCACTTGATATCGGTCACATGGTTGCGAGTACATGCAAGCATCAGCTACAGACTTATTGTTTTGAGTAGATATACAAAGTGATTTGGCCTTCTATAAGCCTAGAATATACTTCCGTATATTTATGCAAATACCTTTTCATATTATTTAAAATATGTCGAGGTTTTAGTTGCTCCAACATCAAGTATACCCTTTGCATTCCATTCACAGCTGATATGAAGTGCTATTAAAACTATTTGGATGCACAGGCTGAAGTCGCGCGTGTCAAAAGCAGCAAATGCGGCAAAACTTGCTGGAAGATTGCGCTGACAAAAAGGATATACTATAAACAACTCTGGTCATGAGCATCTATATAAGCACAATTGGGGCGGAAATCTGCAACTGGAACAAGTGAAGCAACTGCAACATCAACTTCAACTGCTTCAACTTCATCTGCGATGTCGTCACGTCGCACATGCAACAACAACAAATAGAGAGAGAGAGAGAGAGTAAGAGAGAGAGAGAGAGACAGAGAGAGAGGGTACCGTTCAAAGTCAAATCTATAGAATGCTCGGAAAATGGGTTGAAATGTGTGCTTAAACATTTTATTTATTACGCAAAATACTCGCATTGCTTACCATCTATCTTATCCATGGCTGTCCAAATGCATATATATCTATATATACATTTGAGTGTGTGTCTGGTTAAGCAACCAAAAGGTATGCAATGGGGGCTTAATACCCTGTAAAGATATTGCATTTACTATGGAAAACATTAATGCTCAATTATAAAAAATATAATTCAAAATTGTAAAAAATAAAACAATTATAAATAATTTTAGTTTATTTTAATTAGTTATTCAATAAAATATTATACTTTAAATATATATATTTTTTAAATTTAAATTTTTTGGAGTAATTTAATCTCCATTTTTTATAATTGAAATTCTCTATTTTACATATGTATTATGTATTCCAATCCGATAAACCAATTGTATAACTGTCTCTTTACAGGGTATTCACTATGCGTGCAGTTTTCTCTGCGATGACATTCCCAGATGTTCTTCTGTATTTTTTCTTTCTTTTCGATTGGTGGTCGCAAAATGAGTATGCAGACAGCGCACATTGAAAGTTTTCAATGATTTCCAGTCGCATTTATCGCTATTGTCTGCATTTTGCACTTTCGTGATATGCGAAGGGAATTTCTATTATTTTTTTTGTTCGATATGCTCTAGTGCCAATTGTTATTTTACGTTTGAAAGTTAAACTTGGCAAAGGGTAAAAATAAAATAAATATATTCGCATATATATCTGGTTTATTTCATATTTTATTGGCTCTCCAATTCGACAATTTTAGAACCTCATCCAAAAACGACTTCGCTGTTTGCTGTCTCTCAGCATAAGAGGATATAAGCTAAGAGACAGCAAACAGCGAATTCGAAGAGCATAAGTAGCTATCTCGCTTTCTCACAGCCATTGCAGGCTCTGCGATTAACATGAGCTATTAGCTATCGTCGCCTCTTTCCCGCCCACTCGCTCGATTAGCAGCGGATACAAGCAAGAGCTAAAACACAAACTGACTCGGATAATATTTTAATAACTCTTTTTAACAAAATAACTGTAAATGCTCATTGGCATATGAATGTACAAAGAGCTTAATAGCTTAATTATAGATTCTATACCACGAAAAATGCTTTGATTGAACAGCTTTTTATCGAGCCAGCTCTCTACATGAGCTTAAATTATAGAAAATCAGTGAGGCTGTGTTACTTACCAAAGCAATGTCAATGTAAAATATAGAATAATAATATAAAAAAAATATACAAATGTCAACAAAGAACCGTGCTAAAAAACTGGGCCAAGCACCGCACTGTGCGACAGAAAAAAGAAGAGAGAAAGAAGAGCTATGAAGCGAAGGATAGGGAAGGGAGAGGCAGCTTTAAATCGGCTGCAGGCCCAGCGACGCATTTGCAACATGTTGTGCGTGCCTTTTTAATTAACATAAAAATCTAATTTGCAGCACTTTTCAGCATGTGTGTCTGTGTGTGTGAATGTGTGGATGTTATGAAAACAGCTTAACCTTATGGCCAACGATGTGTGCCATAATGTGTTGCCAGCGCGTCGCCTCTGGCATTGGCTTTGGCTACAAAACACCTGTCCACGAACGGCCACACACACACACATACACTGACAGACACCCACACGACACACACACACACACACACGCACGCATACACATTCTGTCAGTATCATCGTCGTGTCCCTGTTCCAGCCACCCAACTGCTCATCACATTAGCGACATTTACACGTCGCAGCAATTTTAAACAGCAGACGACGGCATCGTTTACCTTGGCTACGATAAAAAGTGTCGCTGGCAACGTGTGTCAGTTGCTCATAAACAGTTTCCATTGTCACAAACACATGAGCGAAGCTCTCAAGAACTGCTAAAACTGCCCTCTCGAATGCCTTTCGTTCTGCTCATTAGACGCAATTAGTTGGCGTGCCTGATAACTGGCTCCAAATGCTCCAGCCCACTCGACGCTGGCTATTCGTTTAAATTACTTATTTACAGCGATGCAAATTTGATTGCCGTTCAAATTAAAAATGTTTAAATAACAACAAGAACAACAACAGCAACAGCAACATGAACATTGGCCAAATGGCAAACAATGGCAATGAGCTCTTGCTCGTTTACAAACATTTGCCAAATGGCCAAATACTCTCAAGTGCACTGAAAGCGAAAAAAGAATGAGAATAAATTAAAAAAAAGTGAAATGGAATTTACGAACAAACATAGGGAATCACGAATTGAAAATACCCTCTGTTTTTAGTTACATCAAATAAAATAATTAGTAAAGAAAATAATCTTTGCCTGATCATGGGAAAGTTACATTAAATTTAAATGCAATAATATAGTATTATTTTTCAATTAAATTTTAATTATCTATGGATGATTGATGCAGATTGATGAACATATATATTTGCTATATCATATAAATAAAATATTTTACACGTTTTAGTCGATTTCGTAGTTAGTTGTAACAGAAATATTACTCATATGATTCGTATTGAAATGGGAGTTGATTGATGAGACTTTTCTAATGATTGATGTGCAGCTTAAACTGATTGAAAAAGCCCATAATGACTTGGAATCTCTTTATAGCATGAGGCTAGGGTACAACCAGATGCACCTGAGCAAGTCTAAAGTTTTGTATGAGTTGCAACTGCGTTTGTAAATTGCATGCAAATGTAGTCATTTGCCACAACAATCACAACAATCACACACACTCACACACGTGTGGCCGTGTGTCTGTGTGTGTTGGCTTGCCACTTCAGCTTGCATTTGCATTTAAATCTCATTAGTTTTTAATGCTTTTGGTTACAATTTTACCCACTTTCTTTTATTTTTTTCTCGGTTTTTCTCTCTCTGTCGCTCTCTCTTTCTCCCTTTCTATTTGACATTTTTATTCTATTTTATTTCACTTTTTTTGGTTGTTTTGGTTTTGGTTTTGGTTTATGTTTCTGGCCGCAGTTGGCAAGTGACAACTTTTGCGCGATTTCCGCCGGAAAAAGTGTGTGGCACACACACGTACACACACACACACACACACAGCTCTGCCCTGCCCCTGTCTAACAAGCTGTTTCAAATGTTTTCGCTTTTGCCATTTCGCCATTTCTGTTGTGTTTATTTAATGAAATGCATATTAAACATATGTTCGAGCCAAAAATTGTGTTGCATACTTATTTGGGCCACGTTGGCAGAGCAGCAGCAGCAGCTGCAGCTGTTGCCATATTGCTGTTGTTGTTGTTGCTTTGATTGGCATTGCTGTTGCTGCTGTTTGCACTTGACTTCTAATGACTTCGTTGTGCACTTGTTTTGGCCAAAAAATGTGTTGTTTGTTGTTCTATATACCCTGTAGTCATTAAGGATGCATACGAGAGGAAGTTCAGCTCAAGTGCCACTCAAATAAATCCTTTGAATTTTTTTATTAACAATTTTATTTAGTCTTACGACAATTTCTGTTACATTACGTAAAACGAGCGAAGAATCAGAGAGCGAGATAGAGAAAGAGTGAGAGAGGGAGAGGCAGAGAGGCAGAAGAAGAGAGCTAAAATATATCTATGCAAAGTCTTTTAGGTATATAGATTTATATCATTTAAGGTTATAGTTTTAATTTTAATTTAATTTTTTTTAAATTTTTATGTTTACATACATCTAATAATATATATCAATACATCTCATATCATTATTATCTATTTTAAAAGCTTTCTATTTTTACTTTTTCATACATAGCATTAAACATTTTAATATATTATTTTTGATATGAAAGTCTCAAATACTCTGCAGACTCAAAGCCCATCTAAAGGGAATGCCTTTGTCAAGCACTTCCTCTCTTCCTCTCCGACCCTAGCTAAACAAATAGTTGTTTTATTTGTGACTGTTGTTGTATTGCAGCTGCATCGCATTTGTTGTGTGTCATTGTTGGCTGTTAACTGTGATTGTCCCTTGAAATTTATTGGCTCACTGCAAATGATGCCAAAAACAAGAAAAGAATTATCACAGTTAAATACAAAAAAATCAAATAAATAAATTGATAAAGAGGAAAGCAGGCAGAGCTCTACGTTGCTATAAAATAATGCAAATATAAAAATATATGTTAATGTATTATTATATCAATTAATGCACATCTGGCTCATCAGCTCGAATAGTCCTGGAGCTCTAGAGGACTCTTCTTTCCTTATTAATATATATTTTAAGCCAAAAAGTAATTGAGATTAACTAAGCTTATTTATTTTTGTTAGCACAACTACATAAATATTTAGTAAATATGTAAACAAATCTAATTGTGTGCACTCATACGTAAAAATAAACGCATATTTAACATTTGTTTTTTACCACTTTCAATATTTATAAATAGTTGAATTTATTTAAAAACATAATAATAATAATGTTAAGTACGTTTTCGTTTGTCTTTGTTTTTTTGCTGGTTTCAATTGTCAATTGTTTGAGTTGATTCGCTTGCATTTGTCTTGCTGCATGCGGCGTTGCGTCCGATAGCTGCCACATGCCACAGCCTATCATGAAGTCGGTCATACATATACATATGTATACATGTATGCATTGTTTATGGCAGTCATTAATGTTGCTTGGCGGGTGCTTTAAATTTTCAATTCGCATGCAATGACTTAATTGTTCATAATTTTGTTATCTGATTAACACAAATTCCGCTTAACGTTAATGACTTTATGCAGTTTATGGATATGCCATGCCGTGCCATGCCGTGGCGTGGCGTGGCGTGCCGGACACATGCAATGAGCTGAGGGAGTGAGGGGGAGGGGCGGGGGTAAGGGTGAGTGAGGCTGTTCAATCAGGTGGGCGTAGCCATTCAGACAGCCGAGCAGCTTAAACATTATCGGCTGCATGACACATTATATGTATATGTACATATATATTATATAGATATCTCGTTCCCCATCTCTATCGGCCCCTTTCTCTCTCTCTCTCTCTCTCTCTGGTAGCGCCCATTGCATTTTATCGCTGTGCGACGCGCTGATTAAATATCAACGTAATTTATTATTCAAATTAAGTTTATCGTGAACAAAGGCGCGCGCAAATGCATTCAGCTTGGCGCTCGGCATCATTTTGCCTTGTTTGTTTTATTGATGGGCGTGGCAGGTTGAGAGGCGAAAGCCAGGACAGACAATAAATTTGATAGCCACGCACACTTCTATGCACATGTGTGTGTGTGTGTGTGTGACATATTACCCCTACTAAAGCATAAGCAAATTAGCTCACACATACACTTACATACCGACACACACACTTACACACACTGGACAAATTGCATGCTATCAAAAATGAATTTTACATTGCGATTTGAAACCTGTTTTCGGTCCAAAAATATTGCATTCGAAATATCTCTTGAAATATTTCCCCAAATATTTGATGGCAAATAATTTGCATATATATATACATGCATATATATTTGTCGTCTCGCACATTTGCCATAGCACAAATTGTTCAAATTTGCAGCTGAAAATTTACAAATTATTTATACCCAAAAATAGTTGAAATTCATTTTGAGCTTTACGTCGTATATTCCGCTAAGCTTAAATTTATTTACATACATTTCCTATATCAAATATTATTTGGAAATTTCAGAACATTTTTGACAGGTCTTATAGTCGATAACTCTTTAAGTTATCGATTATATGAAGTTACTGAAATATTCAATGGGATGTTTCATTTGAACTTAGTATTGAAACAACCCTGCAGAACTCACCAAAACCAAGATGAATTCTAATTATATATATTCTCTATGAGAATCTTCGCAGTGCCTAAACTTATAGGATGATTCTTATTTGCCCGCTTAACCAGTTTTACTTTATAAGCCCATCTTTAGGATATCGCCTTATCGTCTCAGATGATTTTATCGCTTCACCAAAGGAATAACAATTCGATAGCTTGGAGCTGTGTTTGTGAGATGATGGATTATCGGAGCTTATGCATGTTCATGCTTGAAGACTTTTTGACCAGTTCTCAAAGAGATTTATTTTATTCGTATAAGTGCATATGTTCATTCATATTGTTCATTCAATTCAATTAAATTACTTCAACTTACTACTCACTTCAATAAATAATAATAAAATACGTTTTTATTATGATTTAGCTAGCTTCATAAGCCGCATAAATTATTGTACATATCCCGAGCCTTTTGGTTCGGCTTATTCATTGAGCAAATAACTTTGTTTAATATTTAATTATAAATTCATAAACTTTTCAACTACATGTCAGGCCGTGGCCCGCCCTAAACACATGGCCACGCCCACGCACCATTGTGCGCTCGTTTTGTGGCGAACAAAAGAGTTTAGTTTCTCGTGTGCTACCTTTTCAGGTGAGCTTTGATGTGTGTGCTGGTATGTTGATGGGCGTGTGTGTGTGTGGCGTAGGTGGGCAACAACCGTTTGATGGACATTTCACTCGCTGTGCCTGATTTGTCGTCAACGCCCTCTCAATAATTTTGTCAATAATTTTTGTCACGATTTGTTGCATGGGCCGCACACACATACATACACACTCACACAAAAGGCAAAAAGTTACGCCCATTGTATATATGCTCGCTGATGGTGGGAAAACAAGAGTATATGTGCTTTATAGATAGATTTCCAAATTTCACAAGGGGATATGATAGCTCGGAATAAGTCGTAGAGTCAGAAGGTTAGTCTCTAGAGGAATTGTATTACACAGTTGATCCCTCTCTTTATAGAAATAAATTAAAACTATCATCAAGATCATAAGCGAGCATTAGGCAATCGTTACTGCTTCAAAATTCTTGCCTGTTTTTTCATGTTCTTTTTTAGCTTTGCTGCCACAAATCGAGTCATCAATGTGGCTGTCGCTGCGAGGCCATAAGTTGGCTCTTTTTATTCTACATAATTTTCCCAATTTCCCCCACTTTATTTTTTGCTGTCGCTGTCCCTGCCTTTGGGCACATTAAACTCATTGTGTTTATGGCATAAATTTGCATGTTTTCCACGTAAATTTTTCAATTTGTATAGGCGAACGCGCATTGTCGAAACGTGCACCACAAAAAAGGAGACCTTTATGGGTTGCTCTGCTCGGGCCACCGTTGAGTGTATTAATGATCTAGGCTTAGGTTTGGGGTTTTGGCCAAAATATGGTTAAGAGATCTATTGTTATGCATATAAAATATTCTATAGTTTGAAAACTTCAATTTCATTTCCATTAATTTCGAAATAAACTAAGATTTTCTTGGTTTTCCTTCAAACTTTTCTTTGGTTACTAAATTACATAATATATCATTTTAGTCTGCCTTTCAGCCTGCGCTTTTTGGACTCTTTATTTCATTCGATGGCGATCTCTTCGTCCAATGAAAAAGCCTAAGACTAGCCATCTCGCTCCCACACTGCATCAGTAGGGACTACGTTCAGCAAAAGCTATATTTGTCTCTGTCTATCTCGGAGTAGTAGCGCATAAAAGCCTGGAATGGCTCATTCGGTTGCATATAAAATCTCAGCCTGTCACAAATACAACTGCAAGAGTAGAAGCATTTTGCATTTCCCTTCCTTTCTACAGCTTTTATATATTAAGTCTAATATGAGCTTATTTTGGAAATTGAGGCATTATATGGTTTCCTTGAGTATTCCTCTTTCTATAAGCATATAAACCTCTCCATTCATAATTATTTTATAGATTATGTCAAATTTGTTGAGTATTTTCTCATTTATTATGTATTCGTGGCCAGCAAGGCCTCTGTTTGTGTCGTCTATGCCGTTTGATTTATATTTATCGCTTAGACTCGAAATCTCAACACCAATACACACGCCCACACACACAGGGGCGCACGAAATTTGCAGTTCTTTTTATTTGGTTAACAATGTGGCACGGCTAAGCTTTAGTTTTATTGCCATATGAGTAGGTAGGCGTACGTGTATGTGTATATGTAGTATATTTGTGTGTGCTGTGTGTGTATATAAGTGTCAAAGGCATGTGTTTAGCATGCCTCATTTGAGCGCAAATACACCTGCAGCCATCAATTATGCAAAGAGCAGCTATGAAGCTACGGCCAGAGCTGGGCAGGACTCGGTCTATGGGCTGTGGCTTTTGGTTCAACTGGCATTCTGGCACCTGGCAAACAGCAGGAGGCGCCGTCAACGCCATCGTTAATGCCGGCTACGCCCAGCACCGCCTCGCCGGCCTCTCTTCAGTTATGCGACTCATTCAGTTAGCCATGGGGAGCTGGCCAAATTAATTTATTGGCCTTCTCACATACAACGCCAAATAAGTGCAGCTTGCATAATCACGGCAACACACGCACCCGCTCACACTCGCACACACACACATGGACATGCAGAGCTTATAAAATATTTATTCAAACTGCAAGTTGGCTAGCAACACTTGCAATTGAGCTGCAGCCAGAGACTTACCCAAGCCTCAGCTGTCCGAATATTTGTGCTGTGTTCATTTTGTTTGCTCACTCTAGCAAATATATCATAATAAGCAATGACAAAGAGAACTGGTTGGAATAGGTCATCAAAGGGGCGAGAAGGGTACAGCTATATTCATCACTGGTGAGCTACCTTTAGTTGTAAGTCAGGCAAATTAATATTAATATTGACATCAATATTGTGCATTAGAAACTAGTCAGCTATATTACATTCACACACAATACAAACATCTCGGAAATACTTGCAAAGACATACACTATAGTAAATTAAAATAAAATGCACAAACACAAAGCTCTCATTGATTTGCATTTGCATTTGCATTTGCACACAAAGCTTTCCTTGAACCTGCATTTTGAATATGTGTGCAAACGGGCTAGCACGACAGAGCGCGCCAAGCAATGTGTGAGTGTGAGGGGAAGAGCGTGCTAATTGTAATAGCCAATCAAATGGCGGCGGTTGCGGAGGCAACTTAACTTTTTGATGGAGCGAAAAAGGTGATCAAAAACTAAAAATAAAATGGGGTCGATTTCAAATTATGGCTTTGAGCCAATCAAATTTCGGCATTATTGGAGAAAAAGAGAAAGGGTGCGAAAGCCAAATATAAAGAGCTGTTGATCGGAATCAACGTCACATTTTCGATTGTAAATTATGGCATGAAATTGGATTTTAAAATACTTTCAAAATAATTCGACATGCCCCACTAAATAATTATAGTAACATCCAACTCTCCTAATGGCCCATTTAATAACTGCTTATTAATTACAATCACGAACTCAATGCACGCCTAATTGTCTAATTGTGGGTTATAATAATATTTTTTCCTTGGCTTCCGTGGCAAAACTGGTGAACTGTTAGCTCACTGTTAGAACTGTTAGTACAACGCCTAACTCATCAATTATGGGCGCAACGGTTGGACAGGCTATAAAAGCAAAGGATTGAACTGGATGCCTCCAGAAAGTCGACAGTTGGCCGCCTTGCGAAGATGTGGCCTCGCTTTCTGACCCGTTCGTTTCCAATGAATCGTCATTACTTTCTGATTCCGAAATTTGCATTGACCTTGATTGGTTTCTATCCGGAGCAGGAGAAGAGCTGGCCGGTGCGTGCCTGGAGTTTCTTCAACTTCTTCATACTCGCCTATGGCTGCTACGCGGAGGCGGCCTATGGCATCCTCCAGATACCAAATAATATTGTACTAGCCCTGGATGCCCTCTGTCCAGTTGCATCGAGCATTTTGTCGCTGCTCAAAATGAGTTCCATTTGGTACTATCGCGATGAGCTCAAGTTTCTCATACAGCGGGTGCGAAAACTAACCGAACAGCAGCAATCGGACCGAAAGTTAGAGTACAAGCGGAGGTGCTATACGCTGGCTACGCGGCTGACATTTTTTCTCCTTTGCTGCGGCTTCTGCACCAGCACCTCGTACTCGGTTCGCCATCTGCTGGATAATATGCTAAGGCGTGCGCATGGCTTGGATTGGATCTATGAGACGCCGTTCAAAATGATGTGAGTGTACTCCAATTATCCTTAATGGTTCCATTGTAAATATTTTATTTATCTACTTTCTTTGGTTCCTATTCTTCTCATGTTGCTTAAGCTTTCCTGAGCCGTTGCTACGTCTGCCGCTCTACCCGCTCATCTATGCGCTGGTCCATTGGCATGGCTACATTACCGTCGCATGTTTCGTGGGCGCCGATGGCTTCTTTCTCGGCTTCTGTCTATATCTAAGTGTGCTGCTTAATTCGTTGCGTGATGATGTTGTCGATTTGCTGGCCGTAAAGAGCATCAAAACGAAGTCTACGGCTTGGAAGGATGAGCGCATTGTGCGCAAATTGGAGCGCCTAGTCGACCGTCATAATGAGATTGCCGTACTGACGGAACGCTTGTCCGGAGTTATGGTTGAGATAACGCTGGGACACTTTGTAACCTCCAGCTTGATTATAGGTAGCAGTGTGGTTGACATGTTGCTGGTGAGTTGAGAGTAAAGGAGTTGAGAGTATATTCATATATCCCATATCTCTTACTTCTCTCTCTTGATCAGTTCTCAGGCGCAGGTATTATTGTCTATTTAGTGTACACCTGTGCTGTGGTAATGGAAGTTTTTCTCTACTGCGTGGGCGGTACTTTTATTACGGAGGCGGTGCGTATTCCCGACTATTTATATTGTGAAGTTTAATTGAACTAAACAACTTACAATAATGAAAGAAAAAAATTTTATTTTATTATTTTTTGTAAATCTATTTTTAATTTAACTACAATTCAAAAAAATATATTTCAGTATGTCTTATATATTCTAAATTCATACTATTATATTTTTTTTTATATATGTATATTCTGTTTTTTTTCACTAGTGCTTAGATCTGGCTAGAAGCACCTTTGCCAGCCAATGGTATTATCATAGCGTTCGTGTGCAAAAGATGACGTTGCTAATGATAGCGAGATCTCAACGTGTGCTGATTGTCAAAGTACCGTTCTTTTCGCCTTCGCTAGAGACGCTGACTTCGGTAGGCCAATAATTGAGTATTTTATGTATTGATTAGATTCTCAATTCTATATATTTATTTATTGAACAGATTTTGCGATTTACGGGATCGCTTATTGCGCTGGCTACGTCGGTGATTAGATAAACCTTTTCATGGATATTATTTTAAAATAAATAAAATAAAGTGTTACACAAAAAAAAAAAAAAAAAAAAAAAATATCGATCGGCGGTTTCTGCTGCTGGGAGCAAAATCTTAACAACAATTTAATATTTTATAATTTTAATTAAAAGTTTCATTTAGCATACAAATATCTCTCTTACTTTCACTCTTTCTTGTAATTTCATATTTTGTTTGTCTTTGTGATATCTTTTCATTGAACCTTTTGCTGGTTTGCTGTTTATATTTTTGTTCAGCTGTTCGTTGTTCATTTCTGACATTTCGTTAATTGCACTTGCACAATCTTCTCTGTTTATCTGTGTTGTGCTTTTTGCTCTTCATTTGCTGCTGCTTCTCATTTTCCTTTGTTTATTTTCGCGCTGTTTTCATTGACCTTCCTGTTTGCAGTTCCCTTTGTAGTTGTTATTGTTATTGTTGTTGCTGTTGCTGTTGTTGTTGTTGGCTAAAAGTCTGTGCTCTCAGTGCTTAACAGCTCTGGCAAATTGGTTTCTTTTACCCGGAACTCATCATCAGCATGCCGTCTGGCACGTTGCAACCAGCAAAAAATCCATCTGTGCCTTCGTTTCCTTTGCTCGAACTTGCCCCACTTGCCCCACTTGCCCCCCTTTCACTTTTATACGCATCGAACTGTGCATTTGTGCTGCATACTTTTCAGCTGCATCTACAACTGCTGCTGCATGCTGCATCTGCATCTGCATCAACTTCCGCCTGCAGAAGTTCATTTTCATGCACACTCGCACACTCACACACACACACATACAGCCTCACTCACACGCACACCTTAATGACATCCGTTTGAAAGCGGCGCTTGCTGTCCCTCTTCATATCCGTGTGTGCGTCTGTGTGTGTGCACTTGTTATGCTCTCTACACAAGCCGTTTGAGGAGTATATGGGCACTGACTGTTAAGCTCATCCAACTATCTGTCTAGACAAACTTTGGAAGCTTTCTGACTCTGTGAGTTTATAATATACTCGTTCGTTCTTAGAGGTTATTCAATAGCCCCATAATCAATGGGCGATAGAGGGGATAGTTGATAGTTTCTAGCTGGTAAGTTCATAGTCTGAAGTTGATAATCCATTGTTTATTATTGTTAATCTATTGGTAATAATATATAAAATTTATATTATAGTAATATTTATATTATATCTTAAATGCGATAACCGTTAATTCGAAACGTATAGCTCATGGCTGATTGCTCATTAGTTATAGCTGAAACCCTGTAATACATAGCTTGTAAATAGTCCATAGCTGGCAACCCATAGTTGACTGTAATCCATAATAGGAGTAGTAGCTTCAAGTTGATGTCCCATGACCGATAGCAGATACATGCAAGCCGATAGTCGAATGAGGAGAGTCGATGACTCATTCTGATATTCATTAGCTAAAATCCTAATTCGATATATTTATTGTCGATAGCCCATAATCGATAGCCGATAGTCAATTTCCCATATGTTACATAGCTGAAGCCATAGCTAGTAATCTATATCCCATAATTGGTAACCTAAATCTGATTTCCAAATTTCATAGTCAATACGCCCAGTCGATAGCTAAAATAGCTAAGAGCCGATTGTCGATAAGCAACTGTCATAAATCAAGTTACAGCTGATATTCATTGTCGCTAGACGATAGTTGCTAGTCGATCGATAAAAATTGCTTAAATAATCGCCAATAGAGACAGTACTCTAATGCCACGATATCTGAGCACTCATATGAATTTTTCATATCAATTCATTCATTCATTTTCTTTGAATATTCCAATTTAGTAATAAGCGCCTGAAAGTTTATATATCTTCTTGAGCTACCATTCCTGAGGCTTTGAGCCACTTGACTGATCAAATCAACTCGAGTGAGAAAATTCCTAGAAATCCGAAATGTATTTAAGCCTCAAGAGTATTGCTCGGTCGTTGATAGCCTAACTTTTGTTATTATTGTTGTTCACCTTCTATGAAAGTCGAGCTCCTCTTAACTGAGCTTTTCTCTTTCTTCTCCCTCGGTTTTCTTCTTTATTTTTTCGGGCATTGTTCATGCACAAATTCTTTTGCTTAATGTTGTAGTCCTTGAAAGCCTTTAGCCCACACGCATCATGAGAGCGCGCGCCTATCTGCCACGCAATCTCTGGTGCTCTCTGCCCTACTCCTCCTCCTCCACTCCCCTCGCCCGGCCGCTCTTCCCCTAGTCCGGCCTTTGCTGTCTTTATCATTTGTCTGTCTTTGTTTCGTTTGCCATTTGTTTGTTTATTTTCGCTGGCGCCTCCTTTTGTCAAAAGTGTTTTTGCTTGTAATGTGTTCGACATTGGACCGCAAGCAGCTCTTGTCACGCCCCCAAGCCCCCGCCAGCTCAACATAATTCCTCTTGGCCCACTTGCTGCTGCTGTTGCCACTGTTGCAGCCCTTTAGTGTTCGGTTTCTGTTTCTGTTTCTGTTTCTGTTCATTTTCATTCCTTATGTTGCTTGTTATTTTTATTTTTATGCATACCCTGTAACTGTTGCGGAGATGGGCATGATACAGTTGAGTTGAGTTATGACAGAGTAGAATCTCTTCATTGATTGTAGATGCGGATCGATTAGGATTATAGATATATACTAGTTTTGCCTTTATCTTAAAATTGCTTAAGGGAAAAAATTACAATTTTTGAATTAACAAAAAAATAAAATTAGTTTCTTTCCATAAAAAAATTATCTACATAATTTTTTTATTAATAACTTTAGCCTTACATTCTAATAATTATTACTGTATTTTATTTTTTTATGAATATAAATATTTTATTTATTTTAGATTTTTTTTAGATTTTTAGTTACAATAATTAATTTTTAATTTTATTTTTATTTATTTAGTTTTTGCTTGGATTTTTCTAGATTTTTCTGTCTCTCAATCAATGCTGAGTATCTACTATTCATTCACTTTCGGCTAGATCACTTCTTGCTTCGTTTTATTCAGTTCCCTCACTCACTCACTCGCTGTCTCGCTCACTCACTCGTGTCGTCTCGCCTCTTGGACTGCTTTACATTTTTGTATGTGCATTTATTTTGCCATTTCGTATGCTAGTGCTGATATGTGTTTATGTGTGTATGTGTGTTTGGTTGCTGAACTTGCACACACACACACACTCACACACACATAGAGTGAGGCCCACGCACACTTACTTACTCGCTCCATACGCAATTTTTTGCACTCAAGTTTACCTACTTTTTATGGTAAACATACCAAGGTTGCTTGTTTATTCTAGCAAAAGTGTATTTAGGTGCGCTTAGCTATGTGTGGGTGCGTGCGTGTGTGTGCGCGTGTGTGAGTGCTGCTCAATGGGTTAGGGTTAGCTTAACCTCTGGCCCTTAGTGCGAGCGCATTAAATCGTCAAATAGAATGCTTAAATAACTTAAATAAATACTCCAATCGCATGCCTCATGTTTGCATTCAGTTTGAAATCAATTGAAAACCTCCAGAAAATTTGTCAAATTAAAGAGAAAAACCAAGCACAATTTGTTACCAAGGCACATTCAATGTCTATATAAACTGTAAGGCAATGCCCCTAGAGACATACACACACCCACACACACCCACAGACGTGTGCTTAATTAAATGCTACGAGAGAAAATAAAAAATTAAATCAAACAGCTCAAAATAGCAACAAGGTAAGAGAAGAGCGAGAGAGAGGGAGGAGGTAGAGGGAGAGATTGTGATTGAGATGGATAGACAGACAGAGAGAGAGAGAGAGAGAGAGAGAGAGAGAGAGAGAGAGAGAGAGAGAGAGAGAGAGAGAGAGATAGTCAGAGGTAAGAAGAGCTTATTGAACTGTGTAAACACTCTGTAAAATATTTTACGTAATCTCTCTTTTATAATTACAATGGATAACTTCACAAACTAACTAACTTGTAAGCTTCAGTTATTCAATTTTTTACTTTGATCAGCTGATTGAAAAATTATAAATAATTTGAGAAAAAATATGTAATTAACATTTATTAGAATTTTACTTAAATGAATATCTCTTAAAAAAATGTCCTTAATCTTAAATTATAAATTACAATTTTATACTTAAAAAAATAATATCAAATTTCTCAAAGACAGCTGAAAATATTCTTATTTTTAAATTATTTAAAATATTAAATTAAATCTGCAATTTCTTAAGTTAGTGCAAACTCAAGTTTCCATCTCTTTCAACTCTTCTCCCATAATATTCGCATTAAATGAAATATTTCGCCAAAGAACTAAAAGTTTTCAATTAGCAAAAGTCTAGTTAAGCAATTAATCAAACAAATTTATCTATTTTCATTGCTAACTATAAAAAAGATTTTTTTATTTTGCGACTCAAAGAGTTTGACAATAAATAATATTAAAAACTTTATGCGAGCAATAAAAATGCAAATATAGCTAAAGTTGTTGACAATAAAAATCACAGAGCATCAAAGCATGCTACGTTGCAAGGTCTTACGTGACGTAACGTTACGTAAAATGCAAACAACGTGTGGGTGCAAAGCAAAAATAAATTTTAATGTAATTTTTACATATACGACTAATTAAATTTGCGCATTTTATGGGCACGCGTAAGAGCGGGAGAGGAAGAGGGAGCGAGCCAGAGAATAAGCATAAGAGGTGTAGAAATGTAAACGTAAATAACAGCAAAAAAAGTAGCGGTAAGCAAATTAATGAAAACAAACACGAGCAGCTGTAAAACGTCGAATGAAATGCAGCAAAGTCAAAGTGAAACGCAAGGCGACGTGTGGAATGAAACGAGTGGAATTGAAACGCGACAGCATGAGTAAAATTTTAAGCAGACAAACGAAGGAAGCGAAAAAAAAAACTTGGCACAATTTGTTGCTTGTTGTTATTGTTGTTGGTGCTGAAAGCAAAAGACACGTGCGTGCCGCAACCGCGAATGAGAGAGAGAGAGAGAGAGAGAGGGAGGAGGTAGAGAGAGAGAGAGGGGTATTCGGGAGAGGGGCTGGTAGCAACAAACGATCCATTAAAATTCTGTTGGGGCCATTGCAAAATAAATCCACTTGCAAGTGCTGCAAAAAAAAAAAAAAACAACATGAAAAAAAAAATCCGAAAAGGAAACAAAAACTCTAAAAAAAAGATGTGAAAAAACTCTTCAACGTCAGCATTTTGGCATCAAATGCCAATCGCATGTGATTCCTAGTTACCAACGTCCCCACTCCCCCCTCTCCCACCCCCCTCTCTCTCTCTCCTTCGCTCTCTTTTGTTAGAGCTTGTGATATGCGAAATGGCAAACGAATGTATTTTCGGCAATTTTCTACGTTTTCCTTTGTTATTGTTGTTGTTCGCTCTGTGATGTTGAGCCTAAAAGTATGCATTGAAATTCAACACGCAGCGTGGGAGCCGTTGCTCGCGTGCATGAGATTGCCAGAGCTTGAGGGTGTCTGGCAGTCCAACTGTCTGCTTGTCCGACTGTCTGCACGTCTGTTTGTCGCTGCGTGTACCACCCCACCCCCTGCCTAGGTGTGAGAGCTAAGAGCCGCTTAAAATTAGCGTAAGATCTCTGACTGTTTAAAGCGATACACGCATGCCGCATCAGCATCCGTGTGAGGACACGAATGAGCTGAATGTCAAATAAATTACTTACTCGAAGTGATAGGGGAGCTACATAATAATAGGTTGGCAGAGATAGTGATGTATATAAAGTGTTTATTTTTATAGGCAATTTTGTTTAAATTATTATTGCAATAGAAGCAGAAGCTACACAAAATTTGATTTGATGATGTGCTCCTGCTTAAGGAAAGTTGACATAGCTTATATTAAATAAAGTGCAGTAAATAGTTTAAATATGTAAATTTAAGTTTCATGAGCTATTTCAGTTGGAATTAGACTTTTGCGATTAACTAAAATAAAAAACTTAATACTCCCATGTTGGCTATTTAATTTTAGTTTTAAATGAGAATGAAATCTTTTTATTTTAGGCTTAAATCAAGTTTTGTCTGTTGCAATATTAATTTGTTTTAGCATGGCGACAAAAAATTTTTCTTAAGTAAAAATTGATTGAAGTTCATAGTGTCGCATGCGAATTTTCTGGACAATATGCAATCTTAATTTACATAATTTATATCAAATTTAATTTTTAAATTTACTTTATTTGATATTGCTTTACTTAAAAAACAAAAAATGCATGCATAACCTGTCGAGATTTTCTCTGATATAAAATCTGATAGGTTAACTTAAGATATCATATATAATATAATATCATATGATTTATATATGCACAAAGCTCTATGTTTTAAAAATATAAAACATAGAAATATTTGTTAAATTAATTTTTATCTTTAGCAATAATAATAATATAATAATAATAATAATAATTGTAATATAATTAATAAAATAAATATGAATAATAATGTAAATTTACTTCCATCATGCCCGTAATTCCTGCCCTATCTCAAGCATAGGCACATTCCGTCTGGCAGCTTTAAAGAGTTCAACTTTGAGTGCTTGTCTGGGATTTTATTTTATTTGTATTTATTATGTATTCGCCTAGTTGGCAAGCTGACGGACTATGCGCAATTAGAGACAAGAAAAACAAAAACAACTGTTGTTGTCCCACTCTCTTTCTCTCTCTCTCTCTCTGTCACTCTCTCTCTCTCTCGTCTGCTTCTAGGCCATGTTTTTTTCGTGCTGTTGCTGCTGCTGCCCGCTGGCACATAATCTGCATACAAATGCGTTGATTTGCCTAATCGACGCCTATTTGTACGGTCTAAAAAGCGCCAGCGAAACTTTTGCGCCATGTTTAGATGTGAAATTATCAGAGAGGCAGAGGGAGGGAGAGCGGGAAATAGAAAGAGAAAGAGAGAGTGGGGGGCCAGTTGGAGAAACGGAAAATAAGCCGGCGTTTAATTTTTGGAAGCGAGCGTGCAACACGCATTAAAATTAAAAGCTGCCAAACGACGACGACGACGACGACGACGAGAAGACGATACGTCAGAAGGCGAAGGCGTCGCTGCCAACATCGAACGAAGCGTACGTGCTGCACAGAATGTGAGGAGGAGCCGAGCGCTGGGAGTCAGGGTAATTGGCGCTATATGGAGCGCTGTACGAAGAAAGGGGCTCGCGGGATGTGGGAGGCGGGGTATGTGAAGGGGGCGTATGTTTAACAATGTTTTGCATTTGCATGAAAATGTTTTTCCATGGCATTTTCATAACAGCTTTTATTGTGTCAGGGCAGCAAAAGCAGAAGAAAGCGAAGAAGAAGAAGATGATTGAAATTGCCATGCGAGTACAGTGCGGATACCCTGTATGCGAGGGTATAGGAATATCATATAGCATATATAGAGGTAAACAGATAAATCAAGTATAGAAAGCCGAAGCCTTCCAATATTGTTTAAGTTTAAAAATATATGTTTAAAATAAAAAAAAAATACGTTTTTATTAAATACTGTTACAAACTTTTGTATATTGTTGACTAGCTGTAGGCCGTAGAATTTTTCAATTTAATAATAAACGTCTTTGGTCTTGGCGTTCAATTTAAAACTATAGAAAGTTTATACACTTAAATCGCTTGTTTATTCATTTATTTGCTAGACATCAAACTTAATTTAAAACTAAAACTCGTCTCAAGCTTCTCTAATTTAATGCTCTTTCAGACAGCTCATTTCTATTCGCCTTTTTTTTCGTCTAATGAAATCATAGCGTCTCGATAGCCTTTGTTGCTATCTCATTCTCACTCAGCAACAGCCGGGACTACGTTAACTGCAACTATTGTTGTCTCCTTCACTCTCTGAACGCGCAAAGAAAATGCAAAAGAGCTTTAAGCAACATCTTACCGTCTCACTCTCTCCAACAGACTCTGTTAATTATTTTACCTTTTACTCAGTGCTGTAGAGTATTTATAGCATTAATGTTTACATCAAATGCTAGGGTATTTAATGGGTTTTTCTTGAAATTTCTCTTGTCCCTGGGTTTCATCAAAATGTTTGCAGGCTTGCATTTCCTTATGCTATGTTGACGTCTTTACTTTATTGATTCTTAAAGCTCTGCTCCAACTTTTACTCTGCCCATTTCTCCTTCTCATTGCCCCCACTCTATTTCTCCGCCTCCCGCCTCGTCACATATGGCCTATAATGATACAGACGCTGACATTGAAAATGTCTTCGATGTGTTTGCGTCACGTGGCACGTGCTGTCTTTGCCGTCTCTGCTGTCTGTCTGTAGCTCAGCCCTGTCCAATCTGCCCCCCACACACATCATTCACAACTCGCTCGCTGCTGCTATGTCCTTTGTGCTACACAATAGAAGTTAACGGAATCCTTTTGGCCATGTTATTTGGTGGCAAAAATTCACATTTTCCTTTAGCTGTCACTTCGATTTACGCTCAAAATTCGCGCCACTGTTTCTGATAAACGACGCTCGGGGAGCCATTTTCATTTGCTGCCCCGTAACATTTTCGCATTTCCGCTTCCGCTCGCTTGCCCTCCTCTAGTCCCTGACTTCCGCTATGAATTTGCCGCTGCTGCTCTCCATTGCCTCTGCTGCTGCTGCTGCTGCTGTTGCTTTTGCTTCTGCTTTGTCTACTTTTGGCGACGATTTGTTGTTGTTGTTGTTGTTGCCCCGCGCAAATTACAGCAACGAGTCGAGGCGGTAATTACAATTTTATGCCGGCGCGAGGGTCGCTATAAATGTAGTTAAGAGAGTTTGTCAAGATAAATGTCTACTACAAAATATTGCTAACATATTCTGCAAGTGCTTAATTAAATATGGATGTTGATTGAATTTAATAAGCATTTTATAGGAACACAAATTGATATAGTTTGCGCTCTAGTTTAATATCTTAATATTATATTCTGCAGAGCCCGATTCATCTTAATTTGATTTGGGAGGATTAGAGAGTCCCATATACCTTGGGGAATCTGCTGAGTGATGATAATGAGCCGGAAAAATATTTTGGTTTTAGTTTTTAACCAATTCCATGCGATAATAGTCCATATCTAATTTTCTATTATACTATTATATTACTTTTTGTTTGTATTATACATATATTAATTTACAAAGAACTTACTTGCTCTGCTTAAACGTTCTATCTGTGATTCCGTTACTCCGCCAAAATCATATTTTAAATATATATATTTCGGAACTGTTTAAGCTCCTCTCGCTGTGGATTGCTCGCATTGAACCGCTTGCTTTCGCGGCTGCATAACAGAAATAGCTCATAAATTGATGGCAGCAGCATAGACAAGACTTTATATTTCTGTCTCCCTCTCTCTTCCTCTTTCTCTTTCAATTTGCTGCGAATTCTCTACTCAAGCTCCCTAATGCATTATGTGATTATCGAATTGAAGTTTTCCCAGTGATGGAAATTTCGAAATTTATTGGCCAGCTAAATATGGAGAATCAGCGATGCAATTAAAACATGCACGTGGCATAATTAAGCGACACCTTTTGGCCAAAAATGCATAAATCCCAGCAGCAGCAGCAGCAGCAGCAGCAACACTGGAGCAACAGGACGTTGTTCGGTCAGCGGCGAATCGCTGCGGTTCACAGGTCAGTTAACAGCAATGGCTCAGGCGATAATTTGCAATTAGGTGGGGCAAAAGCCGAAGCAGCAGCAACAACGACTAACACCAGCAGCAGGAGCAGCAGGAGCGGCAGGAGCAGGAGCAGCAGCAGGAGTCCCTACAGCAGTAACTAAAATGTGAGGCCTTTTCTATATGTATATGGCACAAGTAAAAGCTTTGCAGTCGAGCTTAACCAACTGCTTAATACGCGCACATGACTTAATGAATAAATTCATTTGTTTTAATGTTTAAGCAATTATAATTTGTTAAAAGAAGAGTCTATAAATGAGTTAAAGCTGATTCATAGGGGAGGTAAATCACGAGCCATAAACTCTTTAATATATGGACTATTCCAATTTATATTTAGATTTATATTATTTATTTTTATTATATTTATATATGTATATTATATATATTCTTTTTTTGTTATTATATATTTTTACATTATATATATATTTATATTATATTTTGATAAAAGAAGAGTCTATAAATGACTTAAAGCTGATTCATAGGGAAGGTAAAACACGATCGATATACTGTTTAATATATGGATCCAATTTATATTTACATATATATGATTTTTATTTTAAATTTAAATTATATACATATATATTTTTGATTTAAATTTTATATATTTATTTTTTTTTTTTTTAATCTAATATTTATATATATATAAATAATTAATATTATATTATAATGTTAATCCTTGATCGCTCTACTGCTTTCATTCCAGCTGTATCCTTTAGTGAGCAGTCCATTTTCTCAACTTAACAGAAGAGGAAGAGGAAGAAGGTAAAGAACCTTCAGCCACAGACAGCGTGCTGGACGAACGAGCCGAGAGAGCCAATATACTCTCTATGCACTCACTTGAACGAGTATGCTAAAGGGCAGGCAACAGGCAGGAAGCTAGAGGAGCAACTGCAATTGCTGCTAGTGTTGACTGTCTGCCTGTGTGTGTGTGTGTGAGTATGCCTCTGTCTGGGTGTATGTGTGTGTGTGGCTTTATCGCTTGGCTCGCTCGTTTGCGGCTTGTTGGCAGCCAACAAATCTCACTTGGTCTCGTCCTCTGACACTTGGCCACGTTCGTGGCCCACGTTTGCGTTGTCCTTGTCGCGCCTCTCGTTCCTTTTTTTTTTGGCCCTGTCTTTAACTGGGCTGGCTTTTTTTTTTTTTGGTTGGCCAGCGACAGCGCCGCCGCCATTACGTTAAATATTTTATGAACCATTAAAAGTTTTGCAAATTTTATGGCCGCTTTGCATATAAACATGCTTGAGTATAAAATGGAGCGCGACACCAGAAACAGCTCCATTCAATATCAAAAACACACACGAAGTGGCTGGCTCCACTCGCTCCACTTCGCTCCACTACTGCTCCAAGGGCGCTCGGCCCTGTCGTCCGCTCTGGCTTCAGGCTGTGCGCCAGTATGTCACGACTTGTGCAAATGACTGGGCCATCAGAGTGCCAAAAAGGAGCTCATAAAATATCCTTGCAAATATATAACATATAGCCTACACATATACATGTATACACAAGTATATATATGTATTATATGTGTATATATATTAAGTAGTTACCAACAACAAAGCCAAACATCGCAATTTTTTTTTTTTATATTATTATTATTTTTTTTGTGGCAAGCCAGCCAAAATTTGAAAAAAAAAAGAAAAAATGAAAATGCGAGTTACCCAAAACGGAAGCTGTCAATGGCTTTGTAACGATGTCAAAGGCAATAAACACTCACAATAACAACTACACCGACAACAGCAACAATAACAACAACAACAATTATTTCAACGTTTATGCAAACTCATGTCATGATATTTGTCTGCAATAAGCCAAAGTTCTCTTTAATCTTAATGCAAAATTCTTATCCTAAATAGAATTTGAGCGCATATGACGCTTGCTGAATAAATATATCGAGCCTCATGGCTTGAAGAAATGCAGCTGATACATATTTTGCGCTAAGGCCAATATTTTATTATTATGATTATTTGCATAATTTATTATTTTTAAAATTCTGGAAAATTTATCAGCTTGTAATTAAAATTATTTTTCAGCAGTATATTTTTCGGAGGGTTAATTTATTGACTAAAAAAAGTGTAAAATAAATTTAAAAAAAAATTCATTTCATTTAATAATTACAATTTGAATACAATAAAATGAATATTCAAAAATAAAACAGTTATGACAAAAAAAAAAAAAAAAAAAAAAAAAAAAATTGTAAAATAAATAAGTGGAATACAATTCTATTGAATTATGTAGCAAAATTATATTAAATAAAAAAATGTAAGGCTAAAACAAAATAGTAATTAATTTTAAATACTATATTAAAACAACGTGAATTTCTATAATTTCATGATATAAACCTTTTAGTTTTCTATGAAGGCAAGGGTTGTTAGTTCCGTTAGCTACAAACTTTTTGATCTATTGCAGCAATTTGACTGCCAGACGCGTCTGCATAGTCGTCCAGTTTGGGGCATATCTTTTACGATTTATGCTGAATTCGTAGTTTGCTAGTTTAGTTTATTTACTATTTTAGTTTAGTTTATTTTTACTATTTCTTAAATATTCTTACTTTTCATTTCAGATGAATCTGAATCTGTTTAATTTGTTTGCAATGCAAATCAATGCAATTAACTAAAATTGGAGTCTAATAAATTTTATTATAAATATAGCAAATCGTTTTTAGCCTCAACTGGATTGGAGCGCAACTTGCTATAGCAACCAGAAGCACGTCGCCTCGAAAATATAGCAGACAGCATTTATAATTGACGAAATTTAATGAATGCAATGCATTTTTAATTAATTCATGTGAGCCAAACCTCAAGCTCAACCTCAACCCCAATCCCAGCCCCAAGCCCAGCCCCCTTCTTAGTCCCAATGGCAACGCCTTCGCCATTTGCATCTCCGCCTACACATGATCAACAGTTGCCGTTTGCATAAAGCCACAAACTTGCGGCTGTGCAAACACTTGAAATGTGCACAAAACATTTTACAGATTTGTGGGTATAACAGCAGCAACAACAGCAACAGCAACAACAACAGCTACGACTGCAACACCAACTGCATTAACAACTACAACAACAATCAAAATAACAAGCAGTGTGTGCCGCTGGCAAAAGTTTTGTTAGGCGCCAAAGGGGGCAAGCAAAAGTTGTTTTTGCTTTGCATTTTGGTCAAACAAAACCAAAAACTCGCCAGCAGCAGAACTCAGGCCAGGGAGTGGGCGTAGAAGTGGGAGTGGCAGTGGCAGTTGCAGTGGGTGGAATAGAGCAAGCAGGTTGTTCCAGGTGCAAAACTGACTAACTGACTGAATGTCAAACTGACTCACTGACTGACTCTCTGACTGACTGACACATATGCAGATGCGCTGCCAGCGAGTGTTACAAGGCCAACAGTTGACAACTGGAACAACAACAACAACAACAACACAGACACACACACATATGTATGTACTGCTAGCAGGCAGTAAACTTTAAAGCCGTGCAACACTTTTAATTAACAAAATTAATGATATGGCAACGCTGCCAAACACGCTCGCACTCCCAATCACACACACACACACACTTACATACTATAGAGCACATGCAATCAGGAGGCAGCTGCAGCTTCTAGTAACTAAAAATACATGCCACGCCTACAACAACAACAACAGCATCGCCGATGTTTATGCATGAGATTTGTTGTTGCATGCTGTAAGCAGTTGATACTCTGCACATTAAATTATAACGGGTCTATAGCAAAAACTGCAGCATCATTAATAATAATATTAAAAAAAAAACAAGGTTTATAAATACAATGACAAATTGTTTTAAGCCGATGGATAATATTATACTTAATTTTGATCAGATTTTTATCAAACAATAAATAATTTTAAATAATTTTACCTAGTGATCAAATTTATTCCAAACAATAAATAATAAATAAAACAATAAATAATTTTAAATAAATGTTTTCAGGTATATAATAGTAAAAACAATTTCCTCAAGCAAACGGTAAAAAATAATATTGTCCGAAATATTTTGTAAAAAATAAAATAATTTCACATAAAAGTGAAACAGTAAAAAAAAAAAAAAAAAAAAAAAAAAAATAATAATAAACAAACAACACTTAAATATTTTATATTTATTGACGAATAATAAAAAGATTTTTATTTCTACTTACCTGTTTGCTTGATTTTAAACAATTATGGAATTATGGAATCTTACGATTTAAAGAAGAAAACAGGCTTTAAGCTTGTAGCTTATGAAAAAATAGTTTTTTTTCTAGATATCTCATAAAATGGTTCTGAACCTATATTATGATATAAAAATTATAGTATTAGAGTAAATAATTTCATATATCTTGTTAGACATGCTCTACAAAAATAAAAAATAGATTAATATGAATATTCATTATATTCAAAATTAAAAAGTATATATGTATTTATATATTTGACAAAAAAATTAATATTTATTATATTTTAAATTAAATAGTATATATGCATATTTATATTTGACAATAATTATAGAGTATTAATTAAAATTGTTGAAATGGATGCAGTTTAAATAGAAGAATAATAGGTGAGCATGTATAATAGTTCATGGACAGGCATGCAATAAAACATTCAATCCAACCCGGCCTTACTGCTGGCAAATAATAGCGTAAATACCAGAATTAAGCAACGAACAATCTTATTTTTTATAGAGCATGTGACAGTCGTTTATGTCGTTCAACATTTTTTATGAGCATTCTGTGTAGTTACATAGCTATGCCGCTCATTAAAAACGCCAAGGCATCTGCTGAAATTGCAATAGCAGCTGCAACTACACTAAAACCAACAACAGCAACAGCAGCAACTACTCCTCCACTCCGCCTCCTACTGCAGCCTGCAACTGCAACTGTAGAGCAGCAACAAATCCGCCACACGCTGCGTATGCTTAATTTGCATGCGTTTTTTTTTAAGGTGGCGCCAGCAAGGGGTGGAGCTTGGTTACTTATAAACTCATTGCCAGCCACGTGCGTGCCTCAACGTCAACGTCAACGTCAACGCCAGCAGCAGCAGCCGGAGCAGCGCTCACTCGGCTGCTGCTCATTTATTTGGTTAAAGAGCTGCGTACGCAGCAGTCGAAATAAAACATCGAGCAAAATCGTTGCCTACTTTCGAGCGCGTCTTTTAATGAGCTGCAAGTGCACAAATTTCTAGCGCCAGAGATTTTGGCTTCCATATTTTTATTTTACGAGTTAAATTTATGATGCATCGTGGTTGCCGTCGATAGGGAATACTAAGAGATATATACATATATATATATATATATATAGATATACATATACGTATACATATATTTAAGAATGAAAATGAGAATTCTTGAGAAAATTGGAAAAAATTTTATTATATTTTAGAATAGAATATTTTATAATTTTGTATTAATTTTATAAAATATATTTCTTAATAAATGCCCTAATTCAGCTTATAAAACAAAATTCATTTAGATTATTCTCAATATTTTAGTCTTTATTTTTATTTTTATTTATTTATTTATTTTTTTTTAAATATAGTTTTATTATTATTATTTTTGTATTGATATTATATTGTCAATATTTTATATTAAAATTTCATTTGTGGAAAATCACATTAGTTAATTTTTAGTATACTCTATGGGATAGAAAGAGATAGATAACCTACAGGCTATCCTCTCTTATTATATACATATATTATTCTTAGTTACTTTAACTAGTACGCATGCTTCAGGAATATATATATGTATATATATTTGATTTAAGCTAATTTTACTTAATATATAATATAATTATACTCTATGGGATAGAAAGAGATATCTAACCTATATGCAATCCTCTCTTATTATATGTATTATTCTTAGTTACTGTAACTTGTACGCTTGCTTCAGGAATTCCTATATGTATCTAAATGAAGGCATAGACTCACAGTAATTTGATTTATCTCCAGCTGTGCTCCATCACTGAGCGTATTCCAACGTCGTTGGCTTCGAATCATTTGCTGCCGTTCAAGAATTTGCCTGCTGCTTGTTAATTTTTGTTGAAAATTTCATTTGGCCGCAAGACAACGAAACCGAAATTAAAATGATAATTTCATTAAGCCAGAAGGCAGCATCAGTGACTCACGTGCGCAGCTCACTTCATATATGTATATGTATGTGTGTGCATATGTATATACGATTATACATGTATGCATTTCCAATATATATATGCATATTGTGTACGTATTTCTTGCCAACTGATATGGTGCATCAATTTTACCTGCTTTACTTGACTGCACGTCGCGTCGGTCGCATTGGCCTTTCGGGCACGCCCACTTAATGCGCATCATCAGCCTCGTTGGTTGCGTACAATGTTCGCATTGTAAATGTAAATGTAAAACTCGACGCATTAATTATGCAACGAGTGGCTCAGCTACAGCTCTTTCATACACACACACGCACACACACACACACACATATCTGTATGCATGTATGGCTGTGTATTTGCGCACAAGTATCTCAACATTTATGTATATTAAATACTTTTAAATGCCTCTGTATGGTCATGATTATAATGGGGTCTTAACTGGATAAGAGTGCCGTTGAGCCGCGCGGAAAGCCGGCGTAAGAGCGAGCTAGCCAGATTTTCAAGTAGCGACCGCAGCAGAGCTTAAACTGTAAATGCCTGCTGAAGCCAGGCGACTCGCATTAAGCATACGACTTGTTGTACGGCGAGCGGTTGACGTAATCATTGCCGTCAATTTAACTTCGCCATCTAGTGTACCCTGTACTCTGACTGATTGAAGTTGCTCTAAAGCTTAGCTTAAGCCTCAAATGAATTGACATTGAGAGATCCGAGAGCCGAGAGCTGAGAGGGAAACTCGTATATACGTGTTTGTGTGTGAGCTTTGCCTTATAATTTGTTTATCTTGTATTATTATATTATAACCTGAAGTAGCGTTTGTAGCAGGCCAGTTTAATATTTGAGGGACTGGCACTATGGTTAACCATCGATAGTCACACATCTATCGATAGTTAGCCATATCGATGGCTGAGGAGGTGGATGCTTGGCGTGCCATTATGAGCAATAGCAGAAGAAGAGAAAGATCGGCAGTGCTAATTAGAAACTGAGAGAGTTAAGTTTGATTTTAAGAAAACAAGAGATCTACAAATAAAGTGAAGAAATAAAGGACTCCTACTCTGTATTAGAATAACTTAAAATATTTCTGTGCATTGGAGTACATTCGAATATTTGGCATACTGCAGTTCAGGGATTCCTTGGTTTCTCTGTAACTCTAAATATTTTATTTGTTTTTATTCCCCTTATTCGTAGCCTTTATCTTACTCTTTCCTCGTTTTTTTTCACTTAGAGAGAAAAGAGTGATAAGAGGTTTCAGAGAGAAAGAAAAAGATTATGTAGACCATTTCTTTATTTCTTTCTGTAACCTATTTTCGTATCAAATCGTTTTCTATCTCATTCCTTTACGCGTATTTCTTCTCTGCGTGCTTGTCTTTGATTTGTCTTGCTATTTCTTTCTGCTTCTTTCATTACCTCGATAAGTTTCATTTTCTGTTTTTCTCTTTCTTTTTCCCTTATTCTCTTTTTCTATAGTTGTCTGCATTTATTCTTCTCTTTCTTGATTTTTCTTCTCTCTCTCTGTCTTTCTAGCTATCTCTCTTTCTCTCTCTCCATGTATCTTGTGAATTTTCTCTTTCTCTGCTGTGATGTTCTCTGACTTTTTACTAACTTTTATTATCCTTCTCCCTGTCTTCCACATTCTTTCCTCTCTCTCTGCCTCTCTCTCCCTCAGTTTCTCCTTCTTTTTATTGTTCTCTCTTTCTGTCTAATTCTCTGGTGCTCTCTGACTTTTTACCAACTTTTACGTTATTTCTCCCTCTTTCTCTCTGAACATAAACATCAATTTAAATTCATTCCCATCGATTAACAGAGCATCTTCAAGTCTGGCAGCACTTCTCACTTGGATCACGTTCCGCACTTTTTGTTTATTATTTTAAAGGCGGCGGCTGTCTGTTGCAGCTGGATTCTTTTTTTACTTGCCTGGGCGGCTGTGGCTATCCGTTGGGCGGCTGCTCTCTCGGTTGCTCTCTCTCGCTCTCTCTCGCTCGCTCGCTCGCTCTGGCTGGCTGGCCACAGCAGCTGTCGCATTAACCGTCGGCCATTTTGTTGCCTGTCCGCCATTGTCTGTGGCAATGGGCAATGGGCAATGGCGTTCGTCTGCTTGTTATTAAAATACATAAATAATAAGCGGCATATCAGCAGCGGCTTTTGTTGCTGCGCTTGCTACAGCTACAGCTACTTGCTGCTGTTGTTGTTGTTATTGTTGCTGCTGTTGTTAATGTTGTTGTATATTGTTATAGCCATGGCAAGCACTTAAGCGGCCGCATCCGCATTCACATCCGCTGTGACAGAGGCAGCCGGCGCTTCAGCTTTTGGTTTTGGATTTATTTTTTATTTCCTACTCTATTTTTTCTCTCTTTTTTTTTGGCTTGCTCAGCTCTTCGCTTTGACGTTCAGCTTAATGCGCAGCTCATTTCAAGGGCTGCCAAATTAGCTGCAGCTGCTCGAAACTGAAAACAAACGTCTTTAAAAAGTAGATAAATCGTCCTCTGCCTTCGACTGATTAAGAAATTTGGCTTATGGCTGTCCTCATTCTCTGCCCAGTTGCTAATTTTCGACTTGCAATTGTTATTCGCAATGGGGGCGGCCTTCACATGGGCTGGCCTTAATGCTGCAGGCATTCTGCATTGTGTGGGCCATATTTCTTATAGCCATGGTCAATGGTTTTCATGTCCAGCAGCTATTTAATATATACGATTTTCTTTTATTTGTATATTTTGAAATTATTTTCGGTTTTATTTTTATACACTCTTCGTTGGGCATATTTTTGTATGCCTATTAAAATATATACGAAAGAAAGCAGCGAGAAAAATTCTCTAATTAAAAATGAGAAATAAATTTTTGGAGTTTATAATGGGCAAAGCTTAGATACGATTATCTAATTTCCATGTAATTTTTGTTATATTTCTCTCTATATATATATTTTAATTATTTATAAATGAATATTAAATGTTTACTTTCAGCTTACTACGGCTTAAGTCTTATTTCATTTAGCAATTTCTTTTTGCGTTTTTCCCAGAGCATTTAAGCTTCGACACGCTGAAAATAAGTCTTCTATCGTGCTTTATTATATTCGCTGGTAATTATTAATATTTTTTCTCTCTCTCTTCCATGTTCATCGTTTGCGATGCTTGGCCCTCCCCGGTTTTATTTGCCTTGCGTATCTGCAACTGCTTTTTGTGTGTCCCTGGCATATTCCTCGTGCGTGTTCGTCGCTCTCTGTGTGTGTGTGTGTGTGAGTGTGTGCGTGCTATTTTATAACTAGCATATTAAGCCAACGATTTCGCCGTGTAATGCTGCTGAATATGCTGCAGCACATGCAGCAATAAAAACCAGTCAGCTGGGCCATGAAGGACAGAGAGATGCTCTATAAAATGAATATAAAATCATATATAAAATAAAAACAATAAAACTAAAGCTTTGCAACTGCGTAACTACCAGATATATATTGCTAGCAAACAATTGTGGGTCTTGAAAGTATGAAACTCAAGATGAACTTATCGAACAGAGGATTTGCTACCAAATAGTATTACTTGATTACTTTCTTCTGAATAGATATTTTTCTGGCATATATGAAGTACTCTTAACTACTTCCGAAAGGACCTAAGTTTGTTAGCGCAATACTAACTTTATCGATAACCATTAACGAAATATGGGTTGATGCTTAACAGAAATCCTTATTTAAGATTTATATGGAAACATTTGAAGGAAATCATGATTTGGACTTATGTGTGGTTGCAATGATATTGGTGTTATCGATAACGATATATCGATAATCTGTTTTAGCTAGGTAGGATACTCTTAAAATGTGCTTAAATATTTATAGATTTGCTGATCAAACTACAGCTACTTAGAGGAAAAATATACGTCTTTCATGTTGTTGAATCATGTTATCGATTACTTCCCTATATTGACATTAATTATAAGTAGACTAGAATATATTATCAAAAATTAAAATTGTGTAAAACAACCTAAGCAACGTCGATCATTTCTCATTCATTCCGCTTGTAGTCGATAAATATCGACTATGGCTGCTGAGAACGTTTATCGATTATGTTGAGTTTTCTCCAAGCATTAGCTTCAGCTCTTCACAACTGGATCTGTGTCGCAGCAAATACCTTTTGACACACTTGCCTAGGAGGTATTTTAACATATATTTACGTAATATATATGTATGTTTAAATAAATCGTTGAAGTGTAATACATGCGCATTTGTTCCATATTTTATATTTTTATGGCCATTCGCATTGCTTTTTACTTTTTTGGCTGAAATGCAAAAATCAATTTCGCAGCAATTTAAAAACATAAAAAATAAAACAGAAATGCGAAATGTGAAATGTTTTAAATATTTTCCTTTTGCTTCCATTTGACATTTCGGTATATCAAATCAAGGTCAGCTTGGCAGGAGGCGGAATAGCTGCTGACTGGGTCGTTTCTAGCACATAATCGACATGTCCATCAAATTTATGTGGCAGCAGTTGTAAGCGCCAGACATGACCATAAAATGGTTTACCAACTAAAGGAAACTAACAGTAAGTGGGGTGCCTCTCTCTTTCTCTCTCTCTCTCCCTCTCTCTCGCTGGGGCTAGAGAACGTCTTTGAGACATCTCGGGGGTCATAACATTTAAAGTCAAATTACGGCAAATGGTCGCAAAGTGTGTGATTTAAATGCACTTGGGCGACACTTTAAGACGCTCAATTGCTCGCTTTATTGTGCGGCCATAAAAAAGCCAAAGCCTGGCCAAGCTCAGAGAGCGAGAGAGAGGGAGAGAGAGGGAGGGAGAGACGGAGAGAGGCCGAGTGTTAGTTATAGTGAGGACTGACTGTGCTTTGACACCGAAAAGCCGAGCAATTGTCGCCTGAGTCACGTTTGTCACATAAACTCAACGCTCGACTGCTGGCGGTCAGCGGCACAAGTGAAAAACTATTATTATTTGGCACCCACCAATTCAGCACTCAGCCCAGCCCCACAACCACCCACAGCCTCCCAGAACCACTCAGCTACCAGCTGTAGTGAGTGCCTCTCTCTCTCCGTCTCCCTCTCTCTCTCTCGCACTCTCTGTCTTTTAGTTCGTAAATCCGTCAGCTTTATGTATTTTTTTTGTTAAAATTTTATGGGCGCGTCTTGAACGATTTTTTCTTCCATTTGACAACGCTGCAGATATTTTTTTTGAGTTCGAATCAACCAATTCGATTAAGGAAACTAAAAAAAGAAAACAGTGTGTGTGAGAGAGAGAGAGAAAGAGAGAAAACGAAACAAATTAATTTGATGTTTTCGCTGCTGCTTAATGAAATTCGTGCATTAAAGCTGATCCAAATGCGGTTATACTATTAAGTTTCGATTAGATGGGGGTGAAGCCGTAGGGCATGAGAACTAAGAGAATTTTTTATGGATTCCCTCTGCTGTACATATAATAGAAGTGGGGTGAGGTTTTTATATTAATATTATAAGTGCATAGGTTTAAGAAAGAGTTTATCGACTAAGGTAATATCGATAACGATTGCTAAAAACAATACATATCTGATTTATTTTAACATGTTAATGGCCTAAAATATGTAACTATCGATTTAAGTAAGACTGAATCTGAAATTTATTTGGAAATGCATATTTATTTTGGAGAGACTTGTATGTCATGAAAGTTATTTGATATTATAGAGTGAAATCATATTCAAACAGGTATAAGATACAACCCATTTAATATCGATTATCGATTATTTTAAAATAGTTCCACAGAACATTATAGCTGTTATTGATATTGTGTATAAATAAATTAATAAGAGACAATTTATATTAAACAAAAATTATAAAATATTTTTAAATCGAAATCGATGCTTTTGATATCGTTGTCATGCTTACCGATACCAAGTTTATATAGTCCTCTCTCTACCTTTTTCCTATATCAGAGAGATTAATTTATATATTAAACATCATTTACAGTTCTATTACTTTTACACATCAAGAGATTTATCGATTATCGATAACGATTATTTATAAGAACTTAATATATCGTAATATTAACTGGAATTTTAAAGATTATTTATAATGTACCTCTGAATATGCTAAAAGCGATAATATTATAGGGATATATGCTACTCCTTAGCAACTGTTGGGATGGTTAGCATTTATTCACTGTTATCTTCTATAGCTATATTCGCTTTTGGTCTCTTCTGCTAACCGCGAACCGCATTACCGACACAGAGCTGAATGCTAAAAGGATTAACGTTTTAAGGTTTTGTGAATCTTTTTGTTCTTTTCACGAATCAACGTATAAATTGAGAGGCAGAGCGAGAAGGAGAGAGAAAGAGAGACAGAGGGAGAGACAAAAGTGTTGCAGAAACGAGAGTGAATTTTTGCTTACACTTGTTGGGTAATTGCTGCCAAGTGGCAATCGCCAAGTGCTTGACTGTTAGCCGGGTGGCTCTGTGCCTCTGCCTGTGCCTGGGTAACTGTTAAATGGCAGCTGGCTACCAAGGCCGGCTGGCTGTGCCAGTCCCTCGTCTGGGCGCTCGAGCAATCTGCATGGCTGCGGTTGAGGCGCGGCTTGCTGAGGGTCGAGGCGAGAGTCGAGTCGTGTCGAGGCTACACTGGAGACGCAACCGCATTCATTTGCCAAATTAATGGCATTTCATTTGGGCGCTTCATTCATGCAAGGATGTCGTCATCGTGCGACTCGACGCGACTCGATCCGGCTCGGCTCGACTCGACTCGACTCGACTCGACTCGTCGCCGGCCACCAAAATTTACGTGTCTGAGCAATTTGCATGCAAGTGGGAGGCGTTGCCCATGCCACGCCCCTAAGCTGCTTGGCGCGAGTGCCAGCTGGCGTTGCTCCAGCTCCAGCTCCAGCTCCAGTAGCACATCTCGATTTTTGCTACTAGCTTGTGAGGGGTGGGCAAAGGGAGGGTGCGCAGGGGTAGAGGGGTATCTGAAGAATCGGTTTACATTTCCAGGCGAGCGACTTGGCTGCCAGTTGTTTGTCAACGGCGACGATTATTCAAAAGTGCAACATGCAAATTTATTTGCTGCATAAAATGTTATGAGCTCGCATGAAAATGTCTGACAACAATTGCAAATGGCAGCCCAAGCAGTTGGCAAACGTTTTCATAGCCAGACAGAGAGGGAGATAGAGTTAGAGAGAGATAGAGTTAGACAGAGAGAGAGAGAGAGAGAGAGAGAGGAATTCTGATTTGAATCATTGAGTAGTGTAGAGCGCAGAGCAGAGTCTTATCTGAAATGGGAACTAAACTGGGCTAAAAGTGCATTCGCTTTAAAGCAAAGATGCCTCTAAAAACGGTCCCAATAGCAGCTGCAGTTGCAGTTAATATAAAAGCTCAGTTAAGAGCAGTGACTGCACTCAGTAGACGGCAATAAAAGCTGCAGCAATAAAGTTAAGCAAGCATGAACAGTAAACAACTAAAGCATATATGAACAATAATAGCGGTAGTTAAGAAGTTGAAGGAGAAGAAATAGTTGAAGGAGCGCTTCAAATTGTTTTCACTTCTAGCAGGAAGCGGGCTGCTTGATAAGTGGGTGTGTGCTGTTAGATAACAGATGTATGGAGAAGGGGGAGAGAAAGAGTAAGAGGGAGAGGGAGACAGCGAGAGAGAGGGCTAGAAGAAAAGGGAGTGTGTGAGAGAGATAAGGAGAATGAAAGAGAGAAAAGGAAAGAGAGAGAGAGAGAGAAAGGGAGTGTGTAAGTGAGAGAGAGAGAGAGAGAGAGAGTATGAGTTAGAAAATAAAAGTGAGAGAAAGTGGAGGAGAAGAATAAATAACGAGAGAGATGGAGATTGAAGGAGGTACGGAGATATGGAGAGATACCAAGAAAGCGTGGAGAAGAGAGAGGAAGATAGGAGATTCTATGCTAAAGACTGAGAGAGAAAAGGTCTCTCCTTTTCTCAAATACGTATTGGACAAAATAGAAATATAGGTAGTGCGGGCGTGTGAGAGAGAGAGACAGAGAGTGCAGTGAGACCTAAAAAGAAAGTTACAGCATTGTGAAATATGGGTGCGAGGGAGAAAGTGTGAGAATGAAGAGACAGCCGGACAAATATATTAATTACATTAAAGAGCGAGTGAGGCAGAGAATAGATGTGTATGTGTGGATGGATGTGAGAGAAGAGCGCAGAAAGAGACAGAGAGAAAGACTTTGCCTTTGACTGCGTTTGACACTTGAAATATCTCTTGAAAATTAAAGCAGCGCTCGCAGCAGCTTCATATCTCCCCAGGTGTGCAGGACTGAATCACAGGTTTCATTAGTCAGAGCCAAAGTCCCTCAAGCTACCGGCCAAAAGCCCGTTACAATATGGAAACCCTTCTCGACTGTTGTTTGGCTGTTGCTTGTTGGCCAAAATGTTGTTGTTTAACCAGCAACAGACAAAGCCGAAGTGACCTGAATTAAGGCGATGCTGGTCGTAAGCGATATATGATATAATATATATATAATATGTAAGTATGCGATGTATTGAATATGAAATTTATTTACAAATCTAATTATTAATTTGACCTATTTATTCCCTGTTCTAACAAATTATTAGGCAGCTGCCCGAATTTGTAGAGATTTATTATTATGTGACTGCCTGAATAGGTCTTTTGTGTGCCCAAACGAGAAAGTCCACGTCAAATTTGCAACTGCATTGAGAGAAATTCATAAAGCAGATTTTGTGAAAGTTTCCAGAACATAAATTGGACATATATCAATTATTATATTATACGAATAGAAGCAGCATATGTCAGCTCATTGTCATCTCGGACAGCTGAGTGAAAAAAAAGGAAATTAAAATAATGATAAACAGCAACAATATGAACAGCAATGCAATTAAATATTATTATAATAACATTTGCGCTTAAATGAATGCACTTCATTTTAAAGTCAAATGCTCTAGAGATATTTAAAGAATAAATATATTTATATTGAAATTTGCATAAAACATTCGCAGATCTCTGGGCAACTGGGTCAATTGCATGCGCAGTGAAACCGCCTTTAATTATTGCATTTGTCACTTTGATTTTAAAATTGATAAAGGCAAAGCCGAGCCCGAGCAAAACCAAACCAGAGCTAACCGAAACCAGAGCTGGGCATTGGGAAAAGCCGTCAGTGATTTGCACTTTTCCAGCTCATTAAAAGCGTATAATTTGTTAAATATTTACGATGCTGTTAAATGTGGCGCCATCTAGCGGCCGCCGTGTGCGCAGCTTCATTTACCTAATAAAATTACTTTGAATTAACGCCTGGGCGAGCCAGAAGGGCGCAGGCTCAGGCCCCGGGGTCGGCTCCTGCTCAGGCACCACGTGCCACATTTATTTGGATTATTATTTATTTTACGGCTCGCAGGGTTTGGGTCCACCCTAAAGGTGTTGCCAATAAATTATGTAAACGGCTTAAGCCGCCGGACATTTTAAAATGTTGCCGCATAAATCAGAGGCGTGACTTCATGTTTCATTTTGCGATTGCAGAGTCGCAATTAGATTTTGCTAATTGGCCAAATTGAACTTGGCCATCTTTTCACCTGGCCGACTGCCCGTCTGCCCGTCTGCCCGCTCTGCTGGAGGCCATCAATCAAGTGAGTCCAAGTGGCTGCAATATTTCTGTCATATTTGTTTAATTACCAAATTCCTGGGCAATGCATCAACATCATAAATTTGCGTGCCGCTTCCATATGTGGCTCAGAGTGGCCATCGCGTGTGACGTTTTGACCATAAATGAAATCTGCTGCCAGTTTGTCGCCCATTGTTTAATAATGAAATTAAATAGCCCGGGCCACACCCGACCGCCAGTAGCAGTAGCAGGAGCAGGAGCAGGAGCCGTAGCAGGAGCAACAACTCAGTTGTCAACGCGCCTGTTGACTTTTGACAAATGGGCGCCAGGTCCACAACGGGCAACTTCTTCAGCTGCTTTTCGCTTTGATTTACTGCGCCGCCAGTGCACAATGAACCACACTTTGACTTACTTACCGTTTGCTGTGTACAGACACACACACACACATATATATATATATATATTTATATAGAGCACTTAGCTCGCATTATTGTTGCGCAACAAGAATTAGCAAACAACAAAGCGTTTACGTAAAACTAAAACTAACTTCGAGCTGAAGCGAAATGTCCGGGCAAATTATTTCACTTCTAATTGAAAGGACTTCAGCTCAAGGCAAAAATATACCAGGCTTACGCGGCGTATGCGTATTTATTCTAATAGGCTTAGATTGGGTTGTGTTTAGAGCTTGAAGTGCTTCAGATTTTGAGGTAAATTCGTGCACAATTCCTATGACTCAATGCGACCTATGTATGTGAAGCAAAATGATATAAGTCAATAGCTTGGAGTGATTTAGTATTGTTCTCCAGAAATATATTACTAAGTTGAAGTAAAGCATATGCTTTAAATAATATTGCAAGCTTCATATGTAATTGCAATTACTTATATCACGTTTTGAGTTTGGTTTTTCTTTACTTATTTTTATTGACTAATTTTATCTATTTACTACTTAATTCTGTTCTGGATGATAATCACCTGCCGAATTGTTTCTAATAAGCCTGTCCGTTCATATATCTCAGAATCGCTAAAACAATTTATTGCGTTTTACGCGATTCTTTAAGTTATTACATACGTAACTTCATACGTTATTACATACGTAGCTTCATACGTTATTACATACGTTATTCCTTCTACCTACGAAATTTCTTACGTTTTAATATACGTGTATCCTAAGTTATTACATTATTGCTAACTTTGTTATCTACACTTACTTTTTTCTTCCGTTACTCCTTATGCTTACGTTTTTTCTTACGATTCACCTTACGTTTTTTCCTACATTTTTTCTTACGTTTCACCTTACGTTTTTTCCTACATTTTTTCTTACGTTTCACCTTATGTTTTTTCTTACGTTTCACGTTACGCTTTTTCTTACGTTTCACCCTACGTTTTTTCTTACGTTACTCTTTACGTTTTTCTTTACGTTTCACCTTACGTGTTTTCTTCCTTTCACCTTGTGTTTTTTCTTACGTTACTCTTTACGTTTTTCTTTACGTTTCACCTTACGTGTTTTCTTCCGTTTCTCCTTACGTTTTTTTCTTACGTTTCACCTTGCGTCTTTTCTTACGTTACTCTTTACGTTTTTATTTACGTTTCTTCTTACGTATAAGCTTACGTTTTTTCTTACGTTACTCTTTACGTTTTACTTTACGTTTCTTCTTACGTTTCACCTTACGTGTTTTCTTCCGTTTCTCCTTACGTTTTTTCCCATGTTTATCCTAATGGCTTTTTTTTACGTATATCCTTACATATTTACCTACCTTTTTCATCAATATGTTTCCCGAACTTGCCTCAAATATTATACAAAAATAACTATTTCTATATCTCTTTGATTGACATTTGCAATTTGTGTATGCAAAAATGTTTGCCTAAAAATAACGGCACAATATTTGTAATAATTTTGTAATTAAAACTGGAATTAAAATATATGTATATGTATGTATTTGTTATATTTGAATATATTTGCCTAATTATGAGAATCTCGGCTTTTCGGGTTATCTTTTGTGTGGGCTGTTGCTGCGTGGCTGATGGCGAGTTATTTGCGTTTAATTTGAATGCGGGCAAATTGCAGGACGTCACATGGCCGCAGGACCTAAAAGAGCCGCAGACCGCAGGCTATCTGTAAATGCAGTTGTTGCCCGTTGTTGTTTTTGTTCTTGTTGTTGTTGTGTCAAGTGCTTTAAGTGTGGACCACGAGCTGATGTTGTTGTTGTGCTGTGGCGTTGTTGCTGTTGTTGTTGCTGATGCTGTAACATAAAATAACAATTACGCAATTAATTGCAACATTTCAATAATATTTAATGAAGCGCAAACAAAATGAAATAACAACAGAAATGTGGCCAATTGCCACGACATGAAGGACATGAAAACTAATTACAAATGTGGCAAGAGGCAACAAAAACATGGCCCCGACTCTCGACGTCGCTCTATCATATAGCCATAAGAGAACTAGCCAAGCAAAAAAGGATTCCAATTGCCGGCTGCTACCATAAATCTCATTCACTTAATAGACGACTGCATAATTTAACAGATAAACAAACAAACGAGTTGGCGATTGCATTCGAGCAGGAGCTGAGCTCACTGGAGAAGGAGAAGCAAACAACAACATCGGAAAGGAAACGAAAAAAAAAAAAAGAAAGAGAAAACACTCGTTGTCCAACACTGAGCCGAAAGCAAAAGCTAATTGCCAAATACTAAATTACCCATTCAGCAGTAAAAACATTCCAAGAGCCTCTCACAACGTGCCAAGCTGTAAAGCAAACAGCACCACAGCTCTGGCCAGCCAGGACAACACTTTAGCCACAGACCCGAAAGAGAACGACAGAGAGAGAGAGAGAGAGACACAGATATAGAGTGAGAGAGAGAGAGAGAGTGAGAGTATGTCTCCTCTCATATATATATATTTCGAATTTTGCTGTCAATGCGAAAAAAATTGGGGAATACCGATGCCAAGCATCGAGCAAGGGCCAGGGGCAGTATTTGAGAGCGGCAGAGGTGGGGGAGCAATATACGGATGGCCAGCAAAGTAGCTGTATAAATGTGTGAAATGGCTTTAAGGACTCAGCAAAACCCAGTGACGGAGCAGAAACCGAAGCGAAAGCCAATAGAGAGCAGAGCAGTGGCTGGGGGAAATTTAATAAGAACTACAGATACGGGAGGTGCTCAGCTATAGAAGGGCAATAAAAATGGAATGTGAGCCAAAAAAATATATTCATAAATTTTAGTGCAAGGTAAGATTTTCAATGAGAATGGAGTGAATGGGAGAGAGGGAGAAAAATATACTAAGTTAACAGATGGAAATGGGAATCGAGTTAAGGCGAAAAGTAAAGGCTAGTAAAATATGAAGAGGAAGAGAGAGACATGGGGAGAAATGGAGTAGCATAGAGACACAAATTGATAGTGAATTGAAAGACAATGTGAAATGCAGAAAGTGAAAGAGACAGAACGATGCATAAATAGAGACTGAGAAAGAAAAGAAAGCAATATCCTTTTTATTGAAAATGAGAAAGAAAAGAGGAACAGATTAAGATATATAGGGAGAGAGGGAGGGGTTCTGAAATGAAATGTTAGATATGAAAACAAAAGTTAATAAGTGACGGAGCAGATATAGAGAGAAAGAGACAGAGCGAGAGGTTGAAGAAGGGCGAGAGAAGGGAAAGAGAAAGAGGAAGAAAAATTGAGAGGCAGAAAGAGTGATAGAGTTAGAAAGGGAAAGAGAGAGAGAGAGAGAGACAGAAAGGAAAAGGAAAAGAAAAGAGAGACTGAGGGAGACAGAGCGAGAGAGTCAGAAAAGCAGATAGAGTGAGAGAGAGAGGGGGAGAGAGAGATATTTGGAATGAGAGCTATGGATAGGCAGATATAGACAAAATGAGGATCAGAGCGAAAGGGCAAAATTTATATTAAGAAAGATATATATTGAGTTTAATAATTGGGTAAAGTGCTATAGGTCATGGAAGGTGGAATACATTAGTATATATCATATATAATGGATAATGTGTAAACAAGGAGCAATAAAATTGGAGTTAGAGACACAGATGTAATGTGATACGTCAATATTACATACTGAAATAGGTATGCATAGAAATGATGGATATGTCTATTTATGGTATACATTTAGCTATAATACATATATAGCTAAAAATAAATTCCCCCAGAAAATTGTCTTAAATTCTGTAAAAATATTGAGGCCTGTTTCTGCTTTAACTCCGCAAAACTTGATGCTGCTAAGGGGCAATTGCTTGAAGTTGACTAAAGTTATTTTTAGACACATCAAATAAATAGGTCTCTTACTTATGGCATGGCGAACGCTTCATAGTCAGACACTTTACGTTATGGTTTTTGTGTGGCAGAAAGAGTGATAGAGTTAGAAAGGGAAAGAGAGAGAGAGAGAGAGACAGAAAGGAAAAGGAAAAGAAAAGAGAGACTGAGGGAGACAGAGCGAGAGAGTCAGAAAAGCAGATAGAGTGAGAGAGAGAGGGGGAGAGAGAGATATTTGGAATGAGAGCTATGGATAGGCAGATATAGACAAAATGAGGATCAGAGCGAAAGGGCAAAATTTATATTAAGAAAGATATATATTGAGTTTAATAATTGGGTAAAGTGCTATAGGTCATGGAAGGTGGAATACATTAGTATATATCATATATAATGGATAATGTGTAAACAAGGAGCAATAAAATTGGAGTTAGAGACACAGATGTAATGTGATACGTCAATATTACATACTGAAATAGGTATGCATAGAAATGATGGATATGTCTATTTATGGTATACATTTAGCTATAATACATATATAGCTAAAAATAAATTCCCCCAGAAAATTGTCTTAAATTCTGTAAAAATATTGAGGCCTGTTTCTGCTTTAACTCCGCAAAACTTGATGCTGCTAAGGGGCAATTGCTTGAAGTTGACTAAAGTTATTTTTAGACACATCAAATAAATAGGTCTCTTACTTATGGCATGGCGAACGCTTCATAGTCAGACACTTTACGTTATGGTTTTTGTGTGGCAGCAACAACAACAACAACAACAGGAGCCATTTACCTGTAGGCACATTCCGATCATTTCAACAGCTGCCGCAAAGTGTGCTTCAGATGTTGCTAACACGCAAAACTTCGGGGAAAACTCTGCGGAGTAGAGGAAGAAGGAGGCGAAAATAAATATGAAAAAGTGTAGTTTTTTATTTTTTATTTTTAGGAAGGCTTCTTCTATCATAAGCAATGGCAATGGCAAGGGCTGCCATTACGGTCATTTCCTAGTGGCAGGCAATGCCTAGTGTATCTCTAGAGATAAGTGTGAGTGTGTGTGTGTGTGCAACTTGTCTTGATGTGTTGTGCTTTCTTTCGTTTTCTTCTTCTTCTTCATTTTTTTCAGTTGGCATTGCCTGAACGGCTCGACGCTTCCGTTTGTCAACGAGTTACGGAAATGATGATAAAAAATGGCTGCCACAGCTGCAGCTGCTGACATGTGTGTGCGTGTGTGTGCGTGTATGTGCTTTCAGTTTGACTTAGTAGCTGGGCGCTAGAGGCGAGCTAAAATTTCATTGCACTCAGCTGCAGCGACTACTTAGCACAAGTGGCCCCCAAAGGCAACAGCAAGGCGCACAGAGTGGGCGTGGCTTTAACTTGAATGCTGCTCATGTTGTGCACGCTGCGTATGTGTGTGTGTCCATTCGTGTGAGTTACTCTGCACAGATGGAGAAGTCACAGCTCAAGACAGCTGCTCATTTCCGCACGGCCCCTGGCTGGCAATGACATGACAGGAACTTGCTTGTGGGTGGGCTCCTAAGGACTGAGGCTGAGCGTGGGCGTGGGCGTGAACGTGGGCGTGAGCATGGGTGTGGGTGTGGGGCTGTTGCCTGTATAATAAGCAACTAAGACAGCTTAGAACTTGTGGCCAAGTCGCCCAACTGTTTGCACAGCTAGCTTTGCGTTTTGCTCTGCCATGACAGGCACTTTCGAATGCAAGCAGCCTCCTCCCGCCCCGCCTCCGGCTGGCGCGCCTCGTTCACTCATACGACTGCCACAATAAATGTAAAGTGCTGCCAAGTGTTGGCTATAGACACACACACACATATACATACATATGCACATGTGTAGGTAGACATACATGCATAGATTATTACCTGCCACTTGCCACTTGGCACCTGGTTTTTTCTACTTTTCTTTTTTTTTCGTTTCCCAGAACTTTGCACGAGTTTTTCACGATTTTCAGTCACTTCACATTTCTTTTTTTCATTTTTTCCTTTTTTCCTTTTTACTTTCGACCAGCTCCGAAAGCTGCCAACACATGTTGAAAAGTTTTCGCTTCGTTTTTGTGACATGAAAATGCTTTGAATCCATTCAACGAGACGAACAGCTCAAGAGACGCAGCAGCAGCAGGAGCAGGGGCAGGAGCAGGAGCAGCAGGTTGACTGTTGGCATACATGTGAAAATTAAATTTGGCAGCCAAGCTTCCATTTTTTCTAGCTTTCTAATTGACATGTGCTGCATGTGTTGCATATATGCCCAAAAACTAAATCAATTTCATCAGAGTTGAAGAATTACAAAAAGAAACACACACACAAAAAATACTGTTTAAAATTGTTGTTCAAGACTCGGTAGAGCTCGGCACTCGGGGCACAATTGTTGCGGCATTTGCAGCCATATGTGGCAAGTCAGGCAGAGATTTGCCTTTGAATGCCATGTTAATTACAGGCAGAGCCGACCAGAGATGGGTGGCAGCTCCTTTGCTTTCATGCAGCAGAGGCAGAGCAGCAGCAGCAGCAGCAGCAGCTGCAATAAGCTGTTGCACTAGGCAGCTGCAGCTGCAGTGGGATTTGCGCATTCAGCAGGGGAAGGCACTGCCATACTCTCCATAATGTTTATAGGTTTTACACTGAATGCAAGGCTGTTCTAGTACGACGAGCTGCTCTAGAAATCAACAGTTATTAAAAGACTGCTTAGTCTCTAAAGCTCTCCCTCTCTCACTCTTTCCCCCCCGCTCTGTGTGTGGACTTAATTCCTAGACAATTGCCAGTTGTTGTTGGGCAATGCTAGTTCCATAACCATAAAAATTTATATGCACACACACACACACATACATACATTTACACAATATGCACTTTTGTTAGTCACTCAAGAGCATTCTGTCAAGTCGAGCTGAAACTCTTAATATAAATAAATCTTTTGAGGTCTCATGTCAACTTTGATTTCCATGGAAAGAGACAGCTGCAAGAGACAGTTGATAAGACAGGAATGAAACGCATTTCAATATTCAAATGTGAATCAAATATGAGCTCGGAGCTCAAATATGAACAATGAATAAAAGTAAACATCAATCTAATTTGTTTTTAATTTCTGAATATTTGTCTCTACTTGCAACTGTTTGGTAGAATTTTTAAAATTTGAGAAATTATGAGAAAAAATGTAGGTGAAGGAATTTTTATGTGAGATTGATGTGAATTTAAGGAAAAAGTTTTCAATGAAAAAAAAATAAATAAATAAATAAAAAATAAATAAATAAAAAATAAAATAAATAAATAAAAAGTCTTATTTGCTAGACGTTTTAGGAAACCCTAAGTAACATGTAAGCATATGAAGCCCGAGCTATACTAATTTTTATAAGTAAAATATATTATGTGATAGAATTTTAATGTAAGATTGCTAAGAAGATAGGGCAAAAGATTTTATACAAAAAATATATATTTTATTTTATTTTTATTTTTTTTATATATATTTAAAAGAAACTTTTTTATATTAAAAAAAAAAAAAAATAAATAAAATAATAATACTAATAAATACTATGAATCAAACCAATAATTGAAATGTATATTTTTGGATATTTACACAGATATATAATAATGCTCGTATATCTGTGTAAAAAAATCTATTACCTACGCCTTAATTAAATTAATCTCAGTTTGAATTGGCTTAATTGGGCTTATTATGGGTTTTTATAGTATATACGATCTGCCTCGTAATAATAATAACACTTTATAAGCTATGTTCCGCCTTACGCTTAACCATTTCGCCATTATTAATAGCCGCATGAAAAGCCGGCATAATAATTACGTCATAGCCAACGAACTTGACCAAACTACATAAAATATTCTCACTTTTTTTTCACTTTTGCCTGCCCGCTGCAAGGCCAACTGTTTTCACCTGATTCGCTGAGTTCTTAAAGTGCTGCAGAGGAAAAAACTTTCCATTTTATTTATGGGCAGAGCTTGACTTAATGATCCCCGCTCCATAAAGAGGCTCACACTTACAGTGCTGCGCGGCCAGTTTGAGTTTCAGTTTCAGTTTCAGTTTGAGTTACAGTTACAGTTACAGTTACAGTTTCTGGCCACCCACAAGGCCAAAAGAGACAAAGCGAATTGTTGAGTCAAAGGCGTTGAGGGCACTTTATGAGCTGGCTGGCTTCCTGGGTGACTGTCTGACTGGTTGGCTGCTCGTTTGGTCAGCAGCAAGGCAATCACTGAACAAATCCTGGCCATTGAAATCAATAAAAGTTAACGGCCTGTGCCTGGGATATACTCCGCCGGCAGCCGGCAGCCGGCAGCTCACGATTGATGTGCCATAAAAGTCGCAATTGAAGCGCACGCCCGCAGTGACCAGACCAGTCCAGACACACACATCGGCGCAACAGAGAGGGATGATGAGAGAGAGAGAGAGAGGGAGGAAGAAGCAGAGACAGAGCTGGTTAAAACGGGGCGATGGCTAGCAAAGTGCGGAAGTGCGTCATCATAAAAGCTTTCACGGCTGCTCGCTCATTGTGTGGCGCATAATTTATCATTTAACTGCTTAATAGTTCCGTTCGATTGAAAATTGTACAAAAAGGTCAATAAATCCTGAGCCCAACTAATGGCCGCAGCCCAAGCCCAAGCCCAAGCCCAAACCCAAGCCCAAACCAAAGCCAAAGCCCAGTCCACAGCTGTCTGGATGCTGTTGTTTGTGTTTGCCTTTGGCTGCGGCGCCTCGTTCGTCTCAGTTTTGACTAATGGCCAACCATCTCTCCCTCTCTGTCACTCTCCCCCTCCCTTTCTGTCTCGCTTTGGACGTGACAAATTCACCTGTCAAACGTACCAGCGTCTTGTCAATATTTATGATTAGACCTCGAGCGCAGGAGGATGTTGACTTGGTCTGCCAGCAAAACTTTTACTGCCCATCGATAACCGCTGAGCTCATTGAGAATGAGATTTCCTTATAACTGTGCGGAGTATAGGTAAATGTGGGCATGGCGAAGCTCTTTAAGTATACGTGTTCTTGATCAGCCAGAGCTCGATATATACTTAACTAAGCTAGTTGTAAGAAAAAAACGGTTCAATGTTGCTCATGGGCAAAAACTAAACTAAAAATCTGTTGCTCTTCGAAAATGGCATAGATGGTATCTCATTTAATTTGATATTTTTTTAGGTATTTACATAAATCTCTGCTTGTATTTCATCCTAAAATCATTAACACGGCCATTTTATTCAAATGATTTCAGTCTAAACATTTTGCGTCTTACAATTTCTGTGAATTCATCAAAGAGTTACAGCTATCGGCTTACTTTTTCTATTTCATTGAGCTCTGTTCTATTAATTTCTGCGATTCTCAGAACCTGTCAGTGCCTTGGCATAACACTGATATGGGATGAGAGGCATGTGCGTACTCACAGACATGCACAGACAACCTTGTGATTGTGTGTGGGTGTAGGTGTTTATACGATCGCTAGAATTGTGGGGGGCTAAGATAGGTCTTTCAGAGGATAGCTGTGGGATGTGAAGCCTGGCAGGAGTCATAGGTGTTGCACATATAAAGCACTTGAATATAATGATACATTCATCTCTTGCTCTACAAGATATAAATATTTGAATATTATCACAGCTCACTCTTCGAATTTCACTAGGTAGCTAGAGTCCTTATGCTTGTCAGAGCATATGCTTCTAGATTCTGGGATACATCTATGCAAAAGACCTAGAATGACTGCATCAACTACTTCTGCCCGAATAGAGACATCTTCAAGTCTCTCAATCGCAGCTCTCAGCTTGCTCAACGCTTCAAAGCAAACGATCCTTAGATTTATTTTTTGTTTCTGCTTTTGCCCTTATTCAAAATGATATGTTGTGTGATCTATGGGCGGGCGACAAGTCAATTTTCGTTGTTGTTGTCGTTGCTGTTGTTTTTTATTTTCGTTGTGCCGTTGCTCTGCGTGTCTGCTTCAAGTTTGTTATTATGGCAGTTGACGAAATTTATGAACTACACATCCGTTTTCGCCGCCTTGCTGTTTACTTGGGCTGCAGCTTCCGGCCTCAGCGCCATTGACGTTGTCGGCGTCGTCGGCGTCGTCGTCGTCGTCGTCATGGCCACAATTTGAGGTTGCCCAGCACGTGCTCCAAATGCCAAAATCGAAATGCGGCGCCTGTTGACACCTGCCCTGCAAAGGTTGACTACACTAGCGTTTAGTTTATTGTTCGTATCCCGACGCTGCCTTAACCCTTGGCACAAACAACATTTAGTGAGCACAAAATATGGTGACTCGAAATGAATGTCTCTAAATTTGCCATAGATTGCTCTAAGGGTAAGCTTTTAATATATAAGAATAATTTAGGTGGGGGCAGAGTATATTGAAGATAATAGCTGAAAAAGTGTTGCCTACTTTTTGGGGATAATCATATTTATGTGAGTTCATTGTATGGAAGGAAAATACTTAACAGAAAGAAAGAGAGACAGAGGGAGAGTGTGGTAGAGAAAACAAAATAATAACATTAAGAACTTAAATGAATGAGAGGATTCAGAGAGTGAGAAGCGTAAAGACTAGGAGAGATAGATGAAAAGATTGACTGAGAGGGGAGCAAAATTGAGAGTAATTGATGAAGAGGCCCAAGTGACAGAGAAAAAGATCGATAGAATGATAATTAAGAGACTAGAGATGATAATTAAGAAAGAGAGAGAGAGAGAGAGACAGAGAAAAAGAGAGAAGAGATTGAAAGTTAGTTAGAGATAGAACGCAAGAGAGAGAGAGAGAGAGAGAGAGAGAGGGGATATGCAATATTAGTAAAACCTCATCGATTTTTCATTGTTCATTAAAACAATAAACAATAAACCATTTAATAATTATTGAGACTAGACAGAAGAAACCTTTCGCGAGTGTGTGAAGTAGTCTAACTGCTTTCAATCACAATCAGATAGGTCTTTAGCAAAATGATGAAGTATTACCAGTCAGCGATAACTCTTCGAGCCTGTTCAGTTGCCCAGCAACGCATTCACCTCAACGATTGATTGGCAGCTGGGTCACAATGTAGCCCAGTTGCTGTCGATGGGGTTAATAGACGCTTTCTGTCAGGCAGTCAGTCAGACCGTCAAGAGGGTTGGCTAGTTGGCCAAATCACTGCTCACAGTGAGATACAATGAACTTGAGTCGAGTCGAGTTGAGCTGCGCCGTCATGGCAACAATTTGTTACACACACACACACACACACACACACAGAGAGAGAGAAAAGTGAAAAGGCCTCAAGGACACAGCTCCAGAAAAGTAGAGAAAGCAGTAGACAAAGCGAGCGACTGCTTTTGCAGTCTGCACACACACTCATGTATGTGTGTGTGTGTGAGTATGTGTGTGATGTGTGTATGCCCATTTGATTGCAAAGATTTACGACATAACAATTTATGGAATGACGAAATGATTTCCTGTGTTTTTACGAGATGCGACGAGGCTTGGCGGTGCCAACGGAAAAGCCAGAATGCGGCAGCCAAAGCTGAAGCCAAAGCCAGAGTGAAAGCCAGAGGAGTCAGAGCTCCACACAGTTGGACCTGTAGCTGGAGCTGGCGCATGTATCGCCCACGCACGCGCTGCCCATTGCCAGCACGCCTTTGCAATATCATTTCAATCAATTTCAAGTCAAGCATTTCGCTCGCACTCTCTGAGGCAACAGACATTGGAATAAAATTAAAACGTCAGCATGTGCGCCAGTTTGCTAATGTGTGTGTGAGCTAGTATCTATGTGTGTGTGTGTGTGTGAGAGTGTGAGTTGCCATGCAGCAATATATAATGATATACACGCCACGTACATGCATCATCCCAGTGCCCTCTCGTGACTAGTCCGCTCTGCTGGCCGGAAGTTCAATCGAATTTCAACGGAAATTGCCGACATTTCATGAGGTGTGAAATGATTTTATTACATCATTACGTGCAGAGGCGCAAAAAAAAAAAGAAAACAACAAAAAAATCAAGCACACACACACACCCCCACTCATCGACCTTCACTCCACTCAGCTGTCCAGTTGGCAATTTCGCTGCGCAGAAAATCACAGTTACTGCTGCTGCAGCTGCTGCAGCTGCCGCTGCTGCTGTGATGCTGTGAACCTTGCAGCGCTCGTTGCATGTCGACATTTAATTATGGCCACGTAACTGTCCGCCAAGTGCCCGAGCGACTGATGATGGGGGCGGGGCACTGGCAGCCTCCAGGGTAGCAGCTGACAAGGCCAAGCGAAACGAGGAACGCAAATGCTGTGCGCAGCAAAGTACAGTAAAGATTGTCTAGAAGCGACTTGACTGATTTTATTCTACTTGAATTTACGTACTCCAGTTTTATTTGAAATTCGCATTTGTTGTTGTTCTGCTATGAATTGCAATTAGAAATATTTGTTAATTTTGAAATTCTATTGCAAATTCCATGCAGTGAATGCAGTGTGCTTACCCATATAGGAATGTATATATATTTATATAAAAGAAAAAAATAGACAAAATGCAGCAGATGAATAAATGTTCGATTCCATTGAACTGCACTCAAATTTGATTGTACAATTTTATCGTAAAATTCACAAAAGTTTTGTGCTTTGTCTGACTGAAACGAACGGTTTATTATTTTGCTGCATTTTATTTGATTTGATATGTGCGAGTGAATGATTTGAGTAGAATTTAGTTGGTTGATCAGCTTAAATTAAAATTAAAGATTAAATATTTTTACATATATATATATATATACATATATATATATATATATTTTTATAGACATATTTATATATATTTATAGATATATATAATTCATATCTAAATTATTTTGTTGCTTAAAGCTTTAGTTTTTCATTTTCAACTCAATAATCGCTCAACTTAGTCAAAAGTTATTCGAGGAGTTTTCTTTTATAAGTGGCAAAAAGTTGAGAGAACTCTAGTGTGGAATTTTTTATTGCGAGAACATGTACTCGTCTGATGGAGCTTTAACTTGATAATGGAAAGCTCTTTTCATAGTTAGAAGGCTGCTAATATTGTGCTGTTGGGTAGTTTTTTAGTTTTTAGGAATTAAATTTTCATTCTCATTTTATTTATATTATATAGTATAAGACTTTAATTTTATTCTCTCTTTCTCTCTCTCTCTCTATCTCACTTTCTCACTCTCTCTGTCTCCCTCAACTTCTATCGAAAAATTCTTAAGTCTGAAACTGTGCTCAGCTTTAACTTGGTCGGTTCCTTCCTGGGCAGCTTTACTGTTTCATTGCATTCACAGTTGATCAGCAGCGTTTGCTATTTTTGTTGTTTTCATTTCACTTGATTTTTTTTCCTTCTCTTTTAGTGGGGCACACTCAATCAAGTTGATTGGTTGCAGCCAAATCAGATGAGGTCCACGTGAAATTCTACTTCGTCCCGCTGCTCGACCAGAAATTCGACTGCCACTTAACGTAACCGCTCGGCGGGCCTCATTTCTCAACGGTTGACATTCATTTGGAGTGGGCGTGAGTGAGAGGCCGTGCGTGTGTGGGAGGCTGCGTGTGGCTGTGTGTGGGTTTGTGATTCTATTGCTGAGTGGCAACCGCAGACACTTTTGCAATTAGAGCGTAATTATTTAATAAACCAAATATGCTGAGCATGCGCTAGTGTGTGTATGTGGTGTGTGTGTGTGTGTGTGTCAAAAAGTCAACGAATGAAATGAATGAATGAGCTGCCAATGAGCAGGTGGAAATTATTGAACAGCCATCGAATGAAACTAAATGATAAAGCATTTGCCCGACAAATGTGCTCAAAATGGCGAACGCGTGTGTGTGTAAGTGTACGTGTATGTAACGCTGCTGGGGTACTGCTATCGGTTGGTGAGCGACGCGTTTGTTTGCTTAATTAAATTCTGTAAATGTTTAGTTGTTGGCCAAATGGCGTCAAGCGTGCAACGGCAAATGTGAATATCATTCATGAGTGATATGAATGATACGAATGGCGTTGTTGTCGATCCAAACGAGCATACCGATACAAGGGCTACTATGCTGGTGCATCGATGCAATATTCCATTTGGCACTGGCACAAATTCATAAACGAGCAGCTTCCGCACAAATTAAGTTGCAGCCCCAACTATAGCGTACAGCTAATGGGGTCAGATGATTAATGTATATATGTATGTTTAATATGTGTCTGCTTGGTCTCGAATTTGTGCTTTGGGTTATGTTGCCATTACGAGAATTGCATAAATTATTGTTATACCTGTTTCAACATGGGATTTTCAACTGTATATGTAGTTGTTGTCTGTGCTCAAATATCTTTGACTTCAAATATATTTATTCGAGGCTTAAGCACAAATATAGTGAAAACAAATTTACTAAATTAACAATAATTAACGTGTGGGTCTAAATTATTTATCTAAAGATATTATTATTTTAAATACATATTTATTATTCTTAGCAAGCGTTTTCTCCAGCTGCCCAATCGCGTGCTAGTCGCGTTCTGTTGAAATCATAAAGAGGCGAAGCGTCTAAGTAGCCATCTCGTTCTCACTTGGCAATAACCGCAGCTACGATCAGCGACAGCTATCTTTGTCCCTTTCTCGCTTGATGAGTGAAAGCTTTTGCCAAGAAACCGCGAACGCACTCGCAGAATATTTCTCAGCCGCAGCCAATCAGGACAACGTGGATCAGGGTTAAGAAACTGTAAGCAGACTTTGCTATTCGTTAAGTCATAATGACAGAACGAAATGGCATACAAATGAATGTATGTATATGTATGTATATAAATCTGACTGTATTACTCGTAAGTTATTCTGATTGATTTGCGTTTTTTTTCCTTCTATATTAACTTTATAAAAAAAGAGAACAAAAAATCTACAAAAATTATTTAGATCTTTTAGATTTCGACTAGTTAAATATGCATAAGAAAAGCAGATGAATTAAATTTGATCAATTAGATGTGCCATCTGCTCTCTGAATACACATACTTGAAATGATTATTAGATCTTAGCTATCTATAATATATAACTAACTAATCGAGTTTTTCTTCCAATAATTATTAATTTTCTCCTTTCATTGCCTCGCCTGTTTTGCTTAATTCAATTTAGCCTTTTTTCCATCACTTTTTACTATAATTGATGCAATTGTTGAAGGTCGCGCACACTTCTCGGGCACTTTTTGGTAAGGCCTCGACACATGAGAGACATCAGGCTGTGGCTCGACTCGGCTGCGCAGCTGCTCAGCCCCCACTGAGTGCTTCAGCTGTGTCGTGTCGCCGCTTCGACTCGTGTCCCGTTGAGCTCATGTACATAATTCAAGTTGTTGCACATGCCGCAAATGACACTCGAGTGAACGCCAGCGAGTCGGCCAGCTAAGTGTACTCTGCAGGCCTGCGACATGAAAGCAAAGCAAAAAACAAAAAAGGCAGCTGAAATTAAATTAACATGAAATGCATGCAAAGTGCCAGGCAGCGCAATGTTGAGTGCTTTAAGGTCGCACAGGAGGCGACGGATGGCAGAGCAATCGCGATCCATATGCATTGTAATTAAGCAATCAATGGCGTAATTATTGCCATATGAGAGCCACTCGATATATTCACACGCCCACAGCAACACAAAAACGGCAATAATTTAAATGCAAAGCAGACAAAGTTGAGTCGAGCCAAAGCCGAGCACATGAAAATTAGCAGCCTGAGCGAATTTGGTGGAGAGAGTTGGTTAAAAAGCGAAAATCGAAAAGTCATTGGCTTTGGCAAAAGTCAAATAGTCGTTGACCGATTTCTGACCGAAGCAGAAGCCAAACAAAGTCGATTTTCTTAAGTCTTGCTCAAATTTGAAAGCGAATCTGTTATTTTCATATATTTGGGTGCAATGAACGCATTGGCAATCCATTTTGGGCAATTATGGAGCATTAACAATTAAGTACTTAAAAACATTTTTACATTAATACGAAATCGTCTGGAGGTTGTCTGGGTAATTGTTACGCACCCCAAGTAATTAAGAAAGTATAAAAATGATTGGGAAATGACTTTAGGCACTTCACACATTTGTGCTGATATTATTAAAGATATTTAATTTAATTTTGATTTAGCTCCAAAAATGTGAAAATTACAGGGGATTTTTCGATATGCGACGCCCCAATGAGGCGTATAATTTATTTTTAGTTCATCGATAGAGGACATTGCACAAAGCCAATACACTCATTTCACTTTTGTGATTGAGTATAATAACTATTCGATATTCATATATTTTTGTATGTTTCAATCGAAATCACATCAAGATGTTTTTCTCTAAGTTTTGTTCTAGTCTATTTAGCCAAAAGAAATTTCAAATTTTATTTAAATACGAAAATTGTCTTTGCCTTGAGCAGCCAAAGATGCATTTTGAATTGAAAATTGAATGTTGAGGCTAATTACATGAGCTCAGCAGAAAGTTGACCCCGTTTTGGCCTGTTTGTAGCTGCTGACCTAACTGCGATTGATTTTCTTTTCCCTTTGAGTGAAGGATTTTCGACTGATGGGCAGCAGAAGATAACCCTTCCACAAGCCTTTAGCCAGACGCCCCTCTCGCTTCATTTGAACAGTTTCAAAGCATTTGAGATGCCATAAAGGCGGATAATAAAAAGAGAGAAAGAAAATGAGAGTCAGCCACGCGTTGCAGCTTACAGGCTGTGGAAAGGAGGGAGGAAAGAGGCAAGAGCTAAAAAGACGAAGCATTCAATTTGATGACAATTCCGTAGATGATTTGCCGGTTGCCTCGGCGTTTCGGATGGCATTTTTTAATATCGTATGACTTGGACATTTGTTGTTGTTGTTGTTGTTGTTCTTGCTAGACCATTTCTTTTTGGGTTATATAAGCCGTAAAAGTGGAACTGTAGCAGCTGAGCTCATCGCTCATGGCTTTGATGTTGCTCCTGCTCCTGCTGCTCCTGCTGCTGCTGTTTTCCACCAGCAGCAACAATAACAAAATTTCTAGCATGCCAGAGAACTCCCCTTTTTTGGCGAACCCCTCAATTGCATTTAGCTTGGTTTTCATATTCTTTCTGGTAATCGCATAAATTGCCAAGAATGCGTAATAATCTAATCGTTATAATCGCTCTTAAACGCAAATCTCGGCCTAGCCGTCAGACTTTATCTCGGCTGCATTTCTCCAGAGACTTTAGCTGCTTAGACGAAGAGGAAGAGGAGGAGCAGCAGGATGAGGGTAGGTAGAGTTTTGTGTTTGCAATTTCTAAACGCTTTTGATGACATTTTTATGCTCGTCTGCATATTTGTTTCCACAATTTATTCATGCGCGGCCTAACTGCTGTCTGCCTGCTTAAACTTAAACAGCATCTGGGGAAATCTACGGAGCTGTTGGGCAAAGGATTTGTGAATTTGAAAACAGTTGAACATTTAACAGTACTTTATATTTATGGGGAGTTGAGTTGCAACAATTAGTGTTAAGTTTGTTTTTCTTAAATATACGGCTCTTAATTTACCATTTATTATAATAAATCTCAAGCCTTATATATTAAAGTCCTTCCATGGCGGAATTGAATTGAGAACTACAGTTGGTAATATAGGCGTAGAAATGTTTCGACTATGCTCGTTTCTCATTCGCTCCAGTTTTGTTTTATTACAGAATAAACTCTCTACACATCTCCCTCTCTCTCCCTCTTCCTCTCTCTCTATTCTTTCGGCTTTCTCTCTGTCTGTCTCTGCCGCTTTGTCTTTTTATCAACCTGACTTTTATTGTAATTTCGACTATTTCTCACATGATCTGTCTGTCTCTCTAACTGTCTTTCGTTCTCTCTATATCTCTCTGCCTGTCTGTATCTCAATTTCCTCTCTCCCTATAACTAATATATTATCTCTCTCTCTCTCTCCTTATCTCTTCCATTTTATCTCACTGTTTGTCTACCTCTCCACTTCCTTTCTTCATGCTACTTCAGCCTCTTTCTTTCCCTCATTATCTCTATGTATCCCTACCCCTTTACCTCCGTCGATTCCATTCGTCTTTAGTCTTAGTCTTAACAGCACTCAACCGAAAAACTTATTATCAATGAACCTTGAGGACATTAAAAATTGATAGCACATCTTAGGTACTCCCCCGCAGCTATCATTGCAGCTGATACGAAAATAAGTATGAAGAAAACAAAAATTTGCAACTACAATTATAGATTACTTAGATTAAGCAACTTGGCAATAATTTCATGTTCTTTGAAACTGTCTAGACTCTTAGCGACGAACACTGTTGGCTTATTGTCTCTGCAATCGCTGGGCCATAAAAAATTGATGCCTACAGCCGGTGCTTAAACTTGATTCGAATTGCGAAGAGTTTTTGCTAAATGAGCTTCAAATGTGAGAGTTCAGCTCGGGGCTGTGTCACAGAAATAATTCATGTTCTGCTTTGATGGGCAACAATCTGTCAGCTATCTCTCTCGCTCTCTCTCTCTGTGTGATATTGTGATATTTGTGTATTTAGCATTCTGAATTGGAAAAACATTTCTTGAACGCTTTATAATTAATTGCAAATTTTCGTTTCGCACGCTCATTGCAATTTGCCATCGCTCGTGGGCACAAAACTAGAAACACATTATTCGCGCTTTCCAGCTATCTCTTTTGTGCTCTCCCTCTGCCACTCACACTGCCTCTCGCTCTCTCTCTCTCTCTCTCTTCATAAACATTTTCATTATTTTGAGCTGCATTGATTTGTTGACTTTAGCGCTTGCAGCTAATCGAAAACAAATGTACAAAAAGCATCGCACACACACAGACACACACACACACACACACGGACACTCTATGTTAACAAAAGGAGTTTTGCAACGCGTTGATTTTGGCTCATAATTAACGCAAAAGTTTCGGCAAATTGGCAAACAGACAGCGGGACAAAATGACAAAATGACAAAGCAGACAATTACCTTTGTATATTTGTGTGTGTGTGTTTGTTTGTTTGTGTGCGTGTGGGTGTGTGTACAGATGCCACTGGCATTTTACATTGGGTAATCATTGCGTGTGTTGTTTTCGGTGTTTGCCTGGCGGTTATCGCGAGTTCAGCAAATGTCCTGTGCGGTTTTATTATTGCAATTGAGATGAAAAATAAATATTTCAATTACTGTGTCTCTGTATGTGTATGTGTGTGGCCAAAAATAGACACAAGCACAAATACAAAAATTCAATTATTATACTAAAAGTAAATTGATATTTGCATTCATTGAATTCACATTATTCGCCATATTACATAATAATGTAATACAATAGCCGCAACCGCACAAAGCCCCATGAATTAAATATGTCTATCTACATCTCTCTCTCTCTCTCGCTCAGCATCTCTCTCACTCTCTTTCTATATATGTATATAAACATTGACAAATTGCGCTCATGCTTTCTGCTCTTCTGCTGAGGGCAGCCGCAGCGCATTTTAATCGAATTAAACTAATTGCCCTATGAAAAGCGCGCCTCAATGTCCGCCAAATCATTCCACGGCCAATGCCGAAATGAAAATTCGAGCAAAAACTGATTGAAAATTGATTCAAAATGAATATGCTAATAATTCATACACATACATATACATACATATGGTCGGCTAGGCCAGGGAAAACACAGCTGAATTGACGTTCCACAAAAATATTTCGATTTCATTTCTATGTGGAATTCTTTTTCTATAAAATGTAAACAAGTGTTTTAAATATATGCAGTTTTTATGATTTTCTCAGAAAATAAAGCTAAAATTTAAAAAATATTTCCTTTACCCGAAAAATATTATTTTACATTTTATTTTGATAAACAACAAAAAATAATAAAATTTAAAATGAATAAAAATGTGTGAAAAAAGATATAAATCTTCCAATACGTTCAAATACAAAAACAAAATATATTTAACATTTTATTTTTGATTTAAAAATTGCAGAGATATAGAAATATAGTGGGAGTTGAAGCAAAAAAAAAAGTTTAGAACAGAAATATTAAAATATTTAACTTAAATTTTTAATCAGAAAACAACATTATAAAATTCAATTTAAAAGATATTTCTTTTAATAATAAATTTTTCTTATACTCCCGGAAGTTGGACTTCTTTTAAATATACAAAAGATTATGATATAAGATTTATATAATTGAAATTTTTTTATTTTATTTACTTTTTTATTTTTTGTGATGTTCAGGTGACTTTGTATTTTGGAACACGCCTTTGTATTTGGGTACATCCATCCACTCTATTTGCTCCAATTGAACTGCTTAGCCGGCACAAACTATCCAGCGCCCAAACATAATCTTTATAGAAGTGAAAAAAGAAGAAGAGATTCCACTGCGCTCTATTGAAAGTAAATATGTTTTGGGAGACTCTAATAGAAAGATGAGAATGCCTGCAGCTGAGTGTTTGAAATGCGAAGTCGAAATGGACTTTCATATGCTGTTGAGCCTCAAAGCAATTTGTTTGATTAATTTGAGAGGCTCGAGTCGCTGGAGTTCAGCTCGGGGAATGGGTGGATGGGGGGAGGGAAGGGGAGGGCTATGGGCAGAGTTGAGTGCCGACCTTCATTATGTAAATTGCAGGCGAAATTTAAATAATCATCTGCAATTTAAATGCAGAGCACAACACTTTCGGCAAGCCCGAAAGCCCCTCGACAATTAATCGACGTCGGCGTCGACATCGAGACTGAAAATATGCCAAATGCTGCTCATTTTCTATTTCATAATAGGTTGGAGAGATAATATCATATTACTCGAAGAGCTTGGCATTAACTGCCTACGCATGTTTTTGTTGTTGTTGTTGCTGCTGTTGCTGTTGCCATAAATAATTATTCATATTTGTATAAAATACACAGAGAATTTAATTAAAAATTGTTTCGCCCCAGCGCTGAATACAGAGCAGACACTCAATCCGAGCAGCTGGGGAACCCTTGGCCTTACTATTGTTATCCTTGTCGTTGCTTGGACTGTTGTATCTCTTTTGTGTATAACCCGCCCTCAGCCAGTCCTTATGCTGTGATCCTGGCCCATTGGTAGTGGCTGTGGCTGTGGCAGACGCTTTGCCACTTTTGGCTCATAATAAAATTAAAACGAAATGAAACGAAATGAAAAAGTAATAAAGTCCTTATGGAAAACGCCAGCGATGCCAACTTGGAGAATGTGAGAGAAATCTACGAGCACCGACTCACACCCTCACTCACTCACTCACGGCTGCTTCATTTTGCATTCAGCATCGAGACGGGGCTGGGAACTAGAATGGGGCTGAAGGAGCAAGGCGCTTGCTGTTGCCAGCAACCCCTCAGAAATTGTTGCGCCACACTCGCAGAGCAGCACTGGAGCTGGCATCTGTGGGGTATATGGACTCTGGAAACGTAATTACATCTGGTTATAGCTAGAGCAACGCTGGAGGTGCCCGGTTATCGAATATTGGAATATTTCTGGGAGCATATTCGTGTGCGCTGCGAGTGTGTCAAAGGGAACTTTGCAGAGTTCTTATTGGGAAATGTGTTTCCATTTAACGATGGCAGCCATATGAGCAGGTACTCATCACTAATGACTTCTCGTTGCCTGGCACAAATTGAAGCTGTAATTGCGGTTCACATTGCGAATGAGCTGCGTGGAGTGATATCTGAGTCTCAGGCAAATAGAATACGTAACTACTTATTTTTTTTTGTTTTTTTAATTTGATATTCAATGATGAAATATTTATAAAATAGTCTATAGCAGATCAAAAGATCTTTATCTAATCTATATATTTTTTAATCGTTATTAATGGCTAGAAATCAAATGGACAAATGTTTATCACTTTTACAGATTATATTTATAAATATTAATTATATTATAAATATGAATATTATTTAAAAAATCAGATTTTTCCTTGATAGTTTCTTTTTTTTTTTTTTTTTTTTTTTTTTTTTAAGTTAGTAAATTTTTTACATTTATCGCTAAAATGAAACTGTAATAAAATCTTCAAATAATTTTCACTCAATATTCTCGAGCAGTCATTCAAACTAAAAAGTCAAAAGTAAGGAGTATCGCTTAGTCGCTCAACGATCGTTTTTTCTTACACTTCAATATTTCTAATCATTATTTTGCATCACCTTTAACAATTTTATTTTATTTATTATATTTTGTGCTTTAATCTAATTTAGTTCCCTTTACATTTTCTTTTCGAACTAAATATTTATCCATTTTTTTCTTAGCTAAAACAATTTGACTTGCAATCGAAATATTTACAGTTTGAACTCTTAATGCTATCAACCAATTATGTATATTTTATATATACATATATGTACATGCATATCTAGAGGGCATCTCCGAGTCATTCTATGAACCTTTGGCTCTTCACTCAATTATGTCTGCCATTGTTCCAACTGGTTTTTGCTTTGCTTTCAGTTTTATTCTCAGTTTTCCTTCTTGATTGTTGAACACTTGTAAATGCGTTTTTGTGCGAAAAGAAAAATGAAAACCGAAAACAGAAATCTATCAGACAGTGGGCGTGTCAGCACGCCTGCTTGCGTTGCCAGGCTGCCAGGCAGTGCATAATTAAGCTGGCTTCATGTCTCGTCTATTGTTGTGAAAATTGAAATATTTTAAAGAAACCCTATGTAGAGAATACATATGTAAATATATAGATATGTACATATAGACTTTATTTAATTGTGCATTTGATTCGTCTGGCGTACATTTATTAAGTCGTTCGCTCGAGAGTCCACACAGCCCCTGTCAAAGGATTCGAAATCAAGGCCCAAACAACTAAATCAGCTGTAACCGAGCGACCGTTCGAGCGAGCGACTCCAATATTGTTGCAATTACACAGCACTAGGCAGAGGACAATGAGAGCGAGTGCCTGCCTGGATACGGCGCATTCCATAAGCACAATGCCAAATGATGTGCCCGAAATTGGAATTGAGCAGGAAGGCAGACGGCGGCAACTGCGAAGGGTTGCCAAACTAAAATTTTGGCCTGTCAAAGGCAGCGGCTGAAAAGCGAGCGTTGTCAAGAGTGCGTGGCGGTGGTAGGCGTGGCAAGCGGCCAGTGGGGTGCATACATTTACGAGATTTACGAGCTGTCGCGAGGTTGCTGGAGCTGGAGGTGGAGGTGGAGGTGGAGGTGGGCGAGCAAGGGATTTGCTGCCACGCGAATGACGCACAATGGCAGAATGTTGTCAACGCAATCAGCGACAGTTGTTGTTGTTGTTAGTGGTCGACAGAAGTGGGCTTTCTGTAAGGCATGTAAATATGCGTACGAGTGTGTCCATGTAAGTGTGTGTGTGTGCGTGTGTGTGTGTGTGAGCGCCCCTTAAACGTGGCATGTTTCAAATTGAATTGTGCGAAGCACGTGACCAGACGGGGAAGAAGCAAAACGCCGACTGATTCGATGCGCAACTCTGGCTGCCATGTCAATAAAGTCAAAAGCTGCAGAAGTGCGTGAGCCGGCAGTGACTGACTAGGAGATACCCTCTTTCCACTATGAATTATGCAAAAGCCTATAAGAGTGCTCCAAGAACCAACTTAATCTATCGATTTTTATCGATAGCTTATCGAAAGATATAATAAACGTGTATTATATATTACAATAATTTACTCTTGGAGAGCTGAGCTGATGCAAATCTGCTTGTTCCTCATTCCTTAAGCAGAAGGCCCAATATACCCTGCTTTTACGCTCGCAATGGGGTATTACAATAAATGACAGACCTGCTCAGCCGCAGTCAGTCGACTGCAGCGTTTGATGAATGAGCGTATATTAAAAAGGTCTAAGCAAAATGTTGCCTCATATTTATTTTGAGTTAAAATTGTAATTTGCGTAAAATGACTGTATTCGTGTGTGTGTGCCTCTCACTCTCTCCCTCTCTCCATCTGTCACTGTCTCTGTCTATGTTTGATTTGCAGCTGCTGCGGTCTATTGGCCTGCGGCGGAATCAATTCCCAAATCGCATTACGCTGCCAAAGACAGACTTCAGCAAGCTGGCAAATTGCTTGGCGTCTGCTGTTGCATGCCCCCGCTGCTCCTACTGCTGCCGCTGCTGCTGCAGCAATTCGCATTTTATGTGCGTCAACATCAACACAGGGAGGCAGCAAGTGGATGCACTGCGTGCCAAATGGTTTACGTGTCAGGCGCCACGCGACTCCAAGCCAGACTTCATATCAGTTGGCAGCTGCGCGGATGCTATTCGTATTGTCCACATTTCGATGGCAAGTTTTTGCTTAGCATGCCAACGGCAAAGCCAAAGCACAGCCACCCACTCGTCACCCATCCCTTGCCCCACTCAAAGGTAGCCGACTTTGTTGCCTCTGCATTCGCATCGACTTTGTCATCACAAAATTTTCGATTTTCAACTTTGTTGCTAAATAAATATGACTTTCACTCAAGAGTCGACAGCTGCAGCAGAAATTCTCTTGGCATTAGATTTTGGTTTACCGTCTCTCCTTCCCTCCGTCCCTCTCTGCCACTCTCTCTTCCTCTTTCTAGTCAACGAGCTGCATATTTGTAGTCAGCAGGTGGCACTGCACTAAAATTAGTTTGTTTGCTGCCAAAAATACATCAACTTGATGCGGACTCTATAAAGAAAATGTGATTTATTCCATTTTATAATAAAAAGAAAACTTGTTTAGATTTTGTTTAGATATTTTTGTGAGCCGAGCTCAGTTTGATTCTGGCTTAGTTGATTTCCTGCATAGATAATGCCGTTCATTCCTTTAACATAAGCTGGACAGATCATGTGGCTGCTGTTAACATAAGCTGGACAGATCATGTGGCTACTGTTGTTGCTAGCTTAGACTCCATATTTTTAATGGCGCTCTCTGCATTCATGTGTGAAGTGTAAGTGGACGTTAAGCAGCCGTCTCGCTCTTACTCAGCAACACGCGCTACTATGTTCAGCTGAGCAGCAGCTATCTTTGTCCCGCTCTTGCTACAGGAGTGTGAAGCCCGCACCTCACTAACACCACTGCAACGGCATCAGCCAATCATAATTAAATTTAAGAGGATGGGGAAATTGGTAACTTTTTATTTTTGATGAAATTCCATTTAAAATTTATTTTCACTTTAGCTATAACAATGTTCCAATATCATCTCACCTTCAAATGCTTCTTCTCAATTTCCTCCTTTTCGTCATCTTCAGTTGTTTGCTTTGGCTTTCGCTAACATTGCACCAATTTATAATTCATTTGGAATTGCTTCAGCGAATTTCGATATCAATATCCTGCATATTTCATGAGCTGGTCGCAAATTGTGCAGCTCGTTTCACACTACTAAATGCAGCGATGAATTATGCAGCAACTTTTTGGTGGCATAAATGACAATTCAGTTACAACTAACAGTTCGCATATTTTATTTGCAGTTGTTCAGCTCCAGGAGACTGAGAGGAAGTGACTATATATCTACGCTCTTTAGAGATAGCTGAACAAAGTGCGACTCATTTCACAATTATTTTATTTTATTTTAATTTTATTTATTTTACAACTTGTTCATGCATATTGAATTGTATGAAATCGATCAAGGGAAGTTTGTGGAATATTATTATAAGAAATAATTGTATGGTGTAAAAATAAAGTAATTCAATTGAACAAGTTCTAATCGAAATCAGTTAGGAATTTTGTTAGATTTTTTTTTATTATTATTATTATTTTTAAATTTTGTCTTGTTTTATTTGTTCCAGAATTTATCTTTTTTCATGCTTCATTTTTTGCAAGCCTCGAATAGCATTTACTACACCCTTTTATGATATTTTATAATATGAAAACTTCCCACTCATATGAGCATAAGTAAATTGATCTAAATAATAGTATAGACAATATATTTACTTTCTCTAACTCCTCTCCAACAACTGCTCTTACTTCCGCCTAACTCACTCAGCGAATTATGAATGCACTACAATTTCCATTTGCTGTGCAACTGTCAACTTGAGAGCTGAAAGAAAGTTCGACAGAGCGAGATTGTGGCAATCGCTGTCACACAAGCATTTTAACTGAATTGCTCCGATAACCGTAGACAACTTTTTGCACTACTTTAGCCCAACTCTCCAACTGCTCTCTGTCTCTTCCACTCTGTCTATGTATATATATATATATATATATATATATATGTACAGGTCGTCTCTCCGACAAGCACTTTCAACTCCCAATCCCAACAAACCAATTGGCACCCATTGAGCGCTTTGCTCCAGTTGTAATTTCCACTGTTGGCTAAACACAAAGTTTGTCATGTGTTGCAATTTGCCAAAGGCTGCCTACAATCATGGTGGGCGGATGGGGTTGCTGGAAGTCTTTTGGCCATGTATAATGCATGTGCTCGAAATGTGGCCAAAATCCGCAAATGCAGTGACGATTGCAAAGGACACTGATGGAGGAGCAGGAGCGCTGCAGCGCGGCGCCGAGGCAACGCTGGCTGTCAGCGCAACTTCGATGCCGAGACAATGTAACTCAAAAGTAGATACATTGTAACTTTACCAGGGGCAGCAGCAACAACAACAGTAGCAACAACAACAGCGACAACTGCAACTGCAACAAATGGCCTCGAGTTGTGCAACATTGCGGCGTGTGCAACGGCTGACTGAGTGAGTTGAGTCGAGTCGAGTGAAGTGGTGTGGGTGGTGCGGAGTGGAGTGGCGGGTGGGGCACACAAGCTGCAATGACTGTGCGATTATGCCAATGGCAGCGACGTCTAAAACAAACGATTTGTCACAGCAACAAGAACAACAGCAACAACAAGTTGAGTTTTATTGCCAGCGAAGGGTATTTGCCTCGAACCGCAAACATTTGCCCAAAATGCGGGCGAACGAGCACAAGTGAGGCACTCCGAGGGTGTGAGAGAGACAACAAAGCCAAGCAAGAAAGTAGAGAGTCCTCTCTGTGTAAGTGTAAGTGGGCGTGTGTATTGAGTCAGCCTTTCATGTTCAACTTCAACTTCAACTCCAGCTCCAGCTTCAGCTTCAACTCCAACTCGAACTGCAGCTGAGCGAGCGAACATGACACCGTCCACCAGCTAGCTCCCTGCTGTGGCCGTCAACCCTCGATCTACGCCCACAGTGTCGCAGCAGCGTCCGCCAGTTGCAAGTGACAGTAATTGTTTTATTGACATTGATTGACACGACAGTGAGGCAAGGCGTTGTATTTGGGACAGCAGCAACAGCAGCTGCAGCAGCAGCAGGAGCAGCAGGAGCAGCAGCATCGACAAGTCAAGCCAAGCCAAAAGACAAACAGCAATGCCAATGCCAATAGCAATGGCAATCCTTAATACCAATCCTTATACACACAATACCAATGCCAATACGAATGCCAATACCAATACCAATACCAATACTAATACCAATACCAATGCCAATACCAATTGCAATCTTTTCTGCCAACTCAAAAATGAGCAAAAGATTTCAATTTCATTTTGATAGATCGCACTTTGCATTGCCATAAAAACATATCTACTATATGATATTCTCGGAGATACCCTATTAAACATATACTGAAATATTTAACTTAATATACTTATATTTCTATTCGTGTTTTACTCATAAAACCATAGTAAATATATACAAATTTTATAAAATATTTTTGAATTATGTTTTCACTTGAAACTTGGGAATATTTGTCAATATTTGAAAAATATTTATACAGTATTCAAATTAATATCAGAAATCTCAACATAAGATATCCAATTTAAATATTTCACTTTCTTTATTTTTTTTTTTTTTAGAAATATAGGTAATAAATTCTTTAAATCGTTTTTCAGGATAAATACAATAATATTCGTGCAAGGTCATTCCCGTAAACTCCTCATACTGCCTTTTGGTTTCTGACTTTAGCGAGGGTGGGCGTGGCACTGTGGACTACACGGCAATGCCATGTCGCCTGGCTGCTGGTTCACCTCCTTTTCCCTCATTGTTGACTCTTGTAAGCTGCTGATTAAACCAAGCAAAGCTGCAGCAACTGGATGAGACGGTAAAAGCTGGTCTGGGATGCTGCCTCACTGGCCGTCAGTCGGACGGGAGGAATACATCAATTGCTGGGTGTTCCAGGCACAATGCATTCAGTGTTCCATTGTGCTAAAGACAATTGTTTGATTTTCGATATGTTTTCGTTGCACTGCACTGCTGCCATTATGATGATGAAGCAGATGATGATGTTGGGTTGCGTTCGGATTGGGTTCGAACCATTTTTTGCTGTCGCTGCACTTTTCATTCATTTCGCATTTTGCTGTTTGTCTTACATTTGGAATTTGCTAAAAGGGGCAGGCAGTTGCGGAAGCCAATGCGAATGTGAATGCGAATACGAATGCGGATTAGTGCTTATGTAATGCACACACACACATACACACACACACACATACACTCTCATACATCAATCTGAAGGCGGCAGCTGTAGCTGTAGCGCTAGCCGAATTTTTGACCAGGTTTGTCTTGTTTGCTTCGCTCGCTCTGCTGTAATTGGTTCACATTAATTATGAAAGCGCATTGCTAACGGAAATTTATTTGGCTTATGTTTCGATTTCGATTTTGGTTTCCGTATTTTCAGTTGCTTTTGTTTTTTTCCGCTTGCGAGTTTTCTTTGCTCAATTTTGTGTGTTTTCCTTTGGGTTCCCCAGAGCAACCGAATTGGAAATGAAATGAAATGCGATGCTTAATTAGTTTTGCTGCTGCTCGCTTCCAATCCCAATGATTATAATGATGACGCAGACAACGGACGATGACTTTTGCTTAGCTCACGTCCTGACCAGCATTAGGGCGAAAGAGAGAGCGAGAAAGAGAGAACGAGAGAAAAAGACAGAGACAGACATTCATAAATTCTTAGCTGGCGCTTTAAGCGGGCTCTTATCACTCAAATTTATGCCATTTCAATATTGTTGCTGCTGCTTGTTTCTTTTTTCTCATATTAACAGCTGGCGCCATATCTAACATGATAAAAATGAGTTGTGTGTGTGTTTGTGTGGGTGTATGAATTTTAGATAAACTGTTTTTAGCAAAATAATCTCTACTCTATAGAAATTTAGCTTGGCTTAGCCTCACTCAAATAAATCGCATTTCGATTTAGATAACGAAATGAGAAACAAATGTAGTTTCGACTTGAATGAAATGAATTTAAAAAATACCAAAATGAAAACAAAAATAATGTTGAAAAATAAAGAAATCAAGTTTATCACAAAAATTTTCTTTATGCATAATTTTAATTTGTGTACAAAACGGTCTTAAATAAAAAAGTTGTTGAATGATAAAATAATTTTAGAACTTGAATCGACGTCAACACAATCCATTAGAATAAAGTTTTAAAACTCTAGCCCATTGAGTGTGCGCTATTCTGATGATGCGCAGTACATCAATGCATCAGCCAACTTATCAGCCTTCTCCCCGCCTTCTCGCTTAGGGCATTCCTATGTCTGTTAAGCTAAGCTCAAAGCTGTGTTATCTTGTTTATGGTTTATATTCGAATTACGAATAACTTTAGTCACAGCTTAGCTCATGCAAATCCCTTGCAAAAATACTTTCACACATACATACATACATATCCAGTTATAAATGAACACACAAAAAACTAGAAGCCCGGCAACGACAAGAACTTTTGTGCTGATAACGTGCAACGGCAGCAGGAAATGTCCGGCTCAGTCTCCAGTGTGAAAGAGGAAGACGAACAGCAACAGCAACAGCAACTGCAGCAGCAACGACAAAGGAGAGAAGTGCAGTGAATCAGGCCTGGGGTAAGGCCTCTTCAATGCCGCAAAACCTGGGGTGCGACACAAAAACCTTGTCGAACGATAAAGTTGCCTTTGCCGTCTGTCGTCTGCTGCGCCATAACTCGGTTGCATAAATCTTGAATGGGGCTTTTTCGGTTAGGCGACTGCAGCCCTAGGTGACATCTTTGGTGACGTTCAACTGGCGACTGGCGACTGGCGACTGAAGCAAAACCACGTCCAGATACCAGACAGCTAGCCTGCAGCACTGCATAATAAATTGCAGCCATGGCGTTATAAATATTCCAGCTGCCCACACGCAGCTGCTCGCCCAGCCACGACCCGCCCCAGCCCCTATTTGGTCGACCCTTGGTCAGTGAGTAACGCAGCGCGCTGGCGTCTGTTGATAAGCATCTGGGCAACAATTTCGCACATGACCAATGCATGAAGATTACAACTGCTAACTGAAATGCTGACACAGATAAAAAACGGACTAGCGCCGAGCTGAAAATAAAAAATGAAATGTGTCTGAGAATTTGAATTAAGTAGTCGCAGTTGAACTGCCCTGAAGAAGTCAAATAGTGACACACTCTGTGATAAATTACGCAGTAATTCGAATTCTATTCTAATGATGACAATGACAATGACAATGACAATGACAATGACAATGACAATGACAATGACAATGACAATGACAATGACAATGACAATGACAATGACAATGACGATGACAATGACAATGACAATGACAATGACAATGACAATGACAATGACAATGACAATGACAATGACAATGACAATGACAATGACAATGACAATGACAATGACAATGACAATGACAATGACAATGACAATGACAATGACAATGACAATGACAATGACAATGACAATGACAATGAAAATGACAATGAAAATGAAAATGAAAATGAAAATGACAATGACAATGACAATGACAATGACAATGACAATGACAATGACAATGACAATGACAATGACAATGACAATGACAATGACAATGACAATGACAATGACAATGACAATGACAATGACAATGACAATGACAATGACAATGACAATGACAATGACAATGACAATGACAATGACAATGACAATGACAATGACAATGACAATGACAATGACAATGACAATGACAATGACAATGACAATGACAATGACAATGACAATGACAATGACAATGACAATGACAATGACAATGACAATGACAATGACAATGACAATGACAATGACAATGACAATGACAATGACAATGACAATGACAATGACAATGACAATGACAAGGACAATGACAATGACAATGACAATGACAATGACAATGACAATGACAATGACAATGACAATGACAATGACAATGACAATGACAATGACAATGACAATGACAATGACAATGACAATGACAATGACAATGACAATGACAATGACAATGACAACGACTATGATATTACCTACATCATCTCTATAAAAAGCCTGGGGTTAAGCTGCTGTTCTCATCTACAATATTTTCAGAAACTTTTGTATTTTGTATTCCCTGACAATTCTCCTCTCCTGCTGGTCATTCTGCATTGGGCATTCTTTCAGGTAGCCAAAGCCAAAAAGTGTTAAATGGAAAACAATAATAACACTATGAGAAATGGTCGGTGGGTGGGGTAGAGAGGGATGGGCACCCTATGGACAAGCCCATTAAATTGTAACTGGTTGGCGCTGGAGCCGCGGCTCAGTGGGCAAAATATGCGGCAAGGACAATAAATTAATGCGATTTATTGCGGCGATAAGCGCCGAATGAAACTGTAAACGGATATGGCCTCAGGGGAGGCCGCTGGGCGGGGTGGGTTTCGAGAGGGTGGTCGGCAGTTGTGTCTTCATGTGTGGGCTTGCCCACAGATAAGAGTCGCTTGGGTGGCATGCAAAAATGTTGTGCGTGCCTTCCATCAAGTGACTTGAAATTAACGACGCCACGCCCCTTGCCAGACCTGCCAGACCTGCCAGACCCCTGCCCCACATGCTAAGCTGCTAAGCAGCACTCATCGTACTTCACATTTAATTAGGGCTCAATGCGCATTAAGAAAATGCCCCAAAAGTGCCCCGAGGCACGGCCCTTCAGTCTGTTGCGCACCCCCCCGGCCCCCACCAGGCTGTGCATCCACATCAAAATGCCATTTTAATTAAAACGGAAAAAATGAAGAAAAGTTCGTCAAATGATGTGTGAGAAGTCGATAGAGCAGCGGGCGCTAAATCACAAAGCCAAACAGGATAAACAGCAGCAGGCATGACAAGGGTTAGGGGGGTGTTTGAATTAAAAAAAAAAAAAAAAAAAAAAAAAAAAACGTGAAAGGAAATGCAAAAATCCGCGCAATCGTGCAAACGCTTTTCCAAGCACTGTGAAAATCTTGTGAAAATTTGTTGAGCGTGCAAACTGCTGGTGGTTGGTTTTTGGTTTGGGTTTCGGCAGCTCACCCTCCACTCCGGCCTTCACTATGGGTGTCTGCTGCCCGGCAATAATTGCACGAAATGCCCAAAATTTGTGCTGAGTGCCGCACAAAACGGTTTTCCAAGCTGGAGTGTGGGGGATAAATAAGGACTGGAATCTGGTCTGGCCAGACGCTAAGCCGGGGCATCGCTGTTGCTGCTGTCGCTTTGGCCAGCCACTAAATCACAACCAAAAGCCGCTGTTAAAACATGAGCCAGCCCCGTAATGGGTGGTTGAGAAACGATGGCACTAAAGCCAGCACAGCACCAGCAGAAGCCGAAGCAGCAGCAGCAGCAGCAGCAGCAGGAGTCGGATTGGCTTGGTGGTTGCCAAAGGGCTGCTGGTTGCAGCCGCAGCAGCAGGACACGTGCAGCACACATAGCCCAGAGCTATGGCAACTGATACGGATAGAGAGAGAGAGAGATTTCATTAGGGGATCGCAGCAAGTAGCTCAGAGTGCTCGTTAACCGGGGCCGATGCTCATTCATTATTTAATCTTAATCTGAATCTATGAAACTCAATCGATATGCGCAGCTGATACAATAAACATGCACAAATAGCCGGAAAATTCGATTGATGTGATTTTAAGGGAGATTTTCATATAATTTCAAGGAAGATTTTCATAATAATGGCGTTAGTTTTCTCATAACTCAAAAATATTGCCAATATTATTAACGATTTTTAAGCAATTTATATGTCAAGATAACTTGAACATTTTATTAAAAAAAAAAAAAAAAGAAAAGACATTAATTTTTTGTTTTTGTTTTTAATTTTGACTGCAGGCAAATTAAATTCATTTTTTTCATTTTCCAACTGTTTAATAAAAAATGTTAGAATGAAATTTTTCAATTTAAAATTTTTTTTTTTAAACCATTTTCTTTTATTTATATATATTATTTGACAAGGTAAGGAAATTTTACTTTAATCAAAAATTTATTTTGTATGGTAAACCTATTTTATTGTATATTTTTTATACCCTGAACCCATTGAAAATGGGAAATCAGGGTATAATGGTTTTGTGAAAAGTATGTAACAGGCAGAAGGAATCATCGCAGACCCCATAAAGTATATATATTCTTGATCAGGACGACGAGCTGAGTCGATATAGCCCTGTCCGTCTGTCCGTCCGTCCGTCCGTCCGTCCGTATGAGCAAAAGAATCTCAGAAGATATAAGAGCTAGAGAGCTGAAATTTGGCATGCATACTCGTGTATACCATAGGCAGTACAAGTTTGCTTTATTTTTTCGATAACTCGTCCGATAACTTTTTTATCGAGAATAATCGAAAAATCGACTTGGTTTTTTCAGCCTAGTTTGAACACTTTTAGACCTGGAGACTTCAAATTTGGGTTGTATATAGAGTTAATAGACACAAAGATTTTGTAATTTACAGATTTTGGATACCACGCCCATTTCGCCCCCAATTTGTAAAAAACGCATTTCAAGTACTAGAGACTTGTGCTTTGGAATGTACACATATTTTAACCATATGATTACGCTCTAAAAGTTTCATTAAGATCGTATGTCTACAAAAGAAATTATTCAACAAATAAATTCTCATAATATTGCCCACATTGCAGCGCAGCCCAAGCGCAGTCGCTGCTAACTGCGCAGTCAGCAGAGCGCGTGCATGTGTATGTATGTGTGCATAAAAGAAGTCCAGACTGATTAGAATATCAGCTTGGAGGGTTCAGGGTATCTCCTAGTCGAGCAGTCTCGACTGGAGCCTTCTTACTTGTTTAGATTATGATTTAAATTGTATTTTACATATAGTAATAACAATAAAATAAATTTTCATCAACCCATAGATAAACAATTAGTTTGGCTTAAGATAAGTAGAGTAGAGTTGTGGAGGAGGTGCTACAGTTATCTATAGTTAGGTGTCTGTACACAATTTCAATTCGAGCTAGAGCTCTGACACATTGCGTATGTCCACGCCCATTTCCTCGAACTGAACATCATCGCCGTCGCTGACAAGGGCGGCTGTATCCTCGTGGCGGCGTCCTCCTAAAATGGAGGCGTTCTTCAGCCTGGCGAAGGTCTTCTGGAAGCTGACGGCCTTCTCGTTGCTGGCGCCGTTGGGCCTCCGCCAGCGGTACGTGACGCTGGCAACGATCACGATCAGCATAACGGCCAGCATTAGGAACCATATGAAACGTGCCGGATTCGAGGCACTCCGTCTGTCATTCTCGCTCTTGATCTCATCCGGCAGCACGGTCCAGGAAATGACGCCACGATGAGATTTTGTGGGATGTGCTGCTAAATGGAATATAATGAGAATTATATAAAAGTTTAATTTCGAATTAAGCGAAGAATAGACGAATTATACTTAAATTTCTATAAAATATTATTATTATTATTTAATTATTATTATTTATTTTGTTAAGTGAGTAAGCAAGTTTAGGAAAGTTCTTTACATACAAGCTCTAACTTTTGTATTCAACGTGGAGTTTGCTTATTAAAATAAAATAAATTATAATAAACGATAATAAAATAATATTAATAATAATAATAATAATATAATAATCATAATAAACAATAATGAAACCTTGAAGCTAGAGGAGCTAAAGGAGCTCAAAATTAAGAGATCGAAAACAAATAATGGACTTGACTTCGAACTAGACCTTGTATAGTTAATATACAGTTATTGTATAACAAAATGCTTAAAAACTCTATAGTCGATCACAAGATTTTTAACAATTGAAACAATAAAAAATAAAAGTTTCAGTCAAATTAAACTATTTCGAATATATCTCAGATAAAACAAATTTTTATCAGCAAACTTAATTTTCAATAAAATAAAAAATATGTAATATTGAATGTTTTGTCTACCTAACTCTCCTGCAATATAACTATTTATTTGATTTATTTATTAAGAGAAAGAACATACCAGATGTTTCAGTTTTCCCAGCAGTGCTCGATGTCGTCGGTGTCGTTGTTGGAGTTGTTGTTGTGGGCTTTGTTGTTGTTCGCGGTGTGGTGGTGCTCGTAGTTGTAGTTGTTGGTGTTGTTGTTTTTCGCGTTGTTGTTGTTGTTTTACGCGTTGTTGTTGTTGTTGTTTTACGTGTGGTTGTTGCTTTACGTGTTGTTGTTGTTTTGCGTGTTGTTGTTGTTGTTGGCGTTGTTGACGTTGTTTTGCGTGTTGTTGTTGTTGGTGTTGTACCCCATTCGGGTGTTTCTGAAATTGCAGTCTCTGTTGTGGAGTCCTTGTCAGTTTCAACACACGTCTGGACATAGTCGGGGCAACAGTTCTCCTGATCCACGCAGCCGGCATCACAGCCGCAAGCTTTTATCAACTTGCCATCGTCGCGCACTTCGTCGTCCAACGGGGCTGGCGTGTTGCAGCGGTTGGTGCAGTTCATTGTGTCATAGATCACCGGCTCGAAGGTCTGGGCCACTGGCTGCTCCGACGTCGTGGTGTAGGACCAGCCGCCGCACAGCTGGCTGCCCGTCATCAGACGCACATCGTCGATGGCGATGTCGCCGAAGTGAGCCGACGAATCGGTTGCCGTGAAGATCACTTGAAAGTCGCTCGGCATTTCATTAATGGAGATCGTATGCTCCAGCCACTGGTTGCCCTGATTGCCCGACACTGTGAACTTTGTATATCTAAATAAGAGGGAGAGAGAGAGAGAGAGAGCGGGTAGTTTTAAATGCCTTATCACAACATCCGCTTTGCGAGCACATACTGCTTGCGGTACTGCGTCCACATCTGCTCCACACGCAAGTCTTGCGGCTTGACCGAGACCACCAGATCGCCAACGTCCGAGCCGTACATGAAGTAATGAAAGCGGAAGCAGCAGGCGGTCTTCAGGCTCAGCTCGCGCGGATAGATGGGCGACACCAAGTGGTGAACGCCGGTGGAGAAGACAGACGTCTCCATCAGCATGTAGTGGCCGCCGTAGGCATTCTGCAGGGTGTGATCGTGGCGCGGACCCGTGCGATACGAGTGGAAGTGACTCACGGTGGCGACTCGTCGCCAGGGCTGCACCAGGGAGTAGCTCGGCTGCCAGCCGCACAGATCCTCGGTCTCGAAGTCGCAGGCGTGACTCTGCGTATGATTGCGATGCCGACAGCTACCCAGCGTGCGATCCCAGACGCGGCCGTTGCAATAGGCCACACCATTTCCTGCCACAACATAGTCGTCGTGGCACATGACAGCTGCGATCAGGCCGCGCTGCGTCTCGATGCGGCCATTATCCGGATCGGGCGGCTGTCGGCAGCCAGACTCTGCGCGAGAACAGATATCAGAGCAGTGCATACATGCACATGTATAGAGCGCCTTGTCTGTCTCCAGACATCGCGCTTGGTACTCACTGGCACAGAAGGGTCGCTCGCCGCTCAGACGCCCGCTGAGGCCGCAAGTGAGCATCGCGTTGCCCATCAGCATAAAGGTGGGCAAACAGCGAAAGCGAATAAAGTTCCGTCGTTGCCAAACGCTTCCATTTTCCAGATTATCGGGCTTTATGCAGCGTGCACCATTCACCGACTCCTGCTGCAGCGCCAGCGCCAGCAGCAGCAGCAGCAGCCACAAGGCCCAACCGATATTTGTCCGAGAGCTGCGCAACATTCTAGATCTGAACTATGACTGAAGTCGAGCTCTCTGGCTCTAAGCCTGCCTGCTCATTGTTATTCGCTTGCCTCTCTCGCTGGGATGATAAGTCGTCAGCGATAAGACCTTTATCCAGAGGTTCCAGAATTCCACTTCTTCGACTCTCAGTCACTTATGGAATTTACTCATTGTTTATTTACAATGGAATATATTTATTATAATTTATGTGTATATACACTCATTATGTTATTTATGAACTATATTTTAATTTAATAAAAACCAGATAATGCGATACAAATAATTCAAAAGTTTAAAAATATATATATTTAAATACATTTAAGAGTTTATCAATATTTATATATAACTGTAAGATGTAAAGGCTTACGTAATATTTTTTATTTATATATATTATATTTAAATAACCCTCGCTTCATCAGAATAATTATTACATAATTTATTTCTATATAGAGAGAGATGAGATGAGATGAGAGGCAGAGCGAAAGAGTGGAGAAAAGAAGACATACCAATAGTAGTAGCGATTACTATTCTTCAATAAATTATCTTAGACATTTCTCTAGCAAAGGTAATGGTAATACTTTTGCATTAGACTTAATCTTTATTTTATATATATATATCGATTAGTTTTATTTAAATATTTAATAATTACAGCATCTACAAATTATTTATTATTTATTGATATTGAACTAAAAATATAAAATAATCTTGCTAAGCACGTAAAATAATAACAGAAATTCTATTATAATTTTTCAATATATTTTTCCTAGTTTTAACCCCGATTACTCTCCCCTCTAGAATCGATATACAGATATATCGATTTACGTACTACTTACAGTGCACTTCCGAAACTTCCGCTCGGCTGTCAGCGAGCAGCACTCGAGCGCTCGTCCGCTAAAGGACAACTTTATTTATGGGGATAGACATGGTTTCTAGGACTTTGATTGTGTTTGGGTTTTTGTATTGATATCAGATGCAATTATGCGCGTCTCCTGTGCTAGTGCAGCTAAATGGCAGCAGCTTCTTCCTGTCGGCTGGCTTGAATTATGCTGCCAACTGAAGCTGCATAATTGCATTGCCCAGCGGTGCCTTCGTGCTTGGTTATTGCTCTACCCCGGTTCGACGGTGATTTATGTTGACTTCCGTTCGATTCGCAATCACGACTGTCTGAACCGCCCCGGCGCTCACTTTTCGCCGTGTTGAGATAATCAGTCAATATTGACAACTACTTATTGGCACTTCCGTTGCAGGCCCCGCAGCTGCCTCTCGGCCGCGACAGCCGCCGTTGCCAATGGCGACACGTGACCAGGCGCTGCCCGTCGTGTCGCCCCAGCGCTCAGCGCCCAGCCTCCTCCCGGCTGGCCCAGCTGCAGCCCGGCCCCGGCACGTGGCGTGGGTAGCAGTTGCTGTGCTTGCCCTTGCCTCGCTTGCAATTCAAATTTCATTCATAATTGCAATCGCGATTACGAGGGTTGCCACTGTGAGGGCTTTGAGCTTATCAACGTTCTCGCTTTCCGGCACGGGCTCAACTTATGCAACGGGAGTTCACGAGTGTGTGTGTGTGTTTTCCCCCGGCTCTTCACTCCCTCTTTAAACATTTGCTCATTATGATTATAACATTTATTAGCGCTGCTGGTTTTAAACTTCAATATTTGCGCGTCAAATTACGCCGCTGGGAAAAGATCTTTGGCAATGGCCTCCACGGCGTCCGCGGCTCTGATAAGGCCCATAAAACACCTCGCAGCGCGTGCTGGCTAGATATAACACCCCATTTTAGCATTTCCCCATTGCTACCTCCATTCCCATTCCCATTCCCATTTCCATTTCCATTGCCCAGGCTCATTTTCGTAGCCCTTCCCAAAGTGCGGCTGCACTCAGCCGTGGTTGCCAGACGACCAACTCCATAAGCCCAATCAGCGGCTAGGATTAGACTCTGCTCCTTGTTGAGCAGCAGCTGCTGCTACTGTTGCTATCTCTCGGCCCTTGAGCCCAGCTCTCTGGGTCAAAAGTTCGCCTAATTGGCCGCATTGCTAAGTTACATAGTCTGAAAAGAGCAAATCCCGCTTAACACCTCGCAGGTTCGCAGAAATTACAACTGTTTACATTTTATTTACAAGTATGTTGTTAAATGGCAACAAAATATTAATAATATATACATTTATTATTTGGCTTGTTAAAAAGATGACAAATTGATAATAATAGATCAATTACTTTGTACATATAAGTTAATAAATGCACAGTCCATACAAAAATACTTAAGTTATATCAAAATAAAGATAAAAAAGTATATATAAAATAAAAATTCTATTTATTACATAATATTGCTTAAAATTAATTATTAAAATAAAAAAAAAAAAAAAAAAAATTTAGCCAGATAAGAAATGTATCTGAATTTCATATAATATCTAGAACATATTGAACATAGAACATATCCAATCAATGGGCTTATGGTATTAAAATACTTACTAACTCTCTATATAATTATATTTACATGTGTATTTATTTAGATTTATATATTCTTTGGTAAAAATGATGTTTAAAAAAATTGTATTTTTGCAGAATCTGTTTACATATTCTTAATTCTGTTCAATTTAACCGCGATTGGCTGCTGCTGTTGTACTAGTATTAGTGAGTGACTGAGAGTCTGGAAGGTGTTGCTGTAAAAATGTTATCCGAGAGATGAAGCATTAGAGAGAGAGAGAGAGAGATAAGGAAAGACAAATACAGCTGTTCCTGAACGTATGTAGATCATGCTGCCGTTGAGTGAAAGCGAGATGGCTATATAGACACAGGCTCGCGTTGATGGCAGATGGCTGAAGAGAACGCGACTAGTAATGATGTCTTGAGTCATCCAATTAGAAGGCATATACATATGTATGTATTTATATATGAATGTATGCCATTTATAATGAATATATGCTTCGGATACTGACAGTCTGCGGATTCATTGGTAATTGTTCTCTCAATGATAAATTGAAATTTTTCTTTAATTTTTATCAAAACTTTTCGTTAATTCATTACTTTCTTGAAAATTCTTATATTTGCCTTTAATATAATTGTTGTTATTTGGCATTATGCTCAGCATTTCTTTTGCACATCCATAAGTAACTTCAATAAAGTTTAGACAGTTTTCCTTGACTATCTAATCGTGTTATTTATTTTCTATTGCTGTTTGATGCTCTCCATTCACTGTCTAATTCGTTTGCTCCAAGTCTTTTGACTAAATGCCCCGCGGCTGTTTCCTCAAACTTGCTACAAACTTTTCGACTGCCAGTCAATGTGCAGACAGACAGACGGACAGACGGACAGACAGACAGGCAGTGTTGCCTGATGCGATTAGGAGCAAACGCAAAAACCGTGCTGCAAACTCTTACGCATATGTGGAAGCACGCACCATCACACACACACACACACACACACACACACACACATACTCACACTCAGATGCTGGCAGACAACTTCAAAGATTACACAGATAATTAATAAAATTAAACAGAAAAAGCACTCAACGCTGCCAGCAGTGAGGGTCACAGTGACAGCGACAGTCACTGTGACTGTGACTGTGACTGTGACTGCGAATCGGAGCATCGAGGGCAATTGGTTGACCAACATTAGGGAACCGCAGGCAAGGCAGGGCAGCCTCGTTCGGTCAGCTGCCGGTCGCATTAATTACAAACCAATGGCCGCAAAACTTGCACTGGCCATGCGAGTCAGTATCTCTCTCTGTGTTTGTGTGTGTGTGTGTGCGTTTGTGAAAGAAAGAGACACACAATGGTTGGCTATTTGTTGGGCATCCAGTTAGAGTTCGTATAGGTAAATTACTTGTTCGCATCTTTAATTTGTGTTAATTTATGAAACTCATTATGTGGCCACCCGTGGCCACAAGTTGCGCAAGTTGTGCGTGCCACGAGCCACAAAAGCCGCAATAGAAGTGGCCAAGAGCCACAGCTCCTCCCTGCCTGCCTGCCTGCCTGCCAGCCTCTCTGCTGGCTGATCTCTTCAAAAAGTTGCCATTGCCGCTGCGTCCGAAAGTTTTCGCGTAATTTCATTTTAAGTCCTCCAAAGTTGTTAGTACTCGTAGCAGCAGTAGAAGCAGCAGCAGCAGCAGCAGCAACAACAACAAGTTGCAATTGTTTTTCGTCCACGTTTCGAGTCGAGTTTTGTGGCACGACTAATGGCCTCGCTTGCCACGCCTCCGCCACGCTCATTATGCTTGTGATTTTTGTAGCATAAACCAAGCGATGCCTCGCAATTCCACGAATTTGCACCTACACATAAATGTGGCATAAATCCAATTAGGCGGCACAGGCAGCGCTTTAATTGACATACACCTGTCTGCACAGCTGTGTGTGTGCGTGTGTGTTGGTGTGTGGGCGTGCCAGTTCGTCTTCTGAATGGCAGTAAATGAATTGCATATGTAGGCTTTTGTTTTCACTCTCTCTCTCTCTCTCTCTCTCTGTCTCTAGCTGGCATTTGAATGAATGGGTTGCCAGGTCGTTGGGTCAGCAGTTCACCTGCTTTACAACAACGCACAGCTAGATCCATACACATGCAAAGACATATGGGTGTGCGTGTGTGTATAATGCAGCCAGTGGCCTAGATCCCTGACATATGCTCGGACCAGCACGTATTTTATTTACCAAAATATTTGGCAACTCATTTTTAGTCTCTTTTTTCGTGGCTTAAATTTTTGCGGCTGCGTTGATTAAAAATTTCGAATTTTACGGCTGCAGTTGAGTAATTTTCAATAATATATTTAAAGCTAAAATTAACGAAACTAAGTTGAAAATACACATATTTTATATGATTATTATATATTTTGCTGATTTACTTTTGTAATTCTATGCAAATATTTATTATGTGGGCGTGAAATTAAATGTAAAATTTATTTTTGCATGCATTATTTGTTTCTATAGAAATATATTTATTTAAAACTTTTTTTTTTTCATATATGAAAAAATATATATTTGAACATAATTCCAATAAATATGAAACAGAATTAATATTTGAAATATTTGCCACAGTTATGAGGAATTGCAGGCCGTTAACTTGCCAAAGTTATCGGCCAACTTTATGCAAATACCTTGAAAGAGTTTTTACGTCAACTTTAATTAGTTTAGTTAGTTTGGCATTCAAACTTTGTTAGTTGTGCAAAAATTAGATTCACAATTAAATTTTTTATACATGACATTATTATTTTACTTCAAGCAACCGATTGTTGAACTTTACTTGTTCAACAAATCTTATTTTATTTTTTGGTCGATATAATTTAACAACACTATAAGTCTTTTTTTTTTTTTTTTTAGATTTTATTGCAAAAAACCTCTTTAAGCACTCAAAAGCAAAAGCAACAGAAGCTGCTGTCGATCCATTAGACATGCCTAGAATTGGGTCAATAGCAGTTGGCTCACTAAAATTTGATGGATAAACTCTTACAAGGGCAATTGTTGAAATTTTCTGATATCAAATAACAAAAAAATAAATCATTAGTTGTGATTTTGTTAATAAATGGAATTTCATGTTTAGCTTTGTCAGCCCAAAATATCAATTGCTGCTGACTGAGTGACAGTAAATAAATAAATAAATTGTTAGTTTACTGTCAGATGAATAAGTTGAACGCTGCCTGATTGACATATTCTCCTTGGTATCCTCCAGTGTTTGCCTTACTGAATTGTGGCGTTATTTGCTTATGAGATTCCAGTTGGGATAATATTTGCTGGCATTGCTGCGACAAGGCAAATGCTCAAGTAGTCGCAAATGCTTTAATGAATTTCGTACATTTTGCATTGCTCATGAGCAAATTGCTGTGCATCTGTAATTAATATGCTCGGATATGTCGCAATACACCTGGTATGCCCATAATAGTTATCGATTTTGCGTACACGTGAGCCGAAGACAAAGATACTGCTCCCAGTTTGGCCTGTCAGCTTGTTGTTGTTGCTGTCGCTGTTGTTGTTGTTGCTGCTGCTGTTGCTGTTGCTGTTGCGTTGTCAGCGACGTCTGCGCTGGGCATTAAATTAAAATGTCAAGTGTCGTGTTACTTCCGGGCGCCAGCCAGCGTTGCCATACTTGCCGCCACTGGGTGCTGCCAGCTTTCAAGTCAAATTGCATGCTATAAATTTTATGCCAATCAAATGAGCCTTGGCACATTATGCAGCAAAAGCAAATGCTGCTGCTGTTGCTGTCGGTGCTACTCCTGCTACTCCTGCGGCTGATACTGCTGCTGCTGTCACCCGGGTTTATTAAAGCCGTTATGGTCCCAAAGAAATCAAGCAAGCTCTTGGTAATTCTTTAGTTAAACGTAAAACTAGAGCTAGAACTAATTTTGGAAGCCGACAAAACTATTCAAACTCCATTCCAATTTTTTTCTTTTATAAATTCAAATAGATAGTCAAAAGCTAATCTATTTTACCTTTCTGTAAGTTTTATAACGAATTTGATCTTGTTCTCAAATATTTTGATATACTACAAATAGGAAAGATTATAATACATTACCCGAACTTACCTTATCTTATATTCATAAGATCAGTGATTTGAAATGAATTGCATGAGTTGATTCGTCTACAAAATATATAAATAAATATATTTTAAGTTGAATTTGTTTGTAAAAATAAAAAGAATTTAAACTTTTTTTTTTTTTTTGGAAATATATTTTTAATCGATTTTTGTTTCTTGTTTTTGAAATTAAAATATATATATTTATGTTTCACTTATTTACAAATAATAAGTAGATTTAATTGTATATTTATATATATATATATGTCATATATATATAATTCAAGATTCTTGTCGAGAGATGGGTTTTCACTTGTGATGCGTGTTTTTTTTTTTTTTTTTGTAGATTTTTATTTATTTGTAGTTTTTGTTGTGGCATTTGCTTTAAACATGTTTCGCTTACTTAATTAGCTTACTAGTTAAATTCATGTTTTTGAAATTGTTTAAAATTAACTACAATTTATATATTTAAGTTGTTGTTGCTGCACGCTGCTTATTTACTTTGTATATCAAGTAAATATATACAAATTACACATGTATTTACAATTAATTCTTAGCTACAAAAAACTCTCTGTCAATCGCGCCTCTCTTTAACTTTATCGTTTTCTTCTTCACTTTCATTTTCATTCTTTTTTGCATTTCGTGTGCTAGCGTCAAATAGTTGCAAGAAAAAACAAACAAACAACGAAACAAAGTTCGAAAAAAAAAAAAAAAAGAGTTACATAAAAGAATGTAAATATACTTAATTTAATATACATATAAAAATATATTTTCTATAATTAAAAAATATGTTAATAACATTTTGTAACTGATAAATACAACTTTTTAAAAATTTTGAATTTTAACGGAAAGCTCATAGAAATTAAATCAATTAAAGTTTTTCTTTTTTGTTTTTGTTAATTTTTAAAATTAATTTAAAGTTGTCAAGCTGCACAGAGTTGTTGTTTTTGTAATTTTTAATTTTTGAATTATTTTTAATAATTTTTGTAAAGTTTTATTTTCGTTTTTATTTTATGTTTCATAATTTACTTAAAGCAATATTTTATTTTACTCTTTTATACCTTCTTTTTTTTTTATCAGTTTAATATGTTAAAATTAATTTGTAAAGTAAATTAATTTAGGTTTAAGTTGTTTTGTGGCAGGTCGTACTGTTATTTTCTGTTTTTTTTCCCTTTTCACTTTTTACTTTTAATACGTAATATTTATTTATTTTATATTATTTTTAACTAAAAAACATGTGTTGGAAATGCGCGCGAGTCCTGCCGTGAGTCGCAGCTGGCCATAAAAATTTCCCATTTCTTATGCGCCGCGAGACTCGAAGCGAGCAACTCTTATACGCGGCCACAAATATACTCTTATACGTTTAATGCTTACACGACTATGGTGAACGGTTGTTGCAGCTGCCTTACGTGAAAACATGCGTGAGATATATAATTCCTTCTTTTATTTTTATTATTATTATTTTCTATATTTTTTTTTGTAAATTTCTTTTCGTTTTTCTTATTTTGAAATTTGCTCATTTCAACATTTGATGGCTTACAATTAAATTTCGTACGATATCTTGCGTATGCGACTGGGACCTCATAGCATAGGTATTACTGTACTTAACTGCGCTCCCCATTCGCTCTGCCGCTCTCCCACTCCCACTGCCTCACTCTGTCTCTCTCTATCTATATAAGTAGTTCGTATTTAACATTTAGTGCAGATGTGTGTGTGTGTGTGTGTGTGTGGTTGTGGGAGACTGTGTGTGTGTGTATGTTGCCTTAACTAGTGAATGAGAACTCGATGCCTTAATTATCGTAGCATACATATATATCTATATATATATATCAATTCGTTGCCAATAAAACTCAACACACGTTAACTAGCATTTATCGATATATCCATAACAAATAATAATCCAAGTAAAAAATGGCCACTGCTCAAAAATTGAGTAAATTAAATATTGAGATTTCGTTGCAATGCTGATGGGGAGATGGTGTGTATGTGTGTGTATGAGTGTGTGTGTGTGTGTGAGTGTGTGCAGTTCATGTGTTAATAGAGTTAGATAAGAGTGCCTTGTTGTTGTTGTTATTGTAGCTGTTGCTGTTGTTGTTGCTGCCTTGTGTATTTCGAGTTAAGCTTAGACAATAATTTCGCGTATGACACGGCGATTTCGGGCATTTGGCGTTGTCGAATATTCACCCTCGAAGCTGTCATCGTAGCTGAGGGACATATGCTGTTGCGGTGGCAGCACCTCGTCCTGTTCCACCATGTGCTCCATGTTGTAGGGGTTGGGCAGGCCGCTTACGTCGTGATATGGTGAATCTGTAATCAAAATTGGTTTTAAATTAGTTTCACAAACTTCAAACTCGACGCAAACTTAAGACTCATGCGCAAACAATTAAAAACCAACTGGAAACCAAAATCAAATACAAAATTATAAGAAAAAAACGAGGGAGGGAGGAGGAGCGTAAAGGGCAGAGAAAGCAGCAAATGCTAATCAAAAACTGTAAACAAACACACGATGAACTGTGTGGAACTGTGGGCGGCTGTGTGGGCGTGTTAGCAGGCAAAAAAAGAAAGAGAAGAAAATGAAAATGAAAACGAAAGGAGAAAGTAGAAAGCAGAGAAAATAAAACGGAACATCATCATGGGCATCATTGAGCAAGGATTCGCTGCCAGCTCGCTCGTGTCCTTGGCATTAAAACTTACTTCAGCCTGCGCGCTCCGTTAGAGCGTAACATCCTGAATGATGTCCGCTGTGCGTTTTTTAATGTTTAATATTTCGTTTATAATATGAGAGAGGCAAAGACATGTGTGTGAGAAGAGAGAAAGCCGAAAATGGTTAGCGAAATTCGTTTCATTAGCATAGCTTAACTTATGTCTAAATAGGCAGTTGGCTGTGGGTGCGTGTGTATGTGTGTGTGTGTGTGTGAGAATGTCTCTGATGTGTGAGTGAGAGGGTCTTTTCATGTGTTCACTTATTGACTACAAGTGTGAGTTGTTAGCCTAGAATGAGCTCAAGCACACACACACACTCACACGCACTCACTCACTCAATTCAAACAGACTTTATTTGCAGTTAATTAAAAACGGGGCGTATGCTTAATATCAAGAAGGCACTTCCAAAAAGTCAGCTTTAGAATTACGCAGAACTCCGAGTTCGTTCGAAATTAGCTCGAATTCCGATTGGTGGTATGAATGCACATGCCGTATACTTAATATCCACATTTTAATTGATTAGAACAATGCGTATACTTAATATTCAAAGAGATTCACAGAAGCTGAGACCTGCACTTAACAGGAATACTTCAAAGTTTGTTTCCTTCTGGAGCTGTTTAGCGACAAAAATAGCTCGCATTACAATTAGAGGAACGGCAACACGTGGCGTATACTTAATATTTCAATGAAAATTACGCCAACTGGCCAAAGATGTCAAAGGGCAGCAATACTTGGCACTTGGCTAAAAACAATAGCCATACTTGAGCACTGCTGGGCCTGTATGGATTGTGTGAGTAGTAAGCGACTCGTGCCTTAATCAATCATGAATTACAATTTAAAGACAATCGAATGGAATGGAATCCAAATACCATTTCATGGAATTATCTGAAGGGAATTATTTCAAGTGAACTGTCATTAGGAGTTCCATTCATTAATCAATCAAAGAGTAATTGAATGCTGTTAGTCATTTAGCCATTCAGTCATTCATTCACTTCTTATTCATTTGCTGAAGTCAGTCGGAATGAAAAGCTTTATGTGAATAGATCAAATGTTGCAAGAGCTGAAGAGGGAGGCAGACTGAGCTATTTGCGGAAACAATCGATTCTATATTTTATAGTTTATATTTTATGTTTTACATTTTATATTTCACAGTTCATATTTCATATTTCATATTTTATATTTTTTTTATTTTATATTTTTTTATTTTATATTTTATATTTTATATTTTTTTATTTTATATATTTTTATTTTATATTTTATATTTTATATTTTATATTTTGTTATTTTGTTATTTTATATTTTATATTTTATGTTTTATATTTTATGTTCCATACAGATATTTACTCTGAACTTTAATTGAATAAAATGTTCTCGAAAATGGCGCTGCGGCTAACCGGCTCATCCTGCTGCTGCTGCTGCTGCTGCCGCTGCTGAACTGACAACAAGATATTTTCGTGTGGCTACCGCGAGGCTTTGCATAAGCTGCCTTTTGTTTGCGCCTCCCTTTGGCGTTCGATTTTATTTTTGTGGCACTTTTTTAAAAGCAGCTTAAAATTGTCAGCTGATTGCCTTTGGCAGTTGCTGCGTTGCATGTTGCATGTTGCATGTAGCATGTTGCCTGTGGCTTCTTGCCTGCGGCGCTGACTAGCCTGGGACAATTCTTTTTATTTGCCAGATGAGCCTGTCCGTCTGTCCGTCCGTCCGTCTGGTGGCTGTTAGCGAGCAGCGCTTGTTATAAAATTAATTACAATCCAATGCCGTTGTTGTTGTTGTTCTTTGAGCTGCAAATTGGAATTGAATGTCAACATAGGGGCGGGGCGGGGGCGTTGGCGCAGCGTGGCTCAACCACAGCTCAAAATTACATTTTCAATCCTCAGGGTCAGAGCAGCGGCAGAGGCCTAAAGTGCAGCTGCAAATATACATATGCCGCAGGCTATTGACCGTAAACCGGAACACGGTTCAGCTCTCGCTCCTCGGGGATTGCACAAGTGTGTGTGTGTGTGTGCGTGTGTAAACAGCGCATTAATTTCGAATCACAAGAGTCACAGAGACAACGACATCTTTGTCTACAAATTGTTGCATATTTAAGCAGGACGCAGTGGCGCTGTTTCAAATGTTTAAATCAGATTGTAAATGCGAGCCAAAAAGGTTTTCTATCCCCCCCCCCCCCCCGCCCTCACCCGATCACCCTCTCTCTATGCCTATCTCTTTCTCTTTGGCAAATCGCTGGAAAATTTATTGGAATTTGAATTTCAAAAACGAAATCGCCGCATTGAAATGTGTCGCCACCCTCTCTTCCTCTCTCTCTCTCTCTCTCTCTCTCTCTCTCTCTCTCTATCCCTCTCTTTTGGCCACATACCAATGTGTGTTGGCGTTTTTCGGCTTGCCAAACTGACACACACATATACACAGAGACTCTCATGCCGCCCATACAAATATAAAACGGTAAATCCTTTTTAACAACTGCTCTTTAACATGCCCAAACAGTGCCAGCCGCTACCCCGCCCCCTGCGCGGGGCGTGCGAAAATTTCTAAGCGCGCTTGTCGGCATCTGCATAAACTTGACCCAAAAAACCAGCAGCAGCAGCAGCAGAAGCAGCAGCTCAAATGGCCAGAAGAGAAGCTAAAAGGCTGCAAGCGAAAGCAGGCCAAAAAGTCAGCCCAAAGAAAGAGAGGAAAAAGTGAATCCGCTTTTCGTTTCGATGTTTTTCATTTCATTTTACATTTCCCATTTGCTTTTGCTTTTTTCTCTAAGAATTTTCTTTAGATTTTTCAACTCTTTAGGATTTCCCCTCAGTTTTTTTTTTTTTTTTTTTTTTTTGTTGCCGGCGCTTTCTGCCATCGTATTTTATGGCCAATACGTGAGCTGTGCGTATTATGCGCATAACTTTATGCATGCCACGCCTACTCACACACGCATACCAGATATAGTGATGCTGGGCTTTTCCGACTACATTTTCTCCCTTTTTTGCTGTTTTTCAATTTGGAATTCTGAAATCGAATCGAGTTGAAACAACTTAATCGTTTTTGCGTTAAGTATACGCACTGCTGGACAGTTTGTCTATCTTGTTATGCCCTGCACAGCACTTGCAATGGGGTATATGGGGTATGCTTATCAATCAGTTTGTAACATTTTGGTTGGCTTATAGTAAAATTTCCTGTCGAATATATATATTTATTATAAAATTTTTAAATTATTTTTTTCAAGTGTTTATTTTGTATTTAATACTCAGCCCTTTCATCAACAATCTATTTATGGTATAGTATTTTTTTAGTATTTACTATTACTATATCTTCGCATCAATACTTTGATTGACTGCAAGTAAATCTACCTCTTCATTTAGTATTAAATATATTTATATACATTTCACTAAAAGAGTTTCCTGGTTATATAGTACTTATATGAAAATAGTTTATAGGGTATCTCTTAGCACGGCTGTAAAACTCCAATTGGCACTCAGTTAGCAACTGTTTTATTCTGCATTCGCTTATATTTGACTTCTTCATGCAAATTTTGCTGCCCGCCCTGGGCCCTGGGCCCTGGTGTCCGTCTGTCTGTCTGTCTGTCTGTCCGTGCGTCCGTCTCTCTGTTACTGGACTCTAAGCTCGTAATAACCCGTTTTTTCCTGCCATTCGTATGAGTAGATTTTTCAAAAAATGTCGAAAGTAAACAAATTGCAGCAGAGTTTAGCCACAAGACAAACACAAACACAAACACAAGCACACACACACACACACACACATACACAGAGCAAAGCAGAGTCTAGGCGAGTCGCTTATCATTGTTGCCTCTTCGACTCCTTTTCATTTCATATCTTTTTTTTTTCACTCTCAAATCCACTTAGTGTGTGTTTAGTACCCTTGGCTCACAGTCTCGGCTCCGGGTCTTTCGCCAACTCATGATTTATGCGAGCTTAACCAAGGGCTCCCCCCACTCCCCACTCCTCACTCCCCACTCTAGACTCTCTCCCCGCAGCAACGTGATTTTATGGCGCTTTGAATAAGTTGTGCGTCACTCGTCGTTGGCAACATTTATTGGCTCTGGCCTAAAAGCCAAATGCACTATTTTACGGCCACTATCCAAGGGCCTCCTGCACCGTCTTTGGGCACATAAAGTCAAGAGTTATTGGCCATACGATTAGCATGATTAGAGGGCCTTAACTTGACTCGAAAACAATTTCAATGACTCGTTTATGCTTAGAGTGGGCAATATATCGTGACTCTTGAAATGTGGCATGGAAGCTTGAGTAGGTAAGAGACTCTTTATCGACAAGCTACTGTACAGTTGAGGAGTTGAGGAGATTTGAAACTACTTTTTATAGAGTAGAAATGGGAGTCTTAGTTGATCGATTGACATTTATGATTGACTACACGTGTAGCAATATTACTCTCTGTATAGGTCAAATCTATTCTATAGGTATATCACATATCAAAATTGATTTCTAAATAAAGCAAAGTAGCTTCCCAGCTCATAGTTCTCTTTAACTCTACTGTGTCACATCTTTTAGTTCTCCGTTAACTTCGACTTAAGATATTCCAAATTTTTCTCGCTCTCAGCCTCTCACTACTCAGATTTTTCATAAAAATCATGCCAACGTTCGATCTCAAGCAAAAATGTTATTTCACAGCTTAAATGCATATCTACTTGATGAAAAAAAAAAAATGTTGTTGCTCAATCTATGCACACACACTGTTTACACACACTCACAGACTGAAATTCTTTTGTTTTACCAGCTTTTAGAGAATGTTTTAACTTCTTCTTCTACTACTACTGTTACTCTCTCTGTATGCTCTGTAATATAAACTCTGCATGTGCTTTTATAAACTGAAAGAGAGACAAGAGCAAGTGTGCTGCCTTTATGCGTCTCAATTTTCAAATCTCTTTCCTGTTGCAGTTGATAAATTGTTTAAGTGATTGCTTAAAGCCCACACTTTTGGAGCATATGGAAATTGTTCTGATCAAGAATTTTACTATGAAAGTTGAACTATCCCATCTATTCTTTTTTTTTTTTTGTCTTTTTTTTAATTTTCAAGCTAATGGTTGTTTCAATAATTTTTTTTTTTTTTGGTAGTCAACTTTAATAATCTCCCATAAATATTGCACAAAAACTGTTAAGCTCAAGTTTCCTCCCATCATTTTCATACCAAAAAGAATATATATATGTATATATGTATGTGCTGCCATCATCTTTCATCGTCCCACATTCGTCAATTTATTTCGTCTCCCTTTCGCTTGCCTCCCCGTTTCCCTCATTTTTTTTCGCTCTCACTGATTTAATGATGAATTAAGCTTCATGTGCGAAAATTCGCCAGCAACTGACACAAAAGTCTGCATAATCAATCAGTTAACCACCTCCACCCCCACAGCCGCACTGCCGCCTTTTCCCGTCCCCCGCTGGACTCTTCAGTTTATCTTACCCACAAAATAGAAGAAAAAAACATTTCAATTTTTTTTTTTTTTTTTTTTACGTCGTCTTTTGCTGCCGCAGATTTGCTCTCGCCTCGTTCTGTGCCCCGCCTCTGTGCCCCTCCATCCATTTACCCCGCACCCTGTGCTCGCTGCAGCTCTTAATGCAGCAGCTGCTTTTGCTCTGGCACAAAAGTCAGTTCAGCTGTGCTGCAGCTTTGCAGCTTCACTTGGCAAGTGTAAAAGCTTTTAAACATGTTGCCATACACACACATACGCACACACACACGCACATGCACACACATATACGCAGCTGTGCATAAGCTGACACATCAATGTAATGAAGATGTATTTGCATATTGTAGCACTGTCAATGTGCTCCACGCTCCACGCCCCAACGCCTCTCTTCGATACCACCTACTTTTACTAACTTCCTGACTTACTGCACACACACGCACATGCACATACATACACACACACACACACACACACACATACAGCTTTTAGTTGCTTTTGACGGCACTCGTGGGGCGTTTCCTGCTGCATTTTATTGACATGCATGTGGTTCTCCCTCTCTCCAAATATGTGTGTGTGTGAGTGTGCCTGTGTGTGTGTGTGTGAACAACTGGGACGCTGCTTATATGGCAGTTTGACATTTGCCAACTGTTGTTATTGTTATTGTTGTTGCGCATTTCTTAGTTTCGGCGCACAACAAAAACAAAATAAAAATTTTGAATTTTTTTTTGCGTTTAGCCGCTGAGAGTGTAGCGAGTGGGCGTGGTCAGTGTTTTGTTATGCAACAGCAGCCACAAAATTGTTGTATTTGTGTTTTGCTTTTGCATTTTATACATACGCACGAACGCACACACACACACGCACACAGACAGACATGGAGCGGGCCAGACACGCATTACAAATAACAAAATTTTAAGCATGGACACCAAGGCAACAACAACAACAACAACAACAATAGCAACAATAGCAATAAGCATAGCGCGTCTGCCACATCCTGTTTGTGAGTCCTGTTTTTCGTCCTGCCGCAGTCGGGCAATAAAAACCCGCAACATGTCGAAAAAATGCCATTTTTTTTTGTTTTTGTTTATACATATATATTCTTTCGGCTGTGCTCGCTCATAAACCGTAAAGATAACACAAATACAGCACACATGCGGCTTACACACACCCACACACGCACACACACACACACGCATAGCCAGAGCAATATCATCACGCATACGGCCCGTTGGCCCTTGTTTTGCGATGCCCTGCACTTAAGTGCCCCACAAAAAGGGGTAGACCGAAAGCGCACAGCACTCGACAACGATCCATCATCAGCACTCCGAGTATTAAGTGCATGTCAGAGCTTGCGCCGATTGTGATACAGGCTCAGTTGAAGCCGCGGGATCTATTTCAGCTTGAATTTGCTTAATTATGCTTAGAGCACTCTCATTTTCAATTTTATATTGTGGCTCTCCTTTTCTTTGGGCAGGCAATTGCCACCTCTCCCTCTCTCACAGCTTCTCTACCCATGGATCATCTTCGCGACTCTCTCGAACTCAAACATTGCTACTTCCATGACTCACAATTCTATAAAATTACTAAATGCCCTTGTCATTAGCACATTGTCATAACATAATGTTGTTTAACAGTCTCTCAAACTTAAGTTATATTAACATTTACTGCTAATCATAGAAATCTCTGATCTAGCTGAAAATAGTAGAGAGGAAAATTTTTGAATAAATTTCTCTTCTTCTGCATTTATTTCATATAGAGTCTAATCGTTAAAATTGATATTCTGTTGTCTCTCATAACATAATGCTACTTAACAGTTCCTCTTAATAATGTTATATGCTAACATTTAATGTCAATCAAACAAATCTCTGTGTTCATGAAAATAGTAGTGCGATCGAGCACAATTCAATTTATTACTAAACATTAACATTAAATATCTAGAAAATCATTTGAAATTTGAATTTGTATTTGCTAGATAATTAATCTTTCTTTTCTTATCTTCTTCAAAACATGTTGGCTGAGACAGTGCTCCAACAGAACTTCAGCAAGACAATTTCAATATCAATTAATTTTACAGCATATCTCTGTGCTGGGCACATTTTGTTTTTGATTTTCGATGCCCTATTTCTCTTTTAGTATTACCAAATATTTTAAAACACTTGCACAGGACAAAGGCCCAGCCCAACCAATGGCTCGTCAAAAAATATAAATATTTATTGTTGTTTTGCTTGCTGAACTTTAAGCAAAAAGTTGGCTCAAAGACTTTAAGCCAAGAGCGTCAGTTGTGCAGCAGACTGAAAAACAAGAGGGAAAAAAAAAAGCCAAGTTGGAACCCAGAGCCAAAGCCTAACATTGTGTCATGCTTCAAGGCTGCAGACCGAGGGGGGCAGAGGGCAGACAGAGGGAGAAAGTAGGAGAGAGAGATAGAGATAGCTTGCTCTACACATACATAATTAGCATGAGCTTGGCTGTCGGGCGAGTCGGGTCGACATCGTTGATATCCAAAGTGCTTAACTTGTCATAACCGAAAGTCCGAGCGAAAATACACACACACACACACACACACACGCACCAACACATACACACAACAGTTGGCCAGCTCTGACAGGCGCAGGCCAAGATGTGTAGGCGACCCTTTAGCTGAACCCCTTTCACCGACAACGTCTGGTAAAAACTTTGCCAGTTTTTCTGGTAACTTTGCAATACGCTTTGCCAGGGAGCTGGAAGACGACGACTCGAGCGTCCGACCCTCGTGCTTAATGTGTCATAAGTAGAAAAGAACTGCGAGCGATGAAAGTTGTCAGATTTATTTGCGCTTTCCCTTTTCATTTTCCCAATCCTACCTCTCGCTCCCTCTATACCTCTCCCTCTCACTCCAACTCCAGCTCTTTGGCATTTAAGTTGCAAATATCCCTCGCTTATTATATAATACACATGTGTTTTCTATTTTAGGCAACTGGATTTGGTATGTAAGTAGTTCGATAAATATGTGCTCAGTGAGTCCTTTATTAAACTTGGAATATTTCAATATTTATCTGAAATAAATATGGTTAAGACCTTCTTTGGCCCTAACTTTTTTGCAAATAATTCTACATGACAAACAGGTTGAAATATCTTCTCTGTTCACTCTTAATGTCCATTTCATTCCATTCAATTGCCGTCTAACTAAAATTTGTTTTCTGTCGTCTGCTTCTCAATTAACCATAACATTCATTCAATGATTCATTCTTTCTCACGAAATACTCCGCCTTCTGCCAATTTCCCACCCCTCTTCTTTTATACTCTTTTCTACTTATTTCTTTACGTACTCATTCAACAGTTCCCTTCATTTATTGACTTGACATCATGATTTCCCTTATTCAAGAAGTTCTGTATTCCTTCATTCATATGCTGTTTCTTTACTCATTCATTTACTGCTTTATTCGCCATTCCATTCATAGTTTCCAGCATGATTTTTCTCAAGCGTAACGTCGGCCTTGCTTTTCAAGCAATTGCTTTTAATGGTTTTAGGGGGGATCATAATATAATATCGTCCTTCAGTTGTTCATCCATTATTTCTCTCATCCTCTCCCCCTTCACTTTCTAGCTTAGAAAAAACTGTCTTTATAAGTCTGTTCCAAAATTCCATTTGTTCCATTATTTAAATTCTTATGGACGATATATCCGCTATCTCTTTAAATCTTTCAGTCCTGTTAAGTTTCGCTTTCATCCCTCGAGCATTCAATCCGATCTATTCACAGCTCTTTCCAACACTTTCCAGTCTCACATATCATACATATACACTTCGATAACTTATCGATAACACATAAATCAATTGATCATTTCGACTTACCTAAATGCTGATCGACACGCTTCTTGGGCTTCTGTACAGATGCATAGGGATCACTGCAGTAATCCTGCCGGGACGGATTTTGACTATTGCGCAAATTGTGATATTCATCGCCCACCTGGCTGGGCGTGGCCGTCAAATGTGGATATGGTGCATAATCGTCGACAGCCCCATAGCCGCCATGCGTCAACGGATCATAGCCGTAGGTGGGCTGCTGTTCCACATACTGATTGAGTGGCGCCTGCACCAAAGTCTGCTGATTGCTAACGGCGGCCGCCGACATTTTCACCTGCCACAGCGAGTCCTGCGAGTTGACGCTGCCGCCATTGTTCGAATTCGAATAATTATTCTCCATGTAGCCCATGTTGACCCCTGCAAGCACAAAAGAAAGAAGCGAACAAAGTTATTGAATTGTCGACAGCGAACCCAACTGAAATCGAACAAGTGTCGCATAAATCAGCTCGGCAAATCCATAATTCTATCGACAGATAGATTTTTGGCGCCTTTATAAAAAAAAAAAAAAAAAAAAAAAAAAACAGAAAACCCAATTCAGCACGTGTTCGCTGTTGGCAGTGCTCGACTAGGAGATACCTTGCATTGGCTATGCAGAGCAGCTGTAGGATCAAGGTAAAGATATACGAAATCGGACATAATCCAAATTTTTGTATTCATTATAAAAAATTTTTATGCTGACTTGAATCCCACACATAAGTCTCATCTCATCATAACCGATAAAGAGTATGTATATAGAGTATATCTTGATCTGAAGGACAAGCTGAGACGATCTATGTGTATTAGAATTATTTTTTATATAAGAATTAAAACCAGTTATCAATTACACTTAATCGCTTCACATTTCAAATGGAGCAGGCAACGTCTCGTCCTCCTCCTGCTCCTGCTCAACCCTCTTTAAAAGTGGAAAGTTTATCCACATCTATATCTCCAACTTGATATTGATTAACGCATAAAAATTACAGCAAAAGTGAGAGTAAGGGAAAGGCAAACGCACAAGCAAAAGTCAAATCAAATAAAATCAATTTACGAACTGTGCTCAAATCAACAGGGCGTAATTAATGGCAGGCATATTGTGTATACGCCACTTAAAAACTACGCCGTAAGCCCATCATAAATATACAAATCTATGTCGCGCACTTTCAGACGCCCCTCCCTCCGCCCACCGCTCACTTCAACTTCTTAACTGCGTTGCTTTTTGTAGTTCTTCACAAAGTTGACTGACAAATTCTTTTTACGAGCTACGCGAAACAGAGGCAAAAGGCAGCAGCAGCTGAAGCAGCTCAATTGTTGGTTGGGGGCGTGGTCGCATTATGTCCTTGCGGTGCTTGTTACGCGACAGAACAAAGGCGTTGACAAGCACCAGAAGCAGCAGGAGCAGCGGCGACAGCAATGAGCCCGCGCCTTATTACGGCCAAAACAGTGCCCGAATCGTGCCTGCCTTATGCCTTTTGCCATTTGCCTTTCGCTTTCGGGACTTGGGAGCTTCTGGACGGACTTTGGGTGCGTGCGAGTGGAGCCTTTGTTGCCTCGCATTTATTATTATTTTTATATCGTGATAAATCACTCATAAATATTAAACGCACGCTTGCTTGAACACACAGCAAAACAAAAAACAACAACAGCAACAACAACAAAATACAAAAATTCAACAAAATAAACAACAAAGTTTTTGGAATTTTCAAACCGAATAATTGCGGGTTGTGCTGCAAAGCGCTTTCGCCTCTTGTTTTTTTTTTTTTATCAAATAAAAAGTGGAACAAGGCAAATGGATTTTTAAAAGTTTAAATTAGAGCTCAATTTTTGTAAAATATTCATTTGCTTAAAGTAGGTAAAAATAAATCATAATTTTTACAAATATAAAATGTTTAATATCTTTCTAATACCCTTTCTAATAATAAATTTTGAGCTTATAAAATGTTTACCAAATATGTCTATATATTACCAATATCAAAGTATATAGTCAACAGCATATGAATATGAAATAGAAACATTTTTTTTATTCAAAGTATAATAAATATTTTAATTAATATTTTTATATTATTATCACTTTTTTTTTTTATTAAATTAAATAGTGGAAGTTTAGTTTTTATTATAAAAATAATTATTTATAGACTTAAAATGTTTATTACTACTTCAGGATCCAGAAATATGCAACATTTTCCAGCAATTTCTCTGCAATATCTGAGGCCTATTGCTGGCACCTCCACGAATAGCTCTCATATGAGTGCTCATCTATCATATGCTCCATAACTCATTTACTCTTCCTCTTCCACATTCCAAGTCGACTCACTCCTCGCTTTTCCTACCACTCCTCCCACCCTTAGCTTAAAGTTAACGAAATTCCCTCACTCATGCTCCTCATGCTCCACAAATTTAACGACAAGAGGCAAACAAACAATTTTGGATATCGCCCGCGTATGGCAGGCTCAACTGTTGTTCCATTTGCCAGCTGTTCCGCGTTTCGTGTCCGCCGTTTCTTTGGTTGCGTGCCTCGTGTCTCGTGACTTGCTTTTATGGGACATGGTGGGCGTGATAATTTTTATGATTAGCCATAAAACTAAAAACAGTAATAATATTAACTTCATACCCATTGCCATTTTCATTTCCATTTCCATTATATAGAGAGCTAGTCGTAACATTCTTTGCATATTTCCAATTGTAATTTTATGCAAGAATATATTTATATATATATTTTATATGTGTGTGTATATATATCGGGGGAAACTTTTCAATTTGATAAGCATCAAATCTGTTGGCTCAACTTTTGATTGCGCAAGTTTTTCGGCCGAGCCGCCCAAATACAAAATAGCAAATCTTTGGCCAAAAAATATTCGTCGTCTATACAAGAATTTTAATGCATGCCCCCGCCATGCTAATGGACGGGTGCAGGGCTGTGTGGGCGTGGCAGTTTGTATATTGCCTACTTTGGCGCGCAATTAAAGTTTTGTGCTCAATGCAAAAAGTTTGCCACATTGATTTGAGGCTTAGTTGCGGCTGCCTTTGGCGGGGCTTATTAAACGCGTTCACAATTTGCGCTTTGGCATGTTAACGACTCTTGGCAAAGTTGCAGCTGCCCAGCTTCCATTCATTCCCACCCCCACTCGCCCATTCGCTCTCTAGACAAAGTTTACTAGCAGCAGCGCGCTTATAATTATGCAACATTTTTGTGCAGCAGCCGCACAATAAAAACAGTTTCAAATGCCATTAACGGTTAACTAAACGGCAGCAGGCAGTAGACGGCAGCAGCAGCAGCAGCAGCAGCAGCAGTAGCTAGCAACGCAGCCAAGTAGCAACAGTTAGAGCAAGTGCAGTCGCTTTGCACCTGCAACATGCGGTGTTAAATGATGCCGCACTCCATGCTCCACACTCCACACTCCACACTCTCTCCACTCCACAAGAAGCAGCCAGCCAGCCAGCCAGGCTGCTCGCTCTGTCCTCAACTCCGGAACGACCTTTTGGCTGCGCCTTGTTGCACTTTTAATTAGCGTCGCGACGCAGTCAACGGCTGCTGCTCGACATTTGGCCCAAATGCGCTTAAATGTTAAGAACTGGGCGCAGTCTGTAGAGATTGAAAAAGCGACTGTTGGAGTTGGAAGTAGGCAGCGGGCAGGCAGCAGGATGCAGGTAGAGGGCAGCAGGATGCAGGCAGAAGGCAGAGAGCCTGTGTACTAGTTTAGAGCACTTGTTGTAGTATGGCCTGCCTCTACACCTACCGCTAGCAATGCCTGCTCCCACTCTCCCCCTCTCCCACTCAGCTGGCCCCACCTCAAACTTCCTCCACTTGCGCTGTATCGCAATTTTCTCTTGCTGGCGGCCTTTTTGCTGCTCTTGTTGCACCCGGCCTCAACTTTGGTCGACAACACAAAAAAGAAAAGCGAAAGTTTTTTTTGGGGGTAGCTGCATTTTTGTGTGTGTTGCTGCGCTGAGCTTCACAACTTTTCGCAGCAGATTCACGAAAGAAAAAAATATAAAAAATAGTAAGAAATAATAATAATAATAAGAATAATAATACGGCCAGCGCTGCTCATTCGCACAACAAACGAGGTCAAGTTGAGCGGCGAAAAGTTTTCACTTGCATCTTCAACTTTGCGCCGTTATTCACAACAAAGATTATCAAATGCACTTTTAATACACTTTGGATACAGCAACAAATGTAGAAGAAGAAGGAGCAGAAGAATGCTTGGAACTTGCATAAAACATGAATTTCTCTAACGGGTATTTTATTAAAGAACTTTGAAAGAAGCAACAAAAAATCAATCAACAAATTTTGATTTGTCTGAATATTTATATATAAATATATATAAATAGATAATAATAAATATATTTAAAAAAAAATAAATAAAATAAAATTAATTATTTTAAAAATGTTTGGCTAAACTTTGCAAAACATACATTAAAAATATTTAATTCGAATGCAAAAATATTTAGTATTAAATTATGGGGTAAAGGCTCTTTATAGAGTTTCTTTTTCCTGAGAACATTTTTATGCCAACTAACTATTTATTTATATTTATTAATTGTTGAATCATGCGTGTACATATATACGTGGCCTTCATAGAAAACTGTTTGTTTGCTTTGTTATAAAACGTTCTCATAATTCTAATAATTACGAAATAAATATTCTGAGAATTGTTTATGAAGTGCATTAGATTATAGAAATTTATTATGTCCAATAAAAAAAAATATATATATACTTATACCGCAAAGCGATAAGAGCTAGCTTTTCGACGTATTTAAAAGTATATTTATAAATTTCACTTTTCTCAAGCTCGTGCTTTAAAAGTAATTAATTCGCTCAACTTCTAGTTTTCTCTCTTTCTCTCTCTCTCTCTTTATACAGTTCGTCTCAATTATTTTAATCTCTATTGCTTTCACTCTCTATTTAAGTTGTTCTCTTCTATTTCCTTTATCGTTTTTAATTTCTCTCTCCCTCTCTCTCTCTCTCTCTCTCTCTCTCATCCCCCTCCACGTGCATCGCTTTCAATTTTCGAAAAATTTTTCATCGAAATTTATTTTATTAATTGCATTTTTTTTCTCGACATTTTTTATATTCTATTATCGGCATTGTTTCTAACATCCTCTTCATACTCCTTGTTCACCTTGAGCGAGTGGTTGATAACAGACGACGCCTGCTGTGGCAGTGGCGCATAGCCCGGTGGTGGAGGCTGCTGTTGTGGAGGTGGATAGACTGGGTAGCCAGCTGGTGGTACAGGTGCGCCCGCTCCATAGTTGAGCGGATATGCGGGCGGATTATATGCATAGGGCGCATTCGGATACGGTTGATATGGATAAGGCGGATAAGTCGGATAGACAGGATTATTATATTTATGCTTCTGCTTGTGTTCACTGCTATCGCTGCTATCGTTGCTATCATTGCTCTCATTGCTCTCGCTGCTCTTGCGGTGGTTGCCCGCCAGGACACAGCCAACCGAGCAGCAAACCAGGAGCAGAGCCAGGAACTTATTCATTGTGGAGTGACAAACGATTCAAACTTTCCTGCTGAGCACTCAAATTGAACTGAATCTTCAGATTGCGAATTCAATCCAAATGAAGGTCTAGGTCTTCTCGTTTTTATAAGTCTATAGACTGATAAGAGGGAGAGAGAGAGAGAGAGAGGGAGAGAGAGAGAGAGGGGGAGAGCGCGCATCACACGCGTATTTACGCGGCTTATCAATGCAGATGGGAATATATTTTATATTTATATATTATTTAGCAAATAATATGAACTCTCAGCAGCCACGAGCTCTAATAATTTATATTTTATGTATTTATTTTTTGTTTTACTTAAATTTTGTTTACTTTCAAGTGCGACAAACAAAACAACAAAACAAAAACAATTTAAAGAGGGGTTTGCACGACTAGTAGATACCTGGCACTACCAAGGGCAGATTTTTAAGCTACATTTAAAAAGCTATCACGAATTATTATTATCCATAATTATCATAATAAACTCCTACTTATTTAAGATTAAATGTTTCAAGTCCCTAGCTTTTTCTGCTCTGTCACGCCTCCTTCTATTGCTCCAATATACCCTACATTATTTTTCTCACTAATTACAGGGTATATAATACATATATGGTATTTATTTTTGATGGTCCTTCAATTAAGTTCATAAGTCAAGAGAATTAATCTAACAAATTTCTAGGAATTTCGACTGCAAGGCGATTATGTTGCTCCCTCACATAAGCTGATAATCCCTCGCTCACAAGCATTTCAAATGTAAAACTTAATAATCATTTGCCAAAAGCCGAAAGCTTTCCAACAGAACATTTCCTCAACAGAGGAAAAGTCTCATAGTTTTGGGAAAATTTATAAAAGACTTTGCTTTAACAAAAGGTCAAACAGAAAATTGTGAATTAGAAATTTAAAATTTGTAAATCAAGAATAAATACATTTTTAATAGACTGAACTGAGCTTGAGCTCAAATCCCCAAATCTGTTGGACTCTAATACAAATTGGCAGCTTTGAAGTGAGCCGAGGCAAAGACGAAGGGAGTAGAGAAAAGCTGAGAGTAAGACAGAGAGAGAGAGAGAGAGAGAGAGTCAGTCAAGTGAAAGTTTATTTTTCATATTTGCTAAGAGTTAAATTCAGAAGAAGAAGAAGAAAAAAAAAAGAATGCTTTGCTGAGCTGGTCAGCTGCTGCAGAGCAGAGAAACGAAATGCTCGCAATTTTTTATCTCCATTTTTAGTTGTTTTTATTTTCAGCTAACGCCTACGGCTAGACAACATGAACAACAACTAACATGTCCAGAGGACATGTACTCCAAAAGGCGACCAAAAAAAAAAAAAAAAGAAACCAAAGCCAAATAAATGCAAACAAATGTCGCTGTCGTCGACTCGCCGAAACCAAAGCCCAAAAAGGCAGCGAAACAAGCTGAAAAAAAGCCAAGAGAGTGGAAAAAAAAATCTTTTGCGCGCTGAAAATTTATGCGCTAAATAAATAAAGCCATGAACTCGATGCTACAAATGTTGTCTGCTGGCTCGCTCGCCCTTTGTGTTTGCAGCTCGAGCCCCGCAAAGCAAACAGCCGCAAAATAGTTTTACACAGTTTCTCCCTCGCGCTCTCGCTCGCCCGCTCTCTCTTTCTCTCTCTCCCTCTCGCTAAAAAACGCAACCACAAACCCGATTCGAACAACATTTATGCTGCAGCGTTTTAGGCGCGTTCCCAGCCAATGTTTCTGGCTGGCCGCAACACTGTGCAACAAGGTTTAAATTATTTTTTTTTCCTCCCATTTTTTGTTGTTGTTATTCTCTTGCCCTAAGGCCAACAAATTTCCCAGTTTTTGTAATGGAAAAGAAAATATTTTTGCAAGATAATATAGTTTAGCTATTTTGGCTTTTGTTAAAAGCGAGCGAGCATTCCACATAGAGAGCATTGCTGTCGAGCCTTGGCCAGCTGACTGAGTTCAATGACAAATATCTATGAACTGTGCCATTTCGCCTATTTGTTTTCGCCTCTCTCGTGTTGCCCTGTGTGTGCTGTGTGCTGTGTGCTCTGTGCCGGCGCTGACCAACTAATTGGCTTTAAAATCTAAACACACTGCTGCTGACATGGCACAGATTGCAGCACAGGTTCATTGAACGACCCGGCCGGACTGCATCTAATGCACAACAATATATGAGAGCCTTAACCCACATATATATGCAAGTATAGAAATGGTGTGCAAATATTGCTGGCGTGCTAGAATAGTGGCAGAAAACAACAACAACAACGGCTAAAACTAAAACTAAAACTAGGCTAGCATAATAAAAACAATTCCAACTGGCACTAAAATCTATGACTAGCGCAAGCAAAACTAATTGGAAATAAGTTGCAATATTTATTGAGTCAAAGAGCGGGTCAACTATATATGATATATGCAATATGAATGAAAGAGCCACATATGATCTATGAAAGAGAGAGCAGAGAGAGCAGAGAGAGCAAGAGAGGCATAGCGCATGAGACGCAATAGAATATAAGAATGAGAGGGAAATTTAGAAAGAGTATGTGTATGTGACAGAAAGAGAGAGAGAGAGAGAGGATTTTTGTGAGCGAGATACTGTGTGAAAGAGACAGAGAGTGATCTAGAGCTTATATATAGGACTGGCACTAGGAGTAAAGGAATATTAATGGAGTAAATAGAAAATATGGAAGGAAACAAAGCTGTTTTAGGAAAAATTAAGTAGTTCTTGAACAATATAAAATTATTTTCTTCCAATACTAATACACATACTGTTTCATATTTATAACCCCTTTGCAACAAGAAAATATAATTCCCCTTTCATACCTCGCACAATAAATTATTGTAAAAATGTTGTAATTTGACAGAATGTTAACTTAATAAAAATATAATCAAATAACTGCAATCGCAGGCAAAAACAATTGTTATCAAAGCGAAGCCAATTGCCTGCGCGTGACTCGTGCAATTTGCAATTAGCTATGCACTCGACTCAACTCAACTCCACTCAGACTCAGACTCAATGCAGCTGCAGCCATTGTTTTTTATTGTGAACATGCAAAGTTCATTAGGTATTTGGCCTATGCAATCTTTTTTTGCTGAAGCTTTTAACGACAGCAAGAACAACTGGAAACACACATTTAAATGGCATTTGCAGGTAGAGAGAACACAGTGCGAGGGAGAGAGGGGGGGGGAGAGGAGGGAAAGCAAGAGCATGAGCCAAAGGCTTGGATTTTTATGCAACAATTAGCGCATACATTCAGCTGCAAGCAAATCTCAGTGTGTGTTGGTGGGTGTGTGTGTGTGTGTGTGTGTGTGTGGCACAGCTGTTACCTGTCTGCACGCTCTCTCATTTTAATATTCATGCCATTTCGCTGGCTTCCACTTTCACTAGCCAAATTAGCCGTTCGCGCTTTTCTTTTAAAATGCAATTAAGTGCCAATGTTCGCCAGCAGGCACACACACACACACACACACACACAGGCACACTCAGACACAAGTACAAACACCCACACTCACACACTCCCCTGCTTTTGGGCTATATTCACTTGAAAATTTTAATTGGCATTCGGCAAACACTTGAAACTCGGCAACTTTTATTTATTTATTTTTTTTTTTTGTCGGAATGAGCCCACACAATAGCTGCCATTTGCAGCAACCCCAAAGCTGCCATCCTATCCCCCTCCCCCTCCCCTTCCCCCACACTCACTCTCGCCGCCATCTCTGTTTAGCAATTGCCAACTATTCGCAGCAGGCGCACTTGTTGTACGTCCCATAGCAAACCAGAAAATATTGCAATTAAATTTTTGTCCAGCAGCTTAAAATTCTATTGCCATTTAGCAGAGAGCAACAGCAACAGCAGCAACAACAACAGTAATAAAAGAAACAAAAAACACACACAAAAAAAAAAACATTTTTAATTTGCACGTCATTACAAAAAAAAAAACAACAACAACAAAAAAGAAATGGCACAACAAAAGAAATTGAATATCTGGGCATAGACGAGTCGCGCATACGCTGAAAATTGAAATGGGCAGAATATTCTCTTTGAAGGTGGCTTAAAAAGCGAAGGATGATGATGAAGGATGATATATCACAGATCTTATTAGGGAAAGTGAGAAGGGGCGAGAGGCTGACAGATATACAGAGAGAGAGGGAGAGGAGTGGAACAGCAGATGATCTATGACTGAAGTGAAAGAGAGACAGATAGAAAGCGTGAGACAGAGAGAGAGGTGGTCAGTGCGTATAAAGTGACAGGCATCTATAGATAGAATAGTAGAGATATGGAACGGGAGAGAATTAGAACAGCAGGCATAGACGATGGGGATCAGAGAAAAAGTGGCGAGCGAAGCTCTGAGAGATGTATCATGGAAGTAAGATACCGAGATAAAGAAGGAACATGAAAATAAATAATATTATAAAAATAATTATCAGAAATTGATGGAGAATAATCTGATAAATTTATATTAAATTATTAATATTTATATAAATATTAATATTCAAATATTACATTCATTCATTGGAATATTTAACTGACAGCTTTTCCCAACATGTCTATATGCCTTTCAATGCTCAGATCCTATATGCCTTAATCTGATCCCTTCTACACTGCACTCTTCTCCATACAGTTCTCTCCCATCACATATGCAATATACCCACACGTAAGGCTATAAAATGTCAGAGAATATCTCCAATTTGTGCGCCCACCATGTTAAAGGTTAATACCTCTTATGCTGACCAAAGTCCCCATTGCCAAAAAAAAAAAAAAAATAATAAGAGCAGACGAGTCACAGGAGCGGATGTGTGTGTGTGTGTGTGTAAAAAGCAAAAGAATAAAAAATAAAAATAGAAGTAAACCAGAACAACAATTAATAATGAATTGTATTGCGTACTGTGTGAAACCGCAGAGGGGCGTGCCAGCGGAGGAAGTTTGGAGCTGGGGTGTGGAGAGGGCGGGGCAGGGTTCGGAGGGGGGCGGACAAACTGTTGTGGGTCCAGCTTACGCATTCATTTTGTGCGCAATTTTCATTTTGTGAAGCGTGGATATGGTTGAGGCGGACGTCACTCGAAAGGACGACAAGGACGCGCCGCTAGCATGAATGGACGTGAGCGTCAAGCAGCAACAACAAAAACAACAACAACAATAAATGGCAAGTATATTACAAAATGCTTTGGCGAGGACGTAAACGTTTAGGGAAAAAATTGCTGTTTCAACAAATTTACAACGGAAGTTGAAGTGTTTTGCCGTTGTGTGTGTGTGTGTGTGCGCCGCAGGTGTGTGTGTGTGACTGTGTGTGTTTGTGGCTTGCACACCTCTGCCCCACCCTGACAATTGGAAGTCCGTGAGGGCGGCGCGTGATGAATGCGCATGGCCATCGATTTGCACTCAACTCCATTTTGCACTTTCACATTTCATGGGCTACATAATTTGTGTGGTGCACACACCGCAAGGCACCACACGGCACCATCGTGCACCCACCCAGCACACTACACAACATGCTTCCATCAGTCGAACGGAGCTGTGCGCGTCAGCACGGATTTCATTTTGTTTTCTGATGTGTTTTGTGGTGGACAATGAAAAATCACCCAAAACATTTTGCCATCAGCATTCAGGGATTGCCTGAGAATGCCAAAGACAGAGAGAGAGAGAGGCTAAGAGAGAGTGTGAGAGAGAGGGGGAGTAAAGGGCAAGAGTGGGAAGCGAGTGACCGACATGGCCCGGAAGTATTTCGCACTTTTCGTTGTGCTTAGGTCTAGCTAACCCAACATCCAGGCAATACTCTCTCTTTACTGAGTGTTCAAAGGGTATGAAGAATTTTTTCATCAATTCAAAGAATTTTGGAATCGAAAATTTAAAAAAATTGTATTCATTATTATAAATTATATGTGAAGTGAGAATTATTCAGTGTCGATTAATTGAAACTGGTGGATATTATTTGTGAAATTTAAATATTAATAAGAGAATGGGGATATTTAAATATTTATTATTTATTTATATTTTTAATATTTATTTTATTTCATTTAATATATTTATTGATGTAATTTTTTTATTTTATTTTTTTATGTAATTATTAATTTTAGTTAATGTTTTCTTTCATATATTTCATATACTTATTTATTTTATTTTATTTAAATATTTTCAATATTTATTAACGCTCAATAGATTTTTAACATAATTTTTTTTAAGCAGTTGAGAGTTTTTACACTGAATATTTATATTGAAAGAAATGTGGCCATAAAAAATGTGAAAATGTGAAAATCGGAAAATTTCCATAAGAATAGAGTCCAAGCGCTTTGTAAGAGAAGTGCACTCTGGGCTATCCATCAATATGTGCAGCAGCACAGCTGCCCCGACCCGCTTTAGCCCCACTCACCACTCCACAGCTTACTGGCTACGTATATATGAGACTATGTCTCTGTATGTGTGTGTGTACTTACATTCATTTCCTGGCAACGTGTGTCCTGTCAAACCGGGTATGCCGGTCACACCAACAACGCCGCCGCCGTTGCCGCCATTACCACCAGCGTTGCCGCCAACGAGACTGCCAACACCACCGCCGACACCGCCGCCCACACCGCCGACGATGCCAACGACACCGCTGCCCGGATGATAACTATAGCCATTCTGTGTCGCATAGAGGGCTGTCTTTTGGTCCTCCATATTGAGGGCCAGATCCATGGAGTGCTCGAGAGCCTTGTTGTCGAGACCGCTGGCCGGATAGTAGGGCGGCGGCGCCTGGTTCTGCTGGGCGGCAACAATCGAAGGACGCACTGAGTCCATTTCGTAGTCCTTGGCGGCGGCGCTCTTCTTCGACTGATTGCGCTTGCAGCGGCAGAACATGAGCAGCAGGCCAGCGAATAGTGTGAATACAATGCACGATACGATTATCGCAATCAATGTGGGCGTGGCCAGTGCGCTTGCCTCCGCGATATACGGACGTCCAACTGAAACAGAGAGAGGGAGAGAGAGATGGAGTGAGCGAAAGGGAACGAGTTGAGTTGAATGAAATGAAGCTATGAAAAACGCAACGCCACTCAAGAGAATGGATGGTTGCTTGAATGCTTCGGCTAGATGGATGGATGGCTGGATGGATGGTCGGATTGGACGGATGGACGGCTGGACAGATGGCCAGCCAGGTTTTCCTGGGCTTGATGGACGAGTGATTGATTGTCCAGCTATTCAAGTGGCGCAATTGCTCGTAATGGCTTTGCATATAATGGAAATCAGTGCGTTTCAGCTCGCGCATCATTATGCCTCACGATCTTGAGTAGCCTCTACACGGAACCACGGAACCACTGTGAACTGTGCACACAATTGTGAATGGCTCAGGCGCACACAATGGACAGTTCGCTTGACCATTGCTACATTAGCTAAGATAAATGATTTGCCTCGTATTTCATCTGCCTCAATTAACTGCGCTCAAACCTTGACATATTCGTGCCACTACACAACACTGGACCTTAGTGTTGTATGATTGTAAATCAGAGAAGCTTTAGGGGTTTAAACTTATAATAGAAATTCTAAGAAATTGGAGTGGAGTCTATATTGCTTGGCTTGCGACTCTTGTTCTACCCCTCATATCTCGCCACAAACCTAACATCTACTCTGCTCTCTACTCTTCTAGCCCTCTACTCCTATGAGTGCACTAGTCCACTAGTCCTCTAAGTCTCTACTCTTCTACCCATCGACTCCTGTACACCTCGACTCCTCTACTCTGCTCCTCCTCTATTCCTCTATTGTTCTACACCTCCACTTCTGTATAGCTCTACTACTCTACTCCTTTAGCATTCTACTCTTCTACTCTCCTACTCCACTCTACTCTTCCACCCCTCTACTCCTTTACTGCTCTACTCCTCAGCTGTTCTGCTTTTCTAATGTTCTACTCTTCTACCCCTCTACTTTTATAGCCCATTAGCCCTCTAGTCCTCTACCCATCTACACCTCTATATTTCTACTCCTCTACTTCCCTACTCTTCTACTCCTCTACACCTGTACAGGTCTACACCTCTACTCCTCTACTTCACAGCTACTCTACTCCTCTACTGTTCTCCTCTTCTACTGCTCTACTTCTCTTCTTCACCCTCACTTAATCCTTATGCCAAGCTTTATATCAATCACTCGTACCATCTTTACCCCCATCATCTTTATCCACCCCATAAACCCTCTTCAATACTCACTCTCAGCATCCGTGTAGTCGCCACAATGTTCGCGATTGTTGCGCAGGCACAACTTGACGCGCACCACGGGACTATTGTCATCCTGTTCCATGGCCAGATTATTCAAAGCAGTCTCATGATCATCATCGTCCTCGTTAATGGTGTGGCCTAGAGCACGTCCTCCGCCGCTGCGACGTGGCGTCAACAGACGATCGATGACCTTCTCCTTGTGCGTGGGTCCATTGCCAGACAGTTGCAGATTATCCACAATGTCAACTAGATCCCAGGAGGCCATGGGCGTATCACCGTGCAGCATTGTCTCCACAACGGCCACTAGATTGAGGCACGTGGCACCTACATCGATGCCCAGGGTCCTGGTGCTCGGCTCGTAGGTGACCTGGAGGGGCGGCGGTATGCGGCTGACTTTCGTTGTTACCGTAATCTCGTTGGAGTAGGGTGAATGGTTCTTGGGATTCAGCGCCTTCACCTTGAATGCATAGCTCTGATGCTGATCCAGCGAGTTGACCTTGCAGGGTATATCACGCTGACAGTCCACCTCGACCCAGTCGGAATTGGCATTCGCCAGTGTTGCACAATCGGGTATCAGTTGCTCCTCCCTGGGCATGGCAACGCGTCGGTAGTTCACAAAGAATTTGGTCTTGCTCAAGCCACCATCGAAGCCCGGATCCCAGCTGAGCGTCACATAGTTGTGACCCACATCGACAGCACGCAAGTTCGTCGGCTTCTCTGGCGGACCCTTCTGCTGCAGGCGAATCGGGGCACGAATGGTGTTGAGGGCGTTCACCACACGGCACGTATACTCTCCGTAATCCGAGTGGGTGAGCGAGTTGATGCGCAAGACCGAAGTGTAAATATCATTGTTGTCCGTCGTGGTGCTGATCTCATAGTGTCCGTCCGAGGACATGGTCAGTGGGGAGGGATTGTTGCCGAATTGCCATTGGAATTCGGGCTTGGGATATGCCTGGACCTTGCAAACAACCTCTGCGGTTTCACGTATATCAAATGCGACCTTGTTGTACTGATGCAGGACAATCGGCTCGTGTTCGATGCGCAGCTGCATGGATGAGTTGGCCGAGTTGACCTCGTTCTGGTAGAGGCAGGTGTAGAGGCCACGATCGCCGGGCACAAGCTGATTGCCGCCTGGCCTGGCTGTGCCGCGGAACTTCAGCATGCTCTGCACGGTGACCATGCCGTTGGGTCCCTGGTCCGGATTCGTCTTCACCTCATACAAGTTGAGCTCGGGCAGGATTTCAACGCCATCCTTCAGCCAGGTAATGCTCGGCGCCGGCTTACCCTTGGCACTGCACGTAACCGCATAATCGTTGTCGGCCACCCGCCGTGTCATATGCTGCTGCAGCTTGGCCAAGAACTGGGGCGGCTGATGAATCTCCAGCACAATCGTTGCCATCTTTCCAATGCCCAGCTCGTTGACCGCATGACAGTGGTATTTGCCCTCGTTGCCCAGATGTGCCTTGGGTATGGAATATTGTGGTCCCTGGGCCAGTATCTTCTGACGGCTCGAGAACTCGCCCTCCATGTCGCGGAACCAGCGATACTGTGGCACCGGCCAGCCCGGTGGATTGGCCGAGCAGGTCAGGGTAACGCCGTTGCCCACATGCACCACAGGTTTGTTGGGTGTTATGTAAGCCTGGCCGGGACGATGACGAACGAGCAGCGCGACTGTGGAGTTACCCACACGCTCGCTGCGCTCCTGACCCTGACTTTGCATAATGTTGACAGCGCGGCATATATAATTGCCCGCATGCTCGGCGCGCACCGAGTTGAGGGTCAGCACGTCGCCGTTGTAGCGAAAGTCGGCGGCGCCCTCCTTCAGCCACTCGATTGTGATAGGAGCCGGATTCGAGGTGACGTTGCAGCGTATCTTGACGGTCTCACCCTCCTCGGCCTCGCGCGTCTTCGACTCAATGACCACGGTGGGTGGATAGAGTATGTCCAGTATTAGCTCCTGTTCGCCGGGCTTGCCTAGACCATTATCGGCACTGCACGTATACTTGCCCGCATCCTGCACGCTCACCCGATGGATGGTGTGCACCTGCGAGGAGCTAATGAAGCTGCCGTTGCGTGTCCAGCGAACATTTGGCGCTTTCGGCTTCGCATCCACATTACATTCCAATTTGGCAGTGCGGTCACGTTCGACCCGCAGCGGATTCTCTGGTCCAACCTCGACGCGGGCATAGTCTGTGAACAAAAACAGGATGTTGAAATTAGCAAGAATATTCTGTTTTTCTTTTCCCTCTGTATTGGGTTGGTAAGGGCTTTTCTTTTTTCTGGGGTTTTCTTTTTTTTTTTTTTGGGTTTGTTGCTGGCATAAATCACGGCTAAGGCCGTGGAGACGGCGGCGTTGCAAATGATGAAAATTAATAAACACAAAGCATTTTGCGTACACAGCGGGGGCTTAATCAGCGCCAGCCAGAAACTTGTAATTGAATTAGTCCAAGGGAGGAGGCAATGGCAGCGGGTTAGGCCATAGACATTAGGCAATTCTTAGGCTCTGATTAGACATAAGAAATTTGTCAATTATTAATTAAAGCTAATCAAGTGTTTCGCTGTGTATCAGCGCATTAGCAGCTCCACAGTATCTGAGCTCTGGCATTAATTACGTAAAGTAGAGCGGAATGGATACGCTCCTTGGCGTAGGCGTTAATCAGCGCTCAAATTGAGGTCTGCATGTTGAGATTGGGCTTATTAGGGATTTTGACAAGAATAGACCACAGTTATCTAGATCATTTACAGCACTGAATTGCAGTAAACTCTACACTTTGCAACACTAGATTTCATATATTGCAAATCTTTTTCAATTTGTTTTGCATAAGCTTATAGCTAATCCTTATCGTGCATTTCACATATGCCTCCGTTAACCAACACTGCAGGTATATTGTGTGCACCCAAAAGGAAAATGTAAATTAATATATATAGAGACTTCTATTGGCTGTCTGTAGCAGTTATGCCAAGCTCATAAATCCTTGACTTGTCATAATTTAAACGAGTTTTGCCACACTCGAGTCAAGTAAATTACGCACTTTACAACACTATTCATTGTAATTTCCTGACATTTTCTAAGCTGCTGCTTCATCTGCCATCTAATCTCTGCCATGCACTTGAGTGTCATTACGACTCCAGTGCAAGTCAACGTCCCTTTTGCATTAGCGGCTCTTATGCACCGCAAATGCTATTAAATTTTGTGGTTTGAGGTGTTCTCTGTCAGCCTTTCTCTCTCTCTCTCTCTCTCTCTCTCACTCTCTCTGTCTCTGTCTCTCTGTCTGCCTGCTGGCCAACAGTTGCCTTTGGAGTTAACCTCACTTAGCTCTACACTTTGTAATTAACTGAGCCGGCTAAGTGTCGACTGCCGTCTGCCTAATGACTATCCATAAAGTCGCCGAGTTGCCGAGTCGCCGACTCGCTTGTCGCATTGACAAGCCGCAATCTCAAGAAAGTGGAGCAAATGTACCCGCAGACGCCCGCCTCTGGCCCAGCTTGTGCAAAAATTATAGTAAATTGCGTGATTCTCGGCTACCTTTTGCTTTGCCGTCTAGGAGGTTTAAGGGTTAGACTTTGCCTTGGCTCAGGCTCAGCCGTTTCTTTGCCGCTTGCCTCGCTCGCTTTGCGTGTTTATGTGCGTGTAATTACATTTGATTGTCTACCTTTTCTGGCCTCCCTCTCCACACTTCACACTCTCTCTTGAGAATTGGAGTAGCCTAGAAATTGTTCTTGCTGGAAATTGACGCGTTCTGCGTGGCCTGCGGTAAATGGCTTCAAATTGGCTTAATTGTCACTTTGTGAACCATGTTTTACACATTGACTCAAGCCCCCCACCTCCTCCTGCTCTACCCGCCGTCTCAAATAACTTTCAGGCTCAATTGCATTCCAAGCCTCATGTTCTGCCAACATTACCCCAGCCAAATGACCTAAAAAAAAGACCAAAGTCGTCTGAGTCGCATACCGAATCGCAGCGCGCCCGTTGATTACTTTAAAATGGGCGGCGAGCGGGCTTCAATTATTTTTCCGTATAGCCACTTTTCGTGTTCATAAATAATGAACGCAGAAAAGCAAAAGCAAAAAGTAGAAGCAGAAGCAGAAAAAAAAATACACAACACACAAATAGAAATAGCTGATGGTCAGGGAAAACAATTTTATGCGTGTTTTGCATATAAATTTCATGCTTTCGCTGCTTTCGAGCCCCCCAAATTATGCGCGCAAATAATTGAATTAGTTTTACATTCATTCTGGAATGTGCCAAATCGTGTTACAAATATTTTTTCTTCTTCTTTCCCAATCAATTGTTAGGTTCAGCTTCCTCTCACGATGGCTTTAAGTAGCTCGCCTAAAAGTCGGCAACAATAAATATCCAGCGCCTAATGCCGCTAATGTGCCATAGATGGCGCTTTACGTTCGCCAATCGCCAATCGCCAGCGAAATTAACAATTTGAGCCGCCATTGCCGTCGCTGTGCATTATAAAACAGTTTATGGCTAATCCGCACGTTCGTTCAATGGCAAACTGGTAAATGAAATTTTCAATTTTCACTCGCTATATACTAACACTAACTCAATTTTCAACTCAGTTCTGGCCACTTAATACTAACGCAATTTATAGCCCGTCGACTGCCGCTGCCGCCGCTGCTGCTGCTGCTGCTGCTGCTGCTGCTGCTGCTGCTGCTGCTAAGCAACAATTAGTTATTGAGCGCAGTAGCTGTTGGCTCCTCCTCCTTTTTTTCATCTTCTCTAATTTCGTTATGGCCACGCGCAACGTTTTAACACACACACACACACACAAACACTCCGAAAAAAGGGGCCAAAAAGGGCCACGTTTTAAGCCAGCTTTGAAGGCAGCTTCAGTTGATTTCGGGCAATTAATTTAATACAAAGCAGGTTGAACGTAATAATGAAAGGAGAGTCAAGTTTAAAACAATGAAAAGTGCAATCAAAATTAGCACCAATATTAATTTTTTTTAATATTAATTTTAATTTTAATTAGAACGGCGCGCTTCGGCTATAAAATGCATTAACTTGGCTTACAGCTGCGCCAGCCAACGCCAACCGAATCCCAAATGCCAAAATATCTTTTTTTAATGAGCGCCACAGGCCACAGAAATGCGAAAGTCGCTGCGAACTTGAAAGCGAATGAATTGATATGGCCAAGTGGCAAGAAACCAAATCCAGACCAAAGCCAAACTTGGCCAACTTAAGATAAATGATAAGGCAAATGAGAGCTAATGTGCGTGTGTATGTGTGTGAGTGTGTGAGTGTGTGAGCTCAGCTCGGCTCGGCGCTCACTTGTAACTAATGAATGCGAAATTAAAAAGTACTGAACTAAGCCGGAAACGTAGCGGAAATACAATAAATTATAGAACCACACAATCCAATTTCAGCATTAACCAAACCAAAACACACAAAAACCTAAACAAATTACAACTTGGCTAATTCGACTGGCACGTATCCTGTAGCCAGCCAAACTTTCAAAATTGGCAACGATGAAGGAGTTAACTGGCAACAGAGTTTTATATAGATAAATATTTATTTATAGTTTTAAGGGGCCTAAAGTGAGAACATTAGTTATCTATAAAAAAAAAAAAAAAAAAAAAAAATCATATCGACATTTAACGAATGGGCATTAAATTGAATGAAGCCTGTATTTGAGGGTAAAATAAAATCTAAAGTGTAATATATTTCGATATTTGTTGAGTTATGAAGATTGACTAAAACCAAAGATAATGAAATAGAACTATCTTTCAAAAGGACGTATCGATATATATATTATTAATGAATCAGAAAACAGGATATCAATCTTAATTGATTGTACGTTAAATCGAATTTCTATACTTTTAATGGTATATATACTATATAAATATTCAATCGAATTTCTATACTACTTTTCCTATCCTATATATATACTATATGCACATTATGTTCTGCTCTTCGTCTATTGCCCACTTCGATGCATTTACAGGGCATTCAAAAAGCACTCGAAGAACTTTCAAGACAACAAGAGCCATAGCAACAACAACAACAACAACAACAACAACAACAATACACAATTAATGCTTTAATACGTTTTGCGCTTGGCAGCTGCGTGCGTTTGCCTCACTAAAATGTTATTGACCTGCTGGCTAGAGGCTGACAGTTGGCTGGTTGCCTGGCTGCCTTGATTCCATTCCATTCCTTGGCCGCATAGCTGTTGGCTGCGATTCCTTACTATCATGGCCAAATCGGTCGTCAACGCATCGCAATGTTACGTTTCCCTCTCCCTCTAACTCACTCACTCTATATCCGTCGCTTTCGTGCTTTTCATGCTACTGCTTTTAGTTGATATGTGTTGCGCCATGATTTTCATCATCTACTAAATGTTTTTCTTGGCTTTCAAGTTCTTCTCGACTGTGAGTGTGTGTCTCGTTGTGTGTGTGTGTGTGTGTGTGATTGTGTGTTCGCCAGCTTGTTTTGCCATTTTGCTGGTTTCTGCTTGCCTCTGCTCTTCCTCCTCCTCCTCTTTCTCGCCCTCTTCATCCTTCAGCGCCTCAACAGCCACTCGCCTACCTATGCACAGCTCTTTGGCTTTTGTAACTTGTTAGTTTTCTTTAGTGCCCATCCACAAGTTTCAGCTCTCCTCATGTTCTTGTCTTGTTTTCCTATTAAGTCAAGAATTTTTATAGCATTTAGTTGGAAAAGCTCAACATATTTTTTACCCCTGCTACCGTAACGATGCCCTTGTCCACACCCCCACACCACCTCCATCGCTCTATCCCTCTGTCATTCCAAAGATATGTACGTACGCATAACTCGTGCCTGCTGTCAGCGCATTTGAGCTATGAGCTCTTGTGGTTTCTGCTTTGGCTTTTTATTAGTTTCTTGTTGGTTTTCCTTCCTTCCCTGCTCTGGACATGTCGCAAGTGGTTTTGGAACTTGCCCCGCTAGGCCTGCAGCTGCTCTACGACTAGGCGGCGGCCATGGGTCAGTCTCATGTCCACCCCACCATTTCAGGCTAACTAGTTACTAAATTGAGCGCATAAACTAAAACCAAAAATCAAGAGCAGCAGCAGTAGTAGAAAGAAATAAAGAACGAAAAAAATAAAATATATAAAGGAAACTAGTTGATTTTGCAGCTCATAAATTACAGCAGCAAAACATGTTACAGCAGCGGGACAAATAAACAAGCGACTGAGCTGCTGACTGTGTATGTGTGTGTGTGTGTGTGTGTGTGGCCATTTCAATAGTGTTTACCAAGCACATAAAACACGAAAACAACGGCAAAAGACAACTTGATGACAGATAAGCGGCAAAAAGTCAAAATAGAACAGAGCAGACCTTGGACGATATTAAGCGTAGCTGAGCACTAAAACTGCTTGGGAATTATAGTTGAGAAGCAGCTGCTAAAAGCTGATTGCTATAAGAGCTTGAACTGTGTGCGCCAGTGCTGACGCAGTTAAGTTTTAAGTGCATGGCTTTATGGTTTCACTGAGCTGATTAAGGTAAGCTGGCTTTAAAATAAATATCTTAAATATCTGAGTTTGTCTTAAGAGAAGTATTTGAGGGTATCTGGATTAAGTTAGGAAAATCTTCAAGCTTTTATACAACTCATCCAACTTGCTTGATTTGCCAATTTCTATGGTTTAGAGCCTTTCATTTCCATAGTTAGTCAAAGCATAAGCAACTTACTTAATCTCGTTTCACATCTACCATAAAAATGAAAACAAATAGAGACACTTAATTAATTGTTGAACAGCTTTTGGCCTTTTTGAGACAATATCTACGCCAGTATAGAGCAAATTAAGATTCTTGAGAAAAACAAACAGCTGCTGCCGCTGCTCAACTGAAGAGCCCCAAAAACTACAAAGCAAAGCAAAAAACATTTTACCAAAAATAAAAAAAAAATAAATAAAAACCCTCAAGCTAATAGAGATTTCTATCTTTAAGCACCGCAGACGAATCGCTTAAAGTGCACAAATATATAAATATAAAAATCCAAATCCAAATAAAACAAAAAACTCATATTAGAATAAAGAAAATTTCATTTTAATCGAAATACGCACAAAGCTCTTAAAAATTGCCCGAGAGAAGCCAACAAAAATTTAGATAAACGCAGCAAAATGCGAACGAAATTTGTATTTTTATTAGCCACAGATGCAGATCGAGCGCCATTGATATGGTTAGATATAGGCGACAATGGTCGAATGGGCAGTCATAAAATGGAAATCAAAAGATTTTAGCCAAATATTTTGCCAACACAAAATGATTTATGAAATGTTTTGCATATGGACATGAATTTATTTACTTTTTTTTTCGCTCGTTGGTTCAGGTCACAAAACAAAAATCCATAAAGAAGGAAAAAAACAACAAGAAACATATGAACATTAAACAACTCGCAGCAACTGGCCTCTCGACAAATAAATAAATATACGAGCGGCACAAATTGCGTTGGCCAGTTTATTTTTATGCCACAATTTGTGGCAAATCAATGAAAAAAGAAATGAGAGGGAGACAGAGGGCGAGAGAGGGGGATAGAAGTAGAAAAAAAGCAACAACTTTTTGACAAAAACTAATTTTATGTGCTTCGCTTTTTCGGTCATGTTAAAAGCATAAACAATTTTACAAATTTCAGTTAACGAGAGAATGGAAAACAAAATAGCAGCAACAACAGCAACAGCAGCCGCTGCAGCAGTCATTGCAATCAAAGCTGCCCCAAATTAATTTTAGAATAGCAGCTGAAGAAAGAAAGAAAAAAGCTGTTGCTGCCCCACGCTTTTTAAAAAACAACAAAATTTTATATTGTCCGGCCGGAATTTTAATAGGAAGAAAAAAAAAAGCCCAGGAAAAATAGGAGAATCCGCTGCGCCCACAACTTCTATTTCATTTGACGTCAAAAAATCTTTTATTGTAGACCTCACGAAATCACATTTGACCACTGGACATGAAATATAGCTTCCTCAAAGACCCAGATCTTAGCCATCTATTATTCATAATTGTTCTTGGTATCGTTGTCGTAACTATTTTCATTGCTGCAAGCTACTTCTTTAAGAAAGCCGCGAATATTGAAGCAAATCTCCAATATAGCCACAATGTATAAAAACAATTACAAAAATACTCAGCGATAAAAACAAACGCATTTTCTACCCAATATATATATTTTTAAATTTGTATAAAATTAAAAAATAAATGCAAAAAATATAAATTATAGAAAAATATTTTATATTGTATATGTACATATACTTATACTTTTATTGGTATTTACTTGTATATTTATTTTTACTTATTTATTTATTTTTTAATTTCAATTTTTAAGTTGTTCTATATTTCTTATATTTGTTTCAGTTGTTTTTATTTTTTTTATTTTATTTATTTGTTTATTTCATTTTTTTTTTCTTTTTTTTTAAATTTTATTTCAACTCTTTTTGAGTTATAGACAAAAACTAGTTGAAAATGGCAAGCAAAATCAATGTTAATAGAATGAAAAACGTTGCGCATCAAGCAAATCGTAAACTGAATGACAAAAGCAAAAAATAAAAAATAAAAAAAAACAACAAATATTTAACATGACCCCAAAGTCGAATAAAAAAAAATAAATAAATAAAAATGGGCCAAACGAATCTAGCAGAGCCTGAACTAGAAAATAATAAAAAATAAATAAATAAAATAAAAATACAAAAACTCGGGCAACACGTAAAGCAAATTTTTGAATGGTGTAATTTGCTAGCGAAACGAGACGTGTAGCATGGCGGGGCGGGTAGGGTGATGGGGAGGGCATGGCAGCTGGGAAGCCACACAGATGCTGCAAATAGCTGAAACGGTTGAAACAGTTGAGCAATTGCAACAGCACCAATTTTATTTTGGATGCTTTGTTTAACTTTCGCATGTGGGCTACAGGCAAAGCGAAAGACCGAAAGAGCGAAAGAGACAGAGATAGACAGAGATGGGATATAAAAAGACGTAGCACAGCATTAGGCGCAATACGGAATTACTTGCAGAAAATAAAACAAATAAAACAAGTAAAACTTTTTCAACGTGCCTCCAGAGAGTTTGATGAGAGGGAGGAGAAGAGAAGGAGGAGGAGGCGGGCTAGAGTGAGAGAGAAAGAGAGCGAGCGTGTGACCTATACTAGCTTATACCAGCCTATGCCTATATACTTCTATAATAAACTCGATTCGCTTTTCATTTTCATTTTCGTTTTCATTTTTATTTTGTTGGGCCTGCGTTGCCTGCCTCCTGCTGCTGCTGCTGCTGCTTCTGCTTCTGGCCAAGTTAGAGTGCGTAGGCGCGGTCTGGGCAAACACTAAGTGGCATTGTCTTGGCAACTGGCGCGACAGCGCGTCCTTTGACCTAAATAATTAAATTCAGTAGAGCTAGAGGAAGACAACAGAAGCAAAAAGAGAAACAGCAAAAGAAAACTTTGCTTTTTAGCAGCAACTTGCGCTGTCCTTGGAGTCCTTGAGAGAGCTAAACTTGTGCAGCAGCTGCTGCCTGACTGCCGGCCTGTGCCTGGCAACCAGATCTATGCCATCAGAGCTCCAGCTGCTCCAGCTGCTGCTGCTCCTTTTTGCAGCAGTGCATTTCATTTAATTTGATGTTAAATTAATTTGCTCCATTGCAGCAGCTCGTCGAGGCAGGGCGAAGGGGCGAGAGCGAGCGAGTTGCAGCAACTGCAACAACCGAAGCACTTTATGCAGATTTCATTGCCTTTGTAAATATTTAGTTAATTTGAAGAGATTTTTAGCTAGCTGTCTTCAATTTTCAGCTTTGTACAGCAGCGACAGCAGACGGCAGACAGCAGACAGCAAGACAGCTAATAGTCAGTTCAGGGCATGGCCATTGCTAAGCAGTTACGCAACCAAGTCCTAAGAATATAAACTGATTGGCAAGCTATTTATCATTCAGTGTTTAACAAAGTTTGCTCAGGCGCTGCGGAGCTTAATACGTCAGACAGCTTAAACAGTTTCTTGGCCAAATCATTCAAAGCCTAATGGGCCTAATAGAAAATATTCAAGAAATATTTTTATATATAAATTAAATTGTATGTGTAATATAAAATTTTGATTATAAATTCTATCATTATATATTAAGTTTACATATAATTTTATAGATTATACTCCATTCAATTTTCAGAAAATAAACTGAATGCCAAAAAATTTTATTTCTTTTTCATTCTTCTTCACTTTCTACTTTTTCTATTTCTCTTTTTTAGCCTTCAACAACTTTTACCAATATTTAGCGCAAAAAACATCTAACCTCGATCCTTTATCAAATGCATTTGAGCTATTCAAACAGAACTATTCGCAAATACACTTTTTTATGCAAATGAACAAATTCAGCAAATATTTTCATTTTGAATTTGAATTCTCTCTTTGGCTTTATCATGGGTTAAAGCGACTGACTGACTGGCTGCCTGTAGCTGTTGTTGTTGTTGTTGTTGTTGCTGCATCACTCTAGGCACTGGCAATCATCATCGTGAACAACAACAAGATGATGATGATCAAACTGTTATCATCATCGAGCGACATGTGTGGCAAGCCGGAGGGCTAAACAATAAAAAACACATCGCAGGTTGGCTCGTTGTTATGGCAGCAACAGCAACAGCAACAGCAACAGCAACAACAGCAGCAGCAGCGACTGCCCCCAGCGGCAGTCGAGCAAAAGCCACCGCCCAGCCCCACACGCATGGCCCCACAGGCGGCGTCAGCTGCTGCTCAATGTTATTGTTGTAGTCATAGTTGTAGCTGCTGCCGTTGCTGTTGCTGTAAGTCAAGTAGAAGCTGCTGCAAATGTAAACAATGCAAACGGCAGCAACAGCAGCAGCAACAACAACAACAACAACAACAACAGCAACAGCCGCTCGCCAGCAGGCGAAATGTAAATAAAATTTTTTTTAAATTAACTGCCAGCCACGTGGCACCAACACACATGCCCAGTGGCCACGCCCCCGCCCTCCACCTCTCAGCTTTTTTCGGTGAACTGCAGGAAATGTATCTACATATGTAGCGTACAATATTCAAGATTGTTGTTCATATTGCTGCCAGGGCCGAGTTGCTGCTGCTGGTTCTGATGCTGATGCTGCTGCTGTTGCAATTGCTGCTGCTGCCGTTGTTGCTTCTGTTTGTTTGCCATTTTAGCTTTTGTAACTTGTTCCATTTGTTCTGCACTCTTGCCGTAGTTTTCGCATTCACATTTTCTTTTTGGCTTTTCCGAATGGGAAAACTCAACTACAACTACAACTACAGCTGCTGCTGCTTCTGCTTCTGCTGCTGCCGCTGATGTTGCATCCTCGTCAATAGTTTTGTTGCGAGTTTCGTTCTGCCACATTTGCCGCTTGCTTCGCTTTTATGTTCCTTTCTTTGCCCGCATGAGTTGAGGAGGACTTTAGTGGCTCTATAGTCGTTATATGGCCAGTACTTAGGTCCAATGTAAGCGGAATGCCAAATGGCCAAATGCGTGCGACTTTGGTCTGTTGTCAGTCGCTGAGCACAGATACTGTGGCTAACTGATTGCATTTGACCTAAACAGCTACTTAAAGGGCGAGTGGAGTGTGTTAAGTGTGGGCAGAGTATAATATGAGAAGAAGTGCATGGATCGTAACCGAATATAAGAATATAAACTTGTGTCTGAGAATCCCCCGAGAGAGTTTGTATAGAAATACTTGCATAAGAAACTTGGTTTTCTTTGCCTAAAGCTTCATTTGGTATACATTACTCACACAAAGATTCCTTGGAGAATGATTAGATTCTAGGATAAGCAAACTGTGTTGTCAAGCATCATTTCAATCAAGGTTGCATGTCAGCTCATATCAGATTAACTATTTTGAGAGGCATAATAATAATGAAATATGCGTGATAGTATGAATCCTGTAATGGGCTGATTCCTTACTGAGAGGCAAAGACAGAGCATTGCCAATCGGTATATTAGAGTCAATAAAATCAATAGAGAAAGTGAGATGGATAGAGCATTGCCAATACGTACAGCAGCGTATATAATCATATATAGAGAGATGGAGAAGTAGGGAGATTATGACCCATCTGCTTACATATAAATCTATATAGAGGTAGAGAGAGTATTGCCAGTTCGTATAGAATCATATAGACAAGGGGCGAGTCAGAGAGAGCTATATAGAGACAGATAGCATCATATAATGTAGACAGGAGGGAGTATGGTTTCATATATAGCACACAAAAATTAATATAGTGGGAAACCATTTTCAATTCCTATAGTAGCACCCACAAATCTGTAAAGTGAGAGAGCATTCTCAATTCGTATAGCATCTCATACAGAGCAATCTATATCATTTTATTGGTTTCGCTCTGCTATCTATGCACTCGGCAGCTGCTGGAGCCTAGCGTAAGGCATACAGACGGAGAGGAAATGGATGCTGCGAGTTCATATAACCGTGCAAGGCAAGCAACATGTGTGCCGTAAAAACTTTACAGCACAAAAAGAGAAAAATTAAATAAAACAAAGAAAAAATGGAAAATTGAGGCAAGGGGCGTAGTGTTTCATGTGCTCATGTTCCTGGCCAAGCAGCACAATAAATTCATATACAGACGCTGCTGTGCTGTAAATATATTTCCACTTTGCCAACAACAAAGCTAGAATATAGATATAGATATATATATACATATATATATATATTCACATTGCTCTATATCACATTTGGTATGAGTTTCACTTTTCAAAGTTTCGGCTGGGCAAATATTTTTGATATTTGCGCAAATGAAAATGAAATGAAACAGTTGCAAATAAGTTTGAATATGCACAAAAGTTGAAATTAGTCGACCAACCAGTTCAAATGCAATTATAATTATGCAATTAACAGAATTGCAAATGCGAATCAAACACAAAAAAAAAAAAAAAAAAAAAATCAAAAAGGAATTTACGAAAATTCATTTAAAATTTAAGAGAGCCAGAAAGTTGGGGAAAAGTGGGAAAAGCGCATTCAAATGCAAACAGTAAAATGTGTGGAAAGCAAACAAACAAAGGCGCCAAATTAAAGCAACAGGAATTTGACTTAAACGAACAGAATTATCGAGTAAATATAAATCTAAACAGCTGCAGTTTATATATGGAGCAATTTATTTTAGATCACTTATCGACTCGTTTCGAGTTGTTTACAAAAACATTTTTCAGTTCTCTTGAAAAGTTTTTCCGAAACATTATGGCCAAGGCAAAGAAGTCAATGAACATTTGTAAAGCGCATTCATTGATCGCAGCATAGATTGAAATTATGTTAACAAATGCTGATGGAAATACAATTTTCATACGAGTGCCAAAAAGTTGAGGAAAAGTTTGCAATTGTTGGAAATTTAGCAAAAGATTTGCTGGCAATTTAAATTAAATTATAGCATGAGGAAAAGCCTACATATTGCTTAAATTTCTATTGTGAGCAATAAAATGTGATTGTAATTCAATCATAATAAAGGTAAATCAAGCTGAGCGCATGAAGTATGGGAATAACAGGCAGATAAAGAAGGAAGTCTTTAATAATGAGGAAAATATAAGGAATGTATACAAAAACCAAAGTGAAGTCTATAGATATCTATATCTATATCCGAGACTTATCCGATTCATATTCCGCTTAAAATGTACAATCGATTATTATCGATAATTCGAAATTGTGATGATATAAATATGATCTGTTTATAATATATACATATAGGAATATATGTTCAAAATCTATATCTATATCATAGACTTATCCGATTCATATTCCACTTAAAATTTACAATCGATTATTATCGATAATTCGAAATTGTGATATATAATAAAAATATAAAAATGATCTGTTTATAATATATACATATAGGAATATATGTGCAAAATCACAAATCTCAGTTTATTGTAGATCAGGAGAGAGTTCTCAGTGAGAGTTAACAGACGTGTTTACTATTGTGCTCTTCAATTATTCTTGTTTTCTTAGTTAATTATTTTTATTAAATTTCACATAATTGCGGTTCGGTTGTATATAGCAAATATCTATATTATCCTGTGCAAGGTTTGATCCGTTGTTCACTGCGTTTTTAATAATTTGCTTTTTTAATTTGTGAAGCTTTGTGTGCAGTGTTCATTAGTTTCATTATTTGCATTTTTGCTTTAGTGTTTCTATTTGTTGGCGCTCTCCCCAGTTCACTCTTTCTAAGTTTGTGTGAGTGTGTGCATAAGTTGCTCTCACTATCTACGGTTGTTGTATTTGCCTCTCTTGAATCTTTGATTTTTGTGGTGTGCAAGTATACTCTCTCGCTGAGGACTTTTGATCTGCTCCGTAACGGCTGTTTTTGTTGTTGACTCGCTCTCTCAACATATATTTTCGTTGCGCTCTGTAACGGCTGTTTGTTGTTGGACTCGCTCTCAACACATTTATACCTCTCTTTGTTGTGACATTTCTGTTTACATTCAGTAATTTTGTGATCTATCCCGATTGCCAATATGAGTTGCTGCAAAAAAGCTTGCACTTTCAGGCAAACAGTTGATTCTGCACAAGCGCAATTTATAAGTTGCTGGCTGTGTGATAACATGATGCATACTAAGTGTGCAGGTCTTACTGGGCGTGAATATGACAAGATTATGTCTACTACTAAAACTGGTAGTGGAGGCATACGCTGGTCTTGTCCGATTTGTTTGGAAAAACAAATAAACTTTTCTAAAATGTATAGTGCTGTGAGGTCTCAGTTTTTAAAACTGAAGAAGATTTCTATGCAGTTGACCAGTGACATGGCTGCTGCTGAGGAAATCTTAAATCAGTACGGCTTTGAAAGTCCTCTCTCTCAATTGGATACTCCTTTGTTGTCGGTAACTCCTTCTGTAATAGTACCGTCACCTAATTCGCTTGCTCCTCCCTCACCTTGCGCTTCTGTTTTGTCGTCGGCTCCCAATTCTCTAGATCCTCCTTCACCTTGTCCCATATCTGTTTCTCCTATTGACGCTTCTATTGAAACTCAAGCCCCTGTCCCAAATTTGGATGCTACTTCTATTGTTGCTCAAACAAAGAGTGACAATAAGTCAGCCTCTCATAGCATTACCTTATCTGTTGTCTCTCCTAGAAAGCAAGTTTTCTTATCTAGGCTTTCATCTGACACTACCATTGAGGCAGTATCGGCTTTTATCTCAAATAAGATTCCGGTTAATGTTTTTATATCGAAGTTTAGTTTCGCGACACCGCGTGAAATTGCTTCGTTCAAAATCAATGTGCCTGTAGAACACTTTAAAACCCTTTGTGACCCTAATTTCTGGCCACCTCATGTAGTTGTTCATGAATTTAAACCCAAAAATCGTAACAGATCGATGCCTATTTCAGTAAATTTACCTTCGGTGCAATCTTCATCAAACGTTGTACCAAAAAACTAAATTACTTACAAACCTCTTCTCAGCTGTCCCTGATTTATCAAAATGTACGTGGCTTAAACTCAAAACTTAAAAGTCTTTTCTTGCATAGTTTCAGTGTACAATATGATATTATCGCTTTCACTGAAACATGGCTAAGTAGTAATATTCATAATAGTGAAATTCTTTCAAGTAATTTCACTATTTATAGACTCGACCGTTCGTCGCGCAGAGGTGGTGGGGTGTTAATTGCGGTTAAGTCCATTATCCACTCTGAATTGTTTACCTTTTCGTCCCTTCATGATGTGGAGATTATAGCGGTTAAATTAACTCTCCCATCGTGCTCATTATACATCACATGTTCTTATATCCCTCCCTCTTCTGATGTACAAGTTTATGCTCACCACATAAATTGTATTAAACAAGTTAATGAACATGTAAATGATAGAGATTGTCTTCATGTGTTGGGTGATTTTAATATTCCGAACACTTCTTGGTCTTCAACTTGTAATGCAAATTACTTTATTCAGATGTCTATGTTTCAGATGAACTCTATTTCAAACCATCTTAATCGCACTCTTGATCTTGTGTTTGTTAATCATGATTCGCTCATTAATGTCGCGAGATCAACTCCTTTCTCCTTACCTGAGGATATATATCACCCCACTTTAGAGGTTTTATTAACTATCGATAATCCTCCCTCTACTACTCCAATGCCTTCTAAACTTCGTCGCTGTTATCGTAAATGCAATTTTGTTTTGCTCAACGAACTTATTAATTCAACAGACTGGTCTATTTTATATGAGTCGGTTGATATTAATTTAGCATCATCGTTTTTTTATTCTACCTTAAACTCTATTCTGGATGTTTGTGTCCCTCTCCGCCGTATTTCGCCAGTTTCAAATAAGCCACCTTGGTTCACCAATACTCTTTCGAACTTAAGAAACATTAAAACTAAATGTTTTAAAAATTACAAAAAAGTCTGGTTCAAGTATTGACTGGTCCAAATATTCCATTGCCAAGTCAAACTTCAATCTTTTAAATTCTAGCTGTTATGAGAATTATCTTACACGTTGCAAACGTCAGTTTACTCGTGATCCCAAACAATTTTTCTCATTTGTAAACTCGAAGCGTAAATCCTCTGGTTTGCCGTCCTCATTTGTCCTTGGAGGTGAAAAAACATGCAATGATCAGGATTCCTCTGATCTATTTGCTGATTTTTTTCAATCCACTTATTCTTCTGCTGATCTCTACAGCAACTCATATCCTTATTCTCTTCCTGAATATGGATCTATAAATACTCCCAAAGTTACTGCATCCTCTCTGGCTGCAGCCATTAAGACATTGAAATCATCTTTCTCTCCTGGTGCTGATAATATTCCTAGTTGTGTGATTAAAGAGTGCAGTGTTTCTCTTCAGTCACAATTACTAAAATTGTTTAACTTGTCCTTGGATACTTCTGTGTTCCCTTCAATTTGGAAAGAATCTTTCATCATTCCCTTATATAAAAAGGTGGAAGATCTGATATTTCCAATTATAGAGGCATCGCGAAATTATCTGCTATTCCGAAGTTATTTGAGAAAATCATAACATCGGCCTTGCAGCATTTTTGCAAATCGATTATTCAACCATCTCAACATGGTTTTGTTCAAAATCGATCTACGTCCTCTAATTTACTTGAGTTCACGTCGCTTGTTAATGACAGCTTTTCCAAAAAATGCAAACCGATGTTATTTATACGGACTTCAGTAAAGCATTTGACTCAGTACATCATTACATACTAATTCTTAAGCTTGAACGCTTAGGATTTTCACCCAGTCTTGTCTCTTGGATTTCATCCTATTTAACGGGTAGAACCCAAAGAGTCTTGCTGAGAACAGCTATGTCTAAACTTATCTTTGTTTCGTCTGGTGTACCTCAGGGTAGCCATTTGGGCCCATTGCTCTTTTCCCTTTTTATAAATGACCTTCCTAGTTGTATCTCGTATTCCACTATATTTATGTATGCTGATGATGTAAAACTTTGCCTTCCATACTCCAGGGCAAATGGACATCTTCACCTTCAAGATGACCTAAATGCATTTCAACTTTGGTGTGTGGCAAACCAGCTTGACCTAAATTGCTCAAAGTGTATGACAATGACCTTCACTCGTACCGTTCCTCTAATTGTTGATTATAAAATTAGCAATAATTCCTTACGACGCATCTTTACAGTCAAAGATCTTGGTGTATTCTTTGACTGTAAACTTAACTTTAATCTTCATATTTCTACCATAATTAATGAAGCCAAAAGTGCGCTTGGCTTTATTAAACGTTGGTCTAAGGAATTTAAAGATCCTTTTATTACCAAGCGCTTATTTACTTCGCTTGTGCGTCCTATCCTAGAGTATTGTTCTGTCGTATGGTCTCCGCAACATAAACTGTATCAGGATCGTATCGAATCGGTCCAAAAACAGTTTCTTCTCTTTGCCTTAAGAGACCTTAGATGGGACAGTAATTTACGATTACCGTCTTATCATAGTAGGCTCCAGCTAATTGATCTTCCATCGCTAACCAATCGCAGAACAATTTTAGGAATTGTTTTTCTGCATAAATTGATTAGTGGTGATATTGATTCGTCCTCTTTGTTGGGTCGTCTAAATTTTTTGGTTCCGTCCCGAGCAACTAGACACTATCGTCCGCTTCATTTACCTGTGTGCACTAGGGATTATTCTTTGCACAGTGCGTTTCATGTTCTTTGTGTTAATTTTAATAAATATTATCACGTTTTTTCCTTAGAGCTCTCTCCTCCTAAAATAAAAAGTGTACTATCAGCTTATCTTAGGGAAATCACTCACAATGCCCAGGCATAAGCATTGGCATACGCTTTGTGCTAATGTTGTGTTAGTGATTTCTCAATTCTATTCTTATACTCTATTTTTGGCTCTTCCATTACTCTTTTCTTTTTATTATTATTTCTTATTCTTTTTATTAACTTTTCTTGCAACTTCTCTTATTACCGGCCTTTTTCTTTTTCTATACTTTACCTCTTCTTATTTTATTCTTTTTTTATTATTGTTTTTTTTTTTAACTCCTTTTATTTATTTATTTATTTTATTTTATTTTTTTTTTAATATTATTATTATTTTTTTATTTTTTATTATTATTTTAAGAATTATTTTAAGTATGCTAAATATTGTTTAATAACCTACATTTTAATATTTTATTTTTTTAAGTTTTCTTACTAACACTTTCTTTTCATAGCTTCAATAGTATCACTGACCATATTTGGCTGTGAGACGTGGGCATAGCCGGCCGGACTGGCAAATAAAATACCCCCATCGGGTTGGTGTTACTATTGAAATTATATCGTGTACTTTGTATAGGCTTTTTTAAATTAAAATTGACTCTCATTTTTGTCAATAGCTTTAAGAAAATAAATAAATAAATAAATAAATAAATAAATAAATATATAGAGGAACATACTAAGATCCGCTCAGCTCAGCTTCTCCATCAACAATATCTATACTTTAAAGACACAGCCACGCCTTCTTCTGCCTGTGACATACAGTTTCACACTTGCAATAAAATAGACAACGATTTGCTATAGAGCTCAGTAAAGTTTCCCCAGGTCACATTTGAAGCTTTAAATTTTAGGAGCTATAATTCAACCCCCAATTGGGAACTTTTGCCCAAACAGAAATCAGGCTCCATGCACACTCGAATTTGCCACTCGCACATAATTTCAACTGCAAACGAGGCCAAAAGCAAAATGTCAGCCAGGGGCGTGGCAGCACAAGGGCCACGCACATATGCGGTCATATCAAATTTGTTTTCAGTTTTTTTTTTGGTTGCCTCTCAAGTTGCAGCACGCTTTCGCGGCGGTTCATGTTGATGCGCTGCTGCGTTTCATTAGGCACAAATTCACAAATGACAGAAAAAAGAGTAGAAAACCAACTCTAAATTCAAAAAGAGAACCATTTCTGGCTCTGTGTGTGTATGTGTGTGTGTCCGTGTGCGAAGTCAAATGTGGCTGAAAATTTTTGTAAATAAGGAAATTTTTGTGCGGCTTGTGCAAATTTGTGCAGATTGCGCCAAATTGCATTGCGCTCAACGCGGGACGCAAACACAGTGAAGCCCCCTCAGATGCGCCCGTTCTACAGCCGGCGCTGCTTAAATCAAACAAATGTGCAAAATTAGCATTTTGACATTACAAATTTGACATATTATTGACATGTTTATGCGGTGCGAATTGAGTGGAGGCCTGCCTGATGAATGTAATGCATAGGAGGGAGTCGTATGAGTGTAGGGTATATAGAGTTGAAGCGTAGAGTGACTCTATGGGACATAGAGTGTTTTGGAAGAGCTTATAGTAATTCTATGCATTAAGTATCTCTGTAAGGGAATCTATATGGAATGTGGGGTATAGAGAGATAAAGAGATATGGACCGTAGGCTATAAGAAAGGTGAGAAGAAATGACTTGTTCTATAAGAAATAATTTGCACTCATGCAGTAGAGTTTAATAGGGCATTATAGCTAGTATAAAGTCTAGCTTTATTGCAAAGTATAGAGCATCCAGGGCTGCAGTCATCCATAGCAACTGTAGGGTATCTAATGAGCAGTAGATCCAATGCAATGTTGCATAGAGCAGCATTTACTGTTAAGGAACTTTCACAATCTCCACAAATTTTCCCCTTTATCAAATTCCAACTAATATATTCTTGTGTTCGGACAAACAATTCGCAAATATCATTGAATCTCGAAATTTACTTTAATTAGCAGCTGATATGAAGCAGCGGAATGTCTAAATATATATGCACAAGCAATATGGGACAAGGTTTGCTCTCCCTCCCTCTCTCTCTCACTGTGTGTGCTTTGAGTGGGCGTGGCAGCTGACAAGTTTGTTTAGTCAATTGAAACAATGCCGAGTTATTGTTAGGGTCGTCGCAGCACCAGCACCAGCAGCAGGCGATGCATTGTTGCTGTTATTTACACTATTGACAGCATCATCAGCACCAGCAGCAACAACAACAACAACAATAGCAACATCATCATCATCATCGGGGCACATCATCATACAGCTCAATCCTCATCATATCAGTCAATAACAATAGAGCTTAAAACGCTGGCCATGTTCAACAATGCAAAGTTTGTTCATGGCTTGACTGCATATATTTATCAGTGTGTGCGTGTGTGTGTGCGTGTGTGTGTGTCGATGTCATGAAAGCAACAGCCTATGCTTGGCTATTGCTCGCTCATTTATATGTAATAAAATCTCTTCTAGCTATTTTTACAGCTAACTAAATATAAATCCTTTGTTAAGCACTACAGTGAAGACTCGTTAGCAAGACAATGACTTGCTTTTTGTTAATACTAATTTCTTCGCTCAATAGCCTTGACCCGTTCGTAAATCGCTTGCTTGCGGCGTCAATCAAGCAAATTCCTGTTATCGCACCTCCCACGCCACACTCAGGTAACCCAAGGTAATATCGAAATTAGGGCCCGCCTCAGGTGCCACAGTTCGGCTAATGCGCATAATTATTGTATTTCAATTAATTTGCCTTGGCTAAGGCACTGAAGCCCCGAATGCTGCGTAGCTGTTATCGACATGTCCATTTAGATCACGCAACCCTCTCTCCCCCTCCCACGCTCGCACTCGCCTTTGACTAGCTAATGACGAATATCCGACATGCGAACCGCAATACGACCCAAACTGACCTCAGCACGCAAAATGTCTTGCGCCAAGGCGTCAGGCGTACGGCGTAGGGCGTATCTTCTCGATTCCTGCTGCTTGTCGCATTTTGTTTCACTCGAGGCTCGCATGCGAATGCCAATGCTCGAATCTTTAGAATGTGACAGGCAGGCAGAGGCAGAGGTAGAGACAGAGGCAGAGACGGTTGGACGGCTCTGAATGGCGCTGCCATGCCAACACGCCCCACTAATATGCCCCAAAAGGCTTCGGGGCCAATGCACGATTATGGCTATGCTAAGGGTTTTCTGGCATCCTTTTGTTTCAGCCGTGGCTGCCTCTGCGGCTGCCTCTGCCGGCTGCGGCTGCTGCTCGGTTTCAGCTGCTCACATAATGTGACCAAATGTGTGTAGCCAAACAATAAATGAAAATTGTGTGCAATTGTCGTGCCTTCAGACTCGAGCTTACAGCCAACCGCCTTCGGCTTTCAGGCAGTGGGACGCATTTCACAGCAAAACCCTGGCAAGTTCAAGCCCCGAACCCTTTGCCAAAATGTGCCTTACTGTTTCCTGCTTCTGGTATAGAAGATGCTGTTATTGTTGTTGCTATTGTTATCGTTGCTGTTGCTGTTGTTGTCTTTGTTGCTTCTTGATGTTCATTTCGTATCTGGCTGTTTACTTGGTTTTTCCTCTTTTTTTTCCAAGTACTCTTTTGAGATACGGCTGTTAATCAGTGAGCATGTTGACTTGGAGAGCTTTGTTATGGGAGTTTGTGCATACGGACACAGATACAGACAGATATAGATGCAGACTGAATCGTGATATAGACAAAGTCTGCTGAAACTGCAGTGGAAAGACCAACTTCATGGCAAATGTTTAGGGAATTAATAAGAAATTCCTGGAACTGCAGTATATTAGAGAGTTAAGGCGGAACAATGAGGCAATAATACTATTCCTTATGCTTATCTTCTATGATATAATATATTAAACCCAATTTAACTTCCAACATTCACGTCGATGGCCCTCGTAGCTAGCACGTTTAATAATTTTTGGATTTATATTTTTTATATTATCTAATAAATAAATAATAATAATATATTAAACATATATCATTTATGTAAATATGTTTAAAAAAAATTTTTAAAATTTCTTCCATCTGTTTATTTTAACTTGAGTCTTTTATTATCGTGTCACGAAAATAGCCGATATATAAATTATTCGATATTCTTTTCAAAGAAACTCTTGAGTTTTCATTCAGACCTTTTACTTGACAAAAGGGATCTTTTCGATTTCAGCCTAATGAATATGTAGCTAGGCAAAGTAAAATCATGCTTCATAGAATTTTTAACCATTATCGATAACATATGCAACAGCGTTGCCAGACTATTTTGATTGAGTTTTTGTCTAAACACTTCTCTAAATTCGTAATCTATTTTTAATGCATTGAACTACTCAATATTTCATTCAATTTAAACACATTTGATGTTCTCTTCTTTCTTTATCAAGTGTTAAATATTTATGATTTCTATTTCTAAATTTTTTTTGGGTTATTTATAGAAAACGATGAGCGCTTCTTCTAAAGTTTTCTTCTTTATTTTGGTCTGATCAAACATCTGTTTTTCCTATAACCAGTCAAGTGTGGTGGCTTGCGTGTCTCGTTATCCTTTTTTTTTATTTGAAGGTTGCTTAATGGCAAGTAAATAGTAAACACACACACACACTCAGAGAAATACAGAGAGTAACAGAGATATGAACATAAGAGAGTCATGCTTAGATGGGCATTGACATTAAGAGGGTTTGGGGCATTGCGTTCCATTGTTTCCTTTTTTTCTGGTTCTTGTTGTTGTTGTTTAGCTCATACCACAAATGAGGCTGGAGGCCAGTTGCTTGCGGTTAAGTTTGTTGGCTACACACACGTCGCACTCTCTTCCCCTCTCTCTCTCTCTCTCTGTGCACTCTGTCTCCTTCCAACTGCCTTTGTCTTTTCGCTGGGAGTCATTTCATGGCTTGTTGCTGACTATTTTGCCATATTATTGGCGTTAAGTTGCCTGTTACCTATGAACCCGGCTACAACAATGGAGTCGTTGGTGCTTTTGCTGCTGCTGCCGCCTGGTCGCCGGCTCTTATCTGCTCGCATTATCATCATTATCTTCAATTTAATGCGTGCCAGACGGACGGCGAGCACTCGACAATTTTTTCTTCTCTTTTGCTTTTGCTTTTGCCTTTGCTGCATCGCTTTGTTTTTGTGGCTTTGGTCCTGGCAGTCACTTCCTGCCATTTGCCTGCTCCTGCTACGACTTCTACTACTATTCTGCTTCTGCTACTTCTTCAGCTTCGCTTCACTTCTCTTCACTTCTCTTCTCTGTTTTTTTTTTTTTTGTACTCTATGTAATGCCACTTTATATGCCGCAGTTGATGCCTTTAGAGGCTTTTGTGTTTACGCCATGTTAAGCCCTGGAATCCCTAATGCCAGAGGACATCGCTAACCCCCCACTCACCCCCGTTGCCATCACTCTCTCATCTGACTGTCACCCTGTCTATTGGCACATGTGTATTGGCATTTGCTTCGTTGATTTTCCACAACATGCTGTGCCTATTTGCCTAGTTGGCCATCCCTAGCCTGTCCTCTGCCCGCTCTCCTCTCCTCTCTGTTCTCTTTCATTCATTGCTGCTGAGGCTGGTGTTAAGGTTCAAACATGGCGCAAGGTCGTTTCAGCCAACCGAAGCGGGCAACATTTACATTTACATTTCCATTGCCCGCTCTACAGAGTTCCATTTCCATCTCCATCCGGAACGTGCTCGGGCTGATGCTGCTCCTGCTCCACCTCCTGCTGCTGCTGCTGTTGCTGTTGCCTTTTTATGCATGATCTCATCGCTGACTGGCAGCCAAAGAGGAGTGAGCGGGCAGGAGGCGTGGCAGCATGCTACAGAACGTTCGACATATCTCTTTTGCTTTAGGCCTTATCCGGCTGTAACTGCTTTTGAGTTCCCTCTCGCTCGTTCTCCCTCTCTCTCCGTCTCTCTCTATCTCACTCTGTCTCTCTCTCGCTCTCTGGTCTTTTGAAAGGCCAGACAAAAGTTAATTGCCTGACATTAAACTATGAAAATGATAGGCGCCAGGACGCACACAGGACACACAGGACATATAGAGAACATGTCCTGCGGGAGTGCACACGCACACGCACACGCACGCATTATCAATATTTTGCCTCCGTGTGTGACTGTGTGAGTATGAGAGTGTGTCTCGACTGTAAAAATTTTTGCCCCGTGCTAAGCTGCGCGCGACTTAAGCACCTCGAAATCCCCTTTGCAAAATAAAAACCAAAAACATTTGACAGCAACGGCAGCAGCAGCAGCAGCAGCAGCGTAAAGCAGTGTCAGGGTTGTCGGCTTAGAATCAAATCTAAAGTCAGGCAGCAGTCAGAGCCCGCCACCAATTCTAATTCCAATTCCAGCCGCAATCCTCGCCAGCAGCTGTCTGTCTGGCTGCCTGCCTGCCTGAGTGGGGCGCCCAGGTGAGATCCGATTAGGCTCATCAGCAACAGCAGGAGCAGCAGGAGCAGCAGCACACGCGAGGGCAGCCCAATAAATTAGGGTTCCAGCTTAAAACTTGATCAAATGCATTTGGGGCCAAGCACTCGCAAAGCCAGCGGGCAAACACGTCTGACTCTCAGCTCGCACCCAATTGAGTTGCCATCTCGGGCCTGGCGCGGTGACCCTGTTGCCAATTGCAGATTTAGCCCGAATTCAAGTTATATACATATATATATTTGGAATCATATATTGTTTGGCCTGAGCTGTAGCCGTGCCAAGTCGAGTCGAGCCGATTCGAGGCAAGCCTTGGCTAAGCGCAACAAATCAAGTTCAATTTGTGCGGCAAATGGGCATTAGGGGAATGCTGGCAGCGCCTGGAGTAATGTTTACGAATGTGCGGAGCAAAAGGGGTGTAGGACTCAGAATTTGTAAGTGACTCATAAGTGGATAAGAGGAGTGAGAGAACGAGAAGCAGCGGTGTAAAAGGTGAGTCTTAACGGGACTTGTTTAAATAATACTTAATGTATTAAAAAAACGAAGGTAGAACGAAAAGGGAGGGAGAAGAAGAAAATATGAAAAAAAAAAAAAAAAATATTGAGACAGGAAAGAGAAAGAGAGCGCGGAAAAGGGTGAGAGAAAGAAAGGCAGAAAAAGGGGACAGACAAAGAAAAGGAGAGAGAGAGAGAGAGAGAGAGAGAGAGAGAGAGAGAGAGAGAGAAGCATACAGAGAGAACAAGAGTTCAATTCACTAACAAAAGGGCGATCAAGAGAAAATAGAGCAAAGAGTGAGGGTAATACAGAGAAAGAGCAATGCGAGAGAGACAACAATGTTGATATATCTTACAGAATATTTTACTATCCAAATCCCAAATATCCCAAAATAAATTTTCAACCATCTTCTCTCATCTCATCTTACAATTTCTATATAGAGGACTGCCTCGACTTTAGAGTGGAGTACAAGGAGTTCCTTTAAATAGTACAAAATATACTTGCATGAACCCCTCCTCAGTCATAGGCATATCCTAATAATATTGTTACCATTGCCCTATAGACTTGATAAACTCACAAACTCTAATTAAAATCCCCCTCTCGACAACCCCATTGACAATAGTGCATCCACCCCATTTAAAAGTCTTTAAAATTTTGGTAATTTTTGTGACATTTTGTCATTTTGTGGTTATTAGCAGCGCGTTGCCTAGATGATTTGTCCTGGACGAAGGGCCTGCAATTTATTGCCCGCAATTTGGCAATGACTTATTGAAGACGATTAGACAAAGGAGCTGAAAGCCGCTGGCGTTGCCAGATTATGCCAACGGCAGAAGGGAGTGAGAGCGAAAGAGAGAGAGAAAGGCTGATTTGATGTAGGTACGGCTGTTTGGGGCAGCTGATTAATTTGTAGGTGTCAATGGGAGCGAGCGAAAGCCTAAGTGAATTTTTATTGTTGGCCGTAAATCAGAGAATTGCCAACTGTTAAATTTGTGTGCGTGTGTGTGTGAGGCAAAAATGAATTAAATGTGGGAAAATTGTTGAATTGGCAAATTGGAAAATCGGAAAATCGTCTAAACATTTCCGCCTCAAACAGAGACAATTAAATTTGTTTTTGATTTCATTTGCCAGGCAAACGAAGGCAGCTGCTGCTACTCTTGCCTCTGTCAGCAGCACAGAGCAAAACAAACCCCTGCCAGGTTGAATGTCTGTGTGTGTGTGTTGCCTTTTGGCCCGCAGCAAGTGAGCAACCACAACTGCTGGCCCCTTCTGCTTTGGTCAGTGCCACTTCCACTCAACTCTTTTGCCTTCGATCAACAGGCTCGAGCGTTGCTTAAAAACGCATTTAGCCTGGCCAGTTCAGTTCAGTTCAGCTGAGTTCAGTCCGTGCCAGACCTTCTGGAGTCACATTTAACCGCAGCTGGCAAATGCTTGCACACATATCGCAACGACCCCCACTGCCCCTGCTGCCCATGCCATGTGCTGCTGCTGCTGACCACGTCTCAGCTGCAATTACTTGTAGAGCGTCTCTGCGGTTTGTCTCTGTCAGCGTTTGGCTAAGCTTTTACTTTATTTTACTTGATACGTGGCCTGTTTTCATACTTGCTCGAGAGCTACAAAAGGGGCATATTGGTTTTTGCTGCCATTTGTTCTTTTACTGTTTGAACTACAGAACTCTAGCTGGGTCATGAATGAAAACTAATATTCTTTACATTAACTATTTTTACTGATTTCAAAACAATTATATATACGTATTAAATCTATTCTATAAAGTCTCGTCTCAACACTAGGAAACATTTTTTTTTTATATTCAATCAAAAATATTAGGTCTTGTCTTAATTTTAACAACTTTTCCTCAATGTACGAGTATTCTGTAGTCAGTCACACTCCTACTTCTTTCTCTTTTTCCAGCTCTAGTTTAATTTTTAACCTTACAAACTTTTATCTCCTTATTAAATTTAAAAATCTCAATTTGACCTTTTGCTCAAGGTAGAGTATTTTGCTGTCAGTCATGCCACGCCTTTCACACTCACACTTCCTTCACATTTTTTTTTTTCCAGCTCCAGCTTAACTTTGAGCTACGCCATTCTTGAATGACAATTAATAAACATGACAATTAGAAATCGTTGCGTTTATTTTGCGGTTTGTCGCGTTTAGTGCAAACTATTTGCAATTAAACAAACAACAAATATTAATTTTAATGCCGCTTATAAATGCAAATTAGATTCTGGCTGCCTGGCGGCTGGTGGGCGTGGTATGTGAATAAATGGGCCCTGTTTGTATTTTAATTAAACCGCAGTCGAATCATTTAATCGGAGCGCACAATTCGAATTCATTTTACATATTTATTCATTTTTATATCAACTCATATGCTTCAATTAGCTCAATCAATGTGTGGGCGTGGCTCACACTGTGTGACCGTGTGTTTATTCAGTTTTTTTTCTCCTTTTTTTCGAAATCTCATATAAAAGAGCTGTGCATGTTGGGGCGTCTAATTAGCTACAGTTCAGACAGTTCGACATTTGTTTTATATGACATTGCGCATACGCCACGTGGGAGTTGGCCACAATATGTGAGCATTGCGTGTTGACAAAGCATGTGGAAAGCATATTGACAACAGCTAAAAACTCTATTCAAAATCTTAAGCGAGATCTAAAAAGGGCGTGCATAGCAAATGAATTCTCTTTGGCAATTATGAGACATTAAAAAAATTGCTTAAGCTCCAGGTGTGAAACTGAACTGACAATTTCTGCTGTCTGTTATAACCATTAATGGAGGGGTATACTCAGAGCCTATGATGTATCTATCTATTCTTAATAAGAGCACTAAGCTGATTTGTTAGTGTCTTTACTACGATCTTTGCCGATCAAAGCTAAAGGCATGAAATATTAAGCTTATATTCTTGTGTGGCTTCTATACTAAAAGTTTTATTTTTATTTACAGTAAACCATAGTTTACTATCCATATGTATATCAAATAGCAGCATTATATAGATTTTAGATTATCTGATTTATCTTATCTCTAGTCTCTCGAGTAAATTCGCTCTTGTCAAATATTAAATAGTTCGCTTGGACATTATTCTATATTTCCAATTCAAGTCTTCGGCCCAGCTCAAATATACTTTACAGTATTTTTAGCGTATTTCGCCTATATTATATTCGGTATTTTATTGTGTGTTTCGCTTGTTGTTACCAAATGTTCGCTTATTCTATGAGCGAACCGTCTGTCTATGACATCAACAAGCAAATATGCAGCTAATTTATTGCTGCATTTTGTATTGTATAATAAATTATATAATTTCATTGCCAATGCAAAAATGCTTTGTCTTTTATGATTATGCTAATTGAATGATGTAGGTAGGTTTGAGTATGTCTGACGAGCTTTGGTTGTGTGTGTAGATAGATGGAATATAGCTTGTCAGTTGAAAGAGAGAAAACAATGTTGGAACTTAAAGCTGGCTAGGCATTTATTATTTACTATTTAGATTAAGTGAATGTAATGTATTTATTTCATATATATTTTCTTCTCACTCTCATCTTTTCTTTCTACCCTCGCAACTATTCAAATATGGTCAAAAGCCAAGTTTTTTCTTTTCCCTTTTTTCAGAGTCATTGAAGCTTTTAGCCAGTCAATGATTGGTTCGCACTCACTGAATTAATCAACGGTTGCGACTCTGTCGGCTCTGGCTCATGCCTCAAAATGGATGCAAATGCAATTAGTGTGGGTGCCCAGACAGAGAGACAATAAGAGAGAGAAACAGAGAGTGAGAGAGGTAGAGAGAGAGAGAATGTGTGTGTGTGTGTGTCAGGCAACAGCAGCAGTTGCATTTGGACAGCTTTTCGACCTGGCTAACTGCTAATTACCATGTGCGATGTTCTTGTGGTTTTCTATTTGAATTAATTACGCATTTGATGGTTGACCTCAACTGTTGTTGTTGTTGCTGCTGTTGCTGGCATTGTCGTTGACTGCTGTAGCTGACTGAGCAATTGCCGTTAGCCATATTTTGGGTTTTAGCATTTGTTTGACTTTTGATTAGCTCTAATAGCCACATGCGCTAATGTGCCATGGGCGTGTAATGCAACGCTTAGCCCAACATTTAACTGCAACTTGTTGCAACTGCAACAACAACAATAAAAACAACATCATCATCAATGACATTGACTACGCTGCTTGGCCACACACCAATTTCTATACTAATTATTTGCGTTGAGTCTGTTATTTAAATATTTTAGCTATACAAAAATATACGACACTGAGCGAAAAAAGTAGCAGAAATTAAATTTGGAAAATTTTAAATCAAATTGGAGTATTAATTGGAATTATTTATATTTATTTTAAATTAATTTTTTAAAATTAATTTTTAAAATTTAATTTGATTAATATTTATATAACAAATAATTTTTTATATATATTTTTTTTTAATTTCGTAAAATCAAATATCTAAATACCAGCTCAATATATATTTAACACAAAGGTCGAGTTTTCAAAATACAGATTATAATGTGAATTGAAAATGATGGAATTAAAACTGGATTTAAAAATTTAAAAAATTATAAAAATATTATAATATTATAATTTACTTCTAGTTAGAAAATGTCACTAAAATCGTTTATAGAGTTCACAAATGAAACTCCAGTGTAAACTACTAATTATTCAGCTCTTTTTTCAGTGCATATACATATATGCATACTCTACTCCATACTCTATGCAAATATTGGACCTCGGTCTCGCTTGTCGCCTGTCGTTGTTGTAGGGTCTCTGTTTTTGAATGGATGCTGTTTTGCCTGCCCTTGCACTTGCGCTGGGCAATTTGAGCAGCGTTTTAAGGAATGTGTCAGCACATTTGTTAAGCAGCTCTCGGTTGCAGCCATAATGAATGAGCAAGCGGTAAAGGGGTGTGTGGGGGGCGTGACAGAGCTGCGGTCATGTCTGGTCACTTCATTATGCAGCTATTTATTTAGTTTGTTGCCCAGTGTAATTGCCGAGCTATGCTAATTAGACATTGGCCATCGAGGTCAACTAATGTGCCACGCCCACAATTGCTACGAGTCGACGACAATTGCAAAAGCGGAGTTCAAGTGGCTAACAAATAATGTCAAACACATTTGTCAGCATCAGTTGTGGGAAAAAGTGGAAATAATTAATGAACACCCAAGGGCGTAGGGAAATTAATCATCTGAGCGAGAATCATTCAATTAAACCATGTGTTTTCTTCAATCTTTAGCAATTGCAAGCCTAATCCTAAGCCAGACTTGTGTATAGATCATATAGTACTTCTTGTTTATAGATCTTTTATAATATTGATTTGGTACTCACAGTTGACATTCAATGTGGTCACTGCCTCCAGCCGTTTGCCCTCGTTCATCGCGCGATTGCGCACGACACACCTGTACTTGGCGCCATCGTCCTCGCGGCGAGGTGTAATCGTGAGCGTCGCATTGGTGGGTTGATCCTTGGTGCCGCCACGCAATATTGTGGCAGGCAGTTGGGTATTTGAGCCTTCGCGATACCAGCTGAAGAGGGAGAAAGCGAGAAAGAGAGAGTGTCAAAATATATTGCATATTGTAGCACTTGAAGAGAGATGAACTTATAAAGGCAGTATCTTAAAGATAGAGAAAGAGAGAGAGACGAAGAGAGACGGAGAGAGAGACTAGCAAATAAAGTAATAATTAAAGAGAAAAGATAGTTATGAGAGAGCATCTCATATAGAGAAAATATGCAACATAATGAATAGAATGTAGAGACTGATTAACAGAGAGAATGATTAGAGTAGGAAGTGAATAGTTCATAAATATCAACCAGCTTACAGAAAGACAGTTGCATATAGAGAGAAGAAAACTTATAGTAAGACTTTCTAATTGAAATAAAAGTTAAAGAAATATATATTATAGAAAATATACGGCACAGCTTCTAGAGATAAGACGAAGCGATAGAGAGCAATTTAACAAATAACAGCTCAGATTAGAGTTTTAAGAACTTGATAAGCTCATAAGAGAAAAAAAGCCTTCAGAGAGAGAGAGAGAGAGAGAGAGAGAGGCAAAATATAATTGAAATTATGAAACAATAACTTAAAATGAAAAAAACACAAAGGAAACGAAGTTTATAAAAGGAGAAGCCTATGAACACTCTGAACAATTTATAGAGACTCCACAGCAGGCATAGAATTTTATACAGATTATCTTTCAAATCGAGACTGGTTTATAGAAAGTCTGGCTACATCAAGTATCCAGCTAAATTAGATTATGAGAGAGTTGTTGTTGCTGCTAAATGGCATTGCTCTTCTTTCATAGTGAGCCAAGTTTATTAGAGACATGAAGTGCGCGACTTACGTAATGGTTGGATCCGGTGAGCCGCCAATGCTGCTGCATGTCAGCTCCATGGGCTTATCCTCGGTTGCCACGGCAATGTTGCCAGGCGAGATGACAGGTGGATGTGGGGGTGTGAGCACAGTTAGATTATGGAATTCCTGATGAACATCGGCGCCGGTGCCTTTGGCCTTAATGCGGCACTCGAAGCGCCCATTGTCCCGATTGTAGGAGACATTCTTAATCTGCAGATCATAAATGCCGCGCTCCGGCTGAAAGTCGAGTCTGCAAAGAGCCAAGCAAATTGGGGGAGTATTAATTAAAATGTATACATCAATTGTTATCAACATATTTATGCTAATTAAGTTTAACAAAGAATTCCAATTTATTTTATTTAATATGCGACTCCATTCGACGCCCCCCCCAACGCAGTGCGACCCAAACACTAATTGTGCTAATATTGAAGTTTTACGGCGATGTCCTGCTGCGGGTTCTGGCTGCTGGCAGCGCTGCTGCTGCTGCCGTTGCCGTTGCCTTTGCTGTTGCCGTTGGTACGACACCCGCAGGTGGTTCAACTTTAAACGATTCGCAATATAAATAAATAGCAAATGTTAATATTTGAGCAGGTGCAAAAAAAAGAGGGTATATACACGTACATATATGTATAAAGGTGAGGGCGACGGGTCTGCGCTGTTGTGTGACAGCAACATAAATAAAATCAACGTTCAATAAATGTTTGCATATTTTTGCTAGACGTGAACTTCGATTGACGATAACGATGACAACGCCGAGGCGGGCGAGCGGCGTTCGGCCAGACGCTAGCAACCGATTGGCAAACAAAATGTCAACATTTTTCGATTCCCGTTAGCGTGAGTGCACAGAGAGTATACTCGGTTTCTAGCTAGCTATCTATATAATAAAAATCGTTTTTCTTTTTTTTCAGTCTAGTCTTTAGTCTCTACTCTCTACTGTCTAATCTCTTCTCCCTAAGCTATCTTCTTTCTTTACTCTTCTCTCTCTTCTTCTTTACTCTCTTTATTTACTACTTTCATCTCTCTACTCTTTACCTTTAGTCCTCATTTCTCTTTCAGCTCGCTTCCCTTTCTACTCTCAGCTGCAAAATACGATCTTTTTTCCTCATCTCCTCTATAGTTTCTCTCAATATTTCTAACTGAACTCCTCTTCAAATAAACCCATAAATGCTAATTGATCTAAATCCAAGCCTACTTTCACTTATACACAATTATTTTTCATTTGTTTAGGCGAGCATGACGTAGTCAGGTATTCGCATTACTACCTTACAGTTATTCAGTTCCAAGAGTTTCCTTATTGCTGTGCAAATTTAATTGGATGTGAGCCGATGAAATACAACAATTACAACAGCAACAACAACAATGGAAATACCAGAAATTGTGTGTAATTCCCCAGTTTTAATTGTAGAAAATTTTGCAAAAACTTTTCTTAATTGAATTTTCTATATTTGCGCAAGGCTCAGGCCAGTAACGAATTCCCCATTCGCCAGATAATCAATACAAAAATTGGATCTCAATTTTAAGCTGCACCACCAGCAGCACCACCACCATATACCAGCAGCAGCAGCAGCAGCAGCAAGCTGTGCATCACAGTTGCTATTTGTTAGTTTATTTGTATTTTTGAACACCTTGATTTTAATGGGAACATTTATGGTTGTGAGTTGATATACATATTGTAATGTATGTATGTGAGATATATAATCTGTAAGCAGTATTATGTACTTTATGTTATTCATAGTCTGTAGTCCATGTGGTTTCTGTTATCAAAGGATTCCATGATTGAGGTTCGCTCTGAGAAGCTAAAAGTTTCTCTCTATTCTCAACTACTTTTAACTTAATAAGACATTAAGACGAATAAATGTAGCCTTGATTCCCATTCTCAATGTCTTCTTTTGCTTTCTCAACTATTTCCTTCAGCTCCCATTAGGCTCCAACAACTGAAAGCATATTTATACTTCGTCTATGATTTCTGCTCCTCCACTGTTTTTTTTTTTCTCTTCACAGTTTTTTATCTCAAATAAAAATAGATTTTTGGCAATTTTTTACAATTTCCTTCGTCATTCAGTGATTATTATTGCTCGTCGGTTGTCCTGGACAACTAGTGAAAATTGATGCCGAGCTTTTGCTGGCTTGTCCACTTGGCTGGTCAGTGGATCGATAGGAATAGAACATAACAGCCAGCAGCAGCAACATCGGTTTATTAAATTGTCAAGCAAGTTGACACCCACACACCCACACACCCACACATACCCACATTTCCACACACATGGCTCAAGTTCATTTGTCAAGTCCAGAGCCAAAATGCCAAGGCGTGACAGGACATGGAGTAGGTACTCGATAAGAACGCGAGCGAAACTCACACACACACACATCAGAAAAACTACATTTGGCGTCTAGACGCATTTTATTATGCTCATTGACAGCGTTCAGTCAACAGCTTTAATCCGTCTCTCTCTCTCTCTTTCGTTCACTCCTTCCTCTGAGCTCATTCCTTATCCCTTTGCTAATTGCCACAGTGCAAAAAACAGACTGAATTTAATTTGTCCGACGAGCACGTTAAATGTACAGTAAAACCGCAAACGAACTTGGTCAATCTCTACGCCCAGACAACGTAGTTGACCCACAAAAATGAGAAAAAAGATGGAGGCAAAAAAATTATTGTAGCCAGGCAAATTGAGTCAATTCTCTGCAGGCTCTGTGTCCTTCGTCTAGTTGAAAATTTCTAGTTTTTATTTCAACTTTTTCATTCTCTTTGCTATTTGCAGTATTTTCCTTCTCTATTATTATTTTTCTATTTGGCCGCGTTGTCTCCGGCGGCCGAACGTAGCTGCTCATTTGCAGACGGCGCTCGGGGACCAGCCCAAAATACACGGCACAAAATAAAACGGGAGCGCGCGCGGTGCAAATTATAAAAATTGCTGGCAAAGCGCACTGGGCTCCACTCATCGCCTGGCGCTTGGGGAAAACGCGAATCTTTTTTCCTGTTGTTTGTCCTTTTCTCTGGAATGCAGCAAGCGTTCGCTTAAAGCATTCAAACAGCAGCTGGGTGTGAGCGGACAGCGGACAGCGGACAGAGGACGCGCGTGTCGCAAGCCCTTGAGCGACAAAAGTTCCTGCGGGACTTGTCCTATAGCCACTGTGTTGCTTAATACTCGCTCAAGCCGAGTGAAAGGCGAGTCTATTGGCTGAGAGGGAGACTGGGAGTATATTGTCTGCCCTAGAGTGTATATCGCAAATCCCATTCGTTCAGATTTCGGCTATAGTCATTGTGTTCTTATATATTCTAAGAGCATGAGTATACGAGATTTATTAGTGAAATCGAAAAAGAAAGCAAAGGAGAGCGAGAGAGGGAGAGGAAGTTGCAGTTTGGCACAAGTATAGTCTGTTTTACTATAGACCTGCCTCCTCAATACAGATACAGATCTCTCACTTTCTCGAACTCTTCTGAAGATCCCTCTCTCCCACTCTGTTCCTCAATTTGTTCTGTGGATCTCTATAGATCTTCTACAGATCTCTTTCAATATGCTCTGCAGATTCATTCTGACCTTCTCTCCCTCACTTTCCTCTAAGGATCCCTCTCCATTTCCTTTACAGATCTCTGTCGATCTCCTCTACAGATCTTTCTCGATTTCCTCTGCAGATTTGTCTCAATCAGATTTGAAATTCCATCTCGATTTCCTAATCCATCCAAAACTTATTTTTATATATTTTGAGAGCTGCCATAATCACGCTTAGCAGTTGATTCAGAGTCGAGCAAGTCTACAAGTAGAAATTCCCCATTCTTGGTAGCAAATTCTCGCAATTGAAATACTTTCTATCCTGAACCTATATTTAAACATTCTACTTTGTCCAATTAGACTAGCCTATCTATTTTTAAGCTACACGTCTCAGGCTGCTGCTGCTGCCAACTGCAATTTGCTCGCATGCCGGAGCCGAAGGCGCGTGTCGACGTTTCGGTTCGTTGTGCTTGGAATTCGATTCGTTTAGCAGATGCCAATGCACATTCTAAGTATATATAATATATATATATATATATGTGTACACCTATACATGTGTATATCTTTATATGTATTTAATATCTGTCTGCCTTTGTCGCCTTCAATCTGGCGCTAAACGTTAAACGGCCATTGCCGCAGCCAATTATTTGGTTATGGGGACATTCCGGTACATGTTTTGGTTTCAGTTTTCAACTCCATTTTCAATGTGTCTGTCTGCCTGTGTATGTGTGTAAGTGTGTGTGTGTCTGTCTATGCTTGTGTGTAGTCTACTTTTTGGCACTGCATTGCAAAGGCTGTTCCAGCATTTGAAAATCGTTTAGAATGTAAGTAGAGAAATGAATAGATACATCATATAAAGAGGTATATGAAAGTTAAGAAACTTGAACGTGAATTCCTTTTGATCCAACTCCAGACAATATCTAATCAAAAGTAAATCTCATTCCAATCTTTACTGTTCTCTCTAATTTTCAAACTTTTATCAGTGAATTTACTTAATAATATTTATTTATAAATTTTATTTTTTGAAATCTATTCAATTATCAACAAATTCTCTTCGTTTTCAACTAGATTTCTCAAAGATTTTCGCTCAATGCCCAAACTAAGAATCGCCTATTGCCTCGCATTCCGCTTGCATTCCTCGAATGTTCAGTCTGTGTCTGGCTCGTTAAATGAAATGTTTAACGATATATTAGCTGCAGGCGCTGCCCCTTCTCCCCTGCAATCTACTTTGCTCTGCTGTGCTCCTCAGTTGTGATTCTCTGCGCGCCTCTGGGTCTTCATTTTGTGGATTTCGATGAACCAAAAAAAAAAAAAAAAAAAAATCGCAGCGTCCAAAATACGCCGTAATTTCACTTTTGCAGCGACAGCTATGACCGCAGCCACAAAGATACAGATATGCCAAACAGATACAGATACAGATACATTTAGATATACATATGTATGTGTGCATGTATATGAATATAGTAGGTATACAGAGCGTCTATGCCTAGGCTACTACAATATTGTTGCCGTTCGTTGTTCGCTGCTTGTTAGCTTTCGGCACAAATTGCAGTAAAAATGTTTTTTACAATTTCGCTGGGAACTGGGCCTCGGCTCGAGCCAACGACTGGTTAAAAGGGTATATTAGTTCTATTGTCAAATTCGTTTGTATGTAGGAATGCAATGACTTTGTTTTTGCTAGTAAAAGGTCGATTATGATGGCGCTATCTTGACCAAAGTCTTCAGATTTGGCATTTATAGAGAGCAAGTCGAAAAATATACAGTAAATATATCTGCTCTCATTGCAAATCGAGCAACATTATTTATTCCTCAGTCTTAAATACGTGGACTAAAACTCTATAGAAGATCGATCGAAAGGAATTTTCATTTCCTACTCAGTTTTGATACCAAAATTCAGCATTTTCCCGCTAAAACAGTGCCCGACATTCTCAAGCTTCTTCCATCATCGATCGTGTTTATCTTCATGACTGCTGAGCGAGTATCATACAAGTCGTCAACTACCAATTGAAAAGCTCTTACTTTTGCTTCGTTTTTTTTTTTTTTATTCTTTTGGAATTTCTATTTGCTGTTTTGTTGATTTGCTTTTACACACTCGCGCACACACACACATGTTGGACAGCCTGGGATAGCTGCTCCTGCTCCCGCTCCCATTCCTGCTGGGCATTTCATTTGGCTGGCACAAACGCGAATGCATTTTGTGGCCTCGACTGGGCACTTAAAATTTATGCGTTGCCACACATAAAGAAAGCAGGAAAAAAAAGAGGAAAGAAACGGCAAACGAGTCAAGCCAGGCGAAACATTAAAAACAGGCCGAGTGAGCACACAACGAGCGCCGGAAACGGAAGTCACAAGGCACGAAGCAAATAATAAAAAAACACAATTGCAAAATGGCGCGAGTGAGTAAAGGCAATGAAAATGAAACATAAACAGCAAGAGACATTCGTGCATCTGTGTGTGTGCATGTGTGTGGCTGCGTTGCTCATAATTGTGTGAATGTTTAACACGCGCCGGCATTGACATTAAGGATTAAGCATATATATGACCAGCAGCAACAGCAGGAGCTGGGAGCAGGAGCAGGAGCAGGAGCACAGTTGGCCGGACTCGTTTCAATCGCCAAGAACTTGATTTTAATTAAGTTGCACAACCAACCCACACATACAAGCATAAACGCATAAATCTCAGATGTGTGCAACATTTAATTAACTTAACAAATGGCCAGCAAGGACTGACATAACAATATAACTGCAAATAGCATCAGAGGAACAGCTACTGTCATAACAACTTCCATCCAGCCCCACACACGCATTTTCATCATCATCATGATTTAATTGCACCTGTGACACATTTAACTCACCTGTAGCCCGAACTCAATTGCACTTCGCCAATGGCCACGTTGTCAAACTGCGCCGGATTTGATATCGAGCGCGTCCAGAAGAATGAAAAATCGTTTGCCTCATATTTCTCGGTGAAGCGACACTTCAGCACGAGATCCGCATTCTCGCGTGTGTCAATCGATTCGTCGCCCAGCACCAAGCAGCAGCTGCTCAATGTTGTTAAAAGAACTGCAAAAGAAGAAAAATGGAAAAGGGAAATATAAAATTAATAACGTTGTTTAACAATGCACATGAACATAAAAAATAATATTAATATTTTTGCTGAACAAAAAATTGTATGCAGAAATATTTGACATCTTCAAATATATATTATTTTACAGTTTAATTTTATAATATTTTATTCAATGAATGTCATTTAAAATATTTTAAATTTATACAAATACAGTTTTTTAGCAACACACTCTTTTTTAAATGTATATATAAATGAAATATAATATATTTATCATATTTTAAATAATAAAAATTAATTACATGTAAATATATATTATATTATTATATATAATTTTTAACCAATAAAAAATATTCTTTGAAATTATATTTAATTTTTCATGAATATATTACTATTGACAGCCTCATTTTCTTCATCAACAATTTCGCACTTTATATACAATATTATTTCGTAACTTGATTTCATAAATTATTTCACCTGTTCATGAGCACATTTCTTATGCATATTTGAAACTTTTATATGCGATTTTTTATATCATTTTGTTTTTTTTTGATGTGCGCCACAGCAAGCTGGGAGATTGACAACTTTTCAATTTTGATGAAACATAAGAAGCTTTCGTTCCGGGCTGTTGCCTCTTGGCGAACCGCAGTATTTATTTAATTTTTAATAAACCATTATAGGTAAGCCTCAAACGCAGTCGCTTCAACTTATCAATGCTGTCAAGGTAAAAATACAATAAAAATAAGTGAAAAGAAAAATAAAAATTCAGACAAGAAGAAAACAACAACAACAACAGCCATTTTCGGTGCAAGTTGCCTGAGCCGTTGTCCCTCACATTAAGAAGCAGAAGAAGAAAAAAAAATGTGAAATCAAACGACAAAGTTCTCAAGTCCTCAAGAACTTGGCATAGGTGCGTGCGTAGCTCTCTCAGGCTGTCGCTTGCAGTGCCAGTCCCAGACCCAGTCCCAGCCCCAACCCCAACCCCAGCCCCAGCCCCATCACCGGGCCCCAACTCGGTCGAGGCATTACTTTTACTTTGCTGCGTAAATTTCGAGTAGAATTTATGGCCGCTTTATATTTGGCATCAAATATGCATGAGCCAGCGTTTAAGCCAGTTTCCAAGTTCCAATTTCCCGAGCTGCCCGAAAGCATGCGGCAATAAATTTGTGCATTTGGCTGCCGACTGTCGCTGCCATGTGCTAAATTTAAAGATTGTTTCACAATTTCAGACCTAGCCTATCGGTGCGGGAGCGACTCGAGTTGAGTTTTCAGCTATTCACATTAGGGCCCAATAATCGTTAAAATCCAAAGCGCAAAAAACAGAAAAAAAAACAAAAAAAAAAAAAACGAAAGAAACGAAAAGTTATGCGTGAAGCAGCCATGAAAATCGCATTAAAATTAATTTGACAGTCGTCTGGCAGGCAGTCTTACCGAATTGTATTTAAGTAATACCAGACTACGACGACACGAAGGAAGGTGGCAAATGGATTTCTCGTTCACACACACACTCTCTTCTTTTCGGGAGAGTGCTATCTAGCTGGACGCATCAGTTCTCATTTTCTTGCCGAATTTATGTCAAAAGTTTTCCCACTCTCACACGCTCTCCATCTCTCTCTTTCTCTCTCTCTTCTCTTGGTTGTTGTTGTTGTTGCTCTCATTCATTTATTTCTTAGCCATTGCCATTAAAGTTACTTTTTGGCGCTGGCCTCGCAGCATTCGCTTCCTTTTGCCATTTCACATCGTCGTCTGTCAACGCATTTTGTCTGCTCATTTCGCTTGACTGCCTCAACTGCTGCTGCTGCTGCTGCTGCTGCTGCCGCTGCCTCTGCTACTGCTGCTGCTGCTCTTGCTGCACGCGCTTTAGTCCTTTTTAGTCTTTCCATTTTTGCAGTTGCGTTTCTAATTAAAACTTTCAAGTCGACAGCGGCCAGCCAGGCGTTCGTCCATTCGCTAGCACTTAGGCAAATTGCCAGAATTGCAAACGTCAACGAATTCTCTCTCTACCACTATCTCTGTCTCCCTCTCCCTCTCCCTCTCTCTCGCTCTAGTTCTTTGTCCTGCGAGTTCATATTACCTTTCTCTTTTGTTTTCAGATGAGGTTAGTTAGGTTTTGCGATACTCGCTACTTGAGTATTATTTCTCTGCTTAGCAGCCGCAACTTGGCTTTCATTACTCGTGACTTCTAGGCGAGTGTAAGTAACGATTAAAGAGAGAAAGAGAGATCAACACTCTTCACACTGGCTACTCACTCGATTCTCCCTTCTTTCTTCTAGTCTTACTCTCTCTTCTTCTCTTTCTCACTCTCCTCCTGCTCTTTAACCTAACATACACTACTTATTTTACTCGCTTCTTAATTATATACATTCACAATCGATGGCTTTGAGTGCACACTTGATTGATTGCGCATACGCCACGTGTACGCACATATAACTAATTTGTTTCACAACAAAAAAAAAGGCACAACTAAGACACACACACACACTCGCCGGGAGAGATAACTGTTTGCGCATAAATTTTGCGGCTCACTGCAGTTTGGTATGCAAATATTGACATATGCAAAAATAAAAGCAAATTCCCCGAATGCTATCAATATCACATTAATTGACATGTACATATAAAACGATACAAAATGTCGGCCCAGCTATTGAGACATGTCACAGACAGAGAGAGAGAGAGAGAGAGAGTGAGGGCGGGAACAGGGAAAGATGCCGCAGCGAAAAGGACCTGAGGTGAATGAATGATGGCTGAATGCTGGCTGGCAGCACGGATGCTTGAATGAATGAATGAATGACGGCAAGGCGAGGCGAGACCTGCTTGACATTAAAAATGCAGGAAAAGTCGTCAACGGGCGGCAGTTAACTGCAGTTAATGAGCTGGCAAACGGTGCAAAAGGGCACTTGCAGCTAATTAAATTATCATTACACATAAAAAATAAAAAAAAAATAAAAAAAAATACTGAAAGCGGGCGAAGCGACTGAATGAAGTCAAAGAAAATTTTCTTATAATTGCTGAACGGGAAATTAAAATCATAAAAAATACAGCCAACAGGCGCCAGCCAAAGAAGCTAGACGAACAAAAATTTTGTTTGAGCCAATGAAAAATTCAATTTCCGTTGCAAATTTGCTAAATTCTCATAAACTGGAAACGCTAATGGAAATAAAAAATAGAAACGCAAAAAAAAATATTCCCCTTTTGCACGTAAAACTCAAGGCAGACATTGCTCCTCTTATGGGTTTACTTTGGCTTCTATGTAAAGAAATTACACAGAAACGCGAGGCAGGAAAAACAAGCTGAAGTGAAGCAAACAAATGTAGGAAGCGAATCGAATTACACAAACATTGATTCCACGTATCGAAGCAATGCTATGCAAAATATTCTAATATATCGAACAGAAAATCAAATCTAATAATAATAGATACACATATTTAAAAAAAAAATAAAAATAAAAATAAATAATAAAGCAAGATTTCTACAGAAAAAGCTAGAACAGTAAGATGCTCCTGCTAAGCAAACAAAGAAACCGTGTGGAAAATGAAAAAGGGGCGATTTTACAAAAGATTTCTAGGAATATAAATGTAAAGAAGCCAAAAAAAAAAAAAAAAAAAAAAAAAAAAAAAAAAAAAAAAAAAACCGGAAGGAATATAAAAAATTATAATAAACATATATTAAAAAAAAAAAGTTTAAATATTAGATGACCAACTTCTTAAATATTATATATGTATTTTTTTAATATTGAAACAAATCTTTTCTTATTTGAATTTATTTTTATTTTTTTTTATTTATTTATTTTTATTTTTTGTTATTTATTTATTTTTATTTTTTTTTTTTATTTATTTATTTTTATTTATTTTTTTTTTTTTATTATAAATTTGATATATAAATATCTTTTTATATATGTGCATTTTTTTATTTCATTCTTCTGTTGGCTTTATTAACAAAATTGCGTCCCATATTAACATTTCCAGTTTTCTATTATTACGTATACAAACTGCTTTAAGGACCTTTATGTTCTTCAAGAAAATCATCGATTGCATACTTTTAGGTGTTCGTAAGCTGAGGTTTCGCCCAAATTAGATCAGCAAACATTTGAGCTTGCAGAAAATTGAGTTTACGTTATATTTTCTACTCTGGCCATTTTCCAGCAAAGCATATCAAATGAGCCCCATAGGAACAACCTGCTTTATATTTAGGTAGAGACTCGAGGGAGTGCAAAAAAGCATTTTCTACTTAATTTCAGCTTTCTGCTTGTATTTATTTTTCGTTTTGCTTAACATCAAATGCTTAATCAATATGCAGCTCATAAAGTCAGCCAATATCCAAGGCAAACAATTCAATATTCAAAATTAAACAAGTCTTTTGATTTCTCTGAATGCATTTCCATGCTCGTTGGCATTTGGCTAAGTCGGTCAGCTCAAGTCGGCGCTGCAGCAGACAATTGTTTGCGGCGGGTCGACTCGGGTTAAGTCTTCCTTTCACACGTCCGCTTTTTGTTGGCATAGTTTGACACAGCTCCAACGCAATTATTACGTGAGAATTATATCAAAATTGGTAACAATGGCGCGTGGGGCCGGTGGCGAGGGGTGTGGCCAGGCTAACCAAATTGCAGCTGCCAAGAAGATTGCCAGCAGCAGTAGCAGCAGCCGCTTGTGTGTGTGTGTGTGTGTGTAACTGCCTGCAGGGAAAAAGTGTAGAAGGCAACACGACACGAGCTGAAGCAAGGGCAGTCAGGCAGAAGCTTGTAAAACACACACACAGAGCGATAGAGAGTGTGAGAGAGAGAGAGAGAGAGAGAGGGCGTGTGAGAGAGAGCGAGGCAGCAGTGCAGGAGTCGACTGAATTTGCTCTTGTTAATTGCATGTTCTGCATATCACTTATAAATGCACTCGCACACACACACACACAGTCACACACGCGCTGTGGCAACACACTTGCAAGTTTATACACACACACAGACAAAGTCTGGTAAAAGTTTTGCCATAATTGGATTTTCAAAGTTAATTACCAGCATTGAATTTGGCTGTAAGAACACACCAAACCGTTGTCTGTATGTGTGTGTGCGTGTGTGTGTGGTATCTGTTACAGCTTCGCTCTATTACAATGTAATTTCGTATGGATTTTGTGCCTTTTTAATGGCCACACACACACACACATACACAGAGAGAGACGTAGTCTTTGTCTTTTGATCTAAGCCCAATCAATGGCCAGGCTAAAGTTGTTGGACGCCTGTCTGTCTAAGCGTATGCAAAGTAATGCTAACATAATATAGACCAGAGAGAGAGAGAGACAGATAGATAAAAACAGAGAGCGAGAGATAGACTCCAACAAAAGGCAAATAAGATTATGTGTTATTATTTAGCCAGCGGCAACAAATCTCTTCGGCTGGCAATGCACCAAAAACTTTGCCAATTCAAAATCTCACCAGCTCACTCTCCCTCCCCCACCCTCTCTTTCTATCTTATGTGTGTGCTTGGTGTGTCTTTAATGTCTTTATATATGCATGGCAAACAGGCCAAAAGAGCTGCACAAAAAAAGAAAAACTCGCACTGCAATGGCGCGCACATAAAATGCAACATAATTTTCTTATGACTCACAAACACACACACGCAGATACAGGTGTGTGTGTGTGTGTGTGTGTGGGTGTAACAATGAATGTTATCTGCTTAAGCTGCGCCTCGTTTATCCTAGCAGCAGTCGCAGACACTGGGAGCTGCTGTCTGCCGAGGCAGCAAAAGTCAACGAAACGGAAGAAGATTGCAATTTAAGGGGCCAGCGCAGCAAGAGAGAAGAAGCAGAGAAGTATCTTCTTTTTTTTTTGAGGGTGCAGTAAACGTGTTTTTTTTTTTTCGCCCATTTTCTCTGTGTGCAGCAGCAGCAGCAGCAGCATCTGTAAAGACAGCAGCAAAAATATTGATGGCCCTGTTGTAAGTTCGCTTTGTGCACAGTAAAAGTCAAGAAGGCTAAAGGTGCGACTGAAACCAACTTAAAAAGAGTTAAGCTGAGTGAGGAGGAGGGGAGCGAGGGGGTAGTGGAGGGAATGCAGTTGAGAAAGCAGAAGAACGTGAGATGCCAGCGAACGGCAGCTTAACCCATTAGCCAACAAGCTCGAAGGGGAATATACAGGTATATAAAGTCGTCTGCTCGAGAGACAAATTTAAGGTTATCAATGTGAAATATAATATCATTATGTATCATATAAAAATATATGAAATGTCATATTAGAACTATTTATTGCAAGAAGAAAAAAATATATAAATGATTTGAGTTAAGCACTTATGATGTGAAATGACTAAAGGAATAAGACTTGATAGTGTGGAAAAATTGAGTAAATGATATATAATATAATGAAAAGGATTATAGATGAATGGAAAAGACAGAGCTAAAGTGGGAACCATACTGGGAGTAATAGAGAGAGACAGAGTGCAAGTGAAATAGATGTAAACTAGAAACTAAGTAGAATGAGCGACGAACCGGGAGAGAAGAGAAAAAAATACTGAAATGCATAAAACAACGAGAACTGACAAAGACAGAGATAGAGATAGCACAGAACAAATGAGAAGCAGAGATCTGAGTTGCCCAAAACCTTACTAAATAACAACTAGAAAGAGAAATAAATATTAAGAAATTCAGAGATAGAAATCTAGAAAATACTTCATAAAATTATATAAATGAATCAGGCATTTAAGCAAATAAATTTCCCAACAACAAAATAGATAAAATAAAGCTGACTAACTGGCATTTGCCAACTATTTACTTATATACGAACATTTTATTATGTTATAAATTTGCTAAAATTCGGCAAATTCCACTCAACAATCAATCACAAAACATTGAACTTGAGCGATTGCAAATGCAAAGCCAAAGCTCAAGTTTAATTTGGAAATTCACAACTCAAATATTACAAAAATTTAGTGAAGCAGAGCTAGAGGCAGAGGAAGAGACTCATATCATAGTTTGTTTGCGGAGGCAACAACTTTAAAACTTTAATTAATTCGGTTAAGACAACAACAACAACTGCAACAACAACAGCAGCTGCTGTATTTGAGAGCAGAACTTTTAGTTTGATTTTTAGCTGACAAAAGCAACTGAGGAATTTTACTGTGCGTGCATGGGTGCGTCTATGTGTGAGTGTGTGCGACTCTTGCATTATCAAAACTATTTTGCAAGTGTAAACAAACAGAAGTTTTCCGCAACTGGGCGAAAATTTCGCACACGCGCACTCAATGGGTTAAGCGAGTTGAAGTTGGAGAAATCACAGATCTTTGGGATGCGAGTCGGTTCTTCTTCTTCTTTATTACTATTATTATATTTTTTTTTTTGCCTCCGAATGCTGAGGGTAAGTGTGCTAGCTAAGGTACCGTTATTTCATTATCAGTTTAGCATGACAATGCACAAAAAGAGACAAGGCAAGGTGAGAGCGAGATGGAGCGAGAGAGAGGGAAAGACAGAGAGAGTGCGACCCTCGAGTCAAGAGTCGAGTCGAGTCGAGTTGAAAACTTTGCAACATTGCTGCAGCGCATGTTTTTTTCTTTTCATGCAACGGCGAAACGGGCCAAAAATGCTTTGGCAAAAGTGGAAAAACCGGTTCAAGTTGCAAGCTAAGATACACACATACACATATGAGCCACGCCCTCTCCTACCCTCTCTCCCACATGTTGATAGTGCGAATGTATGCGGTTAACATGGCTTAAGAAACTTTTGCGGCAAAGTTTTACAATTTTTTTTTTTCGCTTCGCCTATTGTTGTTGTTTTTGCTGTTGGCCGCCCGAATTGCAACAACAGATAAGTTGCAACTTTCAAAACTTGCCTCCAAAAATGTTTTCTGTTTTCTTTACATTTTCGAATTGTTGTTTTTTGCGTTTACATTTCGCTTCATTCTTTATTTTCCTTTTCTTCTTTTTTTTTTTTTTTTTTGTGTCATGTTTACAGGATGCCCTCTTTTACGTTGCAACAACAACGGCAAGGCAAATGCACTTTTTTCTCAGCTACTTCTTCTTCATTTTTGTGCCGAAAAGTTTGTGTATGCAACACTTGTTGAGTGAGAAGAAAAAAACTAACACCGAAATCTTTATGAATTAACAGCTGACTGCAGCGCTGAGATATGATATCGTGGGAGTTCTGAGTTTACTTGAAGTTTGTTCTCCTTGATATTGTTTTTCTTTTCGAGACAACGGAAGTTCCATGTGCTTGAGTATTTGACATAATAACGAAAGCTCAGTAATGACATATCATATTTCATAGAGTACTTTAAGGCATATATTGAAAGTTGATGATATTTGACTTATTCCTAGCCTTATTTATGTTAAAGGATCATCTATGTTTCATAGTACACCTACTTTCTGTCTTCTTCTTTCATCCATCTCTTATTATTAATCTTCCATCGGCCGTTTTCTATCTTCTATCTGCTGTCCTTCATCCTATCCATATTCTATCTTCTTCCATCTTCAATCTTCCATTTTCCATCCTCCATCTTCTATTTGTCATTTTCCAGCTTCACTCCTCTATACCCCTTATTTTTATTAACCATTTCTAGCGTATTTGACAGTCTGGCATCTCAATCGATTTCTTCCACCAAACACATGCTTGCGGCTTGCAACCCACCACACTGCACCACCCGTCAGCCTGCATCAACCACACAGTCCACACCCCAGAGATCGTCCCTCCCAGCAGTCCAAAGTTTTGCACTCGACGTGGCCGCCAAAGGAAAACTATAAAAAACGCAGCTGAAAGAACTTTTTTCTAGCGTTCTTTGCTCTTGCAAACGCTTACACAAACTCATGTGCCACGCCCCCTGTGCACCTCCTCAGCTCCACAGCTGTATCACTTGATCAACAGTGCAAAATTCAATTTCACTTTTGGCACGCAAAAAACTTTTGACTTTTCGGTGGGGCACATCGCTTATCATATTCGAATTGCCCGAGCCACCCGGACCACCCGGGCCACCCGCACACAAACGGGGCTGTTGGCCCGCTAAGCAGGTGGTGCGAAACTTTTTGCCTCAATAAACTTTTGGTCTTTAAGACCGAGAACCGCGCGTCGAAATTTCATTTAAAAAATTGCATTGCAGAAGCTGCACAAAGCGCAAAATTAACCAGCAAAAAGGAAAGGCGGGTTAAAATTGAGGCGACTGGGAGTGGTGGGAGTGGCAGTGGCAATGGCAGTGGGGCAAGAGGTTGAAGGCCTTCACAGTTTATTACAATGTGCTGCTGCTGGCGTTGCAAGTCCCCTGGTGCATGCAGCAGCAGCAGCAGCAGGAGCAGCAAGCAGTGAAAGAAGTGGAGACAAATTTACTCAGTGAAAACACCCAAAGGCAATCTGTAAGATACAAAAGTATCTTTTGCCAGCTGCGGCGACGCATTGCTGCCTCGAACTGGGCAAAAGTAATGACCAAAGCACGAGCTACACAAAAAAATAAAACAAGTTAGTTGCTGTTGTTGCTCCTGCTCCTACGCCTACTCCTACTCCTACTCCTGCTGCTGCTGCTGCTGCTACTGCTGCTGTTGTTTTTTACGCCCGTTGGCCACTTGAGAGGAAATATCCGAGCATTTGAACATTTACGCTTCATCGATTGCGGACCAAGTTGCGCCCGGTTAAGACACAGAGAGAAAGACGGTGAAAAAGCAGCAGCAGCAGCCCGTAAAGTATCTGCCAGATAGAAACGAGTGCGCAAAAGGTAGCAAAGTTTGCTGCCCAAACAAATAAACCACAGAGCTGGCCGAACCAGCCGCCCCCTCCCCGCTGCTGTCGTCGGCGTCGTGGCTAAAAACTTTTGTTTGCCCAAGTGCAGCGGGCAAAGCGATAAAAAGCCACAGCACGAAACCTAGCTGAGCCACTGAACAGCTGAGAGACAGAGCCCAGCCGAAGTGGGCTGCTAAACTCGTTGGGCTGACCAGGCCCAAGTTTACGACCAGCTTCCACCATTTGGCCACACATTTGTTGACAGCATTGACGGCACGCGTGTGTATGTATGTGTGTGTGTGTGAGTGTGTGAGGCGCAATGGGCGACTGATAGCAAGCCAATTGATGCGGGCGGCCTCAATGGGCGTGGCAGACAATTTTCCCATTAGCAGCGAACAAGACAGGCATTCGAATGATTAAAATATATATATATATACATGGGCATTAAAAGAAATAAAAACATTATATATAAATTGCTTAATAAAAATAAATATTCATCTGAGCCAGGTTATGTCAGAAATTCAATTACATGTTAAAAGTATTAAGTTAAAAAAAAATTAAGTAAATAATTAAATAATAAAAATATTCACATGTTAAATTTAATAATTTTGCATTAATATATTATAGAAAAAACGTAAAATTACAACAACAAAACAAATAATAAAAAATTAACGTAATAAAAATATTGCGAATTTCACTAACTTAATTAATAAATTTATAAAATATAAATATTAAAATTTAAAACTATATAAAAAACTGATGAAAATTGAATATTTTGCGTGCTTCACAAGCAATTTGCTGCAGCTGAGCTGTAAAAGCGCTTGCCACACGCGCTTGCAACTTCATTTTTCATATGCTCAATGGGGCATGCTGTTAATTGGCAGCCAAAGCCAAATGCGAGAAGATGAGCTCAGCTGCAGCTCAGCTTAGCTGTCAGCGAGCTAAGCGAAAAGCAGCAGAATCTTCTTCTGCTTCTTCTTCCTCTTCGGAAGCAGCAGCAGCAGCAACTAGCGAAACTTAATGAACGAGAAAGCAAATGACATTTATAATACTAAGAGTTAAGAGTTAAAAGCAACTAAATAGTTTAAGAACTTCGAATGCTCGACGAAGCTGAGCCACGGCGCAAGTCATCAATGTGGGAAGGTAAGTGAATTGGAAGAGCGCCAGGGCAGGGCGGCGGAGTGTTGAGGCAGAAGGAGGACGTAAAGTGTCAAAGCGGGATATGTAAATCTAAATATATGTATGTATGTATGTATGTATGTATGTATGTATGTATGTATGTATGTATGTATGTATGTATGTATGTATGTATGTATGTATGTATGTATGCTGGATGTGAGCTAATAGTTGAGTCTACAGCCGTCTGCATCTGTGTCACATAAATTTCAAAGATACGTAGATTCCACTTTATATTCTAGCCCAAAATTGATTAACGTAATCCCTGTAAAATAGCTGTATTTTCTCTCATTGATTCATTCGACACATATATATGTATATAATATAAATACTATATTATACAAATTAAGGTTTATTAAGAACGTAAAGTTGATTATTAAAATTATGAAACGGATGTAATTAAAATAATTTATTAATTAAACTAAAACTGTAAAATCATTAAATAAATAAAAATATTAAAGCCTATAAGATTTATCCCAATGAGAATGCCCTTACTCAACGCCCCATACAACGCTATCAATCACTTGATACCACAGCTTTATCCCAATTAACGATTTTATCTCTAGCTTTTTACACGCCCGCAACTATCAAATTTTATGCATTTTATTTATTTGCTTCAACAAATATTTGTCGGTATTGTTTACATTTTCAAAAACTCATTGATTGAAAAAAAAAATACTATAATAAATGCACTTATATGTTTATTTGTTCATTAATTAAGCAACGATTGGCTTACATTGAGTTTTACTACCTTAATAAAATATACTAAATTTGACAACATTATTTACTTTTTTTTATTTAAAAACCATAAGCCGAAACTCTTCTATTTTAATCAGACACTCAATATATTTATTTTGATTTTTTTTTTCCTCGATATTCAAAGCGCTGCAATCAAACTAGTTAAGTGATATATGAAATATATATGTATGCATATCTCTACGTTTTTCAGCCATAATTATTATTTTGCCTTTTGGAGTTCATCTCGTGTAATAATAATAATAAATGCATTTATCTGGTTCGCTGGGCATTTGGTACATCTGTTATTCTTCTTCTTCTTTGCCACGCATAAATTTGAAAAATGTTTTGCAAATAAATTATTTGCATGCAAATAATAATATGTATGTACATTTTGATTATTTACGCTTGGTAACAGATTTTTTTCCATTGCCAATTAAAATGTGCTCGAAAATTTGCAGCTGTTAATATTATAATAATTTTCAAATTTTTTATCGCCCTTTTCTTTCGCATATTGCAAAATCAACAACAAAATTTGCGCATGTAACTGGAGCATATTCATTGTATACCCTGAGAGTCGGCTAAATAAACGAGATTTTGAGGCATCAAGTTTTTTTTCTAGGACTCTAGATTCACAGATCCCAATGAAAATCTTCCATAGATTTACAAATTACGCCTGTAATTCTGTGCTCTGCTTATAGTTCAGGGTATCTCTTAGTCGAGCACTTCCATCCACCGCACTCTTGCATACCTCCTCATTTCTTTTTTGTTTTTGATTTAGCTGCTTTGTGTTTGGGTCTTTTTCACAAGCTTTTCTCTTTATGCTTTGTCGGCCACAAAGGACACGACTCGCATCGTGTGCTAAGCAGCATCACAGGAAACCGGAAAAAGGAAAAATCACTGGCAATTTGCATAAGATACAATTGAGTGAGTGTCGTCGGCGTTTTTCTTTTCATTTTCTTTTGCTTGTTTTTCTTTTTCGTTTCTAGATATATGTACATGTACATATATTTTCGTGCACATTATTTTGCCTTTGTACGCTCGTGTAATGAATTATCATATTTCATGTGGCTTCCACTCGCACACACGCCAAATGTTTGCATTCAAATTTGTGACCCAACCAACGAATATATACATATACATATACATATATATGTGTATGTGTATGTGTATATGCCTTTGCCGAATGCGACCAAGCCGCAAAAAAATGAGTTACACAAACGAAATGCCGCAAAGTATGCAATAAAAAGAAGCAAGCAATGCTTGAGCTGCTTAACTTTTGTTGAAGTGTTACCCCAAGAGATACTCAGTACTGCGCTCAAGTGTGTGTGAGCGTGCGTGTGTGTATACATATTTAGTCGCGATATCTTTTAGTAGTTATAGCTTGATATGTTGACTTACAAGTGCACTTAGAACTTGCTATATATTTAAAAGTTTAGTTATAATAAGAAACTCGTCTTTTGAGTGTTGAGCTACTCCACAAATAATAAATTTAGATCTTTATCATTTAATTTTTATACCAATCATATTTCAATTTTAGAATTTTTATTTTATTTTTATTGATTTCTAATGTGTCTTGTAAAACATTATTAAGCCTATATGTTATTTTCGGTTATAATACATTTGTTACGATTTTATAATTAATATATATTTTCAATATTTGTTTAAAATATTTTTTTTTTTATATATTTTTTTTAAATATTTTTTAAAATAATTTTTTAAAAATATTTTTTTATATATTTTTTTTTTAATATGGTTTTTAAATATATTTTTTTAGTATACATATTTTAAATTTAAAAAGTTTATACGTTTCTCAACAAAATTTTTATTTGCATAAATTTGTTTAAATGTTATTTTTGTAGGTTTATTATTTGTTAAATTTTTTAATATCAATAAATTCGTGTTTTCTCATTTTAGAATTTCAGTGAGATCTATAATAATAACTTTATGTCTACAACTTAAGATCGTAAACTAAGCCAAGCATTACTGTATAAATTTTAAAAATTCAGTTTTAATTTCCTATATATAATTGTATCCCATTATATCTACACTTTCATGGCTCAAGTACAGGGTATTTTGTAAAAAACAAGCGTTCGCCCACAAACAAATACTGTAGGAACCGAACCGGGAGTCACAGTTGCTGAAAAGAGCATTACAAGCAGCAGCAGACGAAGCAGACGAAGCAGCAGCAGCTGCTGCTCTCCGGCAGCGGCGGCGTAAATATAATTCATGGAAATAAACGTATAGCTAAAATAAAGTCGAGCATCGAGATTGGAGAAAAAGAAGCAGCAAAGAAGTCGGCCACAAAAAGGAGCAGCAACAAAAACAACAAGTTAGCTCATTGCGATATGCTGCTCTTGATTTGGGTCGTGGCGAGGACTTAGCAGCTTAGTTTACAGTATGGCTGCAGCAATTGTTGTTCAGCTGCTCCTGCTGCTGCGGCGGCATCTTGGCAAGAAATGACACTAAAAATATGTCAGCAAAAGCAAGAAATACCAACAAAAAGTATAAAAAAAAAAGGGGCAAGATGAGAAAAGCAACTCAAACTCTCAGCAACTGTCCATCTGCTTGTCTTACAGCTCTCACTGTCCCTTTCGCCCGCTCTTCTCTTTTTTCCCCCCGCCAATGAAATATGCTTTGCAACAGCTTTTATAAACTGAGTGTCCGCCGTTGTTCACTTTGAGTCGTGTCGCTGAACATTTCATTCATTTGTTTTGCGGTTTTGCCAGCTCTTTTTTAATTTCTATATGCGCCCCCATGAAGTTTTGTTAACATTTTTCACAGCATTCATTCATTCGCTCACCTAAGCTCTGACTCTGACACTGGACATGGCAAAAAGCTCGACATGTGGACTAGCTCTCATGTGTCATGAGTTGGACCTCTATCTCCCTCTCTGTTTATCCAACTGTCTCGCTCTCCCTCTCTCTCTCTCTTTCTCACTATCTGCACAACGTTTTGACTGCCACTCAACTGCAGCTGGTTTGGAATTACACGCTTGTTACTCATGCAACGCGGTGCAGCTTAACACGGTGCTCCAGCTCGCGATTCTGGCTAAACAATTACAAAGTCTCAAAATGCGGCTGACAAAGAACGCAGCATTTGGACGCGAGGCAGGAAGCGAAGCGAAAGGGAAAATTGCAGTTGCAGTTGCATTCGTTTGCAGCCTTTCGATTTGCAAATTGCATAACAATTCGCCAGTTGCCAGTTGAAAAACTTTTCAAGTGAGTCGCCGCAGCGGCTGCTGAGTTTGGCCGAGTGGGCGTGGCACAGTGTGGTGCAGTTTGGCTGGGCTCATAGCGCGCCAGACTTGCCAGGTTGAAGTCACTTGGAATTAATGCCTAAAGAGATTTTTAAAGCAACTTTACACAGGGAAATGACGTAAAATTAGTTCAGCTCAAGAACTAGTTCCAAATAGAAACTAATCAAATTTTTGCGGAATTTATCAATGAATGTTGCATCAAAAATGGAGTCGAAAATAGTTTATTCCACGAATTAGTTCGAATTTGTTCAGGGAACTAGTTCATTTGTTTCTATTTGCGGAGCAACAAGAAATATAACAAAGAGCGCATACAGCAAATAGCATAGCTAATGATTACTTTTCATTCAGCTGAAAAACTAGTTCAGTTTAGTCCACCACAGAAGTTGAACAAAAGTTTAGCTCACGAACTAGTTCAATTTCAGAGCAGCATTAAAAGCAACAAGCCGCTAAACCTTTCATTTAAATAACTGAAGAGTTTTGTATTTCTAAAGGCAAATCAAAGCGAATTCACATTGCACTCAGTTCAATTGAACTAGTTAAATTCGGCTTAGTTCATGGCTTTAGAGCTCAGAGGAAATAAAGAAGGTACAGACTGCTTTTAGCCAGACTTAATGAAAACGAAAATTTCGATTGACTCACATTGCGTATACGCAACGTTGCGTCATCAAACTAGCCACTGCAGTGCACTGGGTAAGCTAGCCCCAACTCTCACTCCATCCACTACTTTTATGATAATTTTCTAGTAATATTATTGCATAGCTGTTTTCAAATGGCAAACATTGTGCAGCTGTCAGCGAAGTACTGTAAAACTGCTCAACTAGAGCCCCCAGGCTCCACTCTCTCGCTCTCTCTGTCTCCCTCTTTCTCACACTCTCTTGACTTTTATTATATTGTACAATATTTTAATGTTAGATGGGGAAGGAGGAAAATTACTTTCATTTTCCTTGGAATTGGTTTTACAAGCAGCAAAAGCCAAGTTAAAAAACTTTCGAGCCAAAACAAGCAAAAAAAAAAACTTTTCTCCGCTCATTCGCTGCTCCTGCTTTTTTTTTCCCTCATGTAAAAAATGCAACAGTATGCCACGCCCCATCCGCCCAATCTTTCGCTGTTGCATTACAACGCTCAGCTGGGACTAGAACTCCCTTCGCCTCTCTCACTCTCACTCTCACACGCTTCCGCTCCCTCGCGCAATATATGCAAAGCAAAAGTTTTTAATTTAGCGCCAACTTAGCGCTGAGACTTACAAACGCAAAGCAACTGCAAGAGAAATGACACGGCGTGCAGCAGCACGCCAACTAGGTGGGAGGCTGTCGGGGGCGTGGCACAGTTGTTGCGGAAATATGCTTTAAGAAAAATAATCAACTTGTGCTCAGATTGCAGGCAGCCGCTGCCAAGAAATGGCCCACTCGCCTGCCTGGCCTGCCGCCTCGTCCCAAACTAATTCCCCAGCTGCAGTTTTAGCAAGTCGAAATCCCCATTCTGTTGTTGCTACTCCTCTGATGGACTGGATGGATGTTTGCAACAGCAACAACTAGAAGAGGAAGAAGCAGCAGCAGCAGCAGCCGAGCGCATTTCATGCGTAAATCTGCCCCCGGGCAGTCAGCACGAACAAATGGACAATGCTAACGGCTTAAGTCGACCATCAGGCTGACTGCGTTGGGCCTCCTGCACACACCACACCACGCCCACCTCAAGAGCTTAGAGCACGGCAAAAGGCATTTCGAATGCCTGCTCGACTGCTGTTCGCCACAGCATGAAGCAGCGCAAGCTTGAAGCTCACTGAACCAGCCACATGCATCAGCTTTAGTTTATAATTCACAGCCGAGTGTGAAACAAAGTCTTGAATAGTAATAACACTTAAAGGTAAAAGTATCAGGGATATTTGTAAGTACTCTGAGCAAAATACTTAAGAAATTGAATGCTTGAACTGATGTTTAGACTTGAATTACTCTCAATTACTGATGTAGTTGAAAACGAAATTTAATTTTATACAAATAAGTTATTTAATTACCTTATCTATCGAATATAATCATATATCAATAATTTAATTTTTATGAAATTTAATTACTTGCCAACTACTCTCCATTACTTAATTACAATCAATTACTTGGGTAATTCAAAAGTTAATAAGTGAATATTATAATCATTTTCTATGAGATCTCTTGAGACTCTTTTACATTTACATTCAATTACATAGGTAATTAATAATTGAACAAGTATTTAAGTTAACTTGCTATATTCATCATATTATTACCAGATTATTATTATTATTTTGCTGAACTCTACTATATATCTCAGCTACTGGCTCCGCAATAGTCAAAAACTATAAGCCCCATATTTATATACTTTTTACTCTGCTTCTCTCTGTATAATAATCCACGCACCTCGCACGTTTTCGCGCTTCCATTCAGTTTGCCAACTAACATAAATCGCTCAACTCAATTCAAGTTGAGTTTTAGTTTAGTTCTGCATTTTTTACCGTGCGCCTTTTAAACTTGAACTAGTTCAGAGCCAGTGTCATGTGAGGAATGGGGAGCTGGATCATGCTATATACAAGCTGCTCAGTTGGTCAGCAACGAGAGGGCTCATTGTGGGGTGGGGTGAACTGAAATGCAACTTTTATTTTTGTTACATTTCACAATTTTGTTGTTGTTGTTGCTGGTCATGTTTTTTTCTCATTTCTTTTTTTTCGGATTTATTTTTTTTTTTTTTTATGTTATTTAACCCTTGTCAAGTCGCGGCCCCAAAAAGAAAGAACGAAAAAAAAGTGGAATATTCGGGTCACTTGACGCACAGCAAACAACAACGAGCAAGAGCAGGAGACGGACGCTGAAGAACAGGAGCTGGGAAATTTATTGTGCGTCGTTGTCGACGCCAGTTTTTAGTTTTTGGTCAGAGGAACGATTGCCAAAAAGACAACAACAGCAACTAAAACAAACGTGTTGTTGTTGTTGTTCTTGTTGTGCATTTGCTCCAGTTTGAATTCCCTTCGCACACACACCTCGCTTCATTGACTAGGAAATCGTTTGGGTGTATTTTTGCTTTTGGTTCTTATATAGGTTGACAGCATTTTTTTGTTGGGATTGTTTTTTTTTTTTCTATTTTGTTTTAATTTATTGAAGCACTTTTCAAAAAGCGCGACATTGTTGACCGGCCATATAGATAATATTAATAGCTTCTCAAGTGGTCAAGCCAAAATACCGAGGAAAATAGAAAAAAGGTGAATGCCTCTCTCTAATGGCACCTCCTAATCTATGTGAGGGCGCCCAATGGTAGGCGTCGTCATGTTCCCCCCTCAAAAAACATTTGCGTGAAAGATGTCACGCCATAAACATTGTTTATTGAACCATTAGGATAGACGATAGAGGCTAACGCTCGTACAATCTGTGAGCCCAAAAAAAAAAAAATAATAAAACAGTTCAATAAAATGCTGTGACAAATGATCTGGTAAGGCAGTTCCGAACTGCAGCCCCAATTGAGCTACCAAAATTCATTTTAAATACGAAACTAAAAGTTTCAGAAAATCGTATAATAGTGTTTTACGATCAAAGTTTGGGAATTAATTGAATAATTGAGGTTTCATTTGATATATAGACCTTCTAGAACTGCATTCAAAATTGGAAATTAATTACTGATAAATTTAGATGTATATAGAATTAGATTATATAATATATAACCATCGTAACTCGGGGACCACCCGATGCATATAGTTTCAAATTTATATATAGACGTAATCGTAAATTTTTAGGCAAAACATAGACAAATATGACTACAACTTTTCCCCTAATGTCATATTGTATAACATATATATCTATAGTTTCAATTCAGGTAATTCAGTATGTCTTCAACGCTACGCAAGACGGCGAGTGTTATATTCTTTCATGGCTCGGGCGATACGGGACCCAATGCACTCGAATGGGTGCGCGGTCTGATTGGACGCGACTTTGCTGGTTCGCATATCCGATATCTATTTCCCACAGCACCCGAGCAGAAGTATACGCCATTTGACGGCGAGATATCCACGGTGTGGTTCAATCGATCGACCATTCATATCGATGCGCCCGAAGAAGTGGAGAGCATGTCGGAGAGTGACGACATAGCCAATGCACTCGTACAGAACGAAGTGGACCGAGGGGTGCCCACGAGTCGCATCATTGTCGGTGGCTTCTCCATGGGTGGTGCTCTGGCTCTACACACAGGCTACCGCCTGAACACAGACTTGGCGGGCGTATTCGCGCACTCTGCGTTCCTGAATCGCGAATCCGTTGTCTACGAGTCGCTGGCAGGTGCATCAAAGCATCCAGAATTGCGCATGTATCATGGCACAGATGACGATGTCGTTGAGTACGAATGGGGTCAAGATACCTTCGACAAACTGCGAAAGTTAGGCGTCAGTGGAACCTTTACCACCTTGGATAATACAGCCCATGAGCTCATGGAGAGCTCAATGCTGGATGTCGAGCAGTGGATACTGGAGAAGTTGCCATAGACTAGCAGTCGTTGCCTAACACTGAATTCTTACTAACATAAATAAGCAACTATGCAACACTGCAAAAATTATTTATAAGGTATTTTGCAACACTCTATGCTAACTAGTTCAGCTGCTCTTTGCATACTATTTAAATGAACATTATTTAAAATAAACTTTAGCCGTTTTCCAACACTGTTTGGTATTGGCTAACCTTTTACGTTTAATTGTCGCAATTTTTTCTATTTTTCCCTCTCTCTCTCTCTTCCTCGCTTTATCCATTAGCAATTGAGTAACGCTATGGGCTACCACATCGAAGTTTCCCTCTGCTCCTCGACACATTTGCAACAGCGCCGCCTCTATTTATACACTTCAGCACCTGTTTAAATAGCCAAGTTTGTTGCACAGCTAATTAAGTCAAGTTTATGCAAAAGGGGTTCTGCACTCGCTACGTTTTCGCACGTTCGCACCTGCGCCAGCCCCAGTTCGGTCTAGTCTCCAACGCGCTGCCCTCCACTGTGTGCTGCTAATGCCTTTGTTTCCCACACACACACACACACAGACACTCACAGAGTGAGTGAGACTCTATATAGCCCCAGCTCTTCGCTCTTGTTTTTGTGCTTCCATTGTAATGTGTAAATGAGCTAGTTCTGATGAGCCGCGCTGCTGCTCGCCCTGCTCCCAAAAGCCTAGCCACAATGACACTGATGGATTTGCTGTTAATCAATATGAAATGAGCGAAGCTCCCTCTTCTCCATCTCTCTCTCTCTCTCATATCCTACCACGCCTCACTCTGAACAACATGAGCGTTGGTAGCTTTTTGCTGCTTTGACGCTTTGGGGCCCCCTACACAGCTCTATGAGGATTCCCACACACACACACATTCACACATACACGCACAGCTCCTGTTGCCCGGCCAGGCATACGGCCAAGTGTTGGTTAACGTGCAAAAAACAAGTCCGATTTTTTTTGTGCGCTTAACTTTTGTTATATGAGAAAATATTGTACAAGTTTTTTAATTGCTTTTACGCTTAAAAAACACGCAAATGGCAAAAGTGTGTGTGTGTGTGTGTAAGTGTTAAACAACAACTTTATTTCGATTTCAGTTGCATATTCGCAACACTAAAAAGTCGACAAAAACTATGCAGAAAAGTTCATTTCTGGTAACAAAAATACTTTCTCTCAGCAATTGGCAAGCAAAGTTTATGCTCGAGATATATGTATACATATATATATATATATATATATATATATATATATATATGTGTATATACATGTATAAGTATTATCTATATAATACTGGTAGCCTCCTGACTGATTTATGTTTACAAATGGAATTTATGAGCAAGTCACATAAAAGACAATTCATAAATATTTATATATAAATTGTGTCACACAGAAACCGAAACAATTAACTTAATCGATTGGGGTGGGCGGACGTAGATGGGCGGTACGATAGACGGGCTCTCGCCACAACAAACGACTCTCGATTGATTACTTAAAAATTATGTGTGAAACCCCAAAAATAAAGCCAACAGAAACAGCAACAACAACAGCAATAACAACAACAACAGCAACAGCAAAAATATATAAGCTGAGAACTTTTGCTGTGAAGTTTTCAAATTAATTCGTGTCTTTAGGCAACCGCAGCCAAAACTTTGCAATTGGCAAGCGCTTGAGAAATCTACGTTAGCAGAACAATAAATAAATTCAAAACAAAAATAGAAAATGTCTTCTTAACTAGGGCTTAACCAGTTAGATACCCTATAGCACATGTGTATGTAATATGCGAGATCTGGAAACTAGCTTTGTTTAGGCAACAGCTATTGCTTCTGGCAATCAATCAATATGTCAAGAAACATGCATAATTAATAAAAACCCATCGAGTTAATTTAGAAAACCTGAAGTTCTAGACTTATAAGTTCACCCTATCTTAAGAACATCTCTTGAAACTCGCGAAACTCTCTCTTAACTCACGCTTTACAGGGTATCTTACATGCAATTTATATGTTGTATATAAAACAGTCTTCGAGGCAATTAGCATATGTCTGCCGCATATATTTTTCTCTATATATATCTGCGATCAGTGCTTTTGCGTGCAAGTGTGCTTAATTTTAATTGAAATTCATTTACATTTAAAGCCAACAATTATGCGCATTTTCCCAGGCCAGCATAGCAGATACACGCACGCACACACACACACACACACACACACATTCACACATTTGTATATAAGCAAAAGAAACAATTTGTAAACGATGAAGCGCACAAGATAAAGGCAAAGCAAAAATACAAAAATTTGCATAAATTAAAATACAACTGAGATAAAACGATGCTAAAAACACAACATTTAACTGCAAATATGCCCTGGTGTATGGACGCACTTATGTGTTATATAAACGTCGCCTATCGTCGTTTATCTACTTGGAATATTTTTGGTCAATAATGCATTATGACCAGATGCTGCCCGTTGCCCGTTGCCACTTGCCCTTTGCCCTTTGCCCATTGTCCATTGCCAGCTGAAGGATTATATTGAGTAAATGTTTGTAATCTCGTAATCGATGCAATTTATATGAAAATGCTAAACAAATTGCATAAGATGCATAAACACAAGCATTCTCCATCTCTGCCTCCCTCTCCCTCTCTCACACTATCTCTCTCCCTTTCTGCATATCTATGTAATACAATCAAAAACTTTGGTAAGCGCATTACCCATGCTTGGAGCAAGGGAGACAGCAAGATGGGCGGTATGTGTGTGTGTGCGTGTGTGTAATCTCTTGCTTGACCAATGGCAATGGGCTTCTTCTTCTCCCTCTGCTTCTTCATTGTTGTTGTTGGCAGCTGCTCATTGTGCATGAAGTTTACATCAAATTGTTTGCCACACATGAACATTTTTTGTTGCATGAAATGGAAAGTTTTGGTGGCTGGCTGGCTGGGTGGGAGGGGGGCGTGTCTGTCGATTACATGATGCTCAGCTGTGCAATGCAAACACGTGCCTAATTTCACATTTCATATATTGCGTATTGTGCTCTACTTTTATGCGCAAGCCCTAGACAAGTTTTGCGCAAAACCCAAAATTCAATATAAAAACAGGTAATAGAAACGTCGCACGAATGACAGACAACATTTGCAGCAGCAGCAGCAGCAAACATTAAAGCTTATTCGAATTTAAGCTACAATTTGTGTAAAATTGGTTACGGAATAGACTTATGTGAATTCTTGGAATTGGTTCATACTTTTCTAAAAGTTAATTAAGCTAAAATTCCTTTGGGTAGTTTATAAAAGTTTTGCAATAATTCACTATTAATTTCAGCAGTCGCTCATCGGTTATCTAACTGTAACTAGTTCGGTTATGCATAAGACAGCTCAATAATACCAATAACATATTCATTTATCTATGTGATCATTAAAATTGATTCAATACTAATTGCTTATTGCTTGTGCAATAGAACTAATTAAACCAGATTAATAAATGCACAGAATTCTACTAAATACAATTCAATGCTTATCTATATTTTTCGCACAGTAACTCATTAAAATGAGCTCTATATAACTTTATCTATTAATTACGTATACAGCTATAAAAGTATATAATTAAATTAATGTATCCTTTCCCTTTTACGTTAAATCTCTTTCTCTCTCCATCTCTCGCTAGCATCTATGCCTCTCTCACTCCGTATTCCGCTATTATCCTTCATTATCTGCATAGCTCTGCTGTAATATTCTAAAGCGTATTGTTTCATAGCTTCAAGCTTCTGTCACACGACACAAAGCTGATTGCTATAGAAATACTCATTGATCATTTGCTTGAGTGCAGCTACAGCTTTAAGATCCATTAAAAAAAATTATATATAAGCAAAATAATTTTTTTTTTTAATAAAAAAAAAACTCAAATTTATGCATAAAATAATGCATTTAAATTTAACAATATAAAAATCTAGAAACTCTTAAATATCTTTAGGACAAACTTTTTAGCAACTGAAATTTAGAAAATCAAATAATGCAAACACACACACACACACTCATATACAAACATTAATTTGTACAAAAAAGTTTGCTAAACAAAGACACCCCTCAATAATTCAAATTAAATATGCAAATCAACAAATTATAAAGCACAAACAGAGAGAGAGAGAGAGAGAGAGAGAGAGAACAAAGTTTAGAGAAATCCTAAATAAATGAGCTAATGGCAAACAATTTTTAAAGTTTCCTTTGCAGTTGGAAAAAGCAAATATAAACAAAATGATAAAAATGAAAATAAAAGAATAAAGAGCACACACACAGAGATTGGACAAATATTTACCACAAATGTACAAAAATTCAGGCAGGCAATGAAAATTGTTGGCCAAGCATTTATTTTCACAGCCAAATTAAGTTTTTCCTTTTTTTCCATTTCCATTTTTTTTTTGTCCCCTTTGGGAATGAAGCACGTTTAATTGTGCGTGCACAATTTGCACACACACACACACACATACACGGAGTCAATTTAGTGTAAAATTTAAAATGATTCTCCCTCCTTTTTTAGTGCCAGCAAAAACCTGGCGAAGGACGAAGGATAAAGCAGCCCAATGAAAAACTTAAAACATGTGTTTTGCCAACTCCAGAAATGAGTTGCAGAATTGTGCATATGACACAATAAAGTTGCGTAATTCATAACCCGAAAGCAAAGAAAGAAAAAACCTTTAACAGAGCACAAAAACAAAAACAAAAATCTTTCAAAAAAGAAAAGAAGAAGCAGAATGAAATGAAAAAGAAAATGAACTTGCGAAAAAAACAAAAACAAAAAAATGAAAACAAGACAAAAGGCAGCCCACGAAAACAAATGAGAAATGTTCAATGCGAGCGAGCGAACTGAAGGCAGAAGGCACGTGGCTATGCGCCGTGGGTTGTGCATGACGGCACAATGCTCGCTCAGGCAGATACCGAAAAGCTGAAGCGAGCTTATCAGATAATAAATTTACCATTTGAGTGGAATATGGCTAGTCTTATGGAATGTTTAAAACTTAGTTAACTAATTTATTTTATTTTATTTTTTATGTGTTTATAAATTGTATTTTGTTTTATATTCATTTATTTATTTATTTTTTTTATTATTTTTTTATTTTTATTATTTTTTATTTTTTTATTACTTTTATTGTTATTATTTTATTTTATTTTTTTTTTAATTTTAAATTTATTGCAAAAAAAAATTATTTTGTTTATTTATATTATGCAATATTTTATTTTATTTTTATTTTTATTTATTATTATTATTTTTTATAATTTATTTATCATAAGTATCTCTATATATAGCATTTGGCATTTTGGGCAGCCAATATACCCGTTTCAATAAGCATTGATATAACAAAAACAGCACCTCTATAAAACCTACGAAGAGTGAAGAATGTAAACAAGAACGATTTAAAGTCGAGTACAAATTGCTGTGGTGCGCACAAAAAACAGAAGTGTAGAAAATGACACGACTTGCGTATACACTGCCCATTGTTAGCTCTTAGATACTCAGAGGCTTCTCTATAGACTCTCTATACTATCAGTTTCAGCTCCAGCTTCTATTCGATTATGTATAATATTATTAATATTTTTCCAAACTTCTAATGCTATCATAGCCCAACTAAACACCTCACGTTACCTTTAACAAGTATAACTCACGAAACGAAAATTACAAAAACAAATTCAAGCGTAATTAAAAAGATAAAAAATCAACAAACAAAAAATTTCTTTGTTTTTGTACAATTTTTGTTGGCATGAGTCGGCGAACGTGCTGGGCATGCAATTGGCGAGTGGGCGGCGGGCGTGACCAGTTGCACAGACACACTCACACACACACATACGCACACATGCAGTACAAATTGCCAGCCAGCAGCACGTCGGCAAAAATGATAAACAGAATCTATTGCATACTTTGTGGCGCAGCAGACAAGGAGAGACAGAGAGAGGAAGAGGCGTGGCAGTAGAAGGAGACGGCGTAAAAACATTGTTGATAAGGCTCAGGCAGCAGACAAAGTTACCAGGGTGTAGGTAAAATGGACGGCATGCTGCCAGGGTTGTCATCATCAACAAAGTAATCATGCGTTGCGCCCACCCAGCCAATGCCTCCTCTCTCTTTCCCTCTTCCTCCTCTCTCTTTCGGCAGATGCAAAAGTTTGCACAGCTGGCACAAGTTGCGGCTGCTTCTTCTTCTACGTCTTGTGCCCTGCCAGAGTTGCTGTGCTGCTGCTTCTTCTTCTTCTTCTACTCTAGCAGAGTTGTTGCTTGTTTCATATTTTACGTTTTTGCGAGCAAAATTTTATTATTAAAATGCAAAATTGAAAATGGCTGCGACGTGCGAGCTGCAGCTGCTGTAGCTGGGGCAACGCGGGCGGTGGGGCGACAGTTGGGCTTGTGGGCGTGACAAAGCGCATGCATATGAGCGATGCGTGACAAAGAAGAAGCTGAAGGAAGCACAAGGGACCGAACAGACAGAACTAACAAAAAAAAACTATCTGCTTTAATATTCAACGCAAAATTAGATTTTTTTTTGTTTTTTGTTAGATTGCTTAAGCATCTATTGATTTAATTTCCAGTTAATAAATTCACTTTAAACTTACGCGCTCGCACACACAGCTTACTTTTATAGCCAGCTCTTTAACTATACATATATATAACCGTGAAGGTAGCTTACCTGCAAAGAGAAGAAAAAATAAGACAATGAGACGTAAGTAATTGAAGGCGATAAGGCAAAGCTTGTATAAAATGTGAAATAATTTGAGATAACCGAATGTGAGATACTCTGAAAATGTAGCTGAAAATTAGAATTCGGTATTAACTTGTAAATAAGCTGGTAAGCTTAACATGAAGTTAACTTGAGACATATGAGCCTAGTGGAAAAATACTTAGCATGAGGAAAAACTAAATCTTTAAACTGACTATCAAATTTAACATTAGAAATGTTAATCAAATTTGTATATCTAATGAAATGCAAGGAATATCCTTGCATTTAATATCACTTAAGTAGAAAAGCCATCGGGTTGCTAGCTATATATAATCTGTAGCCAAAAGTCTATGCAAAGCAAAGTAATCTGCATGCCGATCGCAAAAATGTTGGCGCTCTTTGCATTTGCAATTCATTAAAAGATTAGCAGCTGCCGCCATATATGGCCACAAATGGCATGAAGAAGAGCTGACAAACGAAATCAAATGAAATGAAATGAAATGAAACGAGATGAAATGAAACGTAATGCGAAAGGACAAAGTAAGTAGTTCGCTGCCACAGCAGGGAGAGGGAGGGGAGTGTAAAATTTCATTTAATTACATGAAATACGCTAAGCGCTTAGCGGCTAATGTGGCTGGTAATAGGAGTGAAAGAGATAAGGCAACTGGCATGTACAAGTGTGTGTGTGTGTGTCTGTGTGTGTGTGCATGTGACATTGAACAGGAAGCTCAGATTTCACATTTTACATGCAGCACAGCAAGAGACAAACACAAAAACAAATTCAATGCGCAAAAAAAAAATGTAATGGGAGACAAGCAAAGCTGATGGCAGCGATAAAGGGAGTGGGGGAGGGTGAAGTGTAAGGGGGGACAACCATAGCGGCTAATAATGACGTTTACATGAGAGACAAGCAGCAGCAAACAGAAGCAGCAAAAAGCGCAAGGGAAATATGAATATGCATAAGAATAAGAGTGCGAACGGGAGGGAGAGCGAGAGAGACGACAAGCGGAGACAAGCAGACAGTCAGTCAGTCAAACAAGGCAAATGAAGAGAACAACAAGAAAAAGAAGAAGAACAACAACAACAGCAGCTTAAAATGCAAGGCTGAAACAAAAGACGAAAAACGCAAAAGGAGACGAGAGCGCAACAAAAAAATATTTCACACCCAAAGCCAAGTGGAGGGAGTGCGAGCGAGAGCCAAAGCATTTGGAGTGAGGGTAAAGAGGACGCAAAACCACCTGAGGCTATACAGAATTTTGCAAGCGCAGCGCAAACGGGCAGCGGCTGACTTCAATGCGGCATTGTTGTCATAGCTGAAGGAGCGATAAGTGTGGAGTGAAGAGATAGAAAGGAAGAGAGAGAGAGGGAGAGAGGGAGAGTGCGCCCAGGCAGAGCTACACATGTCTGCGGGCGCACTTGTCAATCCGAAGGGTTCGATTAAAAGCCAGTGCGAGCGAGAGGGAGCGAACAGCCCAGAGTGAGCTGAAGAATCGCCTAGAGGCTGAATTTGCATTGGGGCAAAGGCTGCCGCTGATGACAAAGTGATAAGGGGCCGGAAATTTGCAAAGATAGGCAGCTAGAGAAACGAGAAACGAGCAAACGCAGGCTGGCATGAGCGCAAGAGGGAGACAGCATGAGAGGGCCGGCATGCCAAAAGCAAACAAGAATGCAAACAACACACAAATAAATGATTGCAGAAGAGGCAGGAGAAGAAGAAGAAGCAGAAGGGCAAAGAGCTGCAACTGAGAGAAGATGATGCTCGATGTAATCTTCTAATCTTATACAGATGCGGCTGCTGCTGTTGTTGCTGCATAAATATTGTTGCAACAAATGAGCCAACTAGCTCACAAATTGAAATGCCCAATTTCCGGCAGCTAGACAACAACAACACAAACCCATTCAATAATAAACTAAAGAAACAGAACAGAAAAAAAAAATATAAATCAAAATTAAATTATCAAAACAAAAGATGAAGAAGGCAGGAAATGTTGTTTCAGGTAGAAAACAAAACGAAAAACTACAACAACAACACCAACAACACAACTTGATCCAAATAGAGATGATGAGGAAAAGAGCCAAAAATACAATTTAACAATAATTTTGTAAAGAGTTTTAAGTAGAGCATTCAGTTGATAGCTTCTTGCAGCTATTTAATAGGTACAGTCACGCAATTTTCGATAGTGGCTAGGGAGCTTTTGTATAGTCAAGATTTGATAAATTGGAGGCTACTTTTGGGAGCATATATCAAATGTGAAGTTAACTTTCTTATAGAAAAAGGCAAGCGTAAAAAGCATTGTACATTCTCATTATCAAACGTTGTACAACACTATTGATATGAATTTTATACCTTGTTTGATGAATATCACATCTATAGAGTCTGTTTGAAGAATTACTTTGAATCATGTAATATAAATATTTATATGTAGACAAAATAAATTGTTACACAACACTTTAAAATAGTAGATCGAACTCTAAAGAAATTTTAGCTAGAAAACACAAATACTAACACTAATTAAATGTCGCTATTTTACACTAAAAATTAACCATTAAAAAAACTTTTCGCTGTTTCTCCAACTCTTTCTCTACATTGCTCAAATCTCTGTTCAAATCATTTCCATCTTTATTCCTAGAAGTAGAGTTCACATCTCTAAACTCTTGTTGATATATGTTAAGCTTTAAGAAAACTTTGCATTGAAAGATCATTATTTATATCTCTATCTAATGCTTAGTTAAGCCAACATAAGTTGGGTCCGCATTCAGAATATTACTTAATTCTTTCGACATCCACTTTTTTCTTTCTTGTTATTTTTTGGGAAAATAAGTAAAGCTCACGCGGAGCTAATTTGCATAAGGGCACGTCCAAAGGTTTATTTTTTATTTTTTGTCATTGATAGGGTCAACCCGAATATAAATACATATATATTGTATGCGTGTATAAAGAAAAGGGAATTCGCGCGTTTCGACAACAGGCCGCATTATAAGGCATGCGGCAAATATTTGCGGCATTGACGAGTTCCTGGAAGGGCGTGCCGCGAAATAAATACATACAAAATTAAGACAGGGACAGAGAATGTCAGACTGAAGGGATGCCTCGAATTTTATGATGATTTCGAGTATATATACAATGTTTATCAGAGAGTTGTATGAGCGAAGGTAACATGAATATATCTTAGCTTTTCCATAATACCAAAATATATAAACATTTTTTCTTGAAATTAGGTTCCTGGATTTGAGGTGAGAATTTAAGTTTTCTCGATATAAACTACACATGTTATATCAAACTACTCTAGATTCTATGAACTTCATGAAATAATCAAAGAGCTGACCTAGCAATATTTCTCTGTACTCCACTCCTTAAAAAAACTGCCAAATATTGATACCTTTTCAACTACAGCCACACCTCCAAGTATCTCTTACATACGCCCCAAGAAAATCATATTACCCCATTTTACTCCATTTTCAATGAGTACAGGGTATAGGGAAAAGAAAAGAAGAGCCACTTAAACCTGTGGCAAAACCCAAGATAAAGGGGCAAGAAAAAAATATATAAACGGCAGATGTTTTGCACGAAACTTAATTACAATCGGGCAAGCTGAGATTGAAGGTTGAGATGCAGCAAGAGGCAGCAGCAACAGCAAAAGCAACAGCAGTAGCAGCAGCAAAAAAAACAGCTCAAGTATTTCGAAACAACTCTTCTTAAATGCCTGGCGGCAGCTGCACAGGTAGAAGAAGCTGCTGCTGTTGCTGCTGCTGCTTTTGTCGCTAAATGCAACTGCAAATGCAACTGCAACAGAGACGCCGGCGACAACAACAACAGCAGCAGCAGCAACAACAATTTATGGCATCTGCTGGCATTTTGTTAGCAGCTTCTTCTTTTTCTTCTCTCTTTTTTTTTTTTGGTTAGCGGCTGTTGAACGTTTTTTAGGTCAACGAAATGCCAACAGAGACGATGATGCGAGCAAACATAAATAAGGCGAATCACAGCGGTGGAGCGAGCTGGCGGAGTGGGGTTAGCCATGTGGTAGACAGGTAAACAAAGCTAAAGCGACGGCCATTTTAGAAACGCGTCTATAAATCTGTGTGGGAGAGAGGGAGACGAGGAGAAGAGGAGAACAGAACAGAGAAGAGAAGAGAGCGATAAAGTCATTTGCATAGTTCTTTTGATAGCCACAAAAAAGCAACAACAACAGCAGAAGCAGCATCGCACCTACAAAAAGCAAAGAAAGAGCAAGAGAGGGAGCGAGGGAGAGGGAGAGGCAGAGCAATAAAGATCCAGCTGCAGCATGCGGCGATAACCTTTCGAAATCAAATTAGAAATGTAAAGAAACGTAAAAAACCAACAAAAGAACAAAAAGCAGCTAAAACAACAGCAAGAAAACAATCGAATTTAAAGTTAAAGATTAAAGCAAAGAATGCACTGAAAGAATAGGCGAAGAAGAAGAACAAGAGAAAACAAAAATCATGTGTAAACATCAAAAGAGAAGCTGCAGAGGTGCTGTGGGTGGATGGGAATAATTAAAATATCATATCATTTGTATTGTTGTGGAACGCTAATGGGTTCGACTACGAGAAGAGTGAGGCGGACTAGAAGAGCCCAAAATTAATAAATACAAAACCAAAAAAAAGCATAGACTTTCGTTAAAAAAAGAGGACGGGTATATGCTAATATAGGAGTATATCATTCGATATATGGCATAATGCACTATACTAAAATTGTAAAAGGGTTTATCTGAATTTGACTTAAAATATTTTACCTTCTTTTCATGTCCAACTAATCTCTCTTCTCCTTCTCTTGATAACATTCTCCTTGAGTCCTGAAGGCACTATAGTTAAATATCGATAAACTTCTAGTAAATTATATGTATCGATAGTTAATTTATATAGGCCATACTACCATAAAATACTACATTTTCTTACGTTATAGAGTTAATAGTACTAAAGTACTATTTTCATATACTCCTATATCTCATACCACAACAACCAACAAGCGCTTTGAATTATATCGCCTTTTACTTACGATACTCCTATTGTACAACTACATTCCTATATTATACTACCATTACTACAATACTCCTAAATTTAATGGACATAAAAAATACATGTTCCAAGCTCCTCAAACAAAGAATTTCTTAACTCAATCTCTATTATTCATAGAAACTCCCCAACAAACATTTACCTAGTTTTCTTAAAGTCAAAAGTATTTCAACTTTTAGACAAGTTCTATCAGCCCCTGTAACAGCTTTTCGTACAGCTGTCAATCTATGATTGAAAGTCGCCGAGCCACGCTAGTCACCCGTATTGACAGCACGAAATGCTCTCTTTCTAAGCGAGTTTCAAACAGCCTAAATTTATAATGATCTATTGGCAACTGATAAAGGTAGTCTCAGGCCGAAGGCTGAAGACTTCGACTTCAGACTCAACTACTCCAATTTCACTAATTGCTTGCGTTTTCTCATCACCTTCTCTTCTTTACCTTTTTTTCTGTTAATCAAAGTTCGCTTGTCAAAATTCTTTTTCAGTTTTTAAGGTAAAACACAAAATAAACTTGAGCAATCAACCTGCTGCCAGACGAAGCAGCTAACCCAACTTCAACTTGAGGCGCAGCATCCGCCCGCCCTCTACCTCTCCCTGCCCCTCTCTCACGCTCAGTCGTTCACTGCCTGCGTGTTTCGTGTCTTGTAACAATTTTTTTATGACGTTTCATGTTACGTAGACAAAAAAAAATGAAAAGAAAAATAATATTTGTTTGGGAGACAACTGGAATCAATATGACATATAGATATATATATGAATCGATTCATATGGAGATGATGTTGCTTGGGGCAGCACTGTCTCTCTGTCCCGTTCACTCACTCCGAAATGATTATGAAATCGAATATAATAAAAGACTGAAAAGCAGCAGCTGAATTTTTGTTACCTGTCCGCAGAGCAGGTGTTATGATTATTATCATATTTTTAAAGGGCGCCGTAGCGGATCATTAATAAGAGAAGAGCCTAAAACCAAAACCAAATGAAAAGCAACAACAAAAATAATAACAAACTCTGCTTAAAGTTAATTAGTCATTTTACTTTTATTTTTTTTTTTTTTTTTTTTGGTATCGTTTCGGGCTCTAATGACTTTTATATCGAGAATTATGCAAATGCTGATAGCCATTTGATAGGCCTAAAGAAAAGTAGCTCAAGAACTGTCCTCAAAACAAAGCAGCAACCAAAATTCTTATGCTAATTACCTGAAACATTTATAAGTTATGCGCGTAGTAGAAAATATCGAACTGTTTGCTTGCCACCTGTGCTAAGCTCTTCTTTTTACCTGCTATTGATTACAAATGGTTAAACAATGAGGCCGACTTTGTCCGCTTTTTTCCCATCTACTTGAGCTGTGTGCGAGTGTGCGTGTGGCGCCCTCTGTTGGCCAACTTTTGCTTGGGTGTCGCTTGAGTCAAGTGTTTATCTTGGCATTTTCACACTCGCAAGACTTTGCCTGCCTCTGCCTCTGCCTCTCTCTCCCTTCATCACTCCCTCGCTTTTTCTTTATTTCTCCGTCTGTCTGTCTCTGTCTCTCTCTCTCTCTCTCCCTCACCCATTGCAATCTCTGCCTAGAATCCTTGCGCTTCATTTACGTTGATTTTGTCGCCTTCGCTTGCTCTAAATATTTCCTGGTTAGTCCTTGACAAACAAGCCAGCGGCCAGAGTGTGTGCTCCCCTCTCGCTCGCACTCGCACACTCAATGCCTTCCACAGATATTCCTGCTTGCACCTGCGTCTGGCTGCTCTAATTTTGCGCTTCCTTTTAGCCAGAACGCAAAGCAGCCGCAGGCTCTCTCCGCAATTTCCACGCGTGGCGTCCGCTTCCTGGCCGCATCCTGCCTGGCTGACTCTGTCGCTCTGCCGCTGCCCCTGCCGCTGCCACTGCCACTGCCACTGCCACAGCTACTGCGTGGCTTTGGCCTGCCCTGGCGCGCTTACATTTAATAATTAAAACGCCACCGCAGCGCACAAATTATTAAAGTGTCAACGCAGCCGCCTTGGCGAGTGAGTGCCACGACAGCATTCAGCTGGCGCATCCTGCCAGCCAGCTCGCAGCTCACACAGCTCACAGCTTACTGCTGTCCGCCCCGCCCCGCCTAGCCAATCCTTTCAGCCCCGCTCATTAGACCAGTTTAGCCAAGGCTTTGCTTAGCCACCATTTTAGCGCCTTTTAATTATTATTTTCTGTTGCAACCATTTTACAAATGAAAATGACGAAAATCCAAATTTGTTTTTCTCTCTTTTTTGACTTTTTAGCGACTCCTGCGGTGCATTTGCCACGCCCCCTTCCAACAGTTTCAGCTGCTGTTCAAATTGCCATCAGCTGCTGTTGGTCGAGTTTAATTCATTGCAATCGTTTTTGCAGCTGACACTTTGCTTGATGATAATTATTGTCGCTTTTATACCCTGCAGCAGCACAGAGCTGGGCGTGGCAGTTGCTTGGTTTGTAACAAATTTACGAGGCAAACGATTTCAGTGGAATTGTGATTGAAGCAAAATTCTATGAGACTCAGCTCTCTCTTAAGAGAAACAGAGAGACAGTTTTTTTTTTTTTTATATTGCTTAATAAAAATAAAATTAAATTAATAATCGATGCAGAAAATCTCAAATATTGTAGCAGAGAGAATTTCAAAGCAAAGAAACAGTCTTAATTGGAATAGAATATTCACGAAACTCAAACCCAACAACTGCGAGTTTTACAGCAAAACTTAATATAAACACAAGCTCAAGTTAGTTCGATTTTTTTAATTAGGTTTGTTAATAAATAAATAATTCGAAATTATATATTTTAATTTCGAAAATTAATTTCAATAATCAATCGAATTGATCTACTACAAAAATTGCAAGTAAAACTGATATGGAATCATATGAGTATTTTAAAAATATATTAAAAATACATAAATATATATTTTTAATATTACATAAATATATAAAATAAAATACATAAATTTTAAATATATTTTATATTTCATATTAATATAATATATATTTTTAATATTACATAAATATATAAAATAAAATACATAAATATACATTATTAAATATATTTCATAATTCATATTAATATGAATTCATATTATCATGTAAATTACACATTTTAAGTTTGACTTGCAACTTTTAGTCGTAGTATTTGCTAGTCGCTCATCTTGCCCTCAACTGCACCTGTAAACCTGACTGGGAATCTTTTTCTTTTATGAACGTTTTTTAATATTTTTATGCACTTTACACACACACACGCACACACACTTGTCGTAACTTTTGTTGCTATCTGCTCCATACACACACATACGCACACATACACTCATTTCCCCTTACCCAATACCCATTACCATTTCCAGTTCTCAGTTCCCAGTTCTCAGTTCTCAGTTCCCAGTTCTCAGTTCCCATTTCATTTTATGCATAGCGCAAACTTTTCTTTCTTTGTCAGCACTGCTACAGTGCCACGCCTCTGGCCGCCCACATTGCAGAATTTCTTGTGACTTGACATGGTTTCCTTTCTGGTCCGCCGCTTTATCAACCATCTCACAGGTAGCAACTTTTTGCCGCATCTATGGGAGCGTCTAACTCGACTGATGCTGCTGCTGAAGCAGCTGCTTTTCACATTTAATTTCCAGTTGCCAATTTTAGTTTTTTAATTAAAAAATTAAAAAAAAAAAAAAAAGAGAAATGGCGAAATATTCAGACTACTAATAAAATTCAAAAGAAATGTACATATATATGTGTGTGTATATATTATATATTATTGTTAGCAGGTGAGCATCGCGTCACAGCTGACTCATTAACATTGCCTTAACAGAACGCTGTTAAAGCTTTACAGCTCTTGACGCACTTTCGTCATTTCTTTGTGTGTGATTCATCGCAAACAGAGACGGAAATAAGTTTGTTTGGCTTTAGCTCGTTTAATACGGGTATTATTATTAATATTGTGAGTGAGTGTGTGTGTGTGTGTGTCTGTGCGTAAAAACTTGATGACTTTTGTCTGAGTAAGCCGCATAAAAGACAACACGATGCATGTTCCCAAATTTTTAGCACACATTTTAACAATTGAAGTTTATTCTTTAACAATTCTTTTAGAATAGCTGGAGAGAGGATATCCTACGATAGTAGAAAAGGAATCAAACATAGATAAACCAATTTCCCACAGTTAAGCTTAAGCATGTGAAATGAAAAATTTAGCATCGGAAACTTCTGAATTGAATTGGATTTGAATATTAGGAGAGTAATTATGGTAATGTCCAAATATGTGTCAACAGAAAATTTTGAATTTTGAATCGATTTATGTAAGGAAAAGAGAACAAAAAAAAAAATAATAAATATTTGTAGCTATTGGAAAGCCCATTCTTATACAACATATATGTACATATAGTCTCGTTCTCCGTCGCTCACATCACTCATCTCTTTCTCATCATCTGTCACTATATATCTCTCTCGCATCATCTCTCTCTATTTCTTTCACATTCAAACACACTATTTCTTATTCTATTTCTCTCTGATTGTTTGCCTCATCAAACAAACAACTTAATATGCATTTATAATTCATAAGTCTAGAATAGTATAGAATATATATTTTATACAGTTATATAATTCCTCTTTCCCTCTCTTGCTCTCTTCTTCTATCCCTTTCGCTGTAACTTTGTCATACAAAAGAAAGCAATAAATCCGTAAACTGTTAAATTTGAGGCTTTGATGAAGACAATTTGATTGCTGTTTTTTCTTTTGCTGCTTCTGCTGCTGCTGCTGCTGTTGTTGTTGATTGTGATTGCATCTGTGTATGTTTCATATTGCAAGCTGCAATTCACTCAAAAACTCTAAAACTCAATCTTCGCACGGATCTAGAAAATGCTTCTAAACGGGTTTCCCTTGAGCTTTGCTACGCTCAGCAGCGCTACTGCGCTGCTGCTGCTGCTGCTGCTGTTGCAGTTGTTATTGTTGTTATCAGTGTAACTGTGTTTATGTGTCAAACTGTTGGCAGTTATGCGATTCACTCACACACACACAGACATGCATATACAAACACACACTCGAATGCACATAATGTAGTTGCCATGGCCAGAGAAATTTCTTCTTTTTTTCGGGCTGAGTTGAGGGAGTTGGAAGGCAAACGTAAAATTCTCATCATATGCTGCATATGTGTGCATGAATGTGTGTGTGTGTGTATGTGTGTGAGTTGGTGCATATGTGTCTGTGGGGAATTCAACGTTGCTCGTCTGTTTTGTGCCTAATGACATCTGTACATACAAGCAGAGGAAGCAGCAACAAGCTCGTGAGACGACAAGCAACAACTCTGACAACAACAACAACTCGAACAACAACAACAACTCGTACAACAACAACTTTAACAACAGCAGCAAACTCGGATTTTAGATTTTGTTTGGTGTGAGAAAAGTGAAGCAGAGAAAACATTTTAAAAGCATTGGCTAATGTTAATCTATGACAGCAGCAACAGCAACAACAACAACAATAACAACTGCTAAATGCAAAAGTTGTTTCAGACACCAAATCTCCCCTCCGAATCTCCCCTCACAAAAAAAAGCCAATTGAAACAAACATAAATTGAAAATGCATTGGCAAAGGGCTCAACGGCAGCGCAGAGGCGGCGGTAGAGGGGGGCGTGACGGCAGGCAACTGGCAAAGGCAGCTGCACTTGGGGCTTTCAATAAGCCCAGCAGTGCGTGGGCACATTTCTTTTTTCGTCTTCTCCCCCACACACTTTGTTTCACAAAGGACCACGCCCACTGGGCTCAGGCGGCAACTGTAAATTATCGAGTTTATGTGGCAAAAATGACAGCCAATATGAGACACGCCCATACGCCCACACACGTCCATGCTGCCAGAGCAACTGCAAAATATTGCAAAAGCACAACAAATGTGGCTATCAAGTGCCACCCCTCAACCCCCCTCCTGCACCACTCTACCTTCACAGCATTTACATGCTGCAACTGACATTTGTTTGTGTGTTGTCGCCAACAACAACAACAACAGCAGGCAAATTGGCAGGCGCCCATTGAAAAACGCGGCACGCATTCGAAAAATGCATTTTGGGCCGCATGAAAATTTTGCATGAAATTGCGGTTTTTGGTCGAAAGCGCTCCAAAGTTCTGGCGCCATTTTGCGCCACGGCTGAAAAGAGCCGCAAATTTTACAACAGCACCAACAACAACAACAAATGCTCAAATATGTATGAGTGTCTGTGTGTGTGTGTGTGTGTGTGTGTGTGTGTGTGTGTCTGCGTTGACAAGGACGATTTTTCCATAATTATTATGATGATGCTTGGCATTTGGCAAACATGCAAACAGGGAGCGGACAGAGATGAGAGCATAACGATGGCCAGCAGATGAGCCATTTTATTGCCTGTGCATTTGCGGCATGCGTATGACAGCAGGGTGGGGGAATGGCTGGGGTGAGGGGGCGTGACGGCTGGTTGCTGGTTGGAAAACTCGCGTCGACGAGAAGCCACAGGGCAATTGTTTATGCGCGTTTATTACGGCCAAAGTGCTGTGCACTACAACGGGTTCAATATGGAGAGATGTGAACTAGTTCCAGTTCAAATGAACTAGTTCCAGGAAAAATGAACTAGTTGGATAAGAAAAGAAAAACGAGAGTAGGAAATGTCATTTACAAAAGACAAAAACAAATGCATTCCAGTGAACTAGTTCATGCAAAAGAACTAGTGACGGACGAAAAGAAAGTGTGAATTAGTGAGCATACGACATGGAATTAATGGAAAATATGAAAACCAAAAATATAATTAAGAGATCTTGATAAACTGCGAATATCTGAACTCCTTTAATAAGAAAAAAACTAGTTCCAGGTACAAATATGAAGTGAATGGCTAACTTATTAATTATACGAAGTCAAATCGTCATCAACATCATCGGAACTAGTTTTATATATTAAACACAAATTTTGCAGCTCACATATTATGAACGACAGTCGAATTGAATTAAATAGCCTTTAGATATTTTGCTTTCTGCAATACCATTGATTTTCATTAACGAAACTTGTTCGTCTCCTGCTTGGAACTAGTTCAAGAAACTGGTGCACACAACCATATCCATATCGCATGTCGAAGTGCGTGAACTACGTGCCGTACATGAGAACTGAATATCCCTGGCTGGCCGAGAGCCTCGTTTAGGTCACGCGGTGCGTATGGGGGGGTGGGGGGAAGCTGTTGCTCTGCTTGCGGAACTGCGGAACTAGAGCACTTAATAGCAAAAGTTCAACGCAATGCTTTGGCAATCGGAATACTCGAACGAAATAAGCAAGTGAACGAGGGAGGGGCGATTGAGGCGCGAGGTGGAATTGGCATATAGAATAGGACATCATGGGAGGCAGCGATTCGGTTGCATGCGGCGTCTGGTTTTGATTTGAAAGACGTCAAAGTGCGGAATGCAGCCAGCGGACTGAGCAGACCAAACCGGACGAGCAGACAGACAGATAGACAGACTGTTGATAACTGTTTACTGGTTCCCAGTTGGAAACGGAGAGCCAACAGAAAGAGCGGACAAACGTTGCGCTAATTATTGCGCATCATTGATTCTAGCTGAGCTGAAAATGTGCTGAAACAGGAGGCGCGAATGGGTAGAGCTTGAGCTATCAATGACAGCCACTGTGCGAGTGAGTGTATGTCTGCGTATGTGTGTGTGTATGAGTAGTGCTGTGTGTTTCAATTTCGAAATACAAGCTATGAGAGCTGAGTGTTGAGACACATATGCGCCTGTGTGAGTGAGTGTGTTTGTGTGTGTGTGCTTGCGGCAAGCAGCTCGTTCGTTTGTCATGAATGAAATGAGCTTTTCCCGATGAGATGCCAATATTACGAGCTAAGAAGAAACTATAAATACTAAATGTTAAGAGCTGCACATGAAATACTCTAAGAAATATTGGGAAGGAAAATGCAGAAGGAAAATAATATCAGATATCGAAACTTACAAATACACTAATTCTCGAAATATAAATTGTCGATATATAAATAAATTTCGACGGTATAAGCTATATGTTATATCTAAAATAACAATACGATATCTCACATTACTCTAAGAGTACTCCAAGTAGGAGTGTGAAGAGCATAATGTCGTATAGTGGATATAGCTGAATTATTCCATTATAGCTATATACCATGAAATTCACTCGTAATATGTGTGTTTCACTCCGAGTTCACATAGTTGGAGATCAGAAAGAGACGAGCTAAGTGGCCCACTCATTGCAGCTTATTGAGTTTCATAGCTGTCTGCTTTGGTCTGCTACACATATGTTTACAATATATCAACGCCCAATTTAGCCAGCATATAAACACGACCACAATTGGATTTCGTCGTTTCTCTGCATGTCTTTCGCTTTTTGCAGCATCCCATGTTTACAGTTGATTAGGATTTTAGCCAATTACAATTACATTTGGAGCAGCTGCTGCTTAGCGACAGCCACAACAAACGATTTTCACTTTCTCACTTTTCAAATATTTCTTTTTCAACTTCATCTCGTTTTTATGAAGTAATTGTGAGCGTTTTTGTTTATGTTTGTTAGTTGAGGTTGTCTTTTTATTTTTTCTTTTAGTTGCACTTTCTAATTTACTTTCATGGGGCGATGCGTGAGAGCAAATGAAAAAAAAAATACATATATAGAGTCGAAGAAGTCAGAGACACAAAGTTCATAAATCTAAGAAAAAAAAATTGTCACAGCTCTCAAGTTATTAATTGGATTTCATAAGCCTCGAGTCAAACTTTGAAACACTTTTTCTTGCTTCATTAGGAAATTAGAAATTGGGAAAATGTGAAAAACTTTGAACCACTTACAGTGCAGGCCAAGAGTGAAAGGTTGCGACCATTTAGTTAACACGGAACTTACCTAAAATGAGAAAGAGTTGAACAAACATTTAATAATTAATTGAGAGTTTAAAGAAAATCAAATGCAATTTATATATAAACCATCATTAGTTAATTAATTGCTGCAGGGGGAAGAAATTAACAGCTTTGGGGAAGTTATCACGGCAATCAAATCAGTTGAGCAATTGTACGATCCATCAAAATTTCATGATTTCTCAAATGTCATGAGGAAACATTTTTTTCTTTTAATAATCCATCATTAAATTGTGTTGATCATCAGAAAATCAATCAATTTTTAATCAAATATGCAATTATAAATAAATGCAATATTTCGTGATGCAATGTTTGATTATAAATAAAATGTTCAATCCATTGATAATATATGCCAGCATATATAATTTGATTTATATTTTCGAAAAATATTTTTTATTTATTTTATTTTTATATTTTTATTAAAAATTTTATATTAAAACATATCAAGCGATATACGATACAACTGGATTTTTTTTAGAGATAATATATACTCTATGTCCTATTATTGATTTTGTTGAATGAAAAACAATAAAGCAAAGCAATAGCAAAGGCTTTTCACATAGCAAAAACAATAAGTAAATTCAATTGGAAATATAATTAAATTTCTTATTTATTTATTTAGTTATGTATATTTTTTTCACAATATGTATTTTAGAGTTCAAGCTAACTGCAAAACACACAGTTTTAGTCACGTGGCAATAAAATTGCATTTTTCCTAATTTAAATACGCTCGCTACCCGCTCCCCTCCCTCTCTCTCTCTTTCCTCACTTTCCCCAGCGCTTGACTATACACAAAAAAGCAATTTACTAGCAATTTTCTCAATCAAAAAATGTGAAGGCAAAACACAAAAAGAAAAAAAAAATCCAAACATAAAACCAAAAACAAGGGGAAGCTTATAAATAGCCTGCGACTGAACGGAGAGAGGCCAACTACACAACTTGAGGCTGCAACAATGCAACTGCAGCTCCACTTTGTCTCGCACCGACTCTGCAACTTCCCCCACCACGCTCTTCCTCGCATCCGCAAGCTGCAAGTGCCACCCGCTTTGCGGCACATTCCTCAATCAATTTCGTTGGCTGCTGTGGCTGCTGCAACTGGAGCTGGCTATGGTTGCTTCTTATTTACTTTGCATTAATTAAACATGCTGCCACCTACTACTGCCACGCCCCGCACACCCATCCTTCGGTCCCTTAGCTTCCCACTGCCTGTAGATTTTTCATTGGCAAACCCCGGACGTACAGCAGCAACGGCAACGGCAACAGCAACAGCAACATCTGCAACAATCTTCGTTTTATATTTAAATGTCTGTCGAGACGCACGTGCAGCAGTTCCTGCACCCATCTCGCCCCCTCTCTCTCCCTCTCACTCTGCCTCCTTCCTTGGCTCATCCGCATTCGTCTCTGTCAAGTGCCAGTGCATCAGCTGCAGCCCCTGCCTCATTCTCTCTCTCTCCTCTCCCACTCTCCTCCTCTCTCTCACATTCTCACTATCTCACTCTCTCCATCTGTGCTCCATACAGTTTGTCATTGTAACAATTTCAATGTTTCGCTTGTCAATTTCGCTGCTGCGGCTGCATCCTCAGCTAATACACTAAAAACTCCAGCATACAGGGCACTGCCGGAGGGGCGTGGCAGTCTCCACCTGAGGACTTAGACTAATGGCACACTCCTGCTCCCAGCACACCGCCTCCTGACCCACTATTCCTTGCTCAACTGCATTTTCTTAATTTTTCACTTTTTGGTTTGGCCCTAAGAAAATTGTCAGCCACTTAAAAGTTGTTGAGTTTTTCGAGTTTTCCGCATTTTTCCCGGGGAAAATGCTACTTCATCATCATCTCTTTAATCATCGGGTTGATGGGTTTTAGTTGCTTTACCTTGACATTTGCTTTCATTCTGAGAGACGAAGTCGCTTAGGAAGTTTTTATTGGGACGGCGCGAATTAGTTTTTGATTTTCCAAGCAATGAAAACTTTAAGTTTTTGCTGAAAGTTCTTATTCATAGTGACAGCTGTATATAAAGATATATATATTTAGTTTGTTCTAATAAAAGCATAACTAAATTTAGATAGTTTTTACTATGGCAAACAAATTTATTTGCCAAGTATGGAAAATGGATTTTGCTCATCCAAAAATGATTGTGAATTAAATTTTTTAAAGCATAAATATCTTCCCTTTTATAAAACATTTTAATAAAAAATATTAAACGACAACACTTCGTTACCTAACAATATTTTATAAACAAATATTTAATATTAAATAAGAAAATAAAACAATTTTTGATCTCAAAATTTCACCTTTGCTGCTCTTATCAAGATATAATAAGAGAGAAAGACGGAGCTACAGTTGGAGCGAGACAGAGATAATAAGAGATAGCAAACCACGAGCTCATCTGCTTGGAGCATTCTTTCGCTGTCGCTGTCGCTGCCTCTGTCAGCGTTGACTGCACCGCAGCTACGTGACTTGCGCTTGATTTATAACTGCGCACAGCGAATGGCATAAGCAAATAAAATAAATAAACAGCAGAAGAAACGGACAGAACAGAAGAAGCAACAGAAGAGGCGGGCATAGAGTGGGGGCAGCCAAGTAAATTGTTTGCAAGCTTAACGCACAACAACCTCTGATTGTGTGTGTGCGTGTGTGTGGTTGGCCCCACTGTGCGGCATGTTTAACCCGCGATGCTTAAAAACTCATTAGCAGCTCCGTTTCGCCCCCTTTTGCTGCTGCTGCTGTTGCTGCTGCTGCCAACTGCTGCAACTTGTTGCGTCGTCCATTGGTCACGCCCGTCCGCCCACACACACACACACACACGCACACATGTAAAACCGCAAACAGCTGCCCAGCACACACGAGCGTTGGGCAACATCGCTCGCCCCTTTGCTTGGCAGTTTGTCATGCTTGATCCAAAATCCACTTGTCAAATGCATGCGACAGACAGTTCGAGTCGCCACAAAAAAGAACAAGACGACGAAGAGGCGCTGAAGCAAGCGCCACCAGCGCCACGTCGACTTATGAGTGTCACAACAAAACTATTTATTTTGCTCTCCCGCACCACCATCACGCCGGGTGTCATCTAAATGCCACGCCCCCCCCCACTTCCTCCATCCATTTTGTGGCACTTCATTTCTTTAAAACTCTGCGCCAAACGACATTGAAATTAAATTGTCTGTGCTTAAAGTGGGAAAAAAGAAAATGTGGGAGGGAGGGGAGAGACCACGAGGAGGCCAGGAAAATGCGAAAAATTGTGCGCAAGAAAAATTGCGGCAACTGCTTTTAATGTTGATCTTAGGCTCGAGCTAATGATTGCACAAATTAAATTACAACGAAGATATTTTCATATAATTGAAATATTTTTAAATTGACAATCGAATCAGAATTGAATTTTCTTCTTCTTAAGTGAAATTGAAAGCATATACTTAGGTATGTATACATATATACGAACTGTTACGAACACAAAGCGTTTGATTGTTTAAATGTTTCTAAAGCGGAAACATGTGTTTATTTTTAGTAGCAGGGAGCACTTCTTATAGCTGATCTATAAATATGTAAATTCCATTGAAACTTGTGAAGAAATTTATTGAAGTGGCAAATACTCTTATTGACTTAGAGCTCTATAGGTGTAGGAGTGATTTCCAATTGATTTATTCAGATTTAATTGAAAGAATAAAGAAGCACGAGTATGCCCGTCCTCTATTGATATATTGATTGGAGTAAATTCTAGCTACATTTTAAAGAACTCTTGTTTAGCGTAGTATAGTAACAGCAATAGACTAATTGGATAATATAAGATAGTCAATTGGGACTGAGCAACCTAAGTCTTGTATAATTTAAAGCTAAACTTCTATTGTTAGATCGAGAAGCACAGTCCTATAATCTTATCAGACATTTTCCTCATACCAATCCAAGCTAAAACTCTCCACAATTTATAATTAAATATCAATCAATTACGAAACACTTAAGAGTAATTTCCGGCTTTGCTCTGGGCCTAAAACTTCATTAATTACGCGTGGAAAGGCGTGCAAAAACCTTTTCCATATGAGCTGAATGAATCAGTCTAAAAATAAAAAATCACAATTGTTTCAAAAGCAAGGCATAATCATAAGCTACCATTCAAAGAGATCATGCGACTACTAAGAGTTCGACACGAAATTTCTGGACAGTAAAATTTACAAGCTGCGCGGAGCAGGTGAGAAACGTTTGCGACTGCTTCAATTGTTTGTGCACCTTTTGTGGCAGCTGCAACAAATGAAGTACAACAGCTGGACTCTTGTGTATTTAGGTGTGTTTGTATGTGTGTGTGTTTGGTTGTGTGTGTGTCTGGGGCAATAAACCCAATTGGGGTTCATAAAGTGCATACAACATTTGAATGCTTTTGGCTGCTTATTGCGGCTTTCTCCTAACTGAACGTTGAGCAAGCCGCTGGAGTTCATTTGAAATTTGTAACTAGTCGCAAATGAAGCGCATAAAAAAAGCTGAGAAATTAGAAAGAAGTGCGCGACTATGAAATACCCTGAAGTATGTGATGAGTAGTTTATAAGTCAGAATATGTGTATGGAATACAAAATACGAAGAATGTTATGGATGCTTAGAACAGTTCTTAAAATCAAGCTTGAATTTGATATCGATTTCGATAGATTTCATGGTAAACTTATCGATGCGAAACGAGACTATAACTTTATAGACAAAAGATATCGACAACTTAGCTCCCCTAGTTAAATACGGAATGTATTTAAATGGAGTTCTATCGCCTATCATATCTACATTTCAACACAGTCACTATGCCCTACTCTCCCAATAATGTATAGAGTATGAAAGCTACAATACGACACACTTAAGTGGAGCACCTTAAAATTGTTGCCTCACGCTAATTAAGCAGCAGGTGCTAGAAAGAGAAAGAGAGAGGCGAGAAGAGCAGTTAGGGAAGGAGAGAGAGAGAGAGAGAGAGAGAGAGAGACTGAGACTGAGACTGACGTGCGTGTGTTAAAGAGCAGTCGCTGACATTCAGCTGTCAGCTAAGCGGCACACGCCTATAAAACCAGCTATACCCAAGACACACCCCCTCCCTCCCCTCGCCCCATCGCCCACTCTCTTTGGAGTTCCTCTACCACAAATATTTACATAAAAAAATATTTCAATTTCAATGTGCCACAAAAGAGAAAAGACAACAAAAGCAAGAATAATATTTTTTTACTATTGCTGCAAACAACAAAACGCAAAGCAGAAGAAGCAGCACCAAAAACAACAATTTCAACTATGAAACATTTTGTTTATACACGAGTATATTCATATACATACTCATACATATTTATATATATACACACATTTTTATTGACAGAGAGCGCACGAAATTATGAGCGAAAAAAATATTTGTACAATGAATTAATTAGCAGCATAGTGCAATATGCTCTCTTCTTCTTCTTCTCTTTTTTGATAGCCCTCGAAACTTTACGATAGATCGTAAAGGGGAGGCAGGAAAAAACAGACACTTATAACAAACAAACTATATACATATCTATGGAGTGCTCTGTGGAGTACCCCAAATGGTGCCGCATGAACATTAAGAAACTAATATGAAAATAAATTTTTTAACTGCTTTCATAATATACAAATACAAAACCAGAAATAAAAAACTATAAACAAATACTGTTGGTGTAATGGAATATTAAATTTTCACAAAATAAACAAGAATTATTATATTTTTTAAATTTCTTAAAAACAAATGTTGTTTAGTTGTATAATATTAGAGATTAGAGAAAAATAAAATAGATTAATTATATTCAATATTCTTGTTTATTTCTTTTTATTTAATTTTAATTTTATTTACATTTTATTTTTTATTTATATTTTTTTTATATATTTTTTTTTTTTTTTTGTATTTTAGTATTTGAATTTGTTATATATTTTAATATATTGTTCATTCATTAAATTTATAATTGAACTCTGACAATTTTTCATTTATTTGCAGGCATAGTTCAAATAAGATAGTAGGGCAATAGCTTTATCTATGCTTCTATAAGGATCAATGAAATATATATTTTATACTTTATAGGGGCAATATGCATATTTGTTTACCTATTCATAGAGGTCTTATCATTGTGTAAATAGTTATATTATATTGTTCACTGACTTTAAGGCGCTTATCTTTTTATTATCAGCCGCAGTAAGCGAACTAGACAAACAGACCCAGTAAACGCCATAATGTCTAAAGTTTCAAAACTCTTTATATCAAAAGTTTTGCAAGTCTCTTTAGCATAAGTATCTAAGGCGCATTGTACTGCTTTGACAGAAGTTTAACATAGCAGTCCACTGATTAAATCTTCTCTCCACTCAGTTAACTGGCTGTCGTCTTAGCACTGACCATCTGTTCAAGCCTCAGCAGTCTTCGATTTATTGTACTCAAAACACAAACGTGTTTAGTATGTGTCACAGCAAGAGTATTTTATGAGCTACTATTATGGCTAAGCCTATTACAAATATATGTTTGTCTTCCACTATTCTAGGCAGCCTTGAATAGCTTAAACGCCTCTAAAGCGGCTCATTAGGGGTATTAACTCAAGCATTACAACAGCTGCCATAAACGAATTCCGAATTTTATTGAATCTGAATATGAATTAAACTAAAGCACGTTGAATTTCGTGCAGATTTAGTAAAGAAAATTGTCAAAAGACAAAAGAGAACAAGAAACATTTACTTGACAGAAGATATATTCATTTTTGACTTGCTTTGAAATATTGTTGACTAAATGCATAAATAAATTCGAGATAAATAATTGGCATATTGAAAAAATAGAAGCAAAACAAAATTGGCATTTAATATTGTTGTACGTATATATTTTTATAGTCTGAGTATCTATGTGTGTGTGTATCTGTGTGTGTGTGCGTGGCTGGCATAAATAAATAAATTAATATGTTTATTGTTGGCATTTAAAAGGTAAAATTGGCTGGCAAATGGCAGGTGGGGCACGCTAACGACAATTGCAACGATTGAAATTTATACGCTTTATCAAATATTCATGTAAACATGACAAACAAAAGTGCAGCAAGAACAACAGCAACAACAACCGGCAACAACAACAACAACAACCGGCAACAATGCGCTATAAACCTGTGTAAAATTAATTAAAATGCATTTCATTTATAAAATTTAAAATGTCATTTTTATTATTATCCTAGGCAAATGGGCAAATCGAGGCGTGGCAATCAGACACGCACAAATAACATAATAATTGAAATTAATTAATATTTAATATGCTGCAATGAGCATTTACATTTGCAGCGCTATAAAATTCTCTCTCTCTCTCTCTCTCTCTCTCTTTCTCTCTCACTCCCACACTCTCTTCCTGCTATTACTCTAAAATGAATATTTAATATGCTGCACTGCACATTTTACAGCTATTGAACACTAGATGGCGCTGCAGACAACATTGCCATACTCATTTACAATGTCTATCTCTCTCTCTCTCTCTGCGTAATTAATTTGCCATTAAGTATATGCAAAATTTATGAAATGATTTGTCACACGACATTCGCAAACTGACAGCACAAAATCCAATTGAGTATGTTGTGTTAATCAAGTTCTTCAAGAGTTGATCCCGGCACACCAAGCTCAACCCCAACCCCCAACCCTCAACCCCCGAATCGAATCAGCTGGCCAATCAAGCGTGGCAAAAACGCTAAAATACATTGATTTTGTGGCACTATTAAGCGCATTTCGAATGCCTAAGAAGCACGCAAACAACTAGGCAACAAGGCGAGGGTGTGGGTGGGGGTTGTTTGTGGTTGGGGTTGCCTCGTGTGAGCTAAGCCCGACCGACAGGCATGTCCTTGACATTTGAGAGAGAGCAGACAATGCGAGGATTATGCTGGTTAGCCGGCGAGATAATGACTATAGATAGGATGGATGGCTGGATGGATGGATGGATGGCCGCTTACACAGATATCACACCAAAAAGCCAAAGCCAAAGACCAGATTGAAATCAAAGGGCAGCCATATCGATGACTCGTGCTGCTGCGGGTGGCCGGACAGCAGCAGCTGCTAATGGCCATTGACATAATTACGCAAAGTAGTTGCCAAAGGTAGCGTTCCAATACATACACATATATACATATACATGCCTATGTATGTATGTATGCCTATATCTGAATATATGGCAGCCATTGACACTGTCGCGGCTACGTCGCGTCGCAGCTAGCGCAAAAAGTTTTTAAACTTATTACCGCAAACGCCTTACAGTTAATACACTTAACATTTGGGGCAGAGGCGAGGGGCAAGGCAGGTTAGGGGCATTCCCGCCTAGGCAGCGAGCGCAAGACTTTAAGCAGCCTGCGGCAATGACTTTAAAATTTATTGCCCAACACATTTAGGCAAATGTTGGGCATATTATCCTCAGGCACACACACACACACACACACACAATCACACTCAGCTCAAGCTTAAAGCGAGGGGCGTTAAGCACATTTTATAAACTAGTCATTTAACTTGAGGTTAAGGTGCATGTTAGGTTTAAGTGCTGTGTGCAAATACAAAAACTTTCTTGATATTTTTGTATATATTTTACTTGAGCTTTCATATTGCTTATATGAAAAGTTCCTTGTAAAGCTCGTGTTAAATTTCAACTCAAGACTTTGTAGTTATCTTTTGCATAAATAAACTTTATTGTAGCCAGACGACGTAAAGCTTATGTATGTATGGGATATTACAGATTAGCAGACTTGTATGGCATATTTCTTAACCTCATTGTAGAGCTCATGTTAAATATGACCTTTAAGTTTTAGAGTTCTGCCTTAAGTTAGTAATCGCATTAATACGTTTTCTTGGTATTTAGTTCCGTATTACAATAAATCATAAGAGACACACTTATTTTAACCACATTGCAAAGTTCATGTTAAGTGTGATTTCGAGGTTAGGGGATAGGCTCAAGTTAAAAGTGACTTGATCGAGATATATAGATTATTTTGCATGCACCTATTAGAATATCCCAGCCCTAAGCACGCGTTTAGCAAATAAACTTAGCTTCATTAAAAACCTCATGTTAAAATGCAACTTTCTGTACTTCCTTTTTGATATCTAAATAATTTCTATAAATATTTATTGGGAAATTATACCTAGAAGTAGAGCTGACATTCAAAGAAGTGTATTAACCTTAATTTAAAAACGTTTTCCTTAGATATTTAAATTATATTGTTTTATCATTTATTGAAGTATTGGAAGTAGAAACCCTCGAATTGGCACTCGCTGCGCGTGTTAGTCATTGCAAGTAGAGAATTTTGCAGATTGTATATTTGTGTGCGTGTGTGAGTGTTTAGGGAAGGAAGCAAAGCGTTGTGTTTATAGGGTCTGGGATCTTGGGTCTAGGGTTTTTCTGTTTAGGGAACTGGAGGGCTGGCAAGTTGGGCTAGGGCAGCGTGTAATGAAAATTACATGCGCCGCAGGCCAGGCTGCAAAACTTCTAAGCGGCAGCGGCAGCAGTTTTCCGGGCCAAATGTTTGTCGGGGCGAACCGAAGAAGTTGCAGAAGAAGCAGACACCAACCGCACAAACACACACACACACACACACACACACACACTCTGAGAGGGCAACAAAAGCGTAAACCTCACGACTGTTTGACTTGTGTTTGTTTGTCCTTGAATTTTCCTTTTGAAAAGCAGACGCCACAGCAACCATTCGCCTCCCCCACGGCCGCCACCGCCGCCCCTCCATGGCCCACGCCTTGACTGGCAGCCCGCTTTGGCCCATCTCTTTAACCATTCAGTTATTATTACAAGCACATTTTCATTGCCTTTCTGCGTGATTCGTGGAGCTCTTTGTATAAATATATGTGCATATATATGGACACACTGACATATATACTATATATACTATATATAGTGTCTATATGTACTTTGGTAAGGCAGCCCAAATTGATTTTCCCTCAGCTGCGCTTAACGACGGCATTCGCCATCAGCTTTTGGTTTTGGCTCGCGCTGCGGCTCAGTTGTCAATTGAATGATTGCGTTTTATTTGCTTTACTTTTACAATTTTGCAATCGCAGCATCGTCACGCCCCCCTTTTGTGTACATATATACGTGTGTATGTATATTTGTATGTGCTGCCTCGCCTCCCCTCTAGACGGCATCATTTGTCAGCGCGTTCGAAATTTGACAGGTGATTAGCGTGACAAACATTTTCGAGCATTGCACTCTGGGGGCTGTGTGAGGTGGCTCAGAAAAAAATGTATTAAAAAGTGAGTGAAAGAGAGTGAAATGTGGGCGTGCAAGGGAAGCTGAATTTTTCTCCTTTCAAATATCCGGCAGGGCTCACTTAAAGCCGAGCATTTACTGAATACGCTTAAAGCTACTTTAAGATAAGAAAAGCTTTCATTTTTATTGTAATATGATATATTTATGCTGTGAGTTAAGCAGGAGTTGGAATTTTTTGTTTAGTCACTAATTAAACTTGGGTGAGATTTACTTTAATCTATTTAAATTAAATTAAAATTGAACAAGATTTTAGATTTACACAATTTAAATTTGATTTGTGAAATTCATTCGTACAGTGATCAAGCATTAAATTTCCCCATTATAATTACTATGAGCATCAGTATTATCTGAACTGAGAATGATTAGATTGAAACCTTAGGAAGAGCCCTTGAAGCCTCTTTCCGAATATCATTTTCTGTTCTGCTTTTCCTTTCATTCTTAATTATTCAATTCTATAGCACGCATATATCATTTGCCTGTTGTACATTTTCTTAGGGCTCATTTATATATGCTTTTCATCTGCTCATTTATTCAGTGCCTCAATTCTCATATTTCACTTGGCAACTTGGGCCGTTGGGCGTTTTCAATTTATTTCAAAATATAATTCTTTTTCAAATTTGTTCTGCAATTAATTGCATTCGCGCCGCCAGACAAACAGACCCCAGGCATCCACAAAGCAACCCCAAACCCATTTCCATTGCCATTTCCCTTCCTGTTTGCTCTGTTTGGCTTAAAACCAACAAAATGAGCATTTAGCATTTTGGATTTGTGAAACACGCAGAAGGCTGGAAAAAGAAATGCACAGCTCGCACAGAACAAAAAATAAACAACAAAAAGAATCTAAAAGGCAACGGCTAACCCTTGCTATGCAGCTGAAATCAGTGCTCAGCCCTTAAACCTCTTCCCACCCCATCCCCAACTCCCTCCCCCTCTCACACTCTCACACTCTCACTCTCTCTCTTTCTGTCCCTGCCACTCGCTAAACGAATGCAATTCGTCGTTTCGTTACTTTTGCTTGGTTTCTCAAGCATATCAATTCACTTTTGCATCCCCTGCAAGGGGGTAGCTGCAGCAGCAAGGGGAGTATCTCTGCTTCTTCTTCTTCCAGCTGTCTGTCTCTGCTAAAGCAACATTGTAAAATACAAAAGCAAAACAACTACAACAACAGCAACAACAACAAATTATACAAAATGAACTGTAAACCTTTTTTCTTATATTTTGGCACGCATTGTTTTTGCCCGTAGTGTTAAATCTGAGCAGAGGGTTGCACCAACAACAGCAACAACAACAACCCCCCAGGTATTGCTGCGTTACGCCCATGCACAAAGAAATGAAATAAAATTTTACGCTATGCAAAACATTTTTCTAATCAAACATTCCATTTCATTTGCTGAGAAGTGTCCAAAACGAGGGTTGGGGCAAGCCAGGGGGTGGCTTCCACCCTATATAGCCAAAGCTGGAGCAGTGCTGTGTCTCAAGTGTAAAATTCATTTGCATTCACAGTTGTCACTTGCCACCCCCCTCGCCCCCTCCCGCCAGCTCTAGCCCCGCCCAGCAACCCTTGCTACCCGCAAAGCTAAAGACCAAATCCCGCTGGCAGTTTTTATGGTTTGCTAATGCGCATTTAGTCGGAATCAATTGATGAGAAATGCCTTAATAAATCAAAGTAAAATAAAAAGAAATTCCCTCCACACACATAGCGTAAACTACCCCATATAACACCATAAAACCCCCTCCTTAGGTAACCCTCGTCCCGGCTCGAGCTTTATTAATTTCACTAGCCAAAGTGCACTTCAAACATTTTTTTCGGCTATAATTGATTTCACTTTGCACTCCGATACAATTTTTTAATGCCCAAACTTATGGAAAATAAAAAGGTAAAAATAATAAAATTGCTAAAAATTACATAAAAGTTCAATTTATGCGTTTTTTATCAATATCTTTGCTTTTTGTTAACAATTTCTCGTTGCGCTGTTTTTATACCCTGAACCCATTTTCAATGGGAAATCAGGGTATAATGGTTTTGTTGAAATGTATGTAACAGGGAGAAGGAGGCGTGGCAGACCCCACAAAGTATATATATTCTTGATCAGGGTGACGAGCTGAGTTGATTTGGCCCTGTCCGTCTGTCTGTCCGTCTGTCCGTCTGTCCGTCCGTCCGTCTGTCCGTATGTATGAACGCGTCGATTTCAGAAGATATAAGAGCTAGAGACTTCAAATTTTTTTTAAAATGGCCGTAATTACAGCGCGCATATCAAGTTTATCATTAAAAATCGATAACTCATCTCGATCTTTTTTATCGATAAAAAACCTTATCGAAACCCAGTTATAAAATTATATCTTCTACACCTTTATTGCTAGAGTCTCCAAATTTTTAATGTATGCTTATATGCAATTTATACAATTTCGGTTTTTGTTAAAATTTACCCCCCACCTCTAAATTCACCCCCTCACCCTCACTTTTGTAAAAAGCGTATTTCAAATACTAGAGACTTGTGCTTTGGCAATTACATGCATATTCATGTTATAATCATAATCTAAAAGTTTCATGAAGATCGTACGTCCATAAAAAAAGTTATTAAACAATTAAGTTCTCATAGTAAGCGCACACTGCAGCCCATGCGTGTTTATGCGTGGTTGCTTGTATGTGTATGTGTGTGTGTATGTGTGTGTGTGTATGCGTTTGTGTCTGTATGCGTGTGTGTGTGTATGTGTGTCTGTATGCGTGTGTGTGTATGTATACCTGTGTGTGCGTACGTGCGTGTGTGTGTGTGTGTGTGTGTGTGTTTTTTTTGTGTAAGCTGAAAATCGCGAAAAAGTATTGAAATATCTATTGCTCCAAGGGTTCAGGGGATCTCGTAGTCGAGCAGTCTCGACTAGAGCTTTCTTACTTGTTTTTTTTCTGTTTGCTTCGACCATTGTTTGGCCGTTTGTTTTATTATATTATATATACTCGATATACATATACATAGACGATATTTTTTTGGTGCACATGCAACGCGCAGAAATTTTCATTTTATTGAGTTTCATTGAAGCGCATAAAATTGCAATAAAAGTCTATTCATGCCATAATGCGAGTCGAACGAAAAACCAACCCCACACAGGCACAGCGGACAGCAGACAGCAGCAGCGGCCACGCCCACTACGCCTCAAATTCAAAATAAATATACAACATTTTGAATTATGAATGGAAATTTAAGTCCAATATGCGTTTAATTAAAAACTTTAAGCAGCGAACAGCGAATTAAGCTGGAAATTAAATAACGTGTGGGAGAGGGGAAGGTAGTGAGAGAGGGGACGAGTGAGTGGGTGCATTGTGCCGATATCCCGTCCATCTGCATTGCTCTATAAAAATTGCTCAATTTTTGATTAATTTTTATCTTCCTCTGCTTCTTTTGGCTTTTACCATTCCGAGTTCAAGCTGGGGGTTAAAACAATTGAGCAACGCAAGCTGCCGTGCATTAATTATGAAATATGCTATTATTAATGGGTCTATGGATTACGAGTTCAACTTGAAGAGTTAACGAGTTAACAAGGCTCGAAGAAATATATTAGGCGGAGTTCTGTTTAAGAACTTTGTGTTGCATCGAGTGAGAGGGTCTTCAGAGAGTAACGAGTGGGGAGTGCCCGACTAGAATATACCTGGAAGTCTTAGAACCAAGTAGATTGTGCGCGAATAGGATATCATTTTACGCCTCTTTAATGGGCTTTACTATGGATAGTTAGTTATTGAGTAACTTTTGTTCTAGCTGAACGTGCTCATTGACATTTCGTAGCATCATAATGGCATCTATACGGTTCTATTTGCCATAGCGCACGTCTTTAATGGGCAGCTCGTGCTGTGTGTAAAGGCATAAAGGAATATAAACTGAATCTAGCTTTTTTTCAGCTTACGAGCGCAAGATCTGAGATCTTAGAGCTAGCTAGCTTGACTCGGCTCATTGTCCTCATTATAGTGTATACCTCACATTTTCTTAAGTTCCCACTTTTTATGTACAAATGATTAACGTTTACTTCTCAGTAATCTTTTTCACATTTCGAGTTACTAGAAAACGTTCATTATTCACATCTAGTATATGCCTATATATTATATATAACTCTAATTTATAAATGACACTCAAGAAGCTCTCTGACATATCATCTATCTGCAGAGATAACCCAGACTTCTACAGGCCCAAGCTGTGTAATTGCTTTATGAAAAAGTTTTGTCTACCTTAAACAGCCTGAAAATCTCTGCACATTCGCCTCAATCTCGATGCAGCAGCTAACCAAGTGCCCAAATCAATGTCAAGCTCAAGCAGAGGCGACGGCAACGACGGCAGCGACGGCAGCGCAGCCCAGAAACTTCGCACGAGTTGAGGCGGAAACCAAACCAAGGACTGACAGTTCGGGGAACCGTCTGCTGCGAACGCCGCCCACAGCAATGCAGCAAAAAGGACTGCAGATAGATGGAGCTGAAGCGGACTCTGGAGAGCGTGGATTGGAGCTTGGCAGTAGGCCGCTGGCCTGGCCTAGATCACAATCGCTTGGCCAAAAGACTTGGGGCCCGGCTCTGGGCCATAAATATCTGGAGACGTGGCACAAGGGGCAGCTGCATGAAAAGCAATCAGTGTATTGACCACAATAATTTTGACATGTTGCGCATACAAATTAGAGCGCAACTCGCTGGGCACGGACAGCGGGGGCGGGAACGGGGGCATAGCCCCCGAAAGCCAATCTCAATGCGAAGCCAAAGAAGCAGCTGCAAAAATATACGAAAAACCAAAAAAAAAAAAACACGGCAAACAGAAGCCGCAAAAGCGACAAGCGATGAGCTCCAAACACACAATGTGGGGGGAGTGGGGGCAGCCAACGCAGAAGCAGAAACAAAATCAGTGAAGAAAAAGAAGCAGCGAAACGAAGTGGAAGAAAAAAACGTAACAGCAGAAAGTGTTGACCAAAAAGGGGCACGTAATAAAAAAAAAACAAAAGACAAAAAACAACTGAAAAAAACTCAAATTCTACGACAGACAATGATACACTTTAATTAAGCTGACAGACAAAGCAAACAACACGACTATTGAATACCCTAGCTGCATGCTAATAGGGTTGCTCAGAAGTGGAGAGAGCTGTGCTATAGATGCGATTTATACCTTGCGGATTTAGTTATAAAATGAGAAATCGAAATTTATTTATTTATTTTCTTTTTATTTTATATTAATGACATTTTGCTAAACTTCTAGAGCGCACCTCGCATACTCTGAAAGAGCATTTAAAACAGTTCTAATTTCTCTAATCTAATAACTCCATTCCCTCTGCTTAAAACGGATTATATTAAGATTACATTTTTAAACATTAATGTTAAATTTACTATGAAGTTTATTAGTGAAACATATAGAGAGGATTCGCATAAGGCTATTCTCACTTGTATTGCTTGCCCTCAAAGCTTCACATTTCGCAATGCTCAAGACATTTTACTTCTAACTGGTCAAGATTTCCCTGGAAAAACCCTCGGACGACGCAATAGTTGATATGTCAAAGTCCAGCCTGCTTAGCCAACTACTTATAAACATTTCTGTTACAAACTCAGCCAGAATGTAGAAATAACTCATGCAAAGTGCCCAGAGCGCACTTTAAATAGAGGTAAAAAGAATTGCCTGCTGTGAATCGATGATGACTTTTCAGACTGATGATGTCTTGACTCTGCGCAAAAAAACAGAAGACGAAATGTTGCCAAATTGGCAAGGGTTATACATCACGAACTGAACCAGACATATATGTATGTATATGGTCAAGGAGATACAACTGCAAATGCTAATGACAAACGGTAGCCAAAGGCGTAAGACAGAAGCAGCAAAAGCAGAAAAAAAGACGATAAAAACGAAGCAAATTGAAGACATTCCAATAAAAAATATTCAGACGCAATTCAATCAAAACGTACAACAAGGTGTGACCAGAGAGAGAGAGATGGAGAGAGACAGACAATTGATAGTGTTAGCTGTGCTTTGGTCAAAGTGAATGCCTGCACGTTTTTCGCTAGCGTTTTGCGGGCGTTTAAAAACGCGCGACGCATGCAAATCACAAAAACTCGATAAGAAGAAGTAAAAACTACAGCGGAAATCAGAAATAATAAAAAAGAAAGATATGTTGTGCTAGATATGCAATTAAAAATTATGCACAAACGTTGAAAAATGCTATAAAAAAATAACACAAACAAAATCATTTGACTCAATGTTCCAATGAGTCAGAGCCAAGAGCGAGAGCGAGCGCAACAAACGTGTCTTAAAGCGCACTCAACAAATCTTTGACTCACTCGCTTGAGTCAAAGTCAAAGCTAAGGCAATAAAGCAAAAACAGATGCAAAAACTTGATTTAAAACATTTACAAAAATATCGAAAATCACTTGAGGAAAAAACTTGCAAGCAAATGCAAAAATTTTTACGAAAACTTGTCGAGGTTTTCGCAGCCGAAGAACTTGACCAATTTGAATGCTCAGCAAATGCTATTGAATTTTTATGCGAAGAAAAACAAGAATCAAATTTTTATTTGCAATTATTTTTCGCCAGTTGTGCGTACGTGTGTGTGTGTGTGTGTGTGTGTGTGTGTGTGTGTTTCGTTTGTTTAAACAGCTGCCAACGAGTTGCCCCATTTACTCCTCGCTCGCTCGCTCTCGCTCTCCCTCTCTCTCGCTCGCTCCCTCTCTCTCCCTTGGCACACACACACACCCACAAAAAACAGAAGTGGGAACGTGTCCCATGCATAAATGTAGATACAAATAACGGTACACAATTTGTGTGTGTGTGTGTGCGGGCATAAATTCCATATGCCAAGCGCTAAAAACTAAAGTGGACTGCCCCTTCTCCCTCTCCCTCTCTCTCTCTCTCTCTCTCTCTCACGCGCTCTCTCCCTTTCGGTGGCTGCCCGAAAAACTGGCTCAAAGTATTATCAGTCCAAAAAAGTTTCAAAATGCCAAATGTAATAAAAAAAAAAAGAATGAGAACTCGCAGGAGATTAGGGATAGTTAAAAGTGGAGAGTAACGGAGGCAGGCAGAGGGGGAGGCGTACTAGAGAGAGTTAGATAAATGGCAGAACAGCTGTAAGAAGAAGAACGCAAGCTGTGCAGCGCATACGCTTAGCTATGCTGCTAAAAAGGCCTCAAACGGGCATTGATAGAGAACTTTAATGAGCTAAACGCAGCGCCACCTGGCGTTGGGATACGACAGCAGTGCAAAGGGAAGAGAAATTATGGAATCGAACGGATGCATCATGAAAATATATGGAAATATATCTATTAAGAATTTCAGATTTGAGAAAAATTAAACAAATTAGAGAAACAAAATTATAAACTCTATTAATATAATTATATTTGAGAGAATTATTGAGATCTCCCCATATATGTATGTATGTACGTAGAAAGAGCTAGATTCGACACACTTTATAGTTTTGTTATCTCAACTAATCTCATCTCATTACTACTATATATCACTATATCCTCCCTTTTACCATTTTCAATGCGTGCAGGGTATGAAAATGCCTAGCACATCGATCAACTCAGGGTTTCACTTCACATTTTCTATATACTCCATTATATATAGTACATAAAATTTGTTTATATATTTCCAACTCTTCATATTTACGTAACCCAATTTTGATTTACTGTTTCAAAAGCAAAATTGTCAGGAAAACTTCCATTTGGCAACAGCCAAAAGAGAGAGAGGGAGAGGAAGAGCGAGAGAGAGGGTGAGTGTGGGCGAGAGAGTGAGTCCTGTCAGGAAGCAGCTGCAGCTGCTGCATTTGTATATTTTGGTTGTTTTTCCCCTCTCTCTTCTTTACCACCCCCCCTGTATTTTTTGGGTTTTTGCGGTATTTCCGCCGCGTTTTTCACGTAAATTTGGCAACAAACGAAATATTTGTTTAATTTATTTTAATTTCAAAGTTTTTGCAGCAGTTGCCACAGCCCCCAACGGGGTGGGGCAAATGTGGGGGCTGCATGTGGAGTCAGCCAGAAAACGTGAGCCGCAGGCTGCACGCGCGTGTGTCCACATACAAAAGGATGCGCCAGGACTCATCAGAAAAACAACGCAATCATAATTCACGCAAGAGAGAGAGCGAAGGAAAAAGAGAGAGAGAGGGAAAGGCAGAGGTACAGGCACAGGCACAGGCACTTGGCCAGGAAATGAAATGAAACTCAAAAGGAAAAACTCAAAGCAGGTAGAAAACAAATGAAAAACGAGGCATAAATAAAAACAAAGCAAAAGCGAAACGAGAATAAACATAAAAACCCAAAAATAAAGCGAGAACTAAGTGTGACACAGAAGAAGAGGGAGAATGCGACACAGAGAAAGAGAGAGAGGGAGAGGGAGAGGGAGCGTTTGCGGGTGTGTGAGTGAGTGGGACAGGTAATAGTGGATAAGTAGGCGACGCCGCTTGAGCGCGCATCCTGTCTGACTGTGAAAACACAAATTGAAAGGCACTTTAAGGAAAACTGTAGGGAAAAGCGTGAAAGACTCGACGAAAATTTAAAGGCAACGCAATTAACGAGAGCGAGATATATATAAAATATATACATATATTTTACTTTCAATGTATATATTTATATATACATGATTGTAATTGATATGTATAGTCAGTTAATGCTATTAACTATTGATAACAGCCATGGCCAGCACAAAGGCGAGGCCACTCTGTGGCATGCCACACACACACACACACACACTGGCAAGCACGCATGGCAGCAGACAGTGGAGCAACAACAGCTTGTGGCAGCCACATTTTGCGGCAGCTCCTCTAATGGCCTTTTAATTATTACGCGCTAAAGTGTCTTTCCCTGTTGTCCGTCCGTCTGTCGCGCTCTTATGATACATTTATATCTGGAATTATTATAAGTCCAAATGGCAAGCTCTCTAGATATGAAAAGATGTATATATATTTAACCTGAAAATATTTAAGATTTTTCTTTTGTTGGAAGAGTAATATGAAAGATAATAATTTCATACTTTATATTGAATCACTTTTAGATAAGATAAGAAAATAACAAAAAGTATGATATTCTTCTGAATCATGCCATAAATCGGTTATATGATATTATATCATATCATATCATACCGAAGTCTGCTGCATTTACTAGGCACTACAATGCAAAACACAGAGCTCACTTTCTATATAATGAAAGGTTCCAAAGGAACGAAGGAAGAGAGGAGAGGAGGAGGTGAGGTACTGACCCAAACTCAAAATTCAAGTAATATATAATATAACTGTAATAGAAATATTGCTTGCTCACTCGCCTCTCGTCTCTCCCTCTCTCTTTACTTCTCAGTCTACTTTGTCTACGCTTACTAATTTCTCCCTCTCTCTTCTTAATATATATTTCTAAATTATTTTATTTTTTCGTATCATTCCACTTAAGATTCTTTTACAAAATTCTTTTTATAAGCTTCCATTAGCACATTCCAATTGTATCATGGTTCGATAATATCCCAGACTAAATTTGGCTGGGAATTGGGGCATAGCTAGCCAGTGAGTGGGGCATATAAGATATCCCCAAACGGGTTGGGGATATAATTAAAGACCCTTTCTTCTGTGTATTTATTTCGACTGCATAATAATATATAATTAAAATAAATTCAAACGAAATTATTGTTTTTTAATGTAAGTTAAGCTCTTAATTATAACTGTTGACTGCACTTTGCTGCATTATTACTCATAATTTGTGGAATTAATATATAAAAATTATATATAGTTTACTAATTAAAATTTTAAATTTATTTTTATAATTAAATATGGAAATTATTAATTATTCTCTTTCTTAAAATTTAACTAAATCTCATATTTATAGTTCTATACCGCAATTTATATTATTCTACTATATACTAAACTCTTCTATTTCTCTTCTATTTATCTACATCCATCCAAGATTTTGTTTTTGTTAAAGTATTCAAGCTCTGACAGCTGAACTACATAACTGTGCTTTTGTGGCTTGATATTAAGATGATATATGTGTGTGATATATTTGGGTGTGTTTGTGTGTGTGTGTGTGTGTGTTCGTCTCTCGACGGTTGTTGGCTTTTTCTGGTTTAGACTGTCAAATCTAATAATGCCCCCAGAGATCATTTACCGCTAAAGCAGCGCAGAGAGTTCAATGACAAGTCACATGCGATTTGGTTATATACACACACACATATATATACATACATATATATACATGTGTGTGTGTGTGTGTGTGTGTTTGTGTTAAAGGTACAATTAAAATGTCAAATCAAGACGTTTTATTTATTAAATGATTACACACTATAAAAAAAGAAAAAATCAGAAACAGAAGCGAAGAAACAAGCGGAAGAGGAAAGAATAAAAGATGCGCGGGCTATAAAATTTACAGTTTGTGCAGCTTTGGGGGCTGGGGAGGCGAATGGCGATTGGTGGTTGGGGGTTAGGGGAGGGGGAGGCGGCGTATGAGGGCTAATAGCATATTTTGTTGAGTGTTAAAAGAATTTTGTTGTGAAGCATTTGGGGGAATTGCTTGTTAAACGCTTACAAATTGGAAATCGTGTTGATTGACTGATTGATTGACTGATGCAGCAATTGAAAGCAAAGGCGGCAATGGGGTGGGCGTGAGAGGCGTGGCACAGAGCAAAACAGAAAAACTTTGCGACGGCACAAAACTTTAGCACAATCGACCAAAGTATGAGTGTGAGTGGGAGCGAGAGAGAGTGAGCCAGAGAGAGGGGTATTAACGACTAAGCCAACGGTAAAAACTGTCAATGAACGACAACAGAAGATGACGAAGAAGAAGCTGAAGAAAACGAAGCAAACTTAACGTCAAAGCTAAAACTTGACGACAACAAAAACAACAACAACAACAACAAAGAGTAGTTGAACGAGAACAACAACAGGTGCAGGAAGTGGCAAGGAAAAGAAAGAGAAGTAGCAGAATGAGAAGGAGAGGGAGACGAAGGGAATCTGCTGGAAGCTGTCATAAACAAAACTTGTCTCATACAAGAGCAAGAAGGAAAATATATAAAATTGAGTGAAAAAAAATATCGTTAAGAAAATTGCGAAAATAAAATTGAAAAGTGGCTCAATACAATTTAATAGAACATTTCTAGCTTGGCAATGTTAAATGTTTATGGCACCAGCAAAAGAATAAGGAAGAATAAAGAATTTCCAATTAGTTGCAAAAGAAAACAGATTTTGCTTGGCAAAATAAAGAAATGCCAAAATGCAATATGAGGAAAAATATAATTTAATTAAACTGTTATACAGTTGCACAAGGCAGATATGCATACATATGGCATATGAATGCCTTGGAGGCAATTGCAGCCAAGAAATACTTTAATTGAGATATTCTACATGTGCAGGCATACATATATACATACAAATACATACGTACATAGAGAAGCCTGCAAGGCAGTATAAAAAATCAGGTGAAGTCAAGGAATAGTTGTATTAAGCTGTGCATATAACAAATCTGCATATGTATATATCATGCATTATATACATACATAGAATAATATGTTATTAGTTATATTTAACTGATTGATAGAAGAAAAGGAACAACAGAGAATACTATGTTATATATCATCAAGTCATATGCACCTGCCAGGCAGTAAAATAACTCAAAAAATATATATGAGTATAAGCTAATAAAAATCTTTATTAATTTATTCATATATGCATATTTAGCTGATTATGTATGCATACAGCGCAAAAACATTTACAAAGAACAAAACAAACATACACACAAATGCAGAAAAGCTGTTAAACTAAACATAAGAACTAAATCAAATATTTTATACAGCGCATTGCAAATGCCTGATCTGTGCTGTATAACACTTTTTAGCTAGCCTCGCTAGCTCGCTCACGCTTAGCAGAGCTGAGCTGAGCTTTGCTTAAGCGCATAGGCAAGTTTGATCTAAATTAGCACACTTCATATGCGCCTCTCCCGCTCTGCATCTCTTCGGCACACTCTCTTGCTTAAGAGCGGACCAACTGCTTGGCTTATCCTTAGTTAATCATTTCTTATTTCATTTCTTTCGCTTTACTTACCTATAAAAAATAATTTCCAATATGTTTGCGCGCTGCTGGCGCTGCGGCTGTTTCTCCTGCTGCTCGTCGTCGCTGTCGTCGTTGTTGTTGTTGCTGTTCCTGTTACTGCTCTCATCTTGCTGCTTTGTCGCTTATCGCTGTTGTTGTTTTTGTTGTTGTTAAATATTATAAACTGCAGCTCTGCAGTTGACGCTAACTTTCCAATATGCGTTCGCACTCACTCACTCTCCTGAGCGTCTCGTGTTACGGTAAAAGTTTTGTCCTCGCTCTCCTTTGCCGCTGCTGCTCTCTAGCAGCTAGCTTCACTATAGCGCCACATAGTGGGCGAATAATAAAAATTCGTGTTTTTTTGTTCAAATTAATTTCTTTTGGGAAAATATTTAGAATCAACGGCAACAAAAACAAATACGCGCACAAAACTCAAAATTCAAAATGGCGTCTCTTCTTCTTCTTGTACAGGTTTGTTGGCCCTTCGTTTGGCCAGGTCTTAAACCTCAAGCATTTTTCTCTCTGCCTGCACTTTACACACGCACACCGTTTCACTGTTATAATCGGCCGTTTGCTTTGAATCAGAAATCACCAATGTTGTTGTTGTTGTAGCTGTAGCTGCATGCAGGCGACGACAATCGACGCTTGAAAGGTTTCCAAGAAGCAGCTATAGAGACACTTACACGCACACATATGCACACACACACAAATACGCGCGCGTAGTAAACCTTTTTTTATTTCTCCGTCTTCTGCTTCTTCTTCTTATGGCTTGTCTTATACACTGCTCTTGCTCTTGCTGTTGTTGTTTTTGTTGTTGTCGTTGTCGGCTGGAAACCTGTTTGACCGGTAAGAGAGCCGCGCTGCAGGCAGGCAGGCGCAAGCAGCTCGGCGTCACTCGAAGATCAAGCAAAACTAATGATGCCGAAGCCGGCGTCGGCGTCGACGGCGACTGAAACTGCGCAACGTTGGTTGATGACGCAGCTGCGACGGCGGCTGCTGCTGCCGTTTGCTTTGCTTTGCCTTTCGTTAATAGTTGGTTGTTGTTGTTGTTTCTTTACTTCTTTTGCTGCTGCAACACTAACACAAATACACTTGAGCACTCTCACGGACAGACACACACTTCCAGTACTTTTTGCCGTTGTTGATGTTGTTGTTATTTTTATTGCAATTTGCTAATTTGCTATGGCCTTTTTGTTTTATTTATATTTAACATTTGCCAGCACTTGTATAACTATATTTCTGTGTTTGGATATTTGTTGTAAACAAAGACGACGACGACGCGACGCAAAAATTGTTGTTTTGTTTTTGTTGCTGCTTGCAGCTTCAAACGCACAGCGACAGCGCGACACGTCCGTTCTTAGCGGCAAATGAAAAGAGAATGAGGTATGTTAACACAAACGAATTGACGAAACGAATGCTGTTAAGCGCCAAAGCAAAGAGCAACGCTACTGTTAATGCTCCGCTCTTACGCTGTCAAACCATTGTTAACAGCGCGCGCGTTCTGTTAGTGCTCTTTGGGCTAGCAAAAACGGGTTTAAGCTGTTTGTTGGTTTTGTTTTTGTTTTTGTTTTGCGCAAGCAGCAACAGGCGAGAGAGTGGAACGATCTAAGCCAAAGAGCGTGATCAGCAGACTTGAAGAAAACATGTGCTCTTTAAATAATAAGAAAAAGACTTAATATGATAAAACACTTAAATTTGATTGAATAAATTAAATTAAAAAATTAATGTATTGATTTTTTCTTACAAGAGAGAAAACGAATTTTTATTTATTTATAATACATTATTCACACAATAACAAAATATTATTATTATTAATGCCAGTAAATTTAAACTCCAATTATCTTCATCTGCTAACAGTCGCTGTTAAGTGCATTTGTGTTGCCTGCTTTTAAGCAGACGTTCGGCAAACGAAACGACGAAACCGAAACGAATGCAAAGAGCGCATTAACCAAAGAGCGGCATCTTCGTTAACAGCTCAACGAAACAACTGAACGAAACATTGTGCGCGCGCTCTTACTTCAGCATTTAACATAACAGCCCGCTGTTAGCCAGGCATAGCAACACGTAGCGACTTACGCGCGTTTTACTAGCGTTTTTCCAAAAACTTGTTTAGGAAAAACGGCGCTGCGGAAAAACCAGTTGCTGGCCAAAACGAATGAAAAAAAACAGAAACTTGTTGACTTGGCCTAGCTGACAAGTAAGCAAGCAAGCGAGCATATAAGAAAAAAATCAAACGCCAAGCAGTTGCTACTGCGCAGGGGCAACGCCTGCCAGAGCGAGACGGCACTAGCTGAGCGGCTAACTTGGGGCCGCTTAACTCCTCTGTTGAGTTTCGTTCAGTTTAACCGATCGCGCGCAAGATCTACTTTTAACCAGTTTCTTAGGTGTTGTGACTGTGTGTGTGACTATGTGTGTGTGTGTGTGCCTGCTTCTTGCTGCCTTGCTTTGCGCAGCACTTTTAACGTTCTTTGCGCTGTCGCCAGAGTTCATGTTTGCTTTAGCTGCCGTTGGAAGTGTGGAGTTGTTGCTCCTCCGCCCCCTCCAACTATACTGCCCGCTGCCTCCTTAGCATGCAACCTGTTTGGAAACTCGTTTCGATGCGTGACAAAAAGCTGAATACTATGCGATGCGACAGGCACGCGCTTAGCATGACAAATCGTAAAATAAATAAAATTTGAATTTGTTTTTTTCTTTTTGTTATTTGAAGCTTTCCAGTATTGGAATGAGTTATCACATCCTGCTGTTAGAGTGAGTGAGATGGAGAGAGATAGTTAATGGAACTTCGATTTGGCCTACAGCTGCCTGCTGAATGCCACGCCCACGTTGCGCCCACCAAACACGCAAATCTCATGTAATTATGTTGAGCTACTCCCACCCCGCCTCCCTCGCTCCATCACCTTATTGTAATTGCTTTAATTTTACAGTTTGACGCATAAATTTTCGTCGCATTTCCATGAATATTAATATATCTATAAGGAAAACTCGGCTGCTGGGAAATTATCTTCTACGTCGTTGTCTTCGTCGTCGTCTTCTTCTTCTTCTTATTTTCAATAAGTCGAAGCGTGTTTTGAACCCAAATCGAGGCAGACAGCGTGAGCTTAATTATATATTCATATATAAGTAGGTGCTGCTCCCGACTCTCTCCCTCTCCCTCTCTCTCTTTATCTCGTTCCACACTAAAAGTTTACTTTAAATTTATTTTTTTTTATTGATTTCCCAACTTAAACTTGGGAATTCATTGAAATTGTTTGCTTGGCATTAAATTAAATTCGAATTCTCTGGGGAATTAGAGATTTACTTTGATCTGAAAATTCGATTAATATTTAGCATAATTAAATTAAAATTAATTTTTTAAAAGTTACTTGACTCATCTACAAGGAATTTATAAGTATTTTATTGATTAAGCTTTCGGAATATGTTGGGATATTTAAGGAATGAAATGACGGAGTGAGAGATGGAGAGGTGGGAGGTTATATATCATATGCATATTAATTATATGTAAGAGACAGAGGGAGAGAAAGAGAAATAGGGAGGAATGGAGAGAGAGAGAGAGAGAGAGAGAGAAAGGGCAGTCTCTCTTGAGAAAGTTAGAGAGGCACAATAGGAGATATAGGAACAGGGAGAGCGAGAGAGCTTGAGAAATAGACAGAGAATCATAATGAGAAAGAGAACTAGAAAGATAACGAGAAAAAGAAAGAGCGGCACACAGAGAGAGGCCAGAAGCAAGGGAGATATCTAAACTGTTCCAAAATCAAATAATATACCCAATTTATATATATCTACCATCCAGAAACTGTCACCTATGATAATATAAAATTGTATATCAAAATATATTTTCATTATTGAGATCTATTCAAATCTCCAGACGTCAATCAAACCCAATGACACTCAGTGCCTAAAGAGATCACTGAATCAATTTTCCATAAAATAATTGAAATGAAATTGAAAAATCAACAGATTCACACAGAGCCTCAACGTAATTCCCATCCCACTTTGAAGGCTGCTCAGTGAAGCGCACTTCGGCTGGAGTCTTGAACCTTTCAGCGTTTCTGTCGTGACGATCGTCAAATGCGATCAAGTGAGAAGAGTGTAGAGGAGAGAGTGAGAGAGAGCGAGGGAGAGGGAAGAGTCAATTCGGATCAGTGAGTTTGTATTGAAAAGTGGATTTACGTATCGAGTTTCCTGGGGCAACGCAATGAAAGCCGATCATCGATGGACTTTGCTGATCAATCGGTCCGGGGGCCCAAAGTCAAATAAACAAATGACACGAACTCAAATGAAAACAAAATCCAAATAGGCTGCAAGGGGGAAGGGAGGGAGAGAGAGAGAGAGAGAGAGTAGAAAGAAGCAGAAGAGAAGTTAAAGCAAGAAGCCAAGATCGCATGATCCATCAAAATCTGCTGCGTCTTGAATTACATAGAGATTATGGGCGGGGAGGCGGTAGTGAGGGGGGAGTCAGACATAATGCGGGGGCAGCATAACAATGAAGTCAACGAAGTAGAAGAAGAAGAAGAAGAAGAGAGCGAGAAAGGAGAGGGTTGAGAGAGCACAGGTAGAACAATGACTAAGAACAGAAATGAAGTGGAACGCTCGTTGGCTCGAACGCACTCAAAGCATTGCAGGTGTGCCATGGGTAAGGGAGGGGAAGGTGAACAGGGGTGGGGCAACTCGCTGCAGACGCAAACTGGTAACGGAGCAGAGGGGCGGGGATCGAGGCAGAAGGGTAACTCGCTGCAGACGCAACCCGACATCAACATCACATTGTGGCCTGTCAGTCAAAGTCGTCGCCATATGGACAGATCCGCAAACTGGGCAGAAGAAGAAGAAGAAGACGACGAAGAAGAAGCACAAGAACAAATAAAAGAACGACTAACGTTGGTCAGTGGCCAAAAGGAGCGCGAGCTGCACTAAGATTGCAACACTAAGCAACAGGGTAGGGGAATTGGATTCGAATTAGATTCGCATTGAAGTCAAATGAAAACCAATTGGGAAATTGTTGGCCAGCACTAAATGAGTTAAGAATTAGGTCTGATCAAATATGGTGTATTAGGAAGATTTCTGAGGCACAGAGGGAGCTAGAGAACACGAAAAAAAGGTGAATCAAAATTAAATGAAAAAAAACAAGCTTAAAAAAAGGAAAATAAAAAATTTATAATATAAAAAAAATTTTAAAAAATAAAAAAATGTATGCAAAAAAAAAAAAATAAATACATAAATAAATTAAATAAAATAAAATAAAATAAAATAATAAAAATAAAAAAGAATTAAAAAGAATATATTTGTATTTTGAAAAAAGAAATATACAAATAAATATAAAATTAAAATTTTAATTAAAAAAAAAATACAAAAATGCCATTTTATTTATTTAAAAATTTTTTTAATAAATATATATATATATATATATATATATATATATATATATATAATAAATAAATAATTTAAAAAGTAAAAGAAAATATCAAAAGCTGAAATAAAAATTGAATTGAATTAAGATACATTTAATAGAATAATATTATATTGACTTATAATAAAATGCGATAAAAATTAATTTAATAAAATAATATTACATTTATTAATAATATATACATTTGAATAAAAGTAAATATAATAATAAAATATAAATAAATAAGTTCACAGGGATATTTTCTAATTATTTGTTATTTAGTGTGTCTTTTTTTTTATTTATTTATTTTTTTTTAATAGCTTGAAAAATCTTTGCAACTGGACAACTGACTGCACACTTTGTCGCTGTGGCACGTCGACAGTGTGTGTGTGTGTGTGTGTGTGTGTGTTGACGGTTGCCTGTTGCTGGTCGTTTGGTCGTTGGCTGTCTGCTTGGCCAAGTTAATTATAGGTTGAGGTTTACGAACCCGCCAGTCAGCCCAGCTGCGGCAAATGCGACTAAGAGAAACGAGAATCCAGTGAGAATCCGGCTGGCAGAAGAAGAAGAAGAAGAAGCAGCAGCAGCCGATGCAGAGCTGCAAAGGATGCAATCGAAAAATTGCAGGCTCTATGAAAATGGGAACAGCCTGCGGTAAAATTATTTGCCTTCTCTTTAGATTCTCTTCTTCCTCATCGCTTTCTTCTATTTCTGTTGTTTCTTTGCGCCACATGTTCGATTAAAAAATAGAAGTGAGGAAGAAGAAGAGGAAGTGAGAGAGAGAGAGGGAGAGGCGCTGCACTTTACGCAACACTTGAGGGCTGCAGCTTGATAGCAATGGAGTGAAGGGTGGGAGAGGATGGTGGGGGGATGATTTTGGCCTGTGGTGCTCATGCGAGCCATTAGCTCAGCGTCTGTTCGGCACGATTACGACGTAATTCTCTTCTTCTTCATTTTCTTTTGGCTATCAAAGGCCTGGCGCAGGGGCTAACTGCTCCATAAGCAACTCAATGGGAATTAAAATGTTTGTTTGTGCCTATTGGGCAGGCAACAGCAACAATAACAACAACAACAACAATAGAAATTCACTTCAGCTACGAAACACTTGAGACCGCCCAGCGAGGGCAGATCGAGACGTGTGGGGAGTGCTGTAGGGCGAGAGGGAGGGGGGCGCAGCTCTTACAAAAGTTCTTTTGTGCGTTTTTCTGGACTCTCTAATTTAATTTCCAATTGCACATAATCCGTTTTCCGTTTTGCTCGAGTATTTGTCATAAAATTTGATGCGTAAATAAAAGAAGAAAAATAATAATAAAAAAAAAAAGAAAATACAGAAATAATAAAAATACCACAGAAAAACGTCGACAGCTGGGTGACTTGAAGATATCCTTCAAGGAGGCTTAATAAAATTAATTCTGTAATATTCTGTATACTTGCATACCAAAAATTATTAATGTAGCTCATCTAGTTACTGAGTTCTTTGGGAACAGTTGAGTCATGGGTTACGTAATAAGATTATCTCATATGAAGAGAAAACGAAAAGGAAGTTTAAGCACAAGCTTAATCCATGTCATTCTTATAGATATATATGTATGTATGATAAATCATACATAAAACATAACTGGTTTTTAATCGTTACAATAGACACAAGCCAACGTATCTCCTATATCACAATATTTTTGTCTATATTCAGTGCACAGGAGCCCACATAACAAATTTTAAACCTATAGCTCTGCTAGTTCCTGAGTTCCTTAAGTCTATTATCGAGTATAATAGATATCTATGGCACATTAAATATTAATCTATAAAATATTGCCATATTACGCCAAAAGCTGCCCACATATCAAATTTACCAGCTCTAATTCTTATCATTCCCCAGTTCCTTCAGTTTATAGCCCGATTAAATCAACTTCTTAGCCTGCCGAAGCTACCCTACATCGTCATTTCTATTGGCTCTAGGGCATTGGCATAAAGTAAAATGAAATGGAATGAAATAAACCGTTTGTGCAGCCTGTAATTGCCCGAGGGCTTAGGGAACTGTAGGCGACACCTCGTCTTGTTACGTTTCATGTTTCATTATTGTTTGGCCAGAGCACAGAAGCACAAACGAAAATACAAAATAAAAATATTAATAACATGTTTGTCAGTGGCAGCCAAGCTTGGCTCCAGCATTACCAGCTGAGTTACTCAACAATTTCTATAGATTACATAAGCTCTGGGAAGAAAAAGATTCTTTTTCGGAAAATATATATTTCACTAGCCAAGTCAGGTAGCTATTGCATTTTTATGCCCTCAACCCATTGGAAATGTAAAATTAGGGTTATAATGATGTTCTAAATATGTATGTAACAGGCAGAAAGAGGCGTGGCAGTTCCCAGTAAAGTGAGTCGATATAGTCGATATGTCCCTATGAAGGCTGAGATATCTTAGTAATGATGAATGAATTAGTAGCTCCTCACAGGATTTTATGGTATCTCCTAGTCGAGCAGTCTCGACTGGAGCAGTTTTAAGTGACTTGGCAAAATAATGGAATAAGTCTATTGTTAGCCAAGTGAGGGACTTGAGAAATATAGTTTTGTTATTTATTTTATAGCTTTATAGATCTGTAAATAGTTAAAAGCTGCTTTAAAATTTAAATCTATTAAGAGTATTGCAATTCCAAGAGAGATGAATAAGATATGGCCGATATGAAATATGTCTAATATATTATGTAATCATGGCAAATTTGATTTTCGTACTCAAATTTTATATAATTTTTAATTTTGTTTCAGCTTTTGCTTTTTGAAAAATAATTTTCAGCTGCTTTTCAAGTAATTCGATTAAAAAATGGTTTATTCAAAGAGTTGAACTGAAGCTAGCCAAACCACTTACTCTATATACAGACAGGCAGCTCCTCTTTATCTCTCGCTCTCTCTCTCTCTCCCTCTCTCCCTCTCTCTCTTTATCCCCTTTCGCTACTTTTCACTGGCTCTCTTTTGATGCATCGACGCGCTACATTTCAAGTTAATCCATTAGATGCATTGCATTTTTAATTTGACATTTACAACACAAATTTTCAACCATCAGCAGCAACAACAACAACAATTGATGTAAAATTTTTTTTTTCGGTTATATCTGAGTATCCAGAGAACTAACCAGGGAAATCGTCCGCAAAATAGTTTAAATATTAAATTAGTGCATTCGCAGGATTTAAGCACATACAGCTAAGCACTCACACCCACACACACACTTACATACACACACACACACACCCATACAGAGAGCACACATGCCGCAAATCCATCGGGTGCTTCCAACGGCTGCACACGGTTGCGGCCGCTAGATGGCGCATTTGCCTTCACAATTCGAGGGCGTTGTAGGTGGAGTACGTGAGGGGGCGGGGCGCGGCAAACAATCCACTGAATTATTCATGCGACATTTGAGGTTCGCAATTGAAGCGTTCGCTAATATTGTGAAGCGATTGCCAAATTGATGGAGGCCAAAAAAATGAGTGAGAGCAAAAGGGGCGTGGTGAATGATGGGCGTTGAAGGACACTTTAAAATGAACAAAAATGATAGAGAAATACAGAAAGCAATTAAAAAAGTTAAAAACGACAGAAAGCTAATTTGCATTAATTAAAAAACCAGTAGAAATATTACAAAAAAAAAAAAGTTAAATAAATAAAAATATTTAAAATAAAAAATGATTTGTGAATATATATTTTAAAAATAAAATAGATTAAATGTATTATAAAAAAAAAATATATGTTAAGAAATAACATACAAAATTAAATATAAACATAAATAAAATAATTAATATTTGAAATTCAATTTAAAAATAAGCGAATAAAATAAAAAATATTATAATAAATAATATTTATTATAAGAAAAATTTTATTTTGAAAACGTAATATTATACAATAATTTAGCAAGTAATATATGAAAATAAAATAATATAAAAACTGAATTTAGTAAATAATTAAAGAAATATTATTAATTTTAAAAATATAGATATGTATATTAAAAATTACATTAAGTGAATTGTATACAAATATTGCAATTAAGAAAATATAACCTCAAAAGAATATTTAATTAATATAATATATTTTCAGTCTATGTTTAATAGTAAAAAGTAAATTTTTTTTTAGGTATCTTAAAAACATAAAATAAATAGTTTCAGCTCTTTCTATCTATTATTTCCTTAATGTTATTGACCAGACCTGAAATGATATTCCACAAAAATAATTTCGATAAATCGACTACGAAATTTGCATAGCAAAGCAAAGCTTCGCTTGGCTTATGCAATTAGGGACTTCAAAGTCGGCTAATAAGTGGCTGGAGCTGCCTTCAGGGGGCGTGGCTGGGGAACAGTTTAGCTTAAGTGTGCTGCCGAGCTCATAAAGCTAAATGTCCAGACGAATGCTTGAGAAAGGGGAATTCGCCGAACTGATTTTAGTTTTTGGTTCACATGTAAAGTGCCACGCCCACTGTCTAGGCAGAGGCCAGAACTGTGCTTACCCGCTCTCATGTGGGTGTGTTGGCTCGATTGTTGTTGGCCTTGTGCAAATTGGCCAGCAATGTTGGCTAATTGTGCCCAACCGCCGGAAAAGCTAAGAAAAGCCAAAGCCAACACACATACATAGAGAGAGAGAAAATTAGCCAATGCTAAAAATTTGGTCAGGTGAGAATTTTCGCGATGCGCCGCGCCACGCCCCGCCCTTGCCATGCCTTACCTGGCCATGTTTGGCCATATCAACAATTATGGCCAACAAGCACATTTTGCTAATTGCCAGCTCTCGGAATGGGGGAAGAGGAGAGGGAGGGGCTTAACCAGGTGCAACAACAACAACAACAAATTAATAATTTTTGGTTTTGGCTGCTTTAATTTGGACATTTTACGTGTGCGAAATTGTTAATGGGAGAAAGCAAAGTCAAGGCAAGGCAAACGAAGCAAAAGACCAAACGAAATGGAAATTGCGAAAATGCGAAAAATGCTTAGCTCGGCGATATCTTTGCTCATGCGTCGCAGGAAATTGAGGAAATGCCAATGCGAGCCACTCGAGCTATGCACATCGACTGCATAATTGGATCTGAGCTGCTTCAAATCCAAATTCCTACTGCCCGCCCTGATAGTCTATGTAGGCTAGTGTAGCAGCCGTAGCAGCACCCGTTGTGGGTGTGGCAATGGGCAGTAGGCGAGGCATCTGCAGCTGGCGCTCAATTAGAGCGAGTGGCTGGACTGATTGAATCGTCACGAATGGACTGCCACAGCGTGTTGCATTATCAACAATATCTACCTCAGTCTCTTTCTCTCTTTCTCTCTCTCTCTCTCTCATTCACTCTCTGTGCATATCTCCAGCTGGCTATCTGTTTAACTTGGTTTGCCGGATTCACATTAGTCAAAGTTCTGGCCAAAAGCGTCTAATTTTTTGTGCAAACTTTGACTGCCAGCGCAACAGTCGAAGGCAGCAGCACACACAGACACACACACTGACACTCACACACACCGACGCATGCTAGCACATCCTGCTGTAACATCTCTAACTAGATTCCATCTACCTTCGTCCTTTGTTTGCCTATTTTTGCAACAAAATCCTCCTGTGCGAATTCGCTCCAGAGTTCACTTATGAACTCCTTTTCTTTTCATTTGTGGAAGGTATATTGACTATATAGCTACGTTCGGATAAACTATGAATAAGCTGGATGAACGAGAGGAACGTCAAGTTAGATCAATATATAGAGGGATAAACGAATGATTAGTAAGAAGGATAAAGAGAGGCGGATAAATAGATAGGTGGATGGATAACTAGTTGAATTAAAGATATAGATATAGATAGATAGATGGATAAGGGGAGCGATGAAAGTAGATATCTGGATAAGTGGTTGGGTTATAGATGGATAAATGTAAGAGAAAATAAAGCTAGACGGATAAATAGTTAGATAAATTATTAATAGCCAGAAAGATGTATAAATTTATATATGGATATGTATAAATATGAAGAGAAAGCTAAATAGATAAATGAATAGCCAGAAATATGGATTTATATATGGATAAGTCAGTGGATAAAGTAACATATAAAAGTTGGATAAATTAATAAATGGATAAGTCATTGAATAAATTAAAAAAAAAAAGATTGTATGGTAATATGGATAGATGGATAATTTTCTGAATGGTGTTGTTCTATAGGTAAACAAACTTCGATAGATATATCAATATAATTTTAGAAATATATACGGATATTTATACGGATGATATATGGATAAGTGAATGAATGAAGAACAAACTTGTTTATGTAAATATGAATAGATGGATAAATTGCTGCATGGTTGTGTGGTTAGCTAAGCAGATAGATATCGATAGATGTATACGTATATTTATAAGTTTAGGAAAAATAATAGAAAAATGTATATAAGATTTATAAAATGTTTTCTATTTGGATATCAATTTTATTTCAAATAAATTTCTTTTCAATCTTTAAAATTATAATAAAATTGAATATTTCAAATGAATAATGAGTTTCAAATATTTCACATAGTCATTAGATATGTATAGGGTATTCATAGGTCGTTCCATTCTGCTGTCGTAATGACATTGAGCAAATTGTTTCGACTTGTCCACATTTGTCTGCGGTCAATACAATTTTTGGCACGCCTAAGCCAAATTAATTAACTGCTGAACAGGGAACGATACAAGTGAAGGCAGCTGAGAGAGGTGAGAGGGGGGCGTGTCAGGCGGGCAGGCAGAGTGTCTCTGTGTGCAGGCAAGCGATTGGCAATGAGCAGTTACCGTTATAAGCCGCCTCGACATGCGGCAGAAACGAGCCAAAAGCCGTAACAACAGCAGCTGAAAACCTGGTCTCAGTTTTAGCTTTTTTTTCTTTTTTTTTTGTATTTTGGACACAGACCAAAGACCAAGACGAAGCCGGCAAATCGAGTGTGCGTGCATGTGTGTGCGACTCGTTTTCGGCCTGTGGCAGCTTTTGGCGACTGCAACTGCAACTGCATCAAAAAGCACCGTTATGTGACCTCATATGTGGGCAACAAGCAGCCACTGAGCCGGCCCGACTGTGTGGGGTGGGGGGAGCAGGAGTGGGGCCTATCGGCCGTACCCGAGTCTGTTATTGATACCTCAAGTTTGGCGCTGAGCCTTGCCAAATTGCCAGACGGCAACGAGTCGATGGCGCAAATTGAGCAACTTTCGGGTTAGCGTGAAAGTGGACAAACAGGGCCAGGCCACAGTCAAACACGCAAGCCTCCAAAAGCAGTCGACCACTTAGCAATGGGAGAGAGGGTGGCGGAGGGGAGAGCAAGCAGGGGAAGCAGAGGTAGCCAGGGATTTTGGAAGCAAAGGGCTGCCACGCGCTATCCGTGCAAAACTGTGGCAATTGCAGCTACTGTGGCCAGCGGCAGCTGCAACATTTCGAGAGTTATCAGCCGCAGTCGTTGCTGAGCGATTAAGAAGGGCCTTTTTTTGGCGGGGGTGGGGGAAGCAATGCAAATGCGAATGCGAATGCCAAAGCTAGAAGAGTGGCTATCAAACAGAGGCTTTTACAATGTGGAGCATGGCTAGAGAAGTGGCTGATGGATTAATGTTCTGTATGAATTTTGTATATATATGTTTTATAAATATACCTAACATATATATACTAAATATACATATTTCGAAATATATGCATCATAAATATTTGAAGTTAATATTTAAAATATATTTATAAATATTGAAGTGTACTGTACGGCTAGCTTTCTCATTTTCCTTTATAATTAAATATATTTTATATTCAAAATTTTACTTTAAAATTCTACAATTTTTTTAATCAAGCTAATTTGTTTCCTTATTTTCTTATTTTTTTTTTATTTTATTTATTTTTTTTTTATTATCATTATTTTTTTTATTTGCAATGGATGGTATATTTATGTATTAATAACTAAATTTACTCTCTAATTGGCAAATCTAGAACGTGAGCTCCTTTTAAGTGAGTTACTTTAACGAATCAACAAATATTTATATTGTTTAATGCTCAACTCATCAGTAATACAGGTAGGCTCTTCCAAACTATATTTATTTATACCTGAAAAAAATTTTTTGTACTAGAGAGAAAATTAAATAAATAATGAAAATTGAATCACATACAAAATCGTATTTTATTTTCCATAATGATGATAAAGAGCTGTTATCATTATCATCTACTATATAGAAAATATTTTTCTTGATTTTAAAAGAGTTAATGCAATAGAAAAGTGAATGTCAGGATTTAAATTTAAAAAAAATTTTTTTTTTAAATATTATATTAAAAGAGAATTATTATTCATTCAAAGAATTAGACAAGAGAATTTAATTCAGAATATATGCATCGCCATATATCATCATTATTAACATCACAATAAACATAATCTGTGTAAAATCATTATCATCTTCAACATAATCAACATTGCCACCAACATCATCATCATCATCATGATTAGACTAGCGAGGATTTTGTTTTTGATAGTATCGCCTTACATTCAGTTGCCCCACCCTCGCCCAGACGCCGTTTGCTTAGCTGCACCACTGAATGGCTTCGGCTGGTGTGCGAGCATCGCGTGATGTGGAAACCCTACAAAAGGCGCTGAGCTGCCTGCTGCTGGAATGCGTGCAGATGACAACCCTGCCCATAGCTGCCGACGTTGTTATTATAAAGCTGAACACTTGTTTATGCAACTGGTGTGGCAACTGGTGTGGCAGACTGTGCTTAGAAATTTTGATTTTGTTTATTGAGCGGGGGTTGCTCCGCACTGTCGAAGGGTCGAAGGGTTGAGGGTTGCCCACCTGCAGCTGAGGAGACCCTTCGTTGCTTTGAGTGAACCTGGCTCAGTGCTTACCCTCGGAAGGAAGAAGTCAGCCAAGCAGCACGACGTCCAGCTCAACAAGTTCCTGGCCAATGCCAGCTGTTGCTATTGTTTTAAGTGGGTCGAGGGGAGAGCGAGGGCAGAGTGGAGAGGGAAGCTGACTTGGTGTCGTCTCTGCATGTGTGTGTGTGTGTGTGTGTACGAGGGTGAGTTGAACGCTCGACTGTGGGAATTTCTCAATTGCTGGATGGTTAATAATTGCTATTGTTGGCTTCTTCACCTCTGCTGACGGGTGTAGGGGTCTCTCCCCTCTCACCCTCTCCCCTCTCCACCTCTCTCGCTACGGTTGCGGGTGTCTGCGCAATTGTGCGTAACGTGTGCTAGCCTCGTCTCTCCTCGCTCTGGCTGCCTTTCGGCGTGTGTGTGTGTATGTGTGTGTGTGCGACTTCATTTGCGGTCATGTTGTAAATAAGCAAGCAGCTTGCAGCGTGCAACATGCAGCAAGTGCCAAGTGGCAAGTGGCAAATGGCAAAGTGCATTTTGAATTTGTGGCTGTAGATTTGGTCTCAAGACATGTCTTGAATTTTAGCTACGAAAATAGTGCAAGCAACTGCAACTTAATATGATGCCACGCCACGCCCCCCTCCAGCTGCATCTCGCCTCTCACCTCTCACCCAGCTTTGAGCGTCACACACTTTGATTAATTGCTGTCTGAGGTTGCATGGCTCGAATAGCCGAAACAACAATTTCAAAGTTCGAACTTAACCTGCACTCTGAACCCAACCTGCCGGGGGGACTGGCTGGTGGGGCGTGGCTGGCCTGGCGCCAGGTGTGGCGGCAACATCAAGCGACGAGCTGCAAGTTTCTAAAGCATCGAGAGTCTCTTGGGGTCAATTCAAATTGCTCCACTTGCCTCAGAGCCGAGAGCAAATATTGAGAAACTTTCATTATCGACGCCTTCGGATCTTTATGGAGTGCGTAACATGACGTTAAATCGTAATTATAAAATCATTTGTATTTGAAAATTTACTATCCAGTTCCTTAACTGAGCGATACTCAATTGTTAACTTGTTATTTAGATACGACAGAGAGGTAAATAACAAATGAGAGTGAGCGAGAATAGGAAGGGATGTTGGTATTCTAAATGGGGTATACCTAGCTCATTAGGAGTCGAATTAGATGAGCTGAAAATCAAGTAAAAGTATTTATTTTAATAAAAAAAAAAAAAATAATTTAATGGAGTGTGCTGTCCAGTTCGTATATTTACCTGTTATAAATCATATTCCATATTCCTTGATACATATTTCGTATTCTATTTTATATTTGCTATGTTGCATATTCCAATCTCCATACTCCATATTCCGTGTTCCATGTTCCATGCTTCACGTTCCACGTTTCATGTTATATTTTCTACATTCCTGCTCCAAGTTTCATGTTTAATGTTCCACTTTTCATGTTCCTTATCCCTAGCTCTAGCTTTCATTCTAATTGATCCTTGTTTCATATTGCATGTTCCATCATTCATATGTTCTATGTCCCATGTCTCATTTTCCATGATCCTTGTCCCATCTTTCATCTTTTAAGTTCCATGTCCATTGCTCCATGTTCCATGTTCCATGTTTTCCATATCTGATCGTCCATGTTACATTTCCCATAATCCATATTCCATGTTCCAAGCTTTATCATCCATGCTCTATGATATAGAGTCTTTATTTATTGTTCCAGGTTGCCATCACTTTGTTCCATGTTTCATGTTCTATTTTCTATCGTCAATCTAGTTCTATGCCCCTTGTTCTTTTTTCAATGCTCCACATTTCATGTTCCATGATCCCTTTACAATGCTCCATCTTCCATCTGCCATCTTCATTCCATATTTCATGCTCCATCTTTCATGTTTCATGTTCCATGTTTCCATCAGTTCTTCTTTTTATCTTCCATCTTTCATGAATTTTCTCTCTTCTATCTTTTCATCTTAAATCCTAAAATGATCTATATTAAATTTTTTGAAAAATTCCCAAATTCCGAAACCCTATTAGATGGAGCAACCTAAGAAAATTAGAAGATTTTTCGCTTCTGATTTCTCGATGCCATTAAAAAACCATCAAAATTTTGGGCTTAGATCAAAACACGCAATTGCCATTAGCTGCAGCTGAGTGGCCCAAGAATCTCTCTCTCTCTCTCTCTCTCACTCTCAATAACTCACTAGTCTCTCACTCCATCTGACCTTCCCTCTGGTGAAGCGCTTCCACTTAGAGCAAACGACAAACTTCCTTTTTGTATTGCTTTGTGTTTCTTATTCTTTGTTGTAATAGCAAGTGAAAAAGGGTGGAGCGCTCGTAATTATCAGCATGATAGCAAAATTTGTAGACCGATAATTATTTTCCCACTATTTTCCAGCTGTGGCTGAGATCGAGTCGAGTCAAGTTGAGGCGAGGCAGGAACTCCATGGCAAACAATATAATTAATAACATGGAAAATACATAATGAAATTATTATCTTACCGTAATGTGAAATGATTATCGCATGTGTGTGTCTGTCCCCCTCCCTCTCTCCCTCTCTCTCTCGTTCACTGTGCTTGTGTGTGATATAGTGTGTGAAGAGCGAACAAGACAATGGCTGCTACTCAAGTTGAACTCGAGCGACTTTGACGCGCATCGAAATGCCATTTGATGACGACGACAGCGATGGGACCCTAAAGTGCGGCAAGGTACCGGCATTTATGAGGTAGGTGTACTTAGGGCTAGGTCAGTGCCAGTGCCGGTGCCGGTGCCAGTTGCCGTTCCCTCTTTTCTCTTTCCCTCCCTCTCTCACTCGCTGTCGTCTTATGCAAAGCGTTGGCGTCTGCGAAGCGGAACGATTGACGCGACTTTGAAACGGTTTCCAGTTGCCTCCTCTGCCTACTCTTGGCTCTTGGCTGTTGGTAGTTGGCAGCTCAACAGTTGCGGCCGCTTGCATTGCCTGCTACGAAACTGAACTACGATTTTAAAACTCCAAGTGCACCTAGAGAAAACTCAAAGTGGTGGATCGAAGAGGAAGCCTTCTATTGTAAAATGAGTTTTGTTTTAAGAGGTAAAAAGTTCAAAAAGGAATCTATAAATTTGATAATACTATATTAAATTATATATATATATAAAACACATTTTATATCTAAATTCTTTTATCTAAAAAATCTTCTTTTTTTGGCACACAAAACAAATTAAAAAACAAAAAAAAAAAAAAAACAAAAAAAAAAAATAATAATAATAATAATAATAATAATAAAAATAATGATAATAATATTAATATTAAAAAATAAAAAATAAAAAAAAAACAAAAACTCATTTTCGTTTTAGAAAATTTAATTTCAAAATTATTCATTAAATAAGTCTCCTTTGTAGATATTTGACCTTAAGGGAAATATTAAAATATTTAATATGAGTTTTTTATTTTATTTTTTTTAGAAGCTAATTTTGCTTTTTTTTTTTTTTTATCCAATTAGCAATAGCAATTATTTTTGATTTATATTTTTTGGCGTTGCAGTTTATTACTTTTATTTAATTTTAATTGATTCCGATTTAATATTCTGCTGCGAAATAAAATTCCCAAAATTATTCCATAGCTTGTGAACTCTACAACTATTTCGCTGAGTGTATCTACTAACTGGTTGCCTTCATTTGATTAAAACCTGCTGCAATTTGGTTATCTCTAGTTCAAGCTTCGTATGTCAGCTCATTTAAAAGCATTTTCACAAACTGCACACCTATTTCGCTCAGTGTATAATCGGCTCAGTTTGGTGGTTTGGGGCTGGCGGTCCGCTCAGGTGGGCAGTTTCAATTTCTGATGACTGGCCGAGCGCCTCGCAGTTATGTCAGAAGGTTGCGGCTTCTTCAGCCAAGCGGAAGTTGATTTATTTCTCTCCGCGCTTCGGTGAGAGAATTTTCACAAATGTGTTGCATTGTTCCTGAACCACACCTACAACAGCCGATAAAAAATGAAAGATAGAGAGGGAGCCAGAGTGAGACTTGGAAAAAAGGTAAGAAAAGTCGAAGAAACCAGTTGGCAGCGCATTTCTTATATTTAACATAATTTGAGACCTTCGAGTCGCACAGAAAATTGTTCAAGCAGAACTTTTGCCTTTGGGACTCATATAAAATTAAGAAATATTTGTAATAATTAGCTTAGAGCTGCTTTTTTTCTAACCATTTTTACTTTTTATTTTCCATTCTCTGTTCGTTGTGCCTTCGTTTGGTTATTCTGGCAATTTCAATTTTAATTTCAATTTCATTTCGGGCACAAAAGGTCTCGCAAAGGCAACCGCAGCAAAAGAATAAAAAGAGAGAGAGAGAGAGAGAGGAGAGAGAGAGGAGTGAGTGAGGAAAAAGGTAATTGAACAAGTCAAGAAATTATTAAAAACTAAAAATTATTCTACTCTCTCTCCCCCTCTCTCTCTTTCTCACTCACTCTCTCTCTCTCTCTCTCTCTCTCCCTTGGTAGCTTTTGTCATCGAGCACAATTTATGCGTATTGCCAATGCACATTAAAGTTGAGTTAAGATCGGTGGGGATTCTTGACGAGCTGTTGCCCTATGTGCTAGATGTATTAGATGCAAGTGCTGCAACAGATGGCTGGATCTTTTTTTTTTGTTGGATAATATTTTTTATGTCAGAAATATTCCTCAATCTAGTCTAATATATCCAGCTCCTTGACAGCACTGAAAATTTAGCTGTATTATTTTAATTTATTATTGAAATTATTTCTTTAGCTGCTCTCCAGACAAGAAATTGAAGATTTGAATTGAAGATTTAAATATTAATGTAGCAAATATTTGTCATACACATATGGATGTAACGACGCTCAAGGGACCGTCCATTGCGCTGAAGGGATTGTCGTTATACCCGGATGACGCCATTACCATATAAGTTTTATTCAGACCCCAGACAAAATCTGGGGAGCCGATTTTACGTCGTAATTGCCAAACGGACGCTGTAAGCGGAGTCGTTATAATTGGATTCTACTGTATCTCTATTGTGTCGATTGTGTCAAGCATCTTCATAAGATCAAAATTTAAATAGAGCTAAATCCATAATGTTCATCCATGTATATGCCATTTCTATTGTCTATATGTCTATCTATCTGTCCGTATATCTGTTCTTCTGATGTTATCTATCTGTCCGATGTCTATCTGTGTATACCTCTATCTTCACTATCCTTCTCACTGTATCTCTATATGTCTCTCCTATTTACCATTGTCTATCCATCAGCCCCTCATCTACCGTCCCATCTATCTCCCATCTATCCGTACGATTGTTTGCATGTTTATATAATTATCTTTACGCCTGAACACTGTCCAGTGGAAAATCGGGTAAATCCTGTAAATTTTTAGTTACACACGCAGAGCTCAAAGATTTCTCTATTGATTTATGAAAAACTACTCGTATATATACTTGAGTTAAGACTACTCAAGGAGTCTACAGTCTGGAGTCAGGCCTTCAAGGGCAGATTCCAACTAGAAGAGTTATACCTATTGCTACTAAATTATTAAGCTGTATATAAGTTCTACTATTTTATTAAATCCAAATCTATTTATCTCCTCAATCACTAGTGCTCTAGTGCTTGGTCAGTCGAATAGCTCTCGAATGTGTTCTATTATTGCATAAACACTTTTAAGACTTACCATATTATATCATGCTCGTACCACCTCTTATTCACCTGTTACATACCCAGCCATTGCCCACATCATAGCCGCTTTTCTAGCTCGCATTACTTACAGGGCATCAGCTATGAAATTGCTGTTGAAAAATTGAAGTTGCCATCGAGCAATTGGCCAAATCTTTGATTGGTCTACAACAGCGAGAGCAGCGTCTCTGCCTCAGGCACGCTTCCCACCTGCCAGCTACACCATATGGCCATGCACCTCCCCCTCTCCTCCTACTCGCTTGGCCCCTTGGCCCTTGGCCTGTTGCCCTAAGAGTTGCTCTAAGAGTTTCAAGCATTGCATTTCACTTGGCATTCGGAAATTCATTTAACTTTCGTTGTTGTTGCTGTTGTTGCTGTTGTTGTTGTTGTTGTCGTAGCTGGTGGAGCTGTGTTCTCCTGTTTTTCTTTTTCATTGCTCCATTATACGTTAGCATTTTCCTTTTCTTTCGCTACATATATATGTTTTCTTCTATTTTTTTTTATAAGCATTTTTCAATCGCATTTCGATGCGCATTTTCATTTGGGGTCAAGAAAAATCCATTAGCAGTCGGTGGAAGTTAAATAGAATCCATTAGCTGCTGCCGGAGAAGTTGTTGCCTTTCTTATTTGTTGTTCTCTTTGCTGTTGCTGCTCCTGCTGCCTGTTGTTGTTGTTGTTGTTGTTGTTGTGTAGGTGGTGTTTGCTGCTGCTGCTGCTGTTCCAGCAAATTGTAATAAAGCTTGCGCCTGCTTTGTGGCCCTAGCAAAAAAGTAAAAGGCGTACAGCCTGGACTTTTCCCGCTCACTGAAAAGCGAAGGAAACGCACGCAACGCTCAAACATGCTCCTCTCTTTCTCTCTCACTCTGCTCAAATTTTGAGCTGGGTTTTTTTCTTGCCAATTAAACTCATCTCATCTGATTTGACCAGCAAAAAATGCTTTGCATCTGGTTTTTCTTTCTCCATTTAAGCAATCTTAATCTTTTCATTACTTTCATTTATTTTAGATTGCCTTTTGCTTGCAGTAAATATTATATTTTATTTTTCATGCGCGCTTAAAAGTATGCTACACAATAATGTATTTAAAAGAGGGGTGAGGCAAATTTAGAACATGTCTGTATATAGATGTGCTAAAAGACGGCCTAAATAGTTTGCCAGTAAAAGTATAGACTTTTAACACTTATTAAAATTTTAATATCAACAAATAAAAAAGCAACTAAACTACCCCGTATGGCTTTAATAAATCAAAATATAAAAAAAAATAAATAAATAAATAAAAAAAAAAAAAAAAAAATAAATAAATTTAAAAAAAAGTTTTAAATACCCATAATAATACAAAAATGTAATAAACATGAGAAAATTAATAGTAATGAAAAAATAATAAAAATAAAGAAACCAAAACTAAAATATAAAAAATAAAGAAAAATATAAATAAAAAATATAAAGCAAAGAATAAACAATAATTTAATTTTTATATTTTAAGATACAAAAAATTAGCGTTTATCTCAAAATGATTTAGTTCAATCATTATATGAAATTTAATATTATTTTCAAAATAAAAGAAAAGTCATTAAGTTCATAATTTTTTTTTTTTTTTTTTTTTTTTATTTTAGTTTATAAAATAAAAAGCAAAACACAAAATTAATAAATAACAGATATTAAAAATCTAACTACTAAAAAAAAAAAATAAATTAAATAAATTATTATATCTTTAATATAAAATCATATCTCAATCTAAAATATATAAAATATTTCGCTTGAAAATATAAAATGTGTAAAGGAAATCGTCCAACTCTTCCTGAATTCCCTTGCCATATTGCACGTATGTATATAACGATTATAAACCATTATTCAACAATCCTTACCAGACGTTTGGCAACCACATAAAACACTTAAAGAACTGCTATAAAAGTGTTCCAGATAGTAAGTGAGAGAGTGAACGAAAGGAAAAATGACTTAAATCACTTTGCAGGCATATCAAAGTTTAGCGCAAGTGTAGTTTATCAATGTGTTAGGCCGACCGGAAGCGACTGTCTGGCTGCCTGTTGGAAAAAAGTGGGAAAACAACCAGAGAACAGTAGAAATTGCAGAGAAAGCCTACGGCTGGCCGAGCAGGCGCCGCCCGCTCGCTGAGTTGGCAGTGCTTTGCTTTATGTTTTGCACTGACATCGTGACATGCAGTTTGCAAGTGCTTTTCCTAAAGAGAATCTATTAACCTCCAGTGACATGTTACAACGCACACACACACACACTCACACGTATGGCTAATGTGACACAATGCATATTTATGGGCTTGTCGATGGCGGCAAGCGAGCGAGCGAGGGAGCGAGCGACTTAAGCACGGCAGCTAAAAGTATGCAATGGTTTTTGTGGCTTGGTTCGCGTCTTGGCTAGGTCTTAGATGATAAATCATAGCATACTATTGTGCGCACTGTAATATTAATCTAGCTGCCCTTGCCATAGAAATCTTTTGTTTTCGCCTTTTGCTTACTGCACAGAAGTCTTTTTGATCATCTTTAACCGAAAGCTAAATGAAAGAGAAAAAACTGTAGAAAAGCTACAGAAATTATTGAGCCACTATGAAAATGTGCGTGGAAAAGTCCTTTAATGGCGCTGCCTAGTTTTTAGCACTTTTTCCTATTTTTCGGGAGGCTGTGTGTGTGCGTGTGCCTGTGTTTCTGTGCGTGTGTGTGTGTGTGTGCGTGGCAGGCTTTTGCCATGGAAAATATGCTCACTCACTGCCCAGTCCAGTCGCAGCTGTCAGTATAGCTTCACTCCATTGAGTGCCCTCCTGTCTCTCTCTCTCTCTCTCCCTCTCTCGCTCTCCCTCTCCTTCTTACGTTGTGCGTGTGGCGCATTTAACGCATTGTCCTTTTAGCCATATTGATGATGATGCCAAATGACATCAAATGGCAATGCCAACACCGTGGCAAGCCAGCAAAGCAAGGATTTCATGCTATCAGCTGCTTGACTACAGCTGCTGCTGCCACGCAGTTGTTGCCATTGTTGTTGTTGTTGTTATTACTGCTGTTGTCGTCACAGTTGTTTCATGTTATGTTGCCATTATTTCGTGGATTTTTGGCTGCTTTAGCATTTCACTTTGATAGTCCAGGCGAGCGAACAAAAAAAAAAAGAATTGTCCCGGCTTGGCTTGCCTCGGTGCTTGGTCCTTGGTCCTTGGTCCTTGCTGGCTTGGCCCTTGGCTGGTAGCTTTTGCTTTATCTGCTGGCAGTCATAAGTTTTGCTTTGCTTTCCATTTTTATTTCATTTATAAGCGCTGCCCACGCCTTCCTCCCGTTATCCTTTGCCCTCTTCCGGCTACTACACACACACACACACACACACATCGGCCTCTTCCCGCCCAGCATTGATCCTGCCCCTTTGTCCTTATTCGTCCCGTAACTCATCAACGCGCATATGTTCGCTGGCTTCTGCCTGCTTGCCTTCCCTCTCTCTCTCCCTCTCTCTCTCTCTCTCTCTCTCTAAAGCTCTGCACAAATTTATTTTTATTTGCTACATTTTGCTACACTTCTTCATCTCTTTCTCTCTTTGTGTGCATTTATTGTTGCCTTCCTGTTGCTGTTTCCGTTTGTTGTAAATTTTAGTGGATTATCCTGCTGCTGCTTCTTCTGCTTCTGCTGCTGCTGCTGCTGCCTTCTCGAGCTGCTGCTGCCCGTTTGAGTGAATTTATTCAAACTTCACTAAACACAATCAATTTACGAATTATTATTATGGCTACCAGGGCACACTCGCCCCCACTCTCTCTCTCTCTCGGCGCTGCCACGCCCACCCACTCGCCCGCCCAAGTTGTTGTCGCCTCCTTTTTTTCGCTTTCGCATTTATTGCATTTGTTACGCTTGAGCCGAGGCTGTCCGTTGGCAGCACTTTACGCTTATGATCTGCTTTAGCCTCTTCTCTCTCTCTCTCTCTCTCTCTCTTTGTCCCTCTTTGGTTAGTCGGTTCGGCCTCATTTGCCAGGCGCTTTTAGCCTTCATGTTTATGATTTCCATTTGCTTCGTGTGTGGGCGGCGCACGTCATATGTTGATGGGTGGGGCACCAAAAAAGGGGCAGCTCAGTGTAATTACCACTTAAATCGTGGCAAGCCTCCACAATACACACACACACACGCACACACACACTCGCACACTCAGGCTAAAACAATGTGCAAAGTGTAATCATAATAAATAATAAATACATTTTATTGTTTAATGGATTGCAGTTACATTTCCTCAACTGTTCTCGTCTTGGATGTTTACTGTTGTTGTTGTTGTTGTTGCTATTGTTGTTGCTGTCGTTGTCGCTGTTGTTGTCACTGGCGTCGCCATTGGCATTAGTCACACTTTATTTATGAATTATGATACACTTTGCGCCCTGCAAATGGGTTAACTGGCTATCTGAGCTAACGGCAGACGTTTGACTGTTGTGGAATTGCGCAGGATTTCAGTTCTATTGAGCTGGACAATAACTATTCATATATCTATTAAAAATATAATAATATTTATAATAAATATGTTAAGCTAGGCAGCAACTATTCATATAAATGTGCAATTAAAAAAAAAAAAAAAAAAAAAAAAAAAAAAAACTTATTTTTAAGTCTTTTTGTCTTTGTACAACTTTATGTTTATTTTATTTCTAGGGAATATATATATTATACTTCTTTTTTTCTTAAATATAATTTTTATATATTTTTTTTTAAATATATAAAACCAGAAAAAATTAATATAACTATAAAAAATAAGAAAAAAAAAAATAAAATAAAATAACACAAAATAAAATAAATAATAAAATAAAAATATATTACAAAATTAATTTGTATTTTAATATGCATTTATTAAAAAAAAAAAAAAAAAAAAATTTTTTGTTTAGGTTAAAATAAATAAAAATTAAATAATATAATTGATCATATTGCATAGTAAATATAGTTGGTACACTTAAAAAAAAGATATTATGATTAATTTGAATTAATTTCATTATAAATAAATAACAATTTAAATAATAAATATATTTTAACAAACATCATATATTTGAAGAAAAAAGGATCGAGCTTAGACACATAATGGAATTGGTAGTTGAATTTGATTTAAAAGTGTCCCATCAAACTAGGAACAAAATGGAAACGAAACACTTGTCTACATAGATCTACAAACAAATCTCATTTCACAGCTTTCTCTGGCATTGTAAGTGTATTGGCCGAGTCGTTTAGGTCAAGCAGAACATATTTAATGAATTTATTTCTATGCACGTATGTGTGTGTTGGTGTGTGTCTCTGTGTCTGTGTGTGTGTGTGTGTGTGGGCGCATTTCGCTTTTATTGTTCAGCACGGCCAAGTCGAAATTTGAGTAATAATGATTTATTGCCTATTAGCAGTTAATTAGAGTTAAAAGACGGTCATCAAAAGGCTTAGCCCCGTGGCTAATGAAAAACTAAGCGGCCCCAAGAAACAGAATTCGATTCGAATGCCTTGGCGCAGCAGCTTTGAACTCGTTTCGTGCCATTAGGAAAAGCGAAAGCTCCTCAAGCGAAAAGTGCAATTAGGCCAAAGGAGCAGCAGCAGCAGCAGCAGGAGTCGCAGGAGTAACAAAAGCAGCGACAGCATTCGAGTTGGCCAATTTCACAAAAGCCCTGGCCAATTAAACTAATGCCTGGCCGGAGTGTGCAAGCAAATTTGCACAGGCACAGGCACATTCACAGGAACTGGACCAGAATCTTCTCTATCGTTCTCCTCTCACTCTCTCTCTCTCACTCTTCTCTCTCATATCGAGAGAAATTAATACATCATCAAATAGAAGTAAGCCCCAAAGTTCCAGCCGGTCACATAAATAAATAATGCCTATTTATGTTTATTACACTCATAGCTGCTGGCGCTGACGATGGCCAAGTCGGCCTAAGCGAGACGTAGTCGGACGACGTCCTCAGTGCACTGCTCAAAAATAATATTAAGTTGACTTTCTAAGAACTGAGATTAGTCTAAATTGAATTTGATTTGAATTATTCATGTAATTTCGCGCTGAAAAATATTGGCCATTAGAATGAGGTGAATTTAAGAGTGGAGAAGTGAGGATAGGGAAGATGCTGAAGAAAAAGAGAGAGAGAGAGAGAGTGAGAGAGGGAGGGAGCTCGATAGATATAAGAAGTAAGTATTCGGAGATAGGCAGGGAGAGAGAGAGAGAGAGAGAGAAGGAGAGAGCTGGTGAAATAGGAGAGGATATTGTGATGCTGGTACAAGTATAGAAGAGAAAGTGACATAGAGATAAAGGATACTGTACAATTATAGAAAAGGGAGAGAGAGAGAGAGAATGAGAGAGAGGGAGAGGGAGACAAATACTCGAGGGTACTGAGAGGATACTGTGAGGTCTACCGCAAGTATACAATAGCGTGAGAGAGAGAGAGAGAGAGAGAAAGAGAGAAATCAAATGTAGCTTTGCTTAGTTCTATTTATATATGCCTCTAGACAGATATACATATGTATCTATCTCCCTAGAGAAGAGAACACAGCGTAGAATAAGTAAAGGCGAAAAGAGAGACAAAAGAGAGAGAGAGAGAGAGAGAGAGAGAGAGAGACAACATAATGCACCTATGTGAGTTTGTGGGAGAATCGGAAATAGATAGACAGAGCATATCATATCATCTTTTCTTCTTTCAATTCCTCTTTTTCATCCTCCCTCCCTCTCTTATTTTTGCATTCTATTTTCTTATGATTCCTATTATGTCAATGCCCCTCTCTGTTCTTCATTATCTCAAGTTTATCTTCTGGGTTTCCTTTCTCATTTCCTTCTTATTTAGCTGTTCTCTAGCTTTTGCTTCTTTCTCGTTTTCCTTTTAATCTCTTCTTTTCTTTTCAGTATTAGTGAATCTTTTATCGACTTAGTCTTCTCCTTCGCTCTCATCATTAGAGTGTTGCAAAATCTCTTCACTAGAAAAGCTTATAGATAACTGTGCTTTCCGTTTCATTCTTAGCTTCTGCCCACACTTAATGCTCACAGATTTTTCTCAGTGTATTTACAATCACATCCTTATTTAGCTACAGCTGTGTCAGCTCTGTGCAAATGTGGATCCGGCTAGGCCCCAACAATTGGATTAGCATTTCTCATTGTTGCCGTAGCTGATTCTCTCGGACAACTCACTCGCCCCTGTCCCCACTCTCCCCACTCCCCACTCTCCCCACCTCACTTACGCAACCCTTTTGCCAGTGCAAGCAGCGACAGCCCCTTTTAACAGAGTTGTCATTGTTTTTTATGTCCCATATTGATATAGTCGAGCGCCCTACACAGCTAGCCTACGACTCTCTGTATGTGTGTGTGTGTGTTTGAGTTGGGCAAGGGTTTTGCTAGGGATTTAAAGGGGTGTGTTAAAAGAGTGTGTGCGCTGGCAAGTGTCATGTTGGCTAAATGTTTGGCAAATCCTTGACGCGTCACACAGGCAGTTGAAGTTTACGATAAATGCCTGCAGCTCAACGGCAGTTTGAGCGACCATAATGCGCTCTAAATATTTCAGCTTAGCTCGTTGCACGCCGAAAACTTCCGTTTAAAATGTGAACTTACGTTGCGGATTTCCACCTGCCTTGCCAGCCAGTTTGGCAGTTAGGCCGCTCGTCGAGGCAGTCAAGATTGGCATTAAATGGATAAGAGCAGCAGGAGCAGGAGCAGCAGGAACAGGAGCAGGAGCAGCAGTAGCAGGAGCAGGAGCAGCGGGAGCAGCAGCAGGAGCAGCAGCAGCAGCAGGAGGCAGTCTGTTGCCTGCCTGGCAAATTTCAATTCATGGCGTAATTGACAAACAAGTCCAAGCACCTTAACCGCTCCCCACTGCCCGCTCCCCGTTCCACCCTCATTGAGTCATGTGAAAGCCCCACGCTTTTAGCTGAAAGGCATCCAAAATGCCAAACCTAAACACAGCCACGCCTACCCGCCGCCCCGCCGCACCTAATGCGCATTGTCGGCCAGCCGCGGGCCTCGACTCTTGTGTAACGCCGGAGCTGCACCTGGGCAGCACCTGGGCAAACGGCATCGCCGTTCTAATTGACTTTGCGCGGATAATACCTTTTTGGCCAGGCTAAAGCCTCATCATATTACTTAACATGGCAACACACACCAGCCAATACACACACCCACACACACACACACCCACACACACACAGTCTAAACATCAAGTGTGTAATTGGAAACGTAACTGCGTCGCGCTCTCTTTAGGCCCGATTGCCGAAATGTTTTCAATACCCTCACTGCCAAAGGGTTTCATTGTGCTTTGATTAGGCCAAGGGTTTGTTATAATGTGAAAAGTACTCTAAGGACAGATTGGGGTGGAGGGTAAATCAGAGATGTGTGGTGCGGAGACTATTAAAATGCCATCCTTATTTAATATAAACCTCAACCGAAAATGTTTTCGGGAAAACTTAAGGAACTAAAGAGCATAACGTGACCATAGGCCTTTTGAACTGGTGATACTAGAACTTTAGGAGCTCAGCATATTCAGAAGACTTTCTTTACTGATTTTGGATACCTTTGGGTTAGGCGAGTTGTGGAGCTCTGGGCCCTTAAGCTGTACAAGTGTTTGAACCTAGGTCTTTAAGCTGTATGAGTCTAGGAGTCCTTTTCATTTTAAGAGGAACTTGGACTTGGTATTTAATTTCTACGAGTCTAGCATTTAAGAATTTTATAGCGCTATAACTATATCTCTAGCACTTGCTGCTCCAAAGGCTGAAGATCAGATCTTAGTAGCATTGGGCTCTAAAACTAAAAAAAAAAAAAACTTCTAGGGAAATAAAGATTCTGAGAATCAAAGAATCCAGTTCTTTGGACTATAGGTTACTGAAGTTCTAAGACATAACTACGTAAGAACTCTGAAACAGTTTGAAATCTGGCAATCTAAGTGTTCAAAGCTAGGAGATTCAGTTCATTAATTTTATACCTTATTGCTGAACTAAGCAATTTGACATTTAGGAATTTAAATAGCTGGGAGACTGAGAGTTTTTTTTTTTTTTTTTTTTTTTTTTGTATCGAAGAATCTTTATATTTGGTAGTTTTGAAACCTACAAAATTGAAGAATTTAGAAAACCATAAATTGGGCATCTAAGCCTCTACGTTACAATAAGGAAATCTTTTAATTGGGATGCATTTCAAGCGGCGATATATAAAAATATCTAGAGAGTTCTACAAGTCTAGGAATTTGAGATGCTTTGACTAGTATTCCACTTTCATTCAACTTTGCAAAATATAATCTTGTCTCATATGAATTCTAATAGTTAGGAAAACCAACAACATCTACTTATATACATATAGTATACATATGTTAAGCAACTGTTAGATGTTAATATGAATTGCCGCTAGTTGTGTCAGAGCATTTAAGCATCAGTTTTATTGCCTTGTTTTCGTTTCCCGTTAGATGTTTAGTTTTTCAATTCAATTAAATGCGTTCCACAATTTCGGCACAATCGTTGTTTACACACAGACAAAGCGTGTGTGTGTGTGAATGAGTAAGAGAGAGAGCGTGAGAGAGTGAGACAGGTATAGCAATAGTGCTGGATATTTTTATGGCATTTACTATTGGTGGCTCGTTGGCCAGTTTAAGTAGCCAACGGGCTGCAATCGTCGCTCTGCTCTGGTTTTTCGGGCTGAAAACTTTGTTAACTGGCAGCTCGCTTGACAATATTTGCTGTTGTTGCCGCTGCTTGCTGTTGGCTTTGGCAATTGAATTTAAGTGCGTTTGCAACCAGCCAACAGCAACAGCAACAGCAACAGCAGCAGCAGCAGCATGGCAACTGCCATTCAGTTCGGGTCACACTTTGTGGCAGCAGCAACAAAATATGTTGCATCGTTTCTATGTTTCTTGTCAGTTTTTGTTTCTTCTTCTTGTTGTTATTGTTGTTGGTTATTTGGTTTATTTTGTGCAACATTCCAGAGTTCCCATTTCACATTTCGCATTCCACATCATCATCAATTTTCATTGTAATGCGATTAGGAGCAGCGGAAACTTGGCCAGCCAAAACGGAATTTTCGTGCCTAACATCATTTTGAGCCCAGCCCCAAAAAGAAAGCGAAAAAAGTGAGAACGTTGCATATGAAAGCTACCGACTGCATAATACTCATTCACAGCTGAGTCGGATTTGGTAAGGCAGTCAAGCAGGAGTGTTGCGGGTGACTGAAGTCTATAACGTCAAGCTGGAGGATATGAGTAGACTAGAGAAGGCCAGTAGTAGAGTAGATCAATTACTTTTTACATTATTATTCCCTTAAGGTTTCCAGCTCGAATACTTTAGGATCAACTTTTGTGCCGTCCCGATGGAAGTATATACATATATTCGCCATATTATTTTAATCCAATGCCAATTGCTATTCGAAATTTCAGCTTTCTAGCACTTAAAATATGAACGTCTCTCAAATACCAGAAATAAGTAGCATATTCTGATTTTCCACGCCCCTGGTGGGCGTATCGGAAAGAGGCAAACTTTTAATTAGACGACTGAGCTCATACATACATTGAAAATTTAACGTCTTTAGATTCTTTAGGAATGATAGACGGAAAGACAGAGAGATAGACGGACGAATGGACACCTTATCGGGTAGCAGTACAGTTGCAGTGTCAAACCAATATACCCTTTCACAAAAAAGAAAATTCTACTCTCTCTCTCTTTCACTTTCTCTCCCTCTCTCTCTTTCACTCTCTCACTCTTTGCTCCCGCGAGCATTTATAAATGATGAGAGCGCGCGTTTTGCAAAGTCTCCCCGCAAACTCTACTCCCGCTCCTCTAGCTCAGCTACCCCTTGTCTCCTACTCCGCGTTTTCGCATCTGTTTCATGTTGTTGGCGTATCATTTTTATACCCTGAACCCATTTTCAATGGGAAATCAGGGTATAATGGTTTTGTTGAAATGTATGTAACAGGGAGAAGGAGGCGTGGCAGACCCCACAAAGTATATATATTCTTGATCAGGGTGACGAGCTGAGTTGATTTGGCCCTGTCCGTCTGTCTGTCCGTCTGTCCGTCTGTCCGTCTGTCCGTATGTATGAACGCGTCGATTTCAGAAGATATAAGAGATAGAGACTTCAAATTTTTTTTAAAATGTTCGTTATTACAGCGCGCATATCAAGTTTATCATTAAAAATCGATAACTCATCCCGATCTTTTTTTATCGATAAAAAACCTTATCGAAACCCAGTTATAAAATTATATCTTCTACACCTTTATTGCTAGAGTCTCCAAATTTTTAATGTATGCTTATATGCAATTTATACAATTTCGGTTTTTGTTAAAATTTACCCCCCACCTCTAAATTCACCCCCTCACCCTCACTTTTGTAAAAAGCGTATTTCAAATACTAGAGACTTGTGCTTTGGCAATTACATGCATATTCATGTTATAATCATAATCTAAAAGTTTCATGAAGATCGTACGTCCATAAAAAAAGTTATTAAACAATTAAGTTCTCATAGTAAGCGCACACTGCAGCCCATGCGTGTTTATGCGTGGTTGCTTGTATGTGTATGTGTGTGTGTGTATGTGTGTGTGTGTGTATGCGTTTGTGTCTGTATGCGTGTGTGTGTGTGTATGTGTGTCTGTATGCGTGTGTGTGTATGTATACCTGTGTGTGCGTACGTGCGTGTGTGTGTGTGTGTGTGTGCGTGTTTCTTGTGTAAGCTGAAAGTCGCGAAAAAGTATTGAAATATCTATTGCTCCAAGGGTTCAGGGGATCTCGTAGTCGAGCAGTCTCGACTAGAGCTTTCTTACTTGTTTTTCTATGGCCATGTGTAATTTATGCCCCATTTGTTGTTGCCGCCGCTGCTGCCGACTGTTGCTATGCCTATATATATATATATATAGTATATAGTATATATATATATTCCATATTTATGGTGCGGCCATTTTGCCTATAATCTTTTGGGCAGCTCCATTGTTTGGCCATTTTTTGCGTCTGTTTTGTTTGATAGACACAGACACATGCTTCTTTGATTTATGAATGCAAACGAGCCAAGTAACAGCAACAATAATAACAACAACAACAAACAGCAACAAACAACTTGTTTAGTCAGCCTGCCGCATTTGGCTCTTTCCATTGACCTACGCAGCCTTTCCCGTGTTCTATTTTGGCAATTAGCTTGATAGACTGATTTTACCTTAAATTTCATTGGGTGAAATTAAATTAATATAATAAAATGCCATTTGGGCTGTCATTGACAGCCTTTGGTCGTTGCCTCAACGGCTGCTGCTATAGAAACTGATTGAGAATTTTTGGGAGTTGAGGTGGGCCAGAAAGGAAAGGGTATAGAAAGTGGGTAGAGTTTAATTTCAAATTTCTAATTGAATTGAAATAGAGAGAGCCTACGCTTTATTTTATAGCTATTTTTGAACATATATATGGGAAAAAATAACTGATATACTACAAAATTGTTCCAGCTCTCTTTTATTTAACTATACTATATATAAAACAAAAGATATAAACAAATAAAAAATAATAAAAAATATTACTTTAATTATTTTTTACTGTCTTTGTAATAGTCCCTTCTGACGTGCGTTTCAAATATTATTGAATCAAAAGTGTTGATTTTATTTTATTTTATTTTATTTATTTTTTTTGTGTATATTCGCAAAAATTTTGTTTGAAAACTAAAAAAAAAAAATAAATAAATAAAATAAATTAGTTTAATATTACAAATATTAATATTTTAAATCATCTCTAGTTTCTGAATAAATAATTTAAAAACAAGTATACTGCGATCATTTTTAAAGAACTTCAGCTCCTAGAATTGCTTTCACAAATTCTTTCTATATATAATTTTCTCTCTATTTTTATAATTTCTACTTTCTCAATCTGCATCTGTTACCTTTCTTCAGATCTAGGCACTCATTTCTGAGCTTATTTACTTCTCTCTTATCTTCTGCTTCTATCTATGCTACTCATTCAGATTCTATCTCCTCCTTCTTACTTAACTTCCTGCTTCATCTTCATCTTCATCTATCTTCTATACTTCACTCTAAACTCCTTTCCCTTAATTTTCTTATAAATTAAACAACTTAAACTGCCACTTGAATGTCCTAATTGAGCTATTATTCTATATAAACCAAAGACCATATCGCTCTATGCACTCTCGATTCGATTTGTTTCTCTCTCTCTCTCTCTCTCTTTCCCAGCTGCAGCTACAATCAGCGAATGGGCATCGAAACGTATCGAATCGTTGAATTTCGCTGCCGACGCAGCTTCTAATGAAGCAATTTTCACTAAAAGCAGTTACCACAGCAGCAGCAGCCGCCGCACGACCTTAAGCCACATTCGTATGGGTGTAAACCCCCTTTAAGTCAGCTACGCTGCCCCTGCTCTGCGCCCGCCTCCTGCAGTTGCCATTGGCGCGTGTTTGTTTCAAAGCTCAAATTGCAAGCAGCAGGCGAGAGGTGAGAGGCTGGAGCTGCTGTTGCAGCCTTGCCTTGGCCTGGCCTGGCCTGGCCTGGCCTGGCCTGGCTTTAGCAATTATCCACAAAAATATCCACATCAAGCAGGTTTCATCACCCCACCCCACGCCGCCCCCTTGCCTGGTTACGCCACTGGCTTTGCAATGCTTTCAGCACTTGGCAGCGCTACGTGCGAATTTATTGATAGCGATATATATTTTTTGTTCGTTGGTTTGAGCCAGCGACGCTGGCGTCTAAGTGCATTTTACATTTCCGGTCAATGGCGCTAACCTCACGACTCAGCTGCTTAGCCTCGGCCCCCGTTTCCACGCCGCCCTCCTTCCAGCCTCTGGCCGTGGCAACATTTCTTATTATGTTCGCTTTTGGTTTTCATTTGCTTTTCATTTGCCATTACTTGTTAGCAATTTGCGTCACGCTCTTTTGGCCATTGAGACCTTTTGGCTAACATTCGTATTATAGCTGAGCATGGAGTGGAACCTATAGAGTCCTGTTGCGCCCGCTCCTGCTCCTGCTCCTCCTGCTGCTGCTGCGTACGTGTCCTGGCGCCCGGCTTAAGGGTTAGGCCAAGTGTCGACACTTCTCAGCTAACTTTCAGCTGCCTTGGCACTTGCTTTTGTAATTTTTATTGGCTACGAAGTTTCGCGCTCGCACTTTCTCGCTCCCTTTCTCTCTCTCTCTCTCTCTCTTTTACTCTTCCCCTCTCTATCTTTGTCTTTATTCATTTGCAAATGGCGCACATAAATTTATTTGTTTGTTACAACAATGGGCAACGCTTAAACCCATTCTACTCTGCCCTCTGCACTCCACTGCTCTCCTCTGCCCCATCCCCAGCCTCTGAAGAGCTCTTCAACATTTGATGCGTGTCTCGTTTCACATATTTTTGATAATTTCATTGTCTTTTGTTTTATTTTCTTTCCTTTTTCGGTTTTCTCTTTCAAATGATAATTTTGTGTCTCGTTTTTTGAGGATGCTGCACATGTAAAGAGTGTCACGTTCTTTGAGCTTTCGCATATGTGTGTGAGTAGGCGTGGGGCGAGGGGGGCGCTTGCAAAATGCTTTTATGTTCAAATAACAAGCCATAAACATTTTTTTGTGCCATGCGACGCGCTAACCGCTTTGGCGCTGTTTGCGCGCGTTTTAAAACGCACAAAAAAAAAAAAAAAAAAAATGAAAACAGAAACCGAAAAAGACAAACAAATAAAAAATGATAAAAATTTTATTGCGCACGCAAAACAAATGAACTAAATGGCTTTGGCGCATTAGAAAGCACTGCCAATGTGTGCCTGTCTGAGTGTGTGGGGCATTGCAATTTGTGGGCGTGGCACTTGAACGCCCATCATCTAGTACACAAATTGCCAGCACTTTTGTATTTTGATTGCTCTCTCGGCTTTCAGCTCTTTTATGCGTTTGCTCTTTGTTTTCTTTATTGTGACATTTGATTAGTTGACACTTTTTATGCCCTAAAGTACTTGCGTCCGCCCTCTCACCTGCCCCTGCTCGCCTTCTGTTGCCGCTCTATTGGATAACATCACAAATTGGCTGGCAAATATAATAAATTGCTGATTTGCTTCATTTTATTTCTTGTTTTGTTTTTGTTTTTCTCTTTTTGGGCACATTTTTGTGCACCTGTCACAAATTGTTGACTTTATTTTTGTTGATTTACTTCAATTCCTGATAGTTGCTGTGTGAGTGTGCTCTACTTTCTATCGAATAGCTGCAAGGAGAGAGCAGATTTTGATGGCTTGCCTTTGATTGACCTATTAATGGAAAAAGATTTTGTCTGACAGCTTCTTTAAAAAAAAAATAAAATAAACTGTGAAGACTATTTAATTTGAATTTAAAAAGAAGCTAATATTTTTATTAATTTTAAATGAAAAATAATTTTTTTTCATTTTGACATAAGCTTTTTAGGGAACTGATTTTTTTTTTCAAAAATAATAATTTTCATCCCTTAGACCACAGACCTTAAATGTTGTTAAAAATTGTAAATATGTAAATACTGGCTTCTAGCCCATAATCTAAATTAAGGTTTAAGTCAATAATGCGCTAAAAAAAAATAATTTTCAATATATAGAATATGTATATTATTTTTGTCAAATTTTTAAAATTTTTTGTTTTAACTCCCTAAAATTTTATATTTTTATGATAATCCGAAATTGTGTTATATTCTAAACTTTCTGTATAATACATTTTTAATTTTTGTCAACTAAAAAGTATTTTGTATTATAACAATTTATTTGAAATTTCCAAATATATACATATATATATTTTTATTTTATTTTTATTATTATTATTATTTTTTTGTTATTTAATTTTAGCTCTATTTAAGTAAATATTTCGTACTTTCAATTTTACTAACATACATCAAATATTAAATATTTTCAAGATACTTTTCAAATTGATTTAACTAATCTTTCATGCATCTTTAATGTCTAATTGCTGAGCCAATCACAGCTTAGCCTCCATTAAAATGACTTGACAAGATGTCAATATCGTTCACAAATGCCGTCACATGCACATAATTCATTCACTTAGTCCAAGTTTATTAAAGTTTCAATTTAAGCCGTTCTGGCTGCGGCTAGACAAGTCTCACAATTTCATTTCAATGGAGAGTTCGTCAATTTTCATTGGATTCCATAATTCCCAAAGCCTCGACTGCAATCATTAACTAACGGGTTAAAATTCAGCCCAGACCCAGGCAAACCATTTGGCCGAGCCAGAGGCAGACTTTGGCTAGCTTTTTGTGTGTCTGCTGCTGGACTGCTCTCCATAAATTAAACATATATGTACTTATATCTAGCTGCAGATATCCCCCCTCACACGAACACACACACCCACCCACACACACACATGCACGTGTGCTTAGCTGCTTGGCTCATGCGACAAGCATTTTGTATACGAAATTTCTAAATGGAATTTAATTTCCGGATTAGAATAGACATTTCATGCATTTTGGGGCTAAACTAAACTATGGCACACCAACGTCTGACTCTACAATTTTGGTCTCCTAGTTTATGGTCTGAGCCCTCGCTCTATGCTTCACTGGACAATTACAAGAACAACAGGAGCAGGAGCCGCGGGAGCAGCTGGAGCTCTGGAGTTTTTGGTTGGGTGTCGCACAGAGTCTAAATACTTTCCAGCATTTATGGTTCTTTTTATACCCTGAACCCATTGAAAATGGGAAATCAGGGTATAATGGTTTTGTGAAAAGTATGTAACAGGCAGAAGGAATCATCGCAGACCCCATAAAGTATATATATTCTTGATCAGGACGACGAGCTGAGTCGATATAGCCCTGTCCGTCTGTCCGTCCGTCCGTCCGTCCGTCCGTCCGTCCGTCCGTCCGTCCGTCCGTCCGTCCGTCCGTATGAGCAAAAGGATCTCAGAAGATATAAGAGCTAGAGAGCTGAAATTTGGCATGCATACTCGTGTATACCATAGGCAGTACAAGTTTGCTTTATTTTTTCGATAACTCATCCGATAACTTTTTTATCGAGAATAATCGAAAAATCGACTTGGTTTTTTCAGCCTAGTTTGAACACTTTTAAACCTGGAAACTTCAAATTTGCGTTGTATATAGAGTTAATGAACACAAAGATTTTGTAATTTACAGATTTTGGATACCACGCCCCCTTCGCCCCCAATTTGTAAAAAACGCATTTCAAGTACTAGAGACTTGTGCTTTGAAATGTATACACATATTCACCATATGAATACGTTTTGAAAGTTTCATTAAGATCATATGTTTACAAAAGAAATTATTCAACAAATAAATTCTCATAATATTGCCCACACTGCAGCGCAGCCCAAGCGCATTCGCTGCTTACTGCGCAGTTAGCAGAGCGTAGGCTTATGCGTGCGTGTAAATGCATGTGTACGTATGTGTGCATAAAAGAAGTCCAGACTGATTAGAATATCAGCTTGGAGGGTTCAGGGTATCTCCTAGTCGAGCAGTCTCGACTGGAGCCTTCTTACTTGTTTCATTTGTCTATTATTTTGCTAAGGGTAGTTTGATTTGCTGATTTGAATTGCAAAGGTAAGTAAATGAAGCGAAATTAGTTGACATGATTTACTTAGATTTCTTAACAAATGCAATGGGATGTATATATACAAGATCGCTTAGTTATTGATTATCTCCCATCTAAAGTTTTATAGGAGTAACTTGTTCATTATACATTTTCTTAACATTTTTTATTTATATACAATCAGAATCTTCTTATTAAATTTAGTTCATTAATTTTTTTATCATGCCTTACGCCATGCGCTTTTTGAGATTCCATTACTAGTCTCATTCTATTGGCCCGCAGAAATCAGAAAGCGACCTACATAAGTAGCCACCTCGCTCTTACGCAGTAAACACGCGGACAGCTGAATGCTGTCTGCTATCTTTGTCTCATTCTCGCGCTTATTAAGAGTCAGCGAGAAGACAGAAAAGAGCAGCAAGCAGCTACAACGCAAACTCACTGGGATAATAATTTTACAGCTATTTTAAGCAAGCGCTCAGCCACTCACTAACACTAGTGCAACAGCAGCAGCCAATCACGATCAAATTGAACAGAATCAGTGAGTTGTAAAGAGAATTTGCAATTTATGTTGGAAAATTTTATCAGAATACCAAATTTATACATACATTACATTTATTTTAAAATATTTGATTAATTATCTATATACATCTATAGGTAAAGTAAGCGTATTTACACTTCGACTTGCTGGTGCTTTATCGCACTTTTGTATTATTTAAAAATTGCCAGCTTGCCAATTTTCGTGTACGTACGAATTTTGTTATATCTACAAAAACCCAAATGCAAACATAAACCGAGACTAAGCAAGTGAGATTTAGAGGGCGAAACAGAGACAGAGTGACAGAGGGAAAACAGAGAGAGAGAGAGAGGGCGGATTTCAGACAGATGCTTTGATTGAGACATGACAATTCTACTCGTTGTTTCAGTCCCCAGCAGTTGAGCTGCCGAGGAAGTTTGGCATTAGATTTATGTTGTTCACATCGAGTTATTAATGTAATGCGTTTGTCCAGCAGACAATGTCAATAATGGCAATGACAATGATGCCAACAACATTCATGATGATGGTGGTGATGATGATGATGATGAGATTGTGTTTAATGCTAGTTGTGTTTGAGTTGTAAGCTAGTTTCAGTCCCTGTTGAGTTTAGTTTGGCTCTCGTTAAGCGAAAACTAAATTTTTTAATAGAGTGAAAATTGCCGGAAACACAATTAAAAATGGGGTTTTGCGCCATGAAAAGGCGGCCAAAGGCAGCAAAGGCAAAGGACGCCATAAAAGCAAATGAATTACTGCAGTGGGCCCTAGCACAGGTGGCTGTTTGTAGTTGGCAGGTGAAAGGTGAGAGACGGCTGCACAATCCGAGACAAAGCTGCTCCAAGAAAACAAAAGAAATCTAAAGCCGAGTTCTCAAATCAGCCAGAAAATGGAGCATGAGCCGAGTGGCTGGGTGTGAATTGAGGTCCCTCCGACAGCGGAAGCACCTTGTTTTCGGGCTGACTGTTAGGCGAAACACACACATACGCACACCACACTCTTGCACTTCTACACCCCTTCACTCACACTTGGCTGTCGTTTATGGTCTTGTTTGGGGGCGATATACATAATATGTTCATTGTTTTTAAAACAACAGGTAAAACAGGCAGCCTGTCTGCTCTCGCATAGTCAGGTGTGGGTGTGTGAGAAAAAAAGGAGCGAAAAACGAGCGGCTAGAGGCGAGTGGCAGATAAAAAGCGAGAAATTAAGAAAGCAAAAGCCCACTGAGGGCAGCTCAAACAGTTGCCGCTAGGAAAATGAAAAGGGCAGCTCAATGAGCAGCCTTAGATGAGACGTCATTATTAATTGTTGATAGTTGACATTGATTTCAGATTGATGTGGGAGTAGATGGTGAGATCTATTGAGTGGCGATTGGAAAACTATTGAAAAACTTACTCGAACAGTATTTGGAGAACTGGAATTGAGCGTATGGGAAGGAAATTGAAGAGAAAGATAGAGATTAAGGGAGATAGAGAGAGAGAGAGAGAGACCAAGAGAGGGAGAGCGAGCAAGAGAGAGAGAGCGAGCAAGAGAGATCGGTATAAATATCGAGAACTGGAGTCGATGAGAGAGAACGAGGGAAAGGAATTGATTTTATGAGCTCAAGAGAGTGAGAGAGAGTAAGGGAGAGAGGGTAAGGGAGAGAGAGATACAGAGAGAGAGCAAGAGAGAGAGATACAGAGAGCGAGAGAGAGATACAGAGAGAGATACAGAGAGAGAGAGATACAGAGAGAGAGAGATACAGAGAGAGATAGAGGTATAGAGAGCGAGAGAGAGATACAGAGAGAGAGAGAGAGAGAGATACAGAGGGAGAATAAATTTTACCTAGCTGAATTCTAGAGCTGGAACTGATGAAGAGCGGACCACTTTAGAATTTTTCCTTAGAGCTTAACCGCTCTGTGATATATCACAGATCTGTAGTATCATCACATAGGAGAAGATTTCTGGTACTCAAGTCTTCAACTCAATGCAAGCAATGCAATTGGATCTCCAAATTACGCAACTTCAAGCCAGGCAATTCTTGAAACTCATCTCGCAGAAATTAAGCAAAGCCCGGGTCGTCAGCTTGAACTTTTGACGTGCGGGGCAGGCAGGCGGGCGGGCAGGCAGGCAGCCAGGTAAACCATCTTTTAGCCTCGGTGTTGGTACGTTAAACGGATAAGTTTTTGTGTCTGCGTGTTAGCTGCTTTGTTAAATAATGAATGAACGAATGACCCACGGATGGAATGAATGCATGAATGACTGAATGAAAACATAGCCAAACAGGCGCCGAGAGCCAAAGACGTGAAAACCGAACTGAGCTGCAAAACGGGGGCAAGTTTAACATGAATTATTATGTGCGGAAAAGTTCCATGAAGCTAGTCGAGTTGAGTTACCTAAAGGTGGGCTCTTTGGAGACTGAGGGAGAGTGTAAATACACATGCACACACACACACACACACACACATACGCATACACGTAGTGAGTGTAGCTGTTCCGCTTGGTCTGCCAACTGGGCTCGGACTCTGCAACTGAAACATTTCTCTTATAAATTCTTTTTTGTTCTTTCTTAGTTTTAATATTTGTTTTTTATACTTTTTATACGCCCTCAGTGGGTGCAAGGTGAGTATATTTGTGTGTCGAATACGACAGATCTTGAAGATAGGTATGATGTTAGTATTGAGAAGAAAGGGACAGCATTGCAGGAGCAACTGAAATAGATCATAGAAAATGATTTTCAGAACTGATGAATGGAAAATTTACTGAATGCAATGATGAAAGCAATGTTCATAAATAGCCAAATAGTTTTTGAAGGAAAAATCGAAGATTCGCCATACTTTTTGAACAGACCTCGCTAATCATTCACAGTCATAGAGCTGGTTTGATAAGCAAGTTATTGCTGTCAGCCTTTAAAGCCTTTCTCACTCGATATCTATGGGCGTGGTAAAAAGGCTACAACTATGTCTACTAGAGTTAATCGCAAACTATAGCTTAAATTCTTAAGTAATATAATTTGATTATACAAATAGATCTTAAAATTCCATGAAGCAACTACCTGAGGCCATTAAAAAGTCTTCTTAGCTCTCCTATGAAGAGGCTTTCATTTGAGCGCGCATCGTGCAGTTGTGGATGCTCCAGTCTAACACGCTTGCTTGTGTTTTGTTCTGCTTGTATCTGTTACATACAATTTGTTTTAATTGCGCAAAGTAGTTGGCAACACTATTAGTGTTGCCAATTAATTTTCATTTAACAAGCAGCCCGCAGGATTCACGACTCGTCCTGCTGCTGCTGCTGCTGCTGCTGCTGCCGTCTGCTGCTGCTGTTGCCTGTCCTTTTCTTTATAAAATACTGTTGCCACCATTGTTGTTGTTGTTGTTCTTATTGTTGTTGCTGTTGCTGTTGTCGCTTATGCTTTGTTGAGACATTTAAAACACTTGCATCTTCGCTGCGGCTGACGCCACATTTATCATTGATTAAACGCTTTTCTCTTGCCTGATTACAAAACGTAAATGCAGCTCATATATTCAGCGAGCTGGAGATGAAAACCCAGAAGGGATTTTTTCCTTTTTATGAAACATTTATGAAATATTACAACTTTGACCGACTTCTGAGAGGGCCTTGGTCGGAGAGCAAAATTGCCAATTTTGATTGTTGCAAGGCCTTTCAATTGGGCTTTAATGGCTTGAACTGTCGATTATCAATCAGAGCAGCAGTCAATCAATCAGGCGTGCAGTCTATATATATAGAATAATATTCATGTATGTATGTATGTATTTATGTAAAGATAGATATTTTTGAGTCTTTTCACTTTATTGTTCAAGCAAGCAATCAATCAATCATGTTAACTAATCATGAGACTTAAAGGAAATAATTTAGTAATATATTAAGCAAATGTAATATTAATATTTATATCTAATAAATATTATTTTTGTTTCCTCTGCTTCGATTCAAATAGTTCTTATACTAACCTCGATTCTAAGCATCACTAGAATTAAGTCTCTCTCTGTTAAGAGCCTATATTTTTAATAGTTTTGCTTAATAAATAAATGTTTCCAACTTGCTTCAAGGCCAATCAGACGTACAGTCAGTCATTCAATCTCTCAGTGCGTTAAATCAATGAATCAGTTATTGAAAAATAAATATGTAAATTTTTTTTTTTTTAATATGAATAAAGCTTTCCCTTTCTTTTGAGGTCGAATATCATTTTGGGTGTTGCTTTTACTTGGAAGCAACATTCCTCTCCCAGTAAGGCTGCACATCTCTGAAATACCCTGTAAGCAGCTGCGAACTCTCAATAGTTAGGGAAGCTGGTCAACTTGCAGCTAAATCAAGGCATTTCATGCCACATACATCATACATCCATGTTCTACTAGCTCTAATCATACCCATTAGCCCATGAATGTATGCAGGGTATTTATTAATACACCCCGTCTTTCGTCACGTCCTACTGTTGTATATTCAATATTTTCTTACTGGGATTTTTATGTGGCAAAAGGACGCCGAGCCGCGCCGCGGCACGAAGCGATGCTATGCGAGGGGATGGGATGCGAGGGGATGCGCGTGGTTTTAAACAATTTTTAATTAATTTACGTTGCGCACAATGCAGCCTGACAGCAGCTGCTTGCTATTAAACTCACGTAAGTGGGCTTAAGGCGTGGCACTTTGATGGCAGCCAAATGAAGGCGTAAAATGAAAATTGTTGCAGCAGCAACAACTTTTAGTTAATCAAATGACATGCAACACACACACACACACACACACACGCACGCACACTCGCCCACACATTGTTGTAGTGGGCGTGGCTGTGACATACATAAATCAGTGTTACCCGCTCCAATCTACTTAATTGCTTAAGCAAAATGCTGCGCACTATTGAGCAATTATGCAGGCAAGCAGGCTAACTTCCTTTCACCTCCCCCGCCTTCCTCCTCCCTTGCCACGCCCCTTTCTCACAAAAGTATGCAAAACTTGATGCCAGAAATTAACAGCGCCGTCAGAAATGTCTTAATATACATATTCAACGATTTGGCGTTCGTCGTCAGCTTTTTGCGGGGGGCAGAGTGGGGACTTCCCCCCCCGTTGGCTTCCCTTTTCAGCGCATATAATTTATGCGCGTTTTAATTTCATTTGGTGCCTAACAAATGCCACGCCCCCTCGCTTGCCACACCCTCCCGCCCTGCCGTCAATCGCCCAAATATGTTTTTTTAACACCTTCAAGGTTGCGCCCCTCAGACACAAAAAGCGAACAGCTCTGGCTGCCATCGTCCTTCGGATGGGTCGCAGTGGTGCCCCGGGTCTGGCGGCAGGAATCAATATGGCAACAGCTTGTTTTTATCCGTGTGGCAAAGGATATTAACAGATCCCTAGCGCCAGCTAGCTGTTGTAAGGGCATTAAGTAATTTACATACAAATTGTGCAAAGGGACGATGTTGATTCATTTGCCAGGAATTCAAAGTCAAGCTTGGGCCAGTGGAAGATCTACTGGATATACTTCCGTGATTTTGTGTTTGAAAACAGTTTAAATTAGTTCGAAATTTTGAAATAATTAGCTGGGATTTCTCGAGTTTTCTATGCGCTTCTATTCCGCTTTGTAAATTTGTTAATATATTTATCTGATTAAATTTGAATGTTTTTAGTGTTTTAAATTAAAACAATCAGTTTTTTGTTTATTATATTATATAATGACTAATATTGTGTTTATTTAATTATGTAAAATGGTTATTAGATATTCGGCTAAATATAAAAATATTAATTAGTTTAATCATTACAAATAACATGCTTGACATCTGGCAAAAATATTTATATTTATATTCAACTCTTTATTTACACATATATTTATAATAATTATGATATTAATTAATTATTTAGCAAATAAAAAAATTAAAAATTAAATGAATACATTTATAATTACAAATAAATATATATCACATATGGCATATATGTGTTTAAGCAGTTAAATAAATTAGATTCAGTTTTATTAAGTTTGTATAATATTTTAGATAAGCCCATGAAAACGATATTATTTGCAACATATTGATATATTTTTGAATATATATTTTAATTTTATTATAAATGACCCAGGATTTCAATTTACTCATAATTATATCATATTTATATAAATACCTCTGCAGCTAAATGAACTGACTCGATCTTTTATATTCGTATCAAATGAAAGAGAATCCATTTTAAGTGTGGCTGTGCATATACATACTTACATATGTAAACGCACTCTAGATACAAATTATTTTGTAGTAGCGCGGCAAAACTTTTAACAATTTGACATTACTCTTCCCACAGCTGTAAGGAAATAGTATTCCTCTGTGAACAACTGTATGCCATACAAATACGAGTGTATATGTGAGCGCTGAGAGTAGAGAGTATTAAAGTATCAGAGAGAAGGAGAAGTCTTTCGACTTTGTGGAGATATTACAGGCTAGAAAGGAACGTTAGCAAATATAAAGCGCAGCTATATTTATTATATATATATATATATATATATATATATATATATATATATATATAGATGATAAGCAAAAATACTAGAATACATATTCTGTTCACATTTTGCGAAATAGAGTATCTACTAGTCAGTCATTTCCAGCGTAGGCAGAAATCTTTTCACTTAACTTTGCTCGTTTGTTCACAAAATTCTGCAGAAATCGAGGACACAAAACAGAAATTAATTCTAGCTTAATTAAAATTTAATTATATCATATTCTAGACTAATTTCTTGAAATCACACGAATATTTCGTCACATTATAATTTTATTTTTTTTTGCAAATGAAGGTTTTTCTTCGTGCGAATTTTGATTGATTGATTGATTGTGGCACTTCTCAGTTGAGCGCCACCTTTTCGCTGTACTGAGGCGGTGGAGTCGATGGATAAGATTGTTGCCAATTGTTGGGCTGTTGATGTTGTTGCTGTTGTTGTGGTTGTTGTCGCTGTTGTTGTTGCTGTTGTTGTGGGGAGTAGGCCGGTGGTGCTTGGCGCTGCGCTGGTTGGGGCATGGCACCATACTGAGTGGTCCGCGAGACCACAACGGGCGCTGTCCGCATCGTGGTCACGCACTGGTTGACGCCCACGACACCTGTCGCAGGTACGACTATCACATTGCCGTTCCTCATGCGCCGACACTGCTCGCACGGACCCCACAGCCAGCCAAACATGGCGCCCAGCAGTCCGCGCCGATGATAGCAATCGCAGCCCACAATTGTGATCTGCTGCACCTGAGCCATGTTGCGCCTTGAGTCGATTTCACCTGTGCTTCGCGATTCGAACTGAATGCCAAATGCGACTCAAGTCTCTTATTTATAGACCCCGCCGAGCCAATGTGTCTTATCAGCTATCATTAAGCTCTTATGTCTGATAGCACTAGATATTCACAGTGATTCATATTCATATTCAAGTTAAGATAACGCGAGTCGCACGCAGATCTACGGGCTCTGAGGGGGTTTTTACTTATATGCGTTATTTAATGAACGTGCAAAGATTTGTAGTCACAAATAGTTTACAATATTCATGTGAAATCATTATTACTAGTTTTTGTATATATTTATAATTTATTTAAATAATGAATATTAATATCATATTTATTTATCTTAGTATTTCACAGGGATTTTTTGTTACGTGCCTTAGATATTGAAAGCCAAATATTTATGGTCACAAATGGTTGACAATAGTTACGTGAAATTATTTATTTATATATTTATTTTTATTTATTTATTATTTATTTTATTTATTTTATTTATTATAATTAATATTAAATTAAGTCGGTTTATTTCTTATATATTTACAATTTAATTTAAGTCTTTATTGTTTATTTTTTATTTATTTATTATAATTAATATTGAAAAAAAAAAAAAAAAAAAAAAAAAAGAAATTAAATTTTTTGGCAGAATCATACAATATCCAAACAATATTCTTCTTTTGTAAGACTTTAGGATTTCCTACTACTATTCAGAAATCTTCAACTTTTCATCAAACACATGTATGCCAGATGAGACGATGGGATGCCTTATAAAAGAAGAATATTCCTAAATATATATTTAAACTTTAAATTTTCGATTTTTTGACAGACAGTCGGGCATGGTTATATAGACTCACCTTGATTTGATTCATCAAACACACATCCTTCTGCTTTTAGTCGAGCTTTGTGTATATAAAAACATAAAACAATAACTTGAACTTATATAAACAATATTACTTTTATTCTTACAAAATAACTTAAGATTAGCAATCAAATTTCTTTATATGAGAGATATGCAGAGACTTCTGCAAACAACCAAGAGTGCATCGAGGCAAAGCTCCTTCAGTTGACTATCACGAAATCGTTGCACTTGGCTGGCAAGACGGAGGGAAATGCCTGCTGCGAGTTCTGCCAGTCGAGGGCCGTTTGAGCTGGAGTCACAGTCGCCAGTTGCGGTGGTGCTGCAACCACTTGTGGGCTGGTGGTGGTCACCACGACGGGAGATCCTCGCCTTCGTCCATTCAGTGTGACAGCCGCTGGACCCGAGGTGGGCACCACGACGAGATTGCGCTCCATCGAGCGCTGGCAGCGACGGCAGGGACGACCCCAGGCCCAAGGTCGCACCACATAGAGCAGTCCGCGACGATGATGGCACTCGCACTGAATATTAACCTGTTGCACCGCCGTCATCTTGCTCGAGTGTCTGTTAGTTAACTGATGTCTAGCTGCCTCAAGCTGCTTGCATTTATAGTGTGAATGGATTTTTGAGTGTTATCATCGCTATCAGATATCTCTATTATCGTAATCTCTCACTTTTGTTATCAATAGTTTGCAATTTGCTGTGATTCATGGCGTATCGGTGATTGGAGGTCGTGTGGCGCCTAATGATTCAGCGTGGGGGCCACGGCTAGACCTCTGCGCCCTTGAGAACTCAGCGCAGCGAGTGGAAGGCGTTTGCACACTCCACACACGTTTCGTAATGAGTACTTAAGCACTTGTCAGAGCGAGATAGCGAGAGAAGATAAGGGTCTTTCTGCAGGCGTTGTCTGATTACTCGAATATCTCAATTGCTTGCATATTTGAAGACAATCGAACCAGGTAATAACTGTTGTGGTCTATGTTGACAAGTTTGAGTGAAAATATATTAAAGGATTATTTTTATATATAAGACAGAAGTGGGCAGGTCACATAACAGTAGTTATGTATATATTCTTGCTGATGGAAAATGACGGCGAAGTCTTCGCCTATCCGCCCATTTCACTGTTCGTCCGTTCGTCATTCCGTATGAATGAATGCAACGATGTGATTTCTATCGTAGACGAACTTTCAGTATCAGTATTTCATAGTCAGCTATAGATTTCTTACTAGTTTGAAGCTAATTATTATAGCAGATGGCCAATATTATGAGTGAAGCTGATAAATTGATTACGAATTAATAACATAACTGCGGTCAATAGTGCCCATTTTCTTTCTCTCTATCTTTCTTGTTCACTCTCTTCTCCATATGTTGTCAGAACGTGAATAGGCATAGGCCCTTATAAAGATCAGTCACTGTTGATCATATTCATAGATAATATAGTAGTTCTCATATAGGGGCTTGTCAAATAATAAAGGGCTTCATCGTGTACGAGTTGCGCCTCTTGAGATGTTCCTTAGATTGAGCAAAAACTCTATATCCACACCTTCTATGAGTCTGACGTGGCTATTCAAGATTACTATAGATAAACCCTACATAAAGATCAATAATATTAAATATCTTAATAGGGAATTAAAAATGAAGGTATTTCAGACTTTTTGATTTTGTTGAAAATTTGAGGAAAAGCTATATATATATATAAATATCATATTTATGGCCAATATCATCAAGTCATCACAGTTGATTGCAGCTAGATCAGTATATAGTAAAGTCCATCCATTCAATGCAATAATCGATATAGATATACTGGCGAAAACTGAGTAAAAACACTAAATTTCCATTTGAAAGAAAAGTTTATTAAGTTTTCCAATTCAGATGAAATATTTTTGTTAACTTTGTATATATAATTCAATATTCCAGTATTGCTTCACTTCCTTGACTCAGCTAATAACCAATGTTTCATTATATGCGGGTGACAATGTTTGCTGTGTGGTGACCACCTGCTGCACCTGTTGCACTTGCTGCACCTGTAGCCCTGGTACCGTCTGTGTCGTCGTTGTGGAGACCACAACAGGGGATGATCGATTCGTGAGGGCGGGAGTCACTGAGACGGCAGCTGCACCCTGGGTGGGCACGACGACCACATTGCGCTCCATCATGCGCTGGCAGCGACGACACGGACGACCCCAAGCCCAGGGCTTGAGCAGAAAGAGCGGTCCATGATGGTGGGGGCACTCGCACTGTATGTTCACCTGCTGTACCTCTGCCATATTGCTCGCTTGCCGTTCGTTTCGGTACTGAATTCAAAACAGTTTCGGCTCTTGAATTTATAACACAAAGATAATTTATCGATGGCTCCTTATCAGTTCATATTCTAATCCTGTTGAATATCTTATCAGGGAAGTGCCTTCATGATGGATCTAGCCACCATCGGCTGTGATTCATATGCTTTACTGGGGTCAGCCTTGCTGCGGTTTCTGTGACTCATGGGGATCTTACGGGCATAGCCCGAGTAGCATCTATCATGCTCAACTCCGATTGATATTCAGTCATAAAAGATTCTTTAAGCTAATCAGATTTCGATCACTTACATGAATTGGTAGTCAATAGCTGTTATCAAAGACTTTATACCTTAAGGTCCTATTGATACTCATTTTACTATCTAAGTTATGCACGGTTATAGTTCGGAGCTATGTATATAAACAAAGGGTTTTACATACTAAAGCCTGTTTTCTGATTGCTGGCCCAATCAAGTTAGTTTTGCGTAAGATCAAGTCTTGTCATATTCCAATAATACATCAAAGCTTCACAGACTCACACAACATTAAAACAACATAGCGTACATAGCCAAAAATATGGTAAGAGTTGAACTAATTTTTCACAAGCAATTCTTTAATAAATATTATCTACATAGAATTCAAGCGTCGAGATTATTGCTGAGTTCAATTTCCGTGAAAGGCATTTCGCTTCAGGTATATCTAAAGTAATATGAATATACATTTCAAATATGTAAAAAACATTTCTTAACAGAGGAAGCCAAATGGAAATACATTTTGGAAATGGCCGAACGTAGAGATAGAAGGAAGACTTGGAATAGACTGAATCGGATTCGTCGAGCTCGAATTCTTCAAAATCTCATCATTTTCGTTCCGATTTGTAGCTTGATAGCGGATCACCTATTTAAGTATATAGATGGTCCGGAATCAAATTCAGTTTAAGAAGACTTTCATGTTTCTCTGTTCAGACACTAAACATTAAAATACTTGAAGTTAAAATTAAGAAAAGAATATATAACAATAATATAAAAATTGTCTGTATTTCTTTAATTTTTGCTATTATCACTTACAGATTAAAAATAACTTTCAAGAAAGTGTATTTTGTAGAGTAGTAGCAGTAGTAGTGAGCAATACGAAGAGTGTGAAGAAAAGATGAGCACAGCGGAAAACGAGTCGAACTCCCAAATGCTCGGAGTATTTATAATTGAACGAAAGAAAAGAGAATACAAAGAATCTCTGTAGCTGTATGTTATTCCATGGAGCATCAACTCCGCTATGACTGTAGCTGTAGCCAGCCAATCAAACGTTGCTTGCTCGCAAGAAAAACGCGAGATTCATCGTACATAGAAGATCGTGTGTGCCAAGCGATTTGAGTGTGAGAGAAAGCGAGTGCTTAATAAGCCAGCCAATCACACGACTGCTCGTAGTGTGCGCGTGTGTGTGAGAGAGAGCAGAGGCCTATGCTCAGCTACAGCTGCTCAGAGCACAGCTTATCAATTGCGTGAGAAGAGTGCGAGCAATGTGGGTATGAGCAGAGCAGAAAATGAGACTCAGTTCAAGCTCTGCACGATTGAAAGAAGAAGAACTGAAATCAAGAGACGAACTCACGCAAGTTGAGCTAGCTGCGGAAGCAGAGCAGACTGAGTAACAATTCTTCAAGCATTGTGCTCACGATTGAAAGAAGAAGACAAATGATCACTGCAAGGGACTGCTTATTGGAGCTAGGCTGCACTTGACGCAGTGAATTGGCGGTGGGAAGTTGGTGTAGGAGAAATGGGTTTTCTCGTATGTGTTAGTTCGTTCGTATATACATATGTATGTATGTCTATTAGTAAGTAATAAGAAGCATTGTCTATGACAAATGCAGTTGCAAAATTAGGTTTTTTGTATGAACAATGCATTATTATTATGAAAGGTAGAACACAAGCAAAAATGAATAAAAGTTAATACAAATAATTTATCTTGTATATATATATATACATATCATATATCTTTTAAAAGCTAATAATATATTTTTTAAAACAACGTCTATAAATAATTTTATCAGCCGAATTAAATTTACCAAAAGTTTTCTTTTGATGCTAGGTGTTAGTATGAAATGCTATATAAGAATTATAGGGAATATGCCTAACGCTCCAGCTAAAATTTTATTTAATTAATTCACTAATTATCCAGGCGCATACACCCGAGCCAAAAGTATTGCTGCCATCAATGGCAGAATTTTAACCCAAAGCAAAACAAAAATTTGAGATAATTAAAATAAATAAATTTTCATAATGCCATTAAAGCAATTGTCGCATTAGTCAAAAGCTTTTAATAATATTAAATACATTTAGTCACAACTTTTACATAACTTTTTACATTTATGCGATTGACAAATAACAAATAGAAGCTTTCAGTTTTGTTTGGTTTTGTTAGTCATATAATTTCAATTAATAAAAAATAAATACGGTATTTTGTTGTTGTTCTACATTTGAATGCGAATTCAATGTGCGCTTGTTACCAACAGGGCCGCTGTTGCTCCACAATGACGACTTCCTCGCGTGGACGACGCCCGCCGATGTTGAACTCGATGAGTGGTCGACTGGGTCGCACCACATCCACCTCAACCATGGGTGGTTGTTGGTAGACAGCCGCTGGTTGGATCACCTCAACACATTCCGGTCTGTAGGAGGGATAGCGCGAGCCGACATCGATCTCAACAACGGGGCGTGGCAGACGTGGTGGCACAATATCCACCTCCACAATGGGACGTCCATGATGATGGTGGTGGTGATGGCGGCGCTCGTCGTCGTAGTAAGACATGATTCCTTAGTTAAATATCTCTCTGAATATCCTTGGGTCCCGTTGTAGCGCCTGCTCTGGCGATTCTTCGTTAACTGAACTAGTTTCACAACTGCTCAACATATTTAAGCAGACAGTTCGCAGGTGGGTACTTTTTTTTTTTTTTTGTGTAATTGGGAGCTTAGTTCGCTATCTTGTCAGGTGGTCTTAGTCTGCTTTCGATAAACATTTGACAAAGCACTTCCAGTGCGGCCGCACAATGAACAGAAGCGAAAAATCCCAAATTACGAATTGCAACAAATTTTGCAAATTTAGATATGTGAATCAGAGTTTTTTTTTAATCAATTTTATTTTACAAATATATTCATTTATTTATTTTAAATATATTTATTATAATTAATTATATATTTTATATATTTTTTATTACTGTAGTTTATTATTTTCTAACTTTCCCATATTATCATATATCCTATGATTTCCATATCATCGATAAGGCCTACAAAAATTAAGCCTTTCAGAGTCTACAAAACAAAAGTAAAATTGTCAATAACAATATTTATACAATTAAATGGCGTGCAGGTTTAAAAACGGGTGCAAAACATGATAAGATATACGATAAACATTATATATAAATATGTATATACTCATTTGTCATTGCTAAAAATGAATAGCACAATTTTCTCTACTCTGAGTCAGGATCAGGGTATAATGCTTTGCAGAAGAAGGCGTGGCAGACATAATAAAGCTTGTTCAGGTTGAAGAGCTGAGGTGATCAGATGCAGATCAATTTGATTGCATTATCTCAAAGTACTCTCAGATCAGGTCTGATATCAATATCAAAATTTTTGATCTTGAAATGATTTCTAAATTATTATTTTATATACTGCGAATCAAGGTATATTATAGTGGAGACCCTTTGTTCATATATGTGTGACATAAACTACAATAAGCTCGATATGGAATTCGGGGTATTGATAGGTATGCTCTAGTCAAACCCATCTACTTGGTAAATTAAGCTAGATAATGAAATAATGAAATTTATTGCGTAGCTGCCGTTTTGTATTGTTGCTTGCATTCCCAACTCATTTAATGGCCAAAGGTCGTTAATAATATGTTTAGTATATAATATTTATAATATTCATATTTAGTAGTTATATAAACAAAACATAAACCTACGCTTGCATCAAATTATAGAAGAATTGTAGAAATTTTTTAACAATGTTTTTTCTCTAACGGATTACGTTTTGGGCCTAAAATTATGTTATATAAATTATAATAAAAGGTATCTTGTATTATTGGAATATTAGTGGTAGTATATTATATGCAACTTGAACTAACAAAGAATCATTTGAACTTAAAAAGTTCCACCTTAAAGCTTTTTATGCTCACCTAAACTCTAGCTTCTGTTTTCGTTATCTTCTACTATCTTCAAAAATATATTTAATTAAATTCTATTTAGACTTTAGACTTTAAGTATTTGAGTAAATAAAAAATGTTTAAAAATATATGTCTATAAAATACTTTATTTGCTATATTACATTTTTACCTAAATCTACTACGTTCTATAGATATATGTTCAGATTAGGCTTATACTACAATTCGTGGCTAACAAGTGGACTTTAACACTCTTTACACTATTATATCTGCTATTACAATCCTTATACAGTCTGACAATAAAAAACCGAAAATATCAATATTTGATTGTTTAATAATTGCAAATTATAGATTCATTTATTTTATATAGTGCGCACAAAGGGAGCGCGAATAAAGTAATTCACAGAGTTTTCGACACTTTTGGGATTCCGAATTGTGATTCGTCTACCACTGAGGATAGGGTGGATTATTGGTGTGGGAATATGGCTGTTGGTATTGATAGGTCTGCTGCTGCAGCTGCTGCTGCTGGTAGTAGCCCGCTGTGGCCACGGACATGCCGCCGCCATATGGCTGTGGCATCATCATCGGAGCACCAACTGGTGCTGGCGGTGGTGGGGGCATGTAGGCGGGTGCCTGATTGACTACGACGACCTCGGGCCTAGCAATCGGCGCCGGATAATATGCGCCACCCCAGCCGGAGATAACATCAATCTCGATATCTATTAAAAAGTTTATACAAATTATTATTACTGCTCTCCTCTCTCTCTCGTTGTACTAGTTCTGCTCATGCTCACTTGGGCGATGATGGCGATGATGATAGCCAAAGCGATATGAATCTTCATAGTACACCCGCATGGCTCCAGTGTTTGCGCCTGTGCTGCCTCGAGCAACACTTGTCCTCTACTGAATCTTATCGTTGGCCAGACAACTCTATTTCGCAGAGAACTTCCAGTGCAGTTGTGGCCCATCAATCAGTTCTGAGCTTATTTGGCATTTTCATTCCAGTTGGCAGATAAGAGCAAAACAATCGCGCACTGCTGTGGTTAGTCATTTTGCCTCGACTAGAAACGACTGATAGCATTTGTGGCCGATAAGTCGAGGGGGGTTTGTATCATAGACCCGTTTGTCTAGGGAAGTCAAGAAGTCTAGTACTTTCCCGTTTTATTAGCTATGTTTATATAATTATCTCATTAGCTTGCAAAAAGTAAAATTTGTGTTTATTGCTTCGACTTTGGAACTTGTTTGAAAGCTGATCCAAACTATTGTATATTTGATCTGTATTTCATTTTGTATCTACATAAAAGTTCTATGAGAATCAGAAGAAGAAGAAAATGTACAACATTTTATATATTTCATAATTCGGTAAAAAAACAAGTAAGAAAGCTCTAGTCGAGACTGCTCGACTACGAGATCCCCTGAACCCTTGGAGCAATAGATATTTCAATACTTTTTCGCGACTTTCAGCTTACACAAAGAAATACGCACACACACACACACACACACACACGCACGTACGCACACACAGGCATACATACACACACACGCATACAGACACACATACACACACACACGCATACATACACAAACGCATACACACACACATATACACACACACATACACACACAAGCAACCACGCATAAACACGCATGGGCGGCAGTGAGCGCTTACTATGAGAACTTAATTGCTTAATAACTTTTTTGTGGACGTACGATCTTCATGAAACTTTCAGATTATGATTATGACATGGATATGCATATAATTGCCAAAGCACAAGTCTTTAGTATTTGAAATAAGCTTTTTACAAAAGTGAGGGTGAGGGGGTGAATTTAAGGGTGGGGGGTAAATTTTAACAAAAACCGAAATTGTATAAATTGCATATAGGCATACCTAAAAAATTTTGAGACTCTAGCAATAAAGGTGTAGAAGATATAATTTTATAACTGGTTTTCGATAAGGTTTTTTATCGATAAAAAAAGATCGGGATGAGTTATCGATTTTTAATGATAAACTTGATATGCGCGCTGTAATTACGAACATTAAAAAAAAATTTTGAAGTCTCTAGCTCTTATATCTTCTGAAATCGACGCGTTCATACATACGGACAGACGGACAGACGGACAGACGGACGGACGGACAGACGGACAGACAGACGGACAGGGCCAAATCAACTCAGCTCGTCGCCCTGATCAAGAATATATATACTTTGTGGGGTCTGCCACGCCTCCTTCTGCCTGTTACATACATTTCAACAAAACCATTATACCCTGATTTCCCATTGAAAATGGGTTCAGGGTATAAAAAAAAAAGTGGATACAATATTTATTTTATACATTTAATTGTTTTATTTTTTTATACCCTGAACCCATTGAAAATGGGAAATCAGGGTATAATGGTTTTGTTAAAAGTATGTAACAGGCAGAAGGAGGCGTGGCAGACTCCACAAAGTATATATATTCTTGATCAGGGCGACGAGCTGAGTCGATTTGGCCCTGTCCGTCTGTCTGTCCGTCCGTCCGTCCGTATGTATGAACGCGTCGATCTCAGAAGATATAAGAACTAGAGACTTGAAATTTTCTTTCCTAGGTCCGTGTATATCACGCGCATATCAAGTTTTTCTTTATATATCGATAACTACTCCCGATATTTTATTATCGATCAACAACCTTATCGAAAGCTAGTTATTTAATTATATCTCCTACACCTTTAGAAAAATGCATGATGCATGAATTTGTTGATTATTATTAGTCATTTATATATATATAGGTATATATTTTATTATTAGTTTATATATATTGTCTACAAGCTCAAGGCTAACTGAAGGCTAGCTCATGGGCCTAAATAGTTTCCAAATATTATTATAAATTGAAAAGAAAGAATCAGAGCATTTATTTTTTGCCATGTTTCTTTCATACTCGTGAGACACCTCGCGTAACTTAAAGAGCAGCCCTCGTCATAGTTTCTGATTGGCTTTAGTACATAATATTTTGTCTCTAGCTAAACTACAACTAGCTAATTTGCCTGATCCATGCCTCAATAATCAATGTTTATGAAACACATCTGGCGCAGCTGGCATTAGGCTTATCGCATGGCCGTAGACGACATTGATAGAGACCAAATGCATAGATAACGGAATTGAACACATTTGCTGATAAGTTATATTAAATAAACGTATACATGTATACTTTATTTATTTTTTATTTATTTGGAGGTATATCGAATGTTCAGGTGTTTTCCTGTGTCTATGAAATATTTGTGTGCTGCGTAAATTCAAGGAAAATGTCCTTCGGCTTCGTCTAGTAGCTGGGAGGTGGATTGTGGTAGTGGTTGTCGGCGGGTGGGTAATAGGCTGGCGGTGGCGGTTGTGGCTGCTGCTGCTGGACCACAACCACATTGGTGGGTCTGGGTGGTGGTGGCGCCTGCTGCACCACAACGACGGGCGCTGGACGTGGTGGCGGTGGTGGCGCCTGCACCACCACAACGTTGTTATGATGGCGACGCGGCCAGCGTGGTGCGATCTGCACATTGATGATGGGTCCACGACGTGGTGGACCACCGCAACGATCACCGGGAGCCATTTTGTTTTTGATTGAAAAAGCGAAAACTTTCTAGATTTTTGTATTGATGGAACACACGTCTCAATGCGTTCGCTTAAATTAGTCAACTGAAATGAAAGCTAAAGCGTAGCTCGAATTTGGTAACGGTAGAGAAAGAAAAAAGCTTTTTTCGCATATATCATACATATTACTCATACGCAGAGTGTGCTTTACGACAAGTGAGAGAGAGTTGAAGAGAAAGAGAGAGAGAGAAAGAGAGAGCCTAAAGTATTTATAGCTCTTCTTATCTATATGCCATCGACTTTTTTCGATTGATTATTTTTTATCATTTACAATTTATTGCTTTAACTATTGAAAATCGCAAAGTGTTTGAGATGTTTTACTAATGGAATTTGTGGATTTAGCCATGCTATGGGCTAGTCTGCTGACTCATTGCAACTTGTACTTTACTTAATTTCTAACAAGTTTTTGAACACATATGAGTCATATATGATATTACCAATTTTGATTTTATAATGATAACTTGCTGTTTATAGGGCGGTAGCAGTAGATTAGGAAGAAGTTGAGATAAATTATTGCTTTTAATTTAATTTTATGTCTATATTCATGATATTATGTAAAGATACTGGCTAATAGGTAAGATCAATTTTAGATGAAATTTCACAGTGAATTTGTGCGCAGTAAACTCCTCTTCATCTTCTCAAATTCTGACATAACTGTTGTTAGTAGATAAACTCACTTGAGGATTACTTGACATCCGGAGTCATAGCTTTGGGTAAGAGCTTTGGTATTCAGCAGACGTAATACAATTCATGATCTAATAAAGTTGCAATCAAATAATTCAACGGTTGAACTTTATTGTTCTGCAAAAGGAAAAGGTTTTTATAAAATTTATATTCTATATAAATACCTATTTCATAGCAAATCCCTCTGGTTCTAAGTCAATCTGATAAATGGATTAATTTGATTTTGGCAAAAATTTCTAGACTGTGGACTTGAATATTTGACCTTATAAGAACTGTGTAATATTGAGAAGTTTATTAAATTGAATAGGATTTTATAGCAGGAAATAATGGCATTATATTTATGAGTAAAATATATTATAAATATAACTTATGTATCAAGTATATAATATGTCAAATATTAAATAAATAAATAAAATATAATATATGTCAAATATTAAATAAATAAATAAAATATAATATATGTCAAATATTAAATAAATAAATAAAATATAATATATGTCAAATATTAAATAAATAAATAAATCAAATATTAATAAATAAAATATGTACAAAGAACCTTTACTAAAATATGTGGGCTGGTTTTTTATATTTAAAAATTCAAGGGATAAGGTACACATACACATGAGAAGCATCGTCACTGACTTCTAGATTCAATCAGTTCAAGAATCAATCAAACAATATAATACAAGTGTCATCATAGATATTCAGCTATAAATTTCGATTATGATGTTCAAATGTGAAATTCGAAATTTGTAATGCGTTGAGTTCCCCATTTTTTTGGCATTTGCTAATTGAGTTGTTGTTTCACTTGTAGCCTTTCACGAGTGTGTGGTATATCACTGTGTGAGTATGTGTGTATGTGCGTGGTGTGCATTTGCAGCGCTTGAGTGTCACGGTGATCAAAGCCAAAGGGAGAGCGGAGAGTATTCCGAGGCAGGTTAGATGTGTTACAAGTCGGGATGGGCGGAGGCGGAGGCGGGGGGCGAGGCCGACGGGCTATGACAGGCGCAAAAAAGTTAAACATGCACAAAGCGAGCGACTTGGGAAAGTTTTTAACTGGCTGAAAGTAGGAAATGAATGCGAGTTGCGAGGCTTATGCCGCATAACTCGTACATATTGCAAAATGTGTTAAGTTAAGGGAGAGAGAGAGCGAGAGAGGGAGAGGGAGAGAAAAAGTGAGGCAGTCAGTTTGACAGCGCGTAGCCAATATAATAATGCCGCTTGGCTTCGCACAGAGCCTCTGCCATGCCTTGGCTTGGCTTGGCTTGGCTCGGCTCTTTTCGCATGCATATTTTAGGAAATGAATTGCAAGCCTGTGCAAGATAAAGGCGCCAGCGTCTCAGCGTTTCAGCGTTTCAGCGTCTCACAGCGCGTCTCGTGTGGAGCGCGAGCGAATCGATAACTGTCAAAAAATAAGCCGGCAAGCAACACGCAAGACACAGCGCGGCGTGGGGCGCAAGCGAGGGCAGATTCAGAAGTCGCGAGGCGGCACACAATTTAAATATTAATGGAGCTGCGCAAGAGGCGCTCAGGCACAGGCAAAGCCACAGCCACAGCCATAGCCGTAGCACACGGCATAGCCAAAAAACCGTAACCGTAAAACTCAAACCGTAAGCCGAGTAACTGCAACGGCAGCTGCAGCTGCAGCAGGATTGGCTGGGAAACGCATTTCCTGCATATGTCAGGAAAATGAAAATGTCGAAGCAGAGCTAAAGCGAAAACTATGCTCAAGTTGTTTTCTTTTTTTTGGGCCAGATCGATTGGTAAAAGGCAGAGCCGCAGGAGCAGGAGAGGGCGCAAGCCGAAGGGCAGGTCGCAAAGGGGAAGCTCTCACAATTTATTTTGCTTTATTTTGACTTGATTTTTGACAATTTCATACAGCAAATTTTAAACAGAAAAAAAAAGAAAAAAAAAAACTTTGATGGCAATTAAAAATTATTGAAGCCTGTCAAAATGAAACAGCTCAATTACCAACAACAACAATAACAACAGCAACAACAAGAACGATAACTATATAGAAATAAATGTCGATTTGGGTTAAAAGTTGTGACAGCTATGATTACATGATGATTGCATCAGCTAAAACTCTTGAACTAAAACAAGGGCAAAAAGTATTGAAAAACAAAAATTTGAAACTACAGGAGTGAAAGGAGAGACAGAGAGAGAGAAAGAGAGAGAGAGAGAGAGAGACGGAGAGGGTTGAATTTATATATAGAAATAATAAGTGAATCTCCACTAGAGAAGAACTAGAGAGAAAAACAAATAAATATAAATATTAAATTGACTGGATAAAAAAACATGTTGATTGGATGGGTAGAGATAGAAATATGAAGAGATAAATATGGATGAATATACATTGGGGGATACATAAATTGAGGCCTGAACAGATAAAAGAATAGATTGAAAGATAATTAATATGATATATCGAAGCGAAGGCAATAATCTATCTATTGGATATATTTATTTGTACTCTCAAATCACATTAAATAATTAAATATAGATTGAATATAAGTGGAAGATCTCATAGATTCTTTGGGCTCCTAATTGGGTGCAGCATATATTGTAGCTAATATTATATATACATATAAATAATATATTCAAATGCCTAGCTATAAATTTATAACTTTGTGCTTATATTTTACTTAAAAAAAAAAGAAAAAATACAAATAAAAATTAAATAATATAGATTTAAAAAAAAAAAATAAATACTTCAAATTGACTATTAAAAATTTCTAAAAAGTATAATTTGGAAACGAAATTTAATTTAACATGTGTATATATTATTATATTATATCCACATGTATGTATTAAAAATAATAATAAATAATAAAAAAAAAAAATAAATAAATAATAAATAAATATAATCAAAAAAAAAAAAAAATCGCGGAAGCTATTTTTTTTAAAGACATATTTACATATATAAAAAATAATTCAAATTATTAAAAATATAATAAATAAAATACAAAACTACTAAAATATATATTTATAATTATATATATGTATTTATATATATAAAAAAAAAAACAATTAATATTAATAATTATTAAGAACTGTCAAACTAATTTTAAATAATACACTTCTATAATGAAAGAAAAATCAGTATTAATAATACTAATAATGATTTTTGTACACTGAATTGAAACGTTTTCACTGTATTCAGATTATTTTATATGTGTCACAGCTCAAGGTAAAATATATATGTAAATAAGTTGTAAATACTTTTAATTACATGCAGTTGGCCGTAATGAACATTAGAGCTCATATGCTCTAAGTTAATTATGATATCAAATCATTTTGTTTACTCAATCGTTGATGATTCTCGGAATTGCCCCTCCCCAACGCGCCCCCTGCTCTTTTAAGTTAGCCTCCCTTCATTCATCCCCCACTTTCTAATTGCTTTGCGTTTATTGTCGCAGAGAGACACACGAGTTGTGAGAAATTTAATCAGAAAGCAATTCACGCACGCCTTTGCCACTCGTTCAACCTAATGAAGCAGAGGCCGCAGAACAAAAATGTTGAAGTTCTTCCGAAATATGTGTGAGTGCGTGTCAGTGTGTGTGTGTGTGTGTGTGTGTGTGTGAGGCAAAGCAATGTCAAAACGTCAGTCGGCAAATACTTTGTAGCTATGTTGTGTAACGCCATGGAGCTCCGTTGTCAAGCCAAGTGTAAAAGTGGCTCAAAACTCGACGACCGAGCCCAACCCCGACCCCAGCTTCGGCCCTAACTCCAATGTCGACCCCCCGACAGCCCCTGGCTGTGGCAGCGTCCACTCGAGTGTGCAATTAGGTGAAAATAAATGGTTTAACAAACGCCTCGAAGTATGCAATCATTTAAATTTCACTTCATTTGTCCTTTTCATGATTCCAGTGCGAAGGACGAACCCCTGCTCCTCCTGCGCCTCCTGCTGCGCATTCCTAGACACCAAATTACAGAACCAAACAAAATTATTTTGATTTATATGCAAGGCGAGGACTCGCCTTGGACCCCATTGCCCACTGCCCATTGCCCACTGCCCAGGGCCCGCCCACCTGCCTGTCAGCGTCTTGTTTTCTTTACGTTTTTACGTTTCTCTCCTTCTGCATTTATTTTTGTTCTTTTCCTGCCTTCTTTTTTTTTTTTTTTTTTTTGTATGCCTTTGCCTACCCTCGACTGTCAATAGATTTGGCCCAAACTAAATGCTTTGATTCGCTGTGGACACGAGCGAATTTGAAATGCAAATTTAATTTGAGACGCGACGCTGGCATTCTTTCACCCCAAAGTTGTTGCTCAAGCAGCGTGGGCTGCTCACATTAATTGCCCACATTCCTCAGCTGCTGCTCCTGCTCCTGCTGCTCCTCGTGCTACTCCTGCTGCTGCTCTTCTATTCAAGTCGCTGCGCGTTTTGCCTGTTAATTTTGCGCCAAATCAGCAACAACTTTGGCTTTTCCATTCCGATTTTCCATTTCGATTTGTGCCGTGTGCATAAAATTTTACGCTGACTAACAGAAACTAAATCGGCAGTGCAGGCAGTGCGAGTTGGCAGCTGCCTTCCCGGCGCTGAGTGTTTTCTGGCCTGATTGAAATGTTGCCAACTATTGCGAAAACTACTCACAAAACTTTATTGGCAAATTGATGAAGTGCTCCTGTTCTACATGTGTGTGTGTGTGTGTGTGTGTGTGTGTGTGTGTGGCTCCTTGCTTTGGCTAGGCTGCAAAACAATTTCTAGTCAAGTTGCCTACACTTCAGTTTAGAAACTGCCTTTACCTCTGCCTCCTCCTTCCCCTCCACTACGCCTCTGGCCTTCTCTCCTTTCGCTGTTGCATGCCGCCTGCAATTTGGCGGCGCTGATATGCAAATTAAGTTGTTGCGCTAAACGACGTGCCGGGAAACAGGTTCGGGTTCGCTCTCCCCCTCTCTCTCTTCCACTCTTTGCCCTCTCTCTCTCTACCCCACTCTTTGTCTTCTTTGCATCTGGAAGGCTCCAGCCGTTAGCTAACTCTGGCTCATTTGTATTACAATTCGTAACAAACTGTACTCCAATGTGTATGTGTGCGTATGTGTGTGTGTGTGTGAGCTTTCAAAAGTTTATGCGCTCTCGAATATGCACTTCAATTTCATATGCGAGGTTTGCAAGCAAAGCAATTCTGATTAGAAGTCATGCAACAAATAAAATAATATGTATGCATATGTTTTTAAAAAAATCTTAAATGGCATACACTATTTATTAATTTCTTTAAAATTATGCTCTGAAATATGTATAATATTGTTAATATGAAATTTGTATATTAATGTAAAATGTAAAAAATATAATATATTATAATGAAAATATATACAATTACAAAATACAAAATATATAAATAAATAAATAAAATATGAGTTTTTTCTTTCTTATTTATTTTATTTGTTTATGCAATGATCTTCACAATATTAATTAATATATATTTATTTATTTATTTTTATCATTTTGTTTTATTATTATTTCTCTTTTTCTTAAGAAAAAGTTTATACTCGGCTTAATTTAAAACTGTGTGTGGTAAAATATCAAAAGCTAATATTGCAATTGATTTTGGTATATATTTATATTATAATTGAATATATTTAATGATAATTTTTTTTTTTTTGTATTGAAAATCATACATATAAATTTATTCATTCTTAATTGCATTGATTGTTTAATTTGATTTAATTTTCCTATTCTGTATTCATTCTAATTTGTAATGTAATTATGTCTACATATCAACATTAACTTATTTTAATTTGAAATGATTTGACAATATTAATATTTGATTTTATTTATAGTTAAATTGATAGATTTAATATTATGTATATACTTTCATTTATTTTAATTTTGCTTCAATTTATTTGTATTTAATTTTGTATAATTTCGATTTAATTTGATTCTTGCTCTTCCTTTTTATAATTTCTCAGCAATCGTCAATTGACGGCAATCGGAAGAATTCGAATTGAATTCAATTAGCTCTTCAGCATTTACACCTGTTCGGAGTTGTTGTTGAAAACCTTTGACACGCGCCTCGCTGCTTGCATGATTTGTTGCATGTGGCTGGCTGGCTGGCTGGCTGGGTGGCTGGCTGGGTGGCCGGTTGGCTGGCAGGACTCGTGGCAAGATTTATGAGGACAGGAAAGTCGCGCGCGCCTGCATAAATTGGCCCGTAATCTGAGCAATGAGAGCAGCGAATGGCGAATGGCGAAAAGCGAATGCCGAACGGGGAATGGCGCAAAGCGCGCACTTCATTAGCTCAATAATTTCACAATAAATTATGCAAAGCGATTGTCAAAAAGGCGCAGCTCGGTTAACCAGCTTTTCAGTTTATCAATTTGTTTCGGCCTTTTTCTTTGTTGTGGGCCAACACAAAGCGCTGTCAATGGCGGCAAATCACACAAATTGAAATCTGAAATCAGAAATCAAAAATCCGAAATGGCCAAAGCCAAATTGAAAGTTTTTGGCCAAAAATGAAAATCCAAATCGAAAACGAAATCGAAATCGAAATGCCTAACGCAATTGTGAGCACAAAAGCCTGGGATCTATTTTAATGGCCGCGGCTGTGACCTTGTCAAATTATACGCTGAGCGCCACGGAAATGCGCTTTATGAGATTTGGCTTTGGACCCGCTGACTGAGCCGCGCTGAACGATGCTAAAACCGGCAACAAATGTTAGTTAAAAGCCCCATTTTCATATATTATTTATGGGCGACGTGGTGGAGCAGGAGGCGGCGGGGTGGCGGCTGGGGTAGGGGCAGATGTCGCTGCACAATTGTCGTCTGCGTGTGGCTGCAATTTTAATTAAAATTTATTGATTTACAGCTGAATAAATGCGCTCAGCAATTGCAATTGCGATTGCGATTGCAATTTCCATTTCCATTTTCAATTCCAATTGCAATCGCAATTGCTGTTGCATTTGCTGTTGCTGTTGCTGTTGCTGTTGCTGTTGCTGTTGCATCAATGTCCAAACGTTTGACCATCCTGATTCACTGATACCTCTTGACTCAGTCCGTCCGTCCGTCTCCATGGCCCGCTGCTCGCATTGTCTGTTTGAAGTCAAAAGACATCGGTGAATGCGCTCATTTGGCCACACGATTCAATAATCGAGTGCGGCTTAGAGCACTGTTTGCCTTTGGCTTCTGGCTATTTCCAACAAATATTAATGAATTGTTCATAATATGAATCTGAAGCTGAGAATCAAGCTCAGAAAAAATCTTATTCAATTGACTATAAAATGCATAGGTTTAGAAAATAAATATAAATATTAATAATAAAGTGTAAAAATAATAAGCAAATAAATAACTAAAAAGTTTTATAAAACAAATATGTATATCTATATGTATATTACAGTAGAATTTTTTTTTCGATTTACACAGAAAATCAAACTATCAAGAATTATTGAGAACCAATTTCCTTCAAGGGGATAGAATTTGTTTTCGATTTATCGCGATTTAGCGGGGTACAAATTATCGGAACTCGGCTGTATTAATATAAATATTATTTAATAATAATAATAATAATACTAATAGAAATAATAAGAATAATAATAATAATAATAATAATAATAATAATAATAATAATAATAATAATAATAATAATAATAATACTAATACTTATAATAATAATAATGATAATTAATAAATATATAATAAACAAAAATAAATAAATACAAATTATTTAAAAAATTTCAATGCAGCTTAGAGCGCTCCAATTAATATTTCTACATTTGTTATTCATGTAAATACACATTTTCTAAATTTGTCATTTATTTATATGTATATTTTGTATAAATATATAATCATAATTTCGCACTTTCTGTTTATTTGTAAATAAATAGAAACGTTTGAATTGTTGTTGCTGAAACGTAAATTAGCAAGCGCCAGCAATATTTTATTTAATTATTAATTATTTCTATGTTGATTTCAAGTATATTATGGCAAATAAAAAAAAAAAAAAAACATACAAATAAATAATGAGGCGGTATTTATTTTAGCGCGTGTTTAGTAATTGACATAAATATGGCCAAGTCGATTGTTTATGGCCTGCAAATAGCTTCGCTACTTGTTGAGTGCCAAGCGAGTATATTAGCTTGCTTGAATGAGAACTTATTCGGATTGTAGAAAATTTTAATGTTGAAAGTATGTTAGGATTACTTTGCCACGCCCCAATGACCACATTACTTTCAAAGTTAGAGAGCCTTGGGGTTGTGTTGACTGCAGAAAATATTAAAATAAATATTAAGGATTTCCAAAAGAAATTTTTTCTATTATATTTGGCTAAATAATAAAACATTAGTATGTTATATATGTAGCAGATGAAATATATAACTGTAAAATCTTTTTCTTTTTCAATTTTCAGACAAAAGCTGCAATAAAAAAACCATGTTTTTTTTTTTTTTTTTTTTTGAAATTATGAACAGGCATTTTGCAGTCAGTAAAACATCTACGAAAACTTTCTGTGTTTTATTTCTGTTTTTTTTTTTTTTTTTGCAAATTATATTTTTGGCACACAAATTTTGATCTGTGTTTGTTCAAAGCTTTTGTTTGGCTTTCTATAATTTTAGGCAAATAATTTTTTTTGCCATGTTTACTTTTCATTAATTTAATTGTGTGTGCTTGTTCTATATATGTGTATATTTTTAGTATATATACTATATATTGAAAATTTCTTAATAAAAACTAAAGTCTGAGCAACGAATTTTCAAATTTTATATTAATTTTGTGCTTGTCTTTAATATTTATCTTCTACCTGTACCTAACAGTCTCTCTATATCTCTCCGTTTCTCTTTCTCTGTCTCTCCTTCTCTCTCACTGGCATTTCTTTCCGTTCACATTCACAGCTTGTCAGCTTCAACGTGTTTCTAATTTGTTTCTTATTCCATTTCGTTGCATTATTTTTCCATATATTTATTTTAAATTAAATAAAAATTATACAACTTTATTTTCACTCTTTTGCATAGATTTTCGTTCAATCTGTCTCTTTCTACGACCGTTCGCTTACTCATTTTCGTTTCGTCCGCTTCTCAATCTCTGCTTTTCATTTCAATAATGCATTTCCGCTTTTAATTAAAGTTTTAGTTGGAAAATAATTTTGCCAAAAAAAAAAAAAAGAAGAAAATGAATCAAGGAACGAAAAAAGTTGCAGCAAAAGTTACTTTTTGGCTTCGCTTGGCTGCCCCCTCCCCCCACCACACGATGTTTATGTTGTTGTTGCTGTTGTTGTTTGTATTGTTGTTGTTGCACGCTTCAATGTCATTAACAGGTGGAACTTTTTAGCAGCTGAAACAGACACACACACACACATACATACAGATACACACACACACAGATACACACACAGACACACTTAGCTAGCAGATGAACAATTGTAATTGCGGTTCATTTGACAGTTTTCATTTAGTTTCTGGGCTTTTTTGTTGTATTCATTGTCTTGTCCCGCTGTCTGGGGAAGGGGGAGGGCGGCAGCTGCTGTTTTCATTATTAACGGCAACAAAGTGTTAAGAAGTGCATTAAGCCAAATGTTAACTGCACTGGCTATTCAGAGCAAGTTACAGCCACAAAACTTGCGGCTGTAAATCCAGCGTCAGGAGAAACAAAGGCGGAAACAGTTTTAGTTGCCAGCCCTCAGGCGCAGTCAAGGAAGTTTGTTTGAAGGGGGAGGAGTGGGAGGGGGGGGTAGGAAGAGATAGGAAATAAAAGCTAGAGAGAGAGGGAGAGGAAGAGAGTAGATGTAAGCTATAGAATGGGCTACACAAGGATCAGAGGTGAGTCTGTTATAGAAGGAATATGAATAATATAAGGAATGTATATAGAATAAAGAGAGAGAATAGGGCGAGTATACAGAGAGTGTAGACGAATTGTAATATAGAGCGTCTACACGAGGTAAAGATTGTCATATAGGAGGTCTGAAGGCAGTATCAAGTCAAGAGAGGGGTGAGAGTATTCAAGAACCATAAATAAAGTATAGAGGAACTAAAGCAGAGAGGAGAGTCTGATAGATAGCTGGTTTTGGATAGATGGATTATAGAAAGAGGTAAAGATAAAGTAAAAATGCGGTTGAGAGAGAGAGAGAGAGAAAGAGAGAGAAAGGGAGACCTGGTTGAAATGCTGATGATAGCGTAAATAAGATAAGGATGTTGTGGAGTCGACATAAAGGGGAAATAGTAGAGAGGAAATCAGAGAGTAGACAATAAGATAGACAGAAAGATGAGATCTTGTAAAGGGGAAGAAACATGGCTGTGAGAAGAGGATGAGGTAGAGGGCTGGTAGGAGGAGGCATAGAATGAGGGGAATAGTATAGTAAAACTAGAAGTGAAAAGGATGTATGGTAAGAGAAGAGAGAAGGATAGAAACACTAAAGAGAGAGAGAGAGAAGGAGAAGAGTGCGCTGAGGCGAAGGGGCGAATCTTAAGTGTAGTGTATGGATCTAAGTATACTGGTATTGATAGGTAGACAGATTAGATGAGGAATGGGCTAGAGGATCAGTCTAAAGGTAATTATTGTGGAGGCTATAGAAGAGAGCATATCCAGGGCAAAGAGGAGGCAAACATATTAAGCTCTTATAAAAAAGATCTACTCTTAAAGACTCTTGTGAACGGGGAAGCTCCGTAGAAATTCTTTCGCTCTTTAAACTCAGTCCAGATGTGGGGTCAGTGCTTAACAACGGCTGCGTTGATTTTTAAGTTAGCGTTCGGGGAGCAATTCGCGGCTTAATTACAATAAAATATTTAAAGGCGGCTGCTTGGCTGTTTTATGGGGCTTAAACATTGCTTTTTACGACCCGGCACACATGTCGAAACGTAATTTGATAGTTGATGGCTGCACCTGCTCCAGCCCCAGCTTACCCTAGGGCTAACAGAGGCAACAATGTATGAGAATGTGCCAGTGTGTGCGTGTGTGTGTGTGTGTGTGTGTGCGCGTTATCAAAGTTTTAAACCAAGTCGCATGAATATTTAGTTGCGTAATGCGCCACGCCTATGCCGCCCCTGCTTTATTAACCAGCTCCTCCCTGGTCTCACCCCGCCCCCTCCCCCTCTCGCTGGTCTCAACCTGCACAGCTTTAATTTGTGCGACAAGCCAAACAAAACACAAAAGCACAAAACAAAACACAAGCACAAGCAAAGGCAAAGAAAATGCTAATTTTATTGACACGCCCCCCCATGCGCCCACCACCCACTTACACCCATCAAAACTCCAGCTGAAGCAGTCAAAACGCGAAAATTGAAGAAAGGTAAAAGCGGTTAGCGATAGAGAGTGCGAAATGTGGGTGGGGCAGGGGGGGTGTGTTGAAAGGGAGGTAGGTGGGTGCGGTGTATAAGTAACGGTAGCGGGCTGGCAAGTCATTAACACATTTGATAGACAGCAAGTAAGAGAGAGAGAGAGAGATGGAGAGAGGGGGAGGGAGAGAGGGGGAGGGAGAGAGATGGCTGCGACAGCCACGCCCACATCCACTGCCTAATTAACACGTTTTGAATTGTGAATTTTGAAATGCGCCAACAACAACAACAACCAGTTGAAGAAGAAGAAGAAGAGGCAGAAGCTATGCAAGGAATGGGTAGAAAAATATTATGCAAAAGTGTTTCGAGCGTTAAGCAACAAAATGTTTGTAAATTAACTAATCAATGTAGTGAATTCTAAATACCCTAACAAAGGCGGCAGCAGTGGCGGATGTCAAGTATAAATATTTGTATTATTATAGAAATAGAAAAAGAAATTTTAATTGTATTATAAATCATTATTAGAAAAATAGAAATATTCATCTTGAATTCGAATGAGCATATTCAAAGCTCTTCTTAGTTCTTTTTTAATTTTTTTTTTTAATATTTTTTTTTATATTAATAAATAGTTATTTTTACCTTAATATTAAACTTTTTATTGTAATTTGTACAATTTTTGTTGTGGCTTTTTATAAAGTTTTACAATAACGTTCAATAGTTTTAGTATTGTTCTTTAATTTCCACTTAATATAGATTTTTAATTTTTAGAATTAATTTCTAATTAAGGCATCGATTTTTAACTGTTATTTAGTGTTATATCTGTCAAACACGTTGACAACATTTTTTTTTTTTTTGTTTTTTGTATTTTATTTTTAATATTACATTTTTTTTTGTTCAGTTCTTCCCTTTTTTCCATTTTGAGCCTTTTGGATTTTTTTTTTTTTTTAAAATTGAAATGAATAAATATTTATATATTTTATTCTACTTAATTATCTATATTTTTTTTCAATTTTCAATTTATTTATTTATTTTATTCTACTAAATTATTTTTTATTTATTTCATTGTTATTAGTATATATTTCATTATTAATTTCACCAACAAATTCTCTGTATAAGCAACCTCAACCTCATCCATCGAAGCAATCTCAGCTCTAGTCAAATGAAATCACCTCTGTCACCTGTGCCTCACCTGTGCTGCCCTCACAGCAGCCAGCGATGAGCATCTATTAATATCCTTTGCCGCAAGGATAACGGCAAGCTGTTGCCGTTGTATTGATTATTGCTGAGCAGACCCGTGGCATATTTGCATCCTTGATGGAGCAGCCAGGACCTTTCCACTTGTGGATCGAACGAGGGCAACCGTGAAGGTGTTAAAATAACACATTTAGTTGGCTGCCAAATGGGGCGGTCGTAGAGCAGTAGGCGTGGCATTTGTTTCTCACCCAATGAAATTAAAATGTGCATAGATTATATATAAAAATAAAAAATAATAATAAAAATAATGTAAGAATAAAATACAATTGAAGAGGAACGAGAAATTGTTGAATATATTTAAAGCTTACGATATAAATTTAATCGATTGATTAGTTTATGTAAAAGGAAAAGCAAGATGAACTACATTGTGATGATTTTAACTAAATCTGATTGAGGTTCTGCATTTCCTCAGGCGCGAACATCGATTATAATGAAGTTAAGGATACTTAGTCCTCTCAAGCATTTTAGCTTGGCATTATGGATTATTGTACTGAGAACAATATTTTATTATTTGAATTTATTTATTATAGATGCATAGAATTATTTGTATAATATGGTTACACCATCTGAACAATGTGCTAATAGAAGTTTGATTAGAAAACTGATGGAGTGATTAGAAGTTGCTAGTCTAAAGTTGTTTAAAGGGAATTCAATTTTATTAAAAAAAAAAAAAAAATTTTTTTTTTTTTTTTTTTCTCTCTTGTACTTGGGTTACTTTACCAGATATTTGTTTCCAATGTATATAGGCCTTTGTTTAACTAGAAAAAGACTAGGTTATCCTCTAGTGTTAAATGAAAAAAAAAAAAATAAATAAATAAAAAAAAAATAATAAAAATAATAATAATGTTGTATACCGATATTTTATTAAAAATAAAATATAATCAAAATAAATATAGTTGAATTCAAGCATTATTTTCTCTTAGTAATCTTAATTACATTAAATACACATTTATACGTTTATTGTTGCGTATAAATATATATTTAAAATACTTCTTATTATTTTCATCCCATTTACAGGGTATTTTGTGTCTTCTTGCAGCATTCATGTTCCTTGTGATTTTTCCACATTCGTTTACATATCGTATTTTTTTCGTCTGTCTAACCACCCCTCTCCCCCCACTTGGGCATTCGCAAGTTAAAAGTGTTGGATAGGTCGTTTCTTCAGCCTGCCTCTGCCTCTTCTTCATCTTCAGCTTCCCCACTTCATCTTCATCTTCAGTTTTTATAGCCTTCTCGTCATCAAAGTTGAAACTGCCTCTGTCGCTTTATTTTGGCCACGATTCTGTCCGCCCGCCCGCTTGCCAAACCCTTTTATTTAAATCGCAGGTAATAGCAAAACAAAAAAAAAAAAAAAAAAGAAAAGTTTTGCTACTCAAAGCCCGTTTGGTCGACCTGGCTTTCAGCTGTCGTGTATTTTATGACTAGTTGTAATGCCAAGTGGCTCAGAGTCCAGCCCTTACCTCAGACAGGCTCGTACAGTGAACACATAGCGATAACCAACGAACTTCAACTCGAATATTCCGATAAAACCACAAAATATTATTTATTCTATTTGCTGAAGAGAAAAGAAATATTTTTAATATTTTCTTATATGTATTTTTATTTTGCAATAAAAGCTTGTAAAGCAGTGTCTCTTTTCACATAAATATCTAACACTTACTAATGAAAATAAAAGCATTCCTATATATTTAGCTTTTCCCAATATTTTTTTAAGATTTTATTTTCATCAATTTTATTTTAATTAAAATAAAATAAGAAGTAAAGAAATAACTTCAATTTTAACAATTACTTGTTCTCTCCACTTCAATCCTTTGCCTCTTCGCCTGCTCGTCGCAGTCAGTGCTCACTGTACTTCATAACAGGCTGTTTCGTTTTTATGACATCTCAATTTCGAAACATACTTTAGTTTGTCAGCAGCAATCGCTGCGAGTCGCCCCCCGTCCACGCCCACATGTCAGACTCCCCTGCTGAGTTATACACAAACACCTAAGGCTATCCGTGACCTGATCTATAACAGGAGTCAGTGTTTGTTCTTGTTGTTGTAAACAAAACGCATAAATTTATGTCAAAGTCTAAAAAAAAAAAAAAAAAAAAAAATGTAAAAAAATGAAAAGTGCAAACGAAAACAAATTTATTTCGGACTTTTTAACAACTTTTGTGAATGTGCAGCTGTAACTGTAAATACAGGCATAGCTGTAACTGGCTCTAGCTTTTGTTAGTGTTGTAAAACTAACATATCATATTTTATGTGTGAAGGGGAATTTTGGCTGTTTTCGGCCTTTCGCCACATTTGTTGATTGCTGCTCACTGTTTTAGGCCTTTGAGGCTAGCTCTGCTACAACAACAACAACAACAACAACAAGTGCAAGAGAAATTTTGAGTGGCATTTTAGTTAAGTGGCAATTGGTGTAAGTGCGTCGCTTACAGCTGGTCACAACTGTTGCGCGCTTGTTGCGAAGCCAGCGCTCGCAACATGTTGCCAACAGAGAGCGGAACGCAATGGCAAATGAAACGAGTCGCGCTCTTAAATGCGAGGCTCGGCTGCAGACGAAGTTCAGTGCGCGAATGTACGCTCGTTTGTCGTCTCCAGAAAGTAGGCAACATTAGAGCAACTAAGTCGGGCTGCACACAGATAGAGCTAGAGGAGATCACAGAAACTTATTAATAGCTCGAGTGCAAACCAAAAATACACAACAAAACTTTTCATTTAACAGTTTCCTTCAAGTGAAAACTAACCTAAGACAACGTGCAAACAGCTTAGCAACATTTGAGTGCGCAACAATGTTGCTAAACAAGCGCGCTCTCTTCGCACATCGTCAAGCGCAAGCGTCTAGCCCCACTTCGTGAGTGCTCGTTCGTGCCGTGTTCGTAACTCGTCCAGCCGAAGGCTGCGCGTCAGCGTCGTCATTCGTCGTCAGCCGGACTTCGTTTTTAAAGCTATAACAAAACTCAAATTGTGTTAGTTGGTAAGAAGCGTTCGTCGGCAACGGGCGGCAAAGCGGATGCAATACCCGAACTGATTAATCGTGTCTCTCATTAAATAAGTGTCCATGTGTGAGTGCCCACGTGTGTGTGTGCCGTGGCAGTGTGAAGCGCGCGCGTGTTGCACAAGTTGTTGTCCTCGCCGTGTTTAGAAGCTAATGAAAAGCCGTTGCCTACTTGCAGGCGGACAGGCCGCAGCAAGTGTTGCTCATGTGCGTTGTAATTATGCAAATTGCTTTTGCTTCAGCTTTTCCATTTTCGTTTCCTTCTGGCAGCAATCAGCAGTTGCAGTTGCCGCTGCAGCAGCAGCTGTGTGCCGCAACTCAAGTGCAACTGCTGCCAGCTATGCTGTGCGACCTTGCTGGTCGTCACGCCGCATGCATATTCATGCCGGCCAATTCGTAGCCACCCACCACGACTAACAACAGCCGCAGAAACTGGGCCAACTGCAGCGGCAATAAAAGAGATTTTTCTTGTATTTTTTTTTAGCTCAATTTAAGGCTAAAGTTGTGCTCCAATTTCACCTGGGCGCTGTGCCAGGACACGCGCTGCCTCATCTGTCAAATTCTTATAATTTCAACAGTATTTCTTTTCTCTTGCCTCCAACTTGTTGTCCTTGGCAGCAGCAACAGCAGCTACAGCAGCAACAGCAGCAGCAGCAGCAACAGTCGCTCGCATATAGAACGCAAATAAATTCATTTTTATTATTCTACTGTGACAGCTGATTCTTTGTCTCTCTGTCTGTCCGTTTGTCCGTGCCATATAATGTGGCCAGCACATTGTGTTTTTTATTCTTATTTTTATGGGCTTTTTTTTTGGGCTTTTTTCCTACCTGCAGCCGTTGACCTACTCGCAATTGTTATGCTTCGCAGCCTTTGGAAAATATTGCGAAAATAAAAACTTTCTTTGCTGCATTTGAAGCTGAAGTTTGCAAAGAAATTAGAAATTCCTCAACTAAAGTCTGCAACTGTTGGCCAAGTTTATCTAGAGAATATTCTGTATATATGTCTGTGCTGACAGTCTGCCAGAAATATTTGTGTTTGTGTTTAGAAACTGTACAAAAATAGATATAAAATAATAACTTGTGGAAAATTCTAATGAATTCAGGGAAATGCAAAAATATTATAGAAATAAAATGGAAGAATTGCCAAGAGTAAATTTTAGCAATCAAATCTATTTTAAATGAACAAATCAGTTAAGCTGCATGCAAATGTCTAAAACAATTCATGAATGGAAAATTTGCAAAATGTAACAGAGTGAAAAAAAAAAAAAAAATAATAATGAAAATCAGACTAAATTTTTAAGGACAAACTTTGACTAAGACACATAATACATAATTTTAATAAAGCTTTTGAATTATTGTTATTATTATTAATATTATTTGATATATATAATTAATAATTTAATTATTATGGTTATACATTTATGATTTGACTAGAGAGATCTTATATTTTTATTTTTATATTAGAATCTTTAACAACTGAACAACTATTTTCGTTCGTTAACAAATTTATTAATATTGAAACTACAAATAAAAAATTAAAAAAAATAAATTAAAAAAAGGTAAAATGCAAATACAAATCTCTCAAGCTTAAATTATAAGTTTTTAATATTAATAATGCCAAAAGAAAGGTTTTAAAAATCTTTCTGACTTTTATTTTATTTATATAATTAAATTCTTATATTATAATTAACAAATATTTACTCATTTTAAAATAAATTAATGATTAAATTAATATATATTATTTATTAATTAAAAAATTAATCATATTTTTATTTATTATAAGAAATAATTCATTAAGCAAGTTTATGTTAGAAATAAAATATATTTAACCGTCATTTCTTTCGAAGGATTTCAAAAAGAAATTTTAACACATGTGTTGAAATCTTTATGTATTGAAAATAAACGAGAACTGATGAAATATTGAACAAATATATATAATATTATTTACAGTGTAATATAATTGAAAATGTGAAATCCCGAATTAAATGAAGTACATTAAAAATAGAAATTTGTGGAACAGAATTTCATTAGCTTGGCTTAGCTTAGTAGGTTTGACCAAGAATAATAAAAATAAATACAAATAAATTTATATATAGGCATTAATTTTCTGGATATAAATTTATTTAAATATATATTGTATAAGAAAGATTATCCGATTAACTCGTATTTCATTCCTAAAAACATTCAAATATATTTAATGAACGAAATGAATACATGCAAGTGCGATTTAATGTGCGCGCCCCAAAGTATGCAGCAAAAAGTAAATAAATACAGTCACAATTAGCAGAGATTTATTGTGTGGAGCGGCGGCAAAGGCAGCGCAATTAAATTTAAATGCATGCGAAAGGACAACAGAAATGGTCAAGCGTTATATGACCAGCAAATTGCGTTTATTTAGCTTTGAATAAAAATAAAAACAAAATTAAAAAAAACAAGAGAAACAAAAAAACAGAAAACGAAAAAAAAGAAGAAGAAATGGAAGAAAAAGTCGTTGTAATTGCTGAGCCAAAAGGTTTGGCTTTAGCTGGCCCTAATAAGTTCACAGCACGCAAAGTAAATTTTAGAACAGAGATACAGAGTGTGAGAGAAAGAGAGAGACAGAGAGTGGGCTAGAGAGGCAGAGAGTCGAGTAAAGCCAGTGGCACAAGCCTGTAAACATGAATAAGACATTAGGCAGCAATTTACATGTGTAGCAGCTCCGAGTCTAGCGTTAAGCAAAGATGGGTTCAGACAGAGAGAGAGCGAGTGAGTGGGAAAGAGAGGGACATGCACAAATAATGATTATTAACAAAATATGTTAATTTAATGTCTAGGCGTATCTGGAATTATATATCACTCAATGGCCAACGTCTATCTGTCTATATGTCTGTCTGTCTGTCTGTCTATCCCTTCGTCCATCTGTCCCTTCGTCTGTTTATATCTGTTGCTCTGAAATATTCAAACGGCCCCAGTGGCAAAAGTTGTTAAGGTGAGCGCGGCTAGGTGTGCTGCATTTTAATCAATTTAATTGAAATACTCAACCAGCAGCAGCAGCAGCAGCTTAAAACTGTGCAATAAGAGACTATAAAGCAGAGGAAGAGCGGGAGTAAGCATGAGCGCTTTAACATTAAAATGCCATTTGCCAGCGCTTGTCAAACTGTGCCCAAGTCGGATTAATAAATTGCGTAAATAACAAATTCGAAAAAAACGAGAGAGAGAAATACGTGCAACATTGCAAACAACAGACAACAGCAAAAACAACAACAACAACGAGAACAAACAATCAAACCGCACAACAACAACAACAGCAACGATTTTACAATTAAAAGCAAAAGAAGTGAAAACAACAACAGCTGAAAGAGAAAAGTCCACAAACAACAACAAAAGAGGAACAACAAAAAGGCAAACATGACAACCATAAAGCTGCTCATTATCGGTAAGTTTTATCTCACAATTAAACAGCAACAGCAGCAGCAGGAGCAGCAGCAGCAGGAGTCGGAATTACATTAACAACAATAGCAGCTGCTGCTGCTCCTGCTGCTCCTGCTGCTCCTGCTGCTGCCATGATGTGGGCGGAACTTGAATGCACACTTTACGCTTGATTCCGAATGGAGTATATCGAGTTTGTCAAAGAGATAATGAAAGTTAGTCAAGGCATTTCAGACTCTGCTTAACGTTTGATCTCACGCAGACAATTCAAATGTGCGAGCTGAGCTCATATGCTCGCATTTGCTGTAAGCTGAACTGAAATATTATCTTTCTCTTTAATTCATTTCTTTAGCTGCTTAATTACTTATCACGTAATACAATTGCCGATTTATACTGTTTTAGAGTTGCCAAGGCTTAAATTGTTAATATCAATAAAACGGGCTGTTGACTAAGAAATTTTTAAATACATTAATGTGTTAATATATAGGATTTACATAATAAATATAATAATATATAACATTTATAGATAAAGATAATAAATATATAAAAAAAAAATATATTTAGAATATAGAATATATAGTACAGTCAAGTTCCGATAATTCGAAATGGCCAGGGGATCATTTTTTTTTTCGATTTCAAAGAATTTTAAATTATCGAGAATTATCAAGAACTTTTCTTAAGGGGATAGAATTTTGTTCGATTTACACGATTTTCGATTTAGCGGGGTAAAAATTATCAAAACTCGAACATCGAGTTCATTGGGTTGTCAAATAAATGCCAAAATAAATACTAGCTGCCTTATCTATATTCCACATATATTATCCACCATTAGCTTGAGTTACTCTTGACAGCATTTAATTAGCCTGGAAAGGTGACTTAATGAAGGCTTCGATAGAGCCTGAATTCTTTCTAATCTGCACAATAAGCTAACATTTAATTCCATTCAGAAGTGTTACATAGTAATATATGCCCATTTCCAGTGCTCTTACCCTATTGCATATTTTTTTGCTACTGCTGCCCCAAACGACAAGCTTAGCTGCGAGCTGCACTTTCTTGATTGTCAAACACGCACGAGAATTTTAATTTTTTAATGCAAGTTGGTCGAAGACCCTGCCAAATCGAGTAGATTAAAAACAAGACCAACTACAGCAAGTGGAGCACAAAAATTACTTCACGCAAAAGTTTGGCTAAATTACAAAGGAAAGTTGGAAACGAAGTTGCACTCATGTGAACTTTGGAGTTAAAGTAAAAAATAATATTATGACATATATTAAAAAATTCGTACTTCAATTAATTTAAAAAATAAATTCACAGCTCTACAAATAAACAAGAAATTTATTTTTCAATTAATTACTAAAGTACACATAAAATCACATATATTTTCTTAAAGGTTTTATAAGTTCTTTGTAAAGAGGAATTCTAAATTCTAGTTATTTATTTTATTTTTGTTGTGCACTATGCAATTTTTTTTTTTTTTATTAAAATTCCCGTTGCTTTAGCTTTACTTATCTTTTCTGTCCTTGCCAAGAGAAGTAATCAAAAAGCTCTTAGAGCTTAGAGAACGTTGCCAGGCGATGAAGCAGCAAAGTTTGCGAATGAAGATTAAACCAGATAAACTGCTCACGTTTAATTTGTTTATAAGTAACTTTGCTTTTAATTAGATATAGAGCGGGTAGCTATAGATACCTAATTAAAGCATAGAAATCGACTAGAATAGTAATTATAATAATTGGAGTTGTTTGTCAGTATATGAGAAAGGCATGGATTCCATCATATATATAAGTAATTATTTTTAACTAGTATACATATATTCAAGAACATCCGCAAATGAGGCTAAATTATTATTCAAATTTAAAAATCACATTTATTGACAAAATAAAAATTATAAATAAAAATTTCATTCTAATTTAAATAATTTTAAATAAAATTTAGCCCAATTTTATTTATTTTATTTATTCGCAAAGTAAAAAAAATTTAATAATTGAAAAATTTGCATCTAAAAAAAAAAAAAAATGGAAATCACTGATAGACTTTTTTACAATATCATTAAAACACTTTAATACACAAAATATATTTAAAAAAAAAAAAAAAAAATAGTTGGTGTTTTTTTTTTTTTTTTTTTTTTTATAATATGTATTAAAACAATAATTTAAAAAAATTTTATTTCTATTTTTTATTTGCAATTTGTCTTATACTAAAAAATATTATTTATAAATTGAAAAATCAATATATATATTTAATTATTATTATTTATAATAATAATTATTATTAGATTATTTGTAATAATAATATTTATTATTATTTATAATGGTCCCTTTGTAGCGCTGGAGCCAGTTAGCTCCAATTCATTTTCCTATTAGTCAGAATTTGGATTTTGGTAAAATGCATTCCATATAAAATGATGGGCACGACCATAGTAAAACTAGTTTATTTAATTTAATTGTTTTAAGTAAATTTAATTGTTTTAAGTAAATTAATATTGAATACATGGCTCATTGTCGTAGCTCCATGAAGATATCTAATTGCAATGGCGTCCAATTTCGTATTACTTTTGTTATTCCTCTGAGTGGAAGTACTTATAATTTCGCCCATATTTATTAGCTATATATATTTCTAATTTATTGCTCTAATAAGCTTAGCTGCTCATTATGAACTTTTAAGTGAGAAGCAGCGACTCCTCAATTTACAAACCTCAACGAATATAAAAATTGAACAGCTGCGCAGGCTTAAAGCCATTGTCGCTCCACAGATTGCACTTGACTCCTGCGTGAATGAGTGTGTGATTGTGAGTGTGAATGAGTGTTTGTGTGTGTGTGTGCTTCTCTTTTTACTTTTTTCAGTCAGTTCTTTGCCTCGGGTTTACATTTTATGCGCGCTTGGGGAAATTTCGCCAATGCCACAGAGTGTGCCAACTCATGGGCAGGGGCAGGAGCAGGGGTAGGGGCTGTGACGCGGGGCTGCCCATTTTTATTATTATTATATTTTTGCTGTTGTTGTTGCTGTTGTTGTTGTGCCTTCTGTTTATGCGTGTGCCGCCTGACCATAAACAAGACATGTCGTCCACTCGACAACGATGCCACTCATCATTGCCAGCGCCGCGACGTCAGCTCCATCTTGGCCAGGCCGAAAAACTTGCCTCAACGCACCAAACTCAATGCCGCAAAATTTGTTAACAATTCATTTCCGCGCTTTGGGCTTCATAAATTGCTTTTATTAGCAGCCAACGGAATATAAACCAACTTTGCCTTCCATTTTCTTTCTTTTTTTTTTTTTGTTGAGGTAATAATACACTTGAACTTTTGCATAGCAAATAAAAAGCGTTAAAATGCGTGCGGTGGCAAAACCAGGAAAGAGCGAGAGAGGGAGAGAGGGAGGTAGGCAGAGAGAGAGAGAGAGAGAGAGGAAGAGTGAGCGTGGGCTGTCTGAAAATCAAATTAAAAGAGACGACAGTTGCTGTTGGGCACCCTTTGCCCTCGAGCCAGTGACAAGTTGTGAAGTGGGACGTGCAAGGACGCAGGACCTCGACGTCGACTGGACAGGACTCAGCTCAGCACAACGTGGACGTCGACTGGACTGCGGACTGCGGACTACGGACTGCGGACTGTGTGTAAGTTGTTGACAGGCACGCAGGCAATAAAATTCAATATTTCATTAAAACGCACGTTACGCATACGCAGCGTGTGCTTCCCTGTCCCTTGCCACATGCCACATGCCTCGTGCCTCGTGCCTCGTGCGTCGTGTCTAAAAACGTAACGCAAACCGCAAAACTGCGTGTTGTTGCTTTTATCACACGCAGCGTCAACCGTTGACCAGCGCTCAAATCCGATTTCGTGTTATTAGCGCCCGTGCCACGCCCCCATACACTACACCACCGAGCTCCCTATTTACTTGCCACGCCCACACACACTCACATGCAAGGTCCCGGCCGGCTGGCCGGCTGCCTGGCTGCCAGAGTTGTCCTTCTCATCGAAATTGAGTCGTTTGTCGTTTGGTTGATAGGCGCCCGCCAGGCTGTGGGCTGTGGGCGGTGGGCAGCGGGTGGTGGGTGGTGGGTGGTTGGCGGTGGCCTCGAATGGGTTTCAGACGGCTGCGACGCTGACAGATTATTTGCCTTATTATTCATAAGGACTCGGCCGAGTGGGGTCACCCAGCCAGCTGGCAGTTATTCATTACAGCAGCAGAGAGGGAGAGCCAACAAAATAAAAAGGGAAGAGGAAAGGGTATGTCGAGTGTTTGAAAAGGTTTGTGACAGGGTTAAGCAAGTTAACTCAACTCTCGCTCATAACTCAATTAGCGTCCGGATTGCTGTCAGCGGAAGCCAGACATACAACAATATATCTACTGTATATATGCATGTGTATACGTTTTGCGATAACTGTATAAAGTTGTAAATTAAATTTGTCGAATGCAATAAATGCTAAAGGCGCAGAGGAAATATGTGAAATCTATCTAAATTCAATCGTCGATTGCCAACGGAAATAGTTGAGAAATTGAAGAAATTAATGGACATTTCATGGCATACAGAAAAAGGTTGGCATTATTGTGAATCAGTTCAAATGAACCAGAATAGGGAATATATAAAATTCTTCTTTTTATGTTTTATGAAAACAATTAGGAAAATTAATTTGATATCTGGTTCAAATATTGTTTGGAACTGGTTCGTAAGTTGAACAACATTTCCTCTTTTAATTGAAATTGTGATAAATTATGATAAATATAGAAGCTTAAATATATCTGAAAAAATGCGAACTAGTTTTGAATAAATTTGAACTAGTTCAGAACTATTATTGTACTAAACTCAGTTGGTCAGCTCTGAAAAAAATATGAAATTTTATACATATTTTGTTGTTCAGAATTCGTCATTAGTCGAGCTCCGAACTGGTTCAAATTTTGTTGGGAATTTAGCATCAATTTATTTCCAGCTTCAACTAGTTCCAATTCAGTTTAATTCAGTCTGCTTCTCAACAGTTTTTACGGGTTGAGGAATAAAGTTCAATTAGTGCCCAGATGTGGAAGTGTGCCCAATAATGAACTAGTTCCATGAACTAGTTCCAAATCCATTTAATTCAATCAGTTCTCCATTTCTTTACATTTCTGGCGGGTAGAGGAATCAATTTCAATTAGCGAACAGCTATTATTCAATATTGAACTGGTTCACTTCTGATGCAAGCTAAAAATCATTCAATAATTTCCATTAATAATTCCTTAATGAGCATAATTCCAGATATCTTTATGCTGATCTATTAATCCAAGGCACTTGGCTCATTTAATATTATTTGAAAAGCAATTCGCGTCAATTTTTACGAGCAGTAAACAGCATTTAGCACCTCAGCTGAGCTCGGCTGGCCCGTTATCCATTTGAGCTTTGCTCTTTTATGATTGTTTTCCTTTTTTATAGAACTTTCGGTTATCTGAAATGGTTTTATTGTAGGGCACTTGAATAGTCACGAAACGGCGGCGAGTCGATTCGCGTCGAGTGGCGCTGCTCATTTGGATTTATTAATTGCGCTCTGGCTGAGTGGCTGAATGGCTCAGTGGCTCGGTGGCTCGGTGGCATTGTGCGTAGCGAGTAAATTAATTAGCAAATACTTGCCTTAATAATCATTTTAATGGAATTTGTAATTTAATGCGCCTAACGAGAGTTTTATGTGTGATTACAGTTACGCGTGCTCGCCCACCCCCCTTTCCCACTTCACCCTAACCTCACTCAATTGGCTAAAGTCTTTACGAACATTGCTATTGATTTTTCTGCTGTCTCGCAGCAGCAGCAGCAGCAGCGGAAACAGAACCAAAAAACCAGAACCAGAACCAGAACCAGAACCAAAAGCAAACCACAATTTATTTAAGCGGCTTTAAATATTTCAACATGCCAACTTGGCAAGTCGAGTCGATGACGAGCTTCTGCCAACCATCGATGGGTTGGCTCGAGTATTTTGTTACCACTCTGCGTACCTTGGCCCGCTCTCTTGGTCAGCTGTTGTTGGCCGTTTGGGTCAGTCAACTTTCGCCCGGGCCCGGACCCGGACCCGGACCCGGGCCAACGGGACAGTCAATCACTTAATAAAACTTTTATGGCATGCCATTAATTGATGGCGTTAAATTCTCAGTGCAATAAAATAACACAAAAAGCAAGGCGCAGCAGCAGCAGCAGCAGCAGGAGGCGGGGCAGGGCAGCACTTGCCATATAATTGAAATAATTCTGCTTTATATTTGGTTTATTTTTACGATTTGATATGCTAAAGAGCCTAGCACAAAGCAGCAAAAGAAAAGAAAATAATAAACAATTTTAAAGCTTTAAATTATTGAGCGCTGCGATAAGCTGACTCCAGCACAAATTTCAAATCATCAATGAGCACAGAATAGAGACAGAATGAAAGAGAGAGAGACAGAGAAAGTGAGAGAGTACACGTGCGAGAGTGAGATAGAGTGTGCAAAGTTTTCACAGCTCAAGCAAGGAATATTTTCCACTAGCTTGCACAATCAAACAAATTCACCCTTCCTCTCTCTCTCGCTCTCTCGCTCTGTCTCTCTCTCTCTCTATCATCTTAGCAACTGCAAAACTAAATGTTCGTAAAATTTGCCTTAAATGAAATGCATAAATTTTGGAAAAGAGCAACAAACGCAACGAATCGAAACGGAATCATATATGAGATGAGTTCTGGCAGCCGGATGAATGCAAGTGTTTAAAGGACCTGACATGCCAAATCACATATACCATAAAGACCAACACACACACACACACGCACACTCTGTCTCTGTGCGTGTATATATGTTATCTTTTAATTAAACATAAATGTTTGCTGCCTGCCAAGTGACAACAACAACAGCCGCAGCAACAACAACAACAACAACAACATCTTCTGCTAAAACATAATTCTATTCAACAGAAACTGATGAAAATTCAATATGAAAGTTTCAACTGAAGCAACTTATAAATATTTGAAAATGTTTTCTATAAATTTCTCAATTGAAAATATAACATTTAAATCAATATTATTTAATGCCGTTATGCCCACATTCATAAACAATAAATGTGGGCGCGGCTGGCGGGCGTGTGAGCTGCAGCGGCGCAGCTGTCACTTTGACATTTCATATTTATATTGCGATATTCAATTTATTTGTATTATTTTTTCATTTAATTTCAATTTTATTATTGAGAAATAATTAAATGATATTTTTTATTGTTATACATGTATATATAAATTCAATATATTGTATGTTAAATTGAAATTATGTTCAATTGTTCAAGAGCGCAGTTAGAAATGAGTTCTTAATATAAATATATAAATATACATATGTATATGTTGGAGGGGAAGAAACGTTGATGAGGCAATTATATATTTATCGAATTTCAAATAGGAGTTGAATGTTTGCCAATAAGTGCATATTCAACATAGTAAAGGCTTAGTTTAAATGATCCTAGTTATTTTGTGTTCGCACTATAGTGTGATAGATGAGTATCGCTAACCTCAAAGAGAATTACCGATAGTTATCGACTGTGCAATCTCCTAGAACTCAAAATGTATTTATCTATCTTTTCACATTATAAGTGAAAATCACAAGCTTTATTATGAATAAAAATAAAACTTTGTGGTATATACAAAAAAATATAAAATAAAATAAATAAATAAATAAAAAAATAAATACAAAATAGTAATAATAGTAATAATAAATTAAAAAAAAAAATAATAATAATAAATAAAAAAATTAAAAAAAAAATAAGTAAAAAAAAAAAAAAAAAAAATAATAATAATCATGTTAATAAAAAAAAATATATATATGTAAATAAATAAGAGCAAAAATAAATAAACAAATATGTGTGAAACAATATATTTTTTTCAGTATCAAGACAAAAAGAAAAGAAAATAATAAACACATTAAAATATGATTTTTTAATTTTTTTATAATATTTTAAATTAACAACGATATTTCTTTTAATTCTATTTTCACGATAATTTTATATACAAATTTTGCAAATTTATTTAAGTAGTTATATCTTTTTAATTTTTAATTCTTCTCTTAGACAATCGAAATACTTGTCTAGTCTAAATATATCCAATCATATTTGCAGCTTTTATTAAAAAAAAAAAAAGTGTATATGAAATGAAAGTCATACTTATTCTTGAGTTTCTATTTATATCGAGAATTGTTATTTTCTTTGAGTTACTCGGATTGACAGAAAGCTTCCCATTTCTTAAGCCGCCTCCTGTCATGACATCAAGGCATCATTCTGCATTAGTCTCGAAGTAGTTTGTTCTTCTCTGATGAAAAATAAAGAAATAAATTTGCTGAATACCAAATATATAAATATGAAATATTCATGAAAAATCGTTATGTGATAATTTCCTGCCCATGCAGATAAAATTCTCTATATGCTATTAAAATGTCAATGCTGTTGACAAGTTTTGGCACTTGACTAACCCAAATGCAATTAAAGATGACACAGGTACAGGCTCGACCAGTATAATGTTTATGCTGTCCGCAGCTAATACGAGGAAATCTAGTGCCTCTCTGAGTATTTTTAGCTAAAAATAACCAGACAGCAGCAGAAGCAGCTGCAATCTGCATGCCAAACATTGGGCACAATGCAGAGTCGAAGATATTTGTGAATGTTGCTGCGGATGTATGCGAATATATATATACATGTATATCGGTATATGTATATAGGTATAGTTGACTGCATTTCTGTTCGACTCGGCTGCCATGCACAGGTGTCGCAGGTGGAAAAGTTTTTTCTTCTTCTTCTTACTGTTGCCTGGTTTTAAGCGTTGCCACACTAAAATCAAATAGCAGACGTCGCCGCATATGACATTCATGGGAAGCCAGCTTAGCTGGCCCCACACCACACCCCACCCCATCACACGCCACAGCTCCAGCTACAGCTGCCGTCATGCGACATGGCTTGAAAAATATGAAAGTTGCTTCAAAATTTATAAGATTGCCGCAATGCCTGATCCTGACAACAGCAACAGCAACAGCAACGGCAGTAACGGCAGCAGCAGCAACAGCAGCAGCAGCAGCAACTGACATCAGTTTTCGTTTCAGTTTCAGTTTCAGTTTTAGTTTTCAGAATTTAGTTCAAGTTTCAGCTTGAGTTGCACACACAGAGCACGTCGTCCCATTTTCGGGGGCAATAAAAACGTGGCTGGGCCAACAATAACACATGAAACAAACAAAAGTAGAACGAATATTAAGAAAACAAACATCAGACGCATATTTAATTGAAGCTGAACTGAAGCGCGAGCAGGCAGCAGAGCGCAAAAGCCCAACAAAACAATAACTAAGCGGCTGCTGCTGCCCAGCTAATTGCAGTCTAGTCACACCTAGGAGAATACCCTGTAAATGCAGCTTAAAGAGAATTAAAATATAAAAAACAAAAAATAAATAAATAAAAAATAAAATAAAATGCGAACTTAATAATTAAATAAAATAATAAAAAAAAAGGAGAATAAAATACAAACCATACCATAGGTATACTCCAAAATTCGCTATAGAGTTATAAACAATTAGCTGCTGTAAATAAATATGTATATTAAAAAAATGATAACAATTAAAAATAAAATAAAATAAATAAATAGAGTATTTTAAAATCAAGCAATCTAAATTAAAGTAAACTAATATTGATAAAATCAATAAAACCAAAGTTAAGCAATAAAATCAAAATTAATCATGACAAAGAATAGTCAATAGTTAATAGTTGGTTTTTATAAAAAGAGAAAATTCATAATTAAATAAAATAAATAAATAAAACAATAATAATAATAAAAATATATATTAAAATGCAATTTATAAATTAATTAATTATACAGTAGAATCCGGTTATAACGACTCCGCTTACAGTATCCTTACGGCTATTGCGACGACAATTCTGGTCTCCAGACAAACTTATATGAGCAAGCTTAACCATATAAGCGTCCTTTCAGTGTCCTTATACCCTGATTCTGCTGTATATGTATATATTCTAAAAGCTATAGATATATATATTTAGTCTAGGACAAAGTAAGAAAGAAATTTCAGAGTTTGGGGCATAATGAATACATTGAAGTAGATTAGGTTAATAAACGCTTAAACTGCACTTGAGAGTGAAGGCGTCTAAGCCTTCTGCCAGTACACGTGTGAGACTAAAAGTCTATACGCTCCAAAAACCTATTTGATCAGCTCCTTCATTTATTTTCCATTTTTAGGATCGTTGAGGTCTCCTTATATATGCCTGATTCTTATATACCAAGGACCGCCGTGATCTACCACACGCACTTTGATTAAACGACTAAGCTTTTCAACTTAGACATGAACAACCCAATTTACCCTTTTCAAATTTCTTCCCTATACACAAACCCAGATAGCGACATCTAAAATGCCCCATTTATACGCCTTGCTGGGTATTGATGCATTGGGACACAAGAACATTTAACGCAGACGCTTGAGCATACTTACCGCGTGTTGGCTTATAGCAAATCAAACACAAAGAGACAAAAAACGAGCCAAATGTGCTGGGAAAACAAATCAAAATGAGTCAAAAAAAAAAAAAAAAAAAAAAAGAGAGAAAAAGAAAGGAAAAACCACAAACAATCACACGTACACACACACACACACACACAGAAAGCCAGCGAAAATGTCCTTTGGGTGCAAAATCGATTAAAGGCATTGAAAACGAGCAAAACGGAAGTCAATCAGCAGACAATAAGTGGATGGGGGCTGACAGGTGGGATGAGCGGCTGTCTCACCTGAAACTGACATGGGAATTAGTATATACATATATATATATTTTTGGCATTGCTTACACACACACACACACACACACTTATATATATATTATTCGTTACATGTGTAACATGCTCTTCTGGCTGTCAGTGAGCCAACTCCCACTCCCTCCCTCTCTCTCTCTCTCTCTAACACTCTCTCTCACACTCAGTCTGGCTAATAAGCCGTCTAAAGCGTTTGGCATTGCCAACGTCAATTTGAGCCCACTGTTCACAGCGCATTAATGCCAGCGAATGTGTTTCGCATTAGCAAAAGAATTTCCACAGTGTTTCAGTGTTTGCTCTAGGGAGCAACCGACCGCCCATTCTCCCTGCCTCTCTCTGCGTGTGTGTGTGTGTGTGTGGGCGTGTCTACTGTAATTGCACGCCAATGTACGCACGTAACTGCATATTTACATATCACTCGTCGAGTCGCTGACAACCAACAGCAGGAGCAGCAGCAGAGGCAGCAGCAGAGGCAACGGCAGCGGATCTCAGCTTGGGGAAAAAGTGAATTAAAATAAATTAAAGCATGCTTTCAGGCGCGCCATGTAAATAATGCAGCGCCATTTTTCTCACAGCGTCGCACGCAAACGCAACGCGCAGCACGGCAGTGGGTCGGCAGGGAACGGGTGGGGCGTGGCAGCGCCTCACACTGATTGATATGTCTGTCGGCATGGTCCTTGAGTCCTTTTGCCTTCTTATCTGCTCCATTGCCAGAGTTGCCCCGTAGGTGTTGAATCATTTACAAGCAACGAGCGCACCGAGTCCTGCCCCCCCCCTTGCCGCTCCCCTCCCACTGCTGCCCTCACTCATCGTTTGTCATCAACGTCCTTATTGTCAGCCACGTTGATTGCGCCAAGTGGCACAGCGAACAACAGCAACAAGGCGAATGGCAACAAGAAGCTGCCACTCTGATTATTATTGCTGCTTGTGGCATGCCACGCAGCACGCTGACCAGGACACTCGACTGCTCCGACTCCTGCTCGATGGCGAGCCATATCAATTAGATGCATCTATCTGTCAGCCAGCTTCACTTTCAGACATTTTGATTAAAGTGATGTATATTTGGAGTATCTCTCTCTCTCTCTCTTTCCCTCCCTCACTCTCTGTCTCCCTCCCCTTTTCCAGGAAACTCTTGAGCAAGCAGCAGCTCAATTACTAGCAAAAGCCAATTTTGTGTTGAACAAATTTCAATTTTCTGCCAAGTTTCAGATGACCAATTCAACTTTTTCCGATAACTTTAGTTCTCGAAAAAGTTTGTAAAATGAATTGGTTTATAAATCAGTATTCCGGCTGGAGTTTGCAGCTACCTTGACTCTCTAGATGGATCAAGCTATTGGCTTAATACAAAAGACAAAACTGTTTGAACTGATCCTTATTAAGAATATATTCACTCTATGGGATCGACCTGCTCTCCTGCTAAATGCTATATATAATTGTTAACGAAAAGAACATTCGCAGTTCAATTATTTTTAATATGTGTAAATAAAAATAAAATTATATATACCAATATATTTAACAGATTAGAGGATGTATAGGAAAGACTCCTAAGTCTCCTAAGGCTATCCTATTTATATCAAAGTCATAGAGTTCCTATGGGAAACACATACATATGTAGCCCTCTCACACTCTCCCATTAGGCAACACCCGTAACCACGTTCAAATCATATTTGTCTCACTCATAACTACAGTTTCTTTCTCTCTCTCTCTCTCTCTCTCTATTTCTCTTTGTCTCTCTTTCTTTGACACTAAAATACGAACGCTGTCTCTCTCTCTCTCTCTCTCTTGCGACACAATCATACCGATTCGCCATGGACATACTGTAACTGTTTGTTATAATATCATACCTTTATGATGATATATATTTTAACATATAAATAAATATATATACATACATATCTATTATTATAATATACAATTTTATCGGCTATAAATATAAGCAGCATCTAAATTTTCATATTTCACTCACCTAGTCAGAGCCTTAAAGTCTTATGAATATTTAAGTTTGTTGCACATTAATTATGCAAATTCATCTTAGCTGCATAAACTTAGCATGGAATGGCTGCAATTGGCATAATTAATTTGTCATTTGAATTATTTTGCATTTATGCTTGTTGGCCAGGCAGAGCTGAATGCACTTTTCCAAGTCGATTTTATGCAAAAGACATAGTTAATTAATTATTTAAAAGAATTCTTTTTACGCTTCCCGCTTTGGAGCGATTCTAAAGCTGCTGTGGCTGTTGCTGTTGCTGCTATTGAAGCAAATCTTATTAAGAGTTAAGTAGCGCACTTAAATGTAAGTCAAGCATCAGACGAAGTTTGAGTGCTCTTTAAATAGGGATAAATTTTGAATTTGCAATTGAATGAAATGAATGTAAGGAGCGTTATAATAAGTGAGTGCCCAATAATACGAAAAGCTATACTTTGATAATTGAATGAACTCAAATGAAAAGATTTTCGAATGGAAATGTACAATATAATGTTTACATATCATGATAACAATATCATCATCAATATTTTATCAATATTTGATCATATATTTATATGAATATTTCTGTTTATAAAGTTGCTTTTTAGAATAGACAAAGAACTTAAACTAGTTTATATATTATTATTATTATTTTTTACGAATAGATAAAAAACTTAAACCAGAAGATTTTGTATTATTATTATTATCATTATTATTATTATTATTTATTTTTTATTTTTATTTATTTATTTATTTATTTTATTTCATTTTTTTTTTTTTTTTTTTTTTTTTTTTTGCAATTGGTTAGATATTAGAAACCTAAATATTTGCATATGATATAAAAAATTTAAATTCAACTAAAATTAAAAATAAAATAAAATATATAAATTCATTCACCTTGCTTTCAAAATATTTGAACCACAGTCAAGTCGAAAGAGAAGCATCAGCTATTTTAGATTGCTTCCAATCAAATTTCTTTCCCCATGCTAAACTAAGTGTACAACTAAGGCTCTTTATGCTGAACAGAACTACTTAAAATCCAAAACGTTTCTGTGCTTCAGCTAAGCTTTATGGTTTTGCTGATTTGCAGTTCAGTTGAACGCGCTATAAAAAAAGGGGAATAAAAATCAAGAGTTAAAGAGAAAATGCGAAGCATTTTATAAAAATATTTGTATATGTTATGTAGTATGCATATTCGCAGCACAAAAGCACCCATTGCCATTGGCTGCTGCTGGCGCAGTTAGTGCAGGAAAACGTTAACCAGGTTTTCCCATGGTTACCTTTGTCCGACTCAGCCAGTTAGACAAGCCATGGCAAATGGCTCCAGCCCCCTGATGAGCCACCATGCGCTCTGGAATGTCATCTGTCATATGACATATATATATGTATATATATATGCATATGTGTAGCACTTGGCATTCTGAGCTGAGCTTTGTCAGTTTCTGTTCTAGCTGCTTGTTAATTCGTACAAAATATTTCGCATACGCCCCGTTGCGAGTGCGTTTGACAAAACTAGGTGAGTTGTTAGCTGCTGTTGTTCTGTTTTATTAACCCAATAACTAAGAGGCCCGCGGCTATAAGCTGCAACTGCAATGGCAACAGCTGCAAGGGCTGCCGCTACCTCAGTTGCCTCAGCTGCTGCTGCTTGAAGTCAAAATGCCAGCAATGCGGGTCGCCTTTGCTGCTCTTTGTGTGTCCCACTTGCCAGTGACAACAGCCGACGACTGTCAACTGCAGCAGCAGCAGCAGTGGCAGCATCAGCAGGGGCAGCTTCAGTAGGGGCAGCAGCAACTGAGCCACCCACACTCGGGCACTTATCTAACACCTTTGACTTCATTGCAGCAGCTGCAGTTGGCGCTTATCTGTCATGGTTACGAGTCGGGGTTTTAATTAGCGCCCAGCGCAGCGCACGGTTCACTCATGTCCAGGCATACGCTTAGCCCACCCACACAGCCACGCCTCCTGCCAGCAGCGGCTCCATAAGTCCTCTTCTGTTTGCATGGCATTTGCCTGCTCGTTCGTTTGTTAAAACTGCTTCTCGGGTCCAACTTTTTTTTTTTTTTTTTTTTTTAACTTTATTTTTGGTTGTCCTGGCTACGACGTTGACACGCGCTTGTCGCTCATTATCCTTTATGAATTTTTCATAGCTGCAACAGCAGCAGCACAGGCAGTGGAGGCAGCAGGAGAAGGAGTGGCAGCAGGAGCAGCAGCAGCAATTGAAATTTTGACCTTTTTTCTTGTTAACTATAATTTCTTAAGCACGTGACTGGCAAGCTAAACGCAAAGTTGACTGCAAAATTAGATTTGTCTGCGGTCTCCCCTCACCAAAAAAAAAAAAAAAAAAAGAAAATTCCATTGAAGTGTGAGTTTTGCTCTGCAGCGGGCTTTACCTGGGCTTAACCTTTCTTAAGATGCCTGCAGCTACCTATCATCTTCTACCTCTTCTTCTTCTTCTCTTTGGGTTACACTTTGGATATTCCACTCGAGCCATTTCAACTCTTCCACTTGCAGCTCTTTTCAATTAACATTTCACACGTTTGCAGCTCTTTTTGTTCTACAGCTGTTGCGCTTTTGTTAAATGTTACTTAAAATATTGTCGGCTTTTGTTTGAGGATAGACAGATGAGATGAAGGATAAGGAGAGAGGGGAAGACAGAGAGACCTAGAGAGAGATGGACAGTCTGTAGTATGAAATTATTATTAAGGGAAGCTAAGTTTAGAATTAACTTTTAGATTTCACTACTAAAACATTCTCTCTCTCTCTCTTTCATTCACATTTGAGCTCTTCTATTCTGTTGTTGGTTGCATCTGTCTCTCTCTACTTCTTTACCTGTCTCTCTTTCTCTCTCTTCCTCTAATTTCTCCCTCTCTCTTTCTTTCTCTCTCTCACTATCTTTTGTTTGAGGATAGACAGATGAGATGAAGGATAAGGAGAGAGGGGAAGACAGAGAGACCTAGAGATAGATGGACAGTCTGTAGCATGAAATTATTAATAAGGGAAGCTAAGTTCAGAATTAACTTTTAGATTTCACTACTAAAACATTCTCTCTCTCTCTCTTTCATTCACATTTGAGCTCTTCTATTCTGTTGTTGGTTGCATCTGTCTCTCTCTACTTCTTTACCTGTCTCTCTTTCTCTCTCTTCCTCTAATTTCTCCCTCTCTCTTTCTTTCTCTCTCTCACTATCTTTCTCCGTCCTTCTCTTTAACTTCCCAATATCAGCTAAAGGTTTGGCTTGAGTCTTGAGAGTAAACGGGAAATTCACTTTATAATTTATAGAGAGGCTTTATATTTGGTGCGGTTAAGTTTGTAAGAACTTGTGTTACATCGGTAATATACTCACTTAACGAACTTTTTAGAGTAAATATATCTAAAATTAATAAGATTCATTATTATATATTTTTGTAATTTAATTTTCTTTTTTTTTATATATAAATATTATATTTATTTTGATAAAAATAGAATTAATTTTTTAATATAATTTTTTTTTAAATTTATTTAATTTATAAAAATTTTTAATCTACATCAACTTTCTGCCTTCAGATGTAATAATTCATATGCTTTTCTAGATTCATAAATGCAAGCTTTTAGTTAAGGAAACTATTTTGACATGACAAAGTTCCACTAGTACTTTACAACTATTTGTTTTAACATATGTATATGTACATATACATATACATTCATACATATACATTCATACATATACATTCATATACATTCATACATATATAATTATAATTTATTTCCTCTATATTATTCATAAACCACCTTTAACAATCAATTCCTTGCCAGGGCATTTGCTAGTCTCAGTTGGACTCAGCAGTTTTTCCATTTGTGTTCCTCGGCTCATTTTCATCTTGCGCAGTTTTTCATTTGCAGTTCGTATATTTTGCTTACATCTTCTATTCTTTTTTTTATCCAACTGTCTGTCTGTGTGCATAATTTCTGGGTACAAATTGCGTCGTTTAGTTCTCTGGCCCGCTTTCAATTAGAGACGAGAGTGGGGGAGGCATGGGGCAGCATGACTGCTTGCAACAGTTTGCGCGCAGCGCCTTAGGCAGTTGCACTTGTCTTTTCGTTGTAAGGATAGACAACAGCGATGAGCATAACAACTGTAAGTGTCTCCACATTTGTAGTGCTCGACTAGAAGAAACTCTGTAGCAGAGTTGTTCAATGTATGCTGAGGCTTATATGGAATAAATTTACTCCGAGAAACATGTGGTTCATGAATTTTATAAATTGCAATAAATGCTTGAGAATGTGTGTCTATCCAGCTATAAGGTATATCAACTATCATAATTATATTTGATTATTTCTATATCAATATGGGAATATCCTATATCTATGATATACAGTATATATAGAGTCATCTAAATACTTAGTTATAAACCTCAAATTGATGACATGATAAACAGAACAACTATTGATATTGATCTTCATATTAATATCGATACTTATCGATAACAAGGAGCTGACATGAAATATTGAAAAATAATCAAATTAAATATTCAATATTTTCAGTCAAACTCAACTCGCCCAACTTTCCTTCCATCTATCATACCCGATTTCACCACTTTCAATGGGTATGCATATCCACATAAAAAATAAAAACAAAATTGTTGGTAAATCTGCGGCGGCTGCTGCTGTTGCTGCTGTTGTGGCAAAAACTTCTTGGACTGCGCTTTTGTTGCGACTCGGTGAGCCATGTCCTCAACATGCCTGCGGGGCAGCCCAAGTATGAGAGAGACTTGGCTTTCCTACTCGCCTCGTTGTTGTTGCTGTTGTTGTTGTTGTTGTTGTTGCTCGAGTGGCACTTGCATGCGGCATTCGAGTTGCTCTTGTTGTTGGCTGTTCGCGGCGCGTCAGTTGCATTGTCAGCTTTGCACCTTTCGACGCCGCTGTGGCTGCAACTTCAACTCCAACTTCAGCTCTGTCTCTGACTCCAACTCTAACTCTATTGCCACATCTTCCGTTCTGCATCTGCGGCTGCTATTTCTTAGAAATTCATTTCGGCGCTGCATTGTCGCGCAAAAGTTTAATTACAAAGGACAAAATGCAGTCGCATCCTTTTGCACTTTCACCTAGCACCTTTGGCTCCCTCTCTCTCTCTCTCCCTCTCTCTCTCAGTCTGTCTCTCCCTCTCCCGCTTCCTCTTTTAATCTCTGCAACGCCGTCGCTTCACAAGTTTTGCTCATCATAAAATCGTGCAGTCGCGTTCCCTTTGACAGCCGTCTCCGACGCCATCTCCGTTTTATTTTTTTAATCAGTTGCATGAGCCTTGCGCCTCGCTGCGTTATCCAACACTTTATGTCCCTTACCCACACACACTGCAGGCCATCGCCTCTTGTTAGCTGTTTATGCAGCTGCTTCTCTGGCTTAGCTTTCAATATTTGAGGTTTAATTGTTTGTGAGTCGAGTAAACTTAAATAAAGTCTGGCCAGTTGCTTGTAAAGTAATTCAAATTGAGTTTATCTTAGCTGATATTATTATTATACAAATCTATTGAGTTGAGGTTTGCATTTCAGCTGCATGGCAACGAGATGTCTTGGCATATTTCCTAATTTTGTTGAGCATAAATCTTAAGATAATCTAAATGAGATTTTCTTTAAAGATATTATGCTTAAAGAAGTACTGCTAGTGCTCTAAAATGCATTTCTGTGCCAAAAAATGGCTTAAATAAAAAATTAATGGAAATAAATTAAATTATTTTAATTAAATTTAGTTTAATTAAAATTAAAAATAATTAATATTTAATAAAAATAAAGTACAACAAAAATTATTAACAATTTATTGACTTGTAGTTACATATATAGAGTTTTTTTTTTATAATTTATTATAGCTTATTTTTCCAACCACTGCACAACAAATTTTTAAGCTCTATTAAATCTTTTACTAAGATGGGAAAATTCTTAGGTATTACACAGAATTTAATATGTGATTTTGAATGGTGTGTGCTATGATTTCAGCACAGTGGTTTTAAACCAAAAGACAAATGAAAATCTATGAAATTTATAAGACTTTTTAAATTTAGATCATTTTTTAATTTGTATGAAAAGATTGTAATTTATGTAGATTTCGATTTGTGATTGTGAACCAGATAATTTACAAGTTTCCCATAAATATTTCTAGATGTTCCTTCAATTATTTATAGGCACTATGCAGTCGCATGAAAATTCATTTAACGTGCTATGAATTTGCATTGAATTTGTGAGCAAAATCCAACTCAAGTTTCAATTACTAAATGCTGTTGGCTGCATTATTAATCCGACCAGAAATTGTTGTCTCAAGTGTGGCTGAATGGACAACCATTTAAGCTAAGGGCATTTCGGATGCCAAACAACACTAAATATTCGTGCAGTTTGCAACACTTGACCAGCAACAACACAAACGACGGCGACAATGACGACGACGTCAACGAGTATTTAGATCACATTACAAAACAAACATAAACATAGATCATTTAATATTCAATACTTGTCTATTAATTATTTAAAATGCAAATATTTGCACGAGCCGCAAAGCAAAACAAATCAGAGTCCAATCAGAGCAGGAGCAGCAGCAGGAGCCAGAGCAGGAGCAGAAGCAGCAGCTACAATTTGAATTGATGAGCTTAAGTATATGTCAACATAAATTGCAATCACATAATATTCCATTTGGGCCGCTCATTCATTTCGCATTGTTGCTGTTGTTGTTGCTGTTGCTGCTGTTGTTTGTGAATGTTTTTAATAAATTTTAAATAAACAGACAGCAGCTTGGAGAGTCGCGCGCGAATTGTAGATAAATATTTGCATTAGATGGCAATACTTATGGGGCCCAGCGAGGACTGCCTCATCATGCCAGTTGTTTATAGGCAGCCAGTCAGGCCAACTGACTTTGTTTGCTTTATAAATTATTGACACTTTATTGACAGCCAACAATAGCAGCAACAACAACAGCAACAACAGCAGCAGCAGCAGCAACAGCAACAACTTTCGACGCACACAATGGGCCATAAAACAATGGCGCATTAAGTTCATTATGTGCTCCATGCACAGTGGAACAAAAGCATTAATATACATTACAAATGTATGCGCTCGCTCTGTTGTGCCTCTTGCTTGCAGTCATTTGCCTTCTGCAAACTACTTAAAATTTCTCTCATACTGCGTCAATATAAATCCAAATAAATATGACAAAAATACTTTTATGCTCTATAGGACAAAAAACGTTGGGAAAAAATCAATTTATGAAACTCTGAAAAAAAAGAGGCGCAGAGAGAGTTGTGCATAAAATATGAAAAGGTGGCTAATAAATAAAACATGTCGAAAAAAGGATAATAACGATGGCGCGAATTAAGTCCATTTGACACCTTTGTTTGCTGCCTGCGGCAGTAAATTGAATTTGTCTACCCTGCAACCATTCGCTGGGGGTATATGACGTTGGACAGGCATTATGTATACTTGAAAAATTTCCCCCAGTAATTCTGGAATGGAAAAAAATAAAAATGTTGTTAAAGTAATTCTCTTAGTATTAAATCCACTTGTTGAGCTTAAGAATTCTTAGCAAAAAAGTTAATAAATCATTATTATTATTTTCCCTTAATATTCCTAATTTCCTAAATATCAAATAAAATTGTGTATATATTTTATAATTGCTCTATTTAATTTGCAAAAATTAGAAACCCGCTAAATTTATATTTCAGATCATTTTTATATAATAAATAATAATAATAAAAAATACAAAATCAATATTAGACATATTTCTATTTATTTATTTTATATTATTTTATTGTTATTATTATTATTATTATTATTATTTTATTTTTATTTAACAGCAAATTGCAAAGAGTATCCAAATATCTGCTCTCTTTCCTCATTCCCCAAATGGTTTTATATTTCAGTCTCATAAATAACTAAATAATTTGTTTAAAGTGTTCTGTAATGAAATAGCTTAGTTGCATATCTAACAAATAAATTTTACACTAATTGAATAAAAGCCAGTCATAACGAACTTAGGATCTGCTACTAGAGAAATGGTTGGAAGCAAAATAATCTAAATAAATAGGGGGTTTATTTATGACAAAATAATAGTATTAAAAAAAAATTATTTATTTATTTATTTTTTTAAATTAATTTTTAATTGAATTTTTTGTTTTTGTAGCATAATAACAGTAATGTAAAAATACACACATTAGAAATAGATTATTATTTTAATATATATGCAATTTCTTTTAAGGAAGTTTTTCCTTTTGGGCCTATAAAATCTTTTTAAGTTTCCCTCCTTCAAACTGTTTGCCTTTGAAGAAAAATATTCACAAAAAAAAAAATAAAAATAAAAATAAAAATAGCTGTGCATATGCTGTCCTTTTTATGCTGTCCAATTCACAACGTTATATCGATAGCTGTTTAAATGAACACACACACACACACAACCAAGTGGGCGGCTTGTCGGGAATATCCTTAATGTTGGCATGGCAATAGCGCATTAAAAGCGGCGTCATAAGCCGCATTCAGGCAATTCGCGTCATTTGCTTTTCGTGTTTCATGTAGCAAACCCTATGGCGACACACATATATAAAAATATATACATATGCATATGTACGTATATATATTTATTTTCTGTTTTATGCCATTTAATTTATATTTGTTTATACCTACATGCGTACTACATCTGCGCCACGCCCCCTTTTCAGCCTCACAGTCGCACATTTGTTTGCGTTTGTGTGCAGCGCGTGCAGCGCGGATTGATTTATATCAATATCCGTCAACCGTTTCATTATGTAATATTCCGCTAGGCGATCGGAAGCATAAATAAACAATGCAAAAAGCGAGTTAAATCTGTTTGCATTAATTAAATGTACACCCACTGATAAAAACACACGCACACACACTCACGCACACATTCAAACAGTTGCTAGCTGCAAAGCTGTGCTTCAATGGAAAGGCAATGCATTTGCGGTAATCGCTTTGGCTTGTTGATCACGAAAATTTATTGAAAAAAAAAAAAAAGCAAAAGCAGAAGTAATATATATTTTTATATATGTATGTACGTAACGATTTCAAATACAAAAGGCAAACAGCTTAGGGTATGCTCGACTCGAATGTATCTGGTGAAAATATAAAATTTGTTTACTCTAAAGGGGAAGGTCTGGAATGAAGTTATGTATGTAATCTGTATGAAATATTTATGCGTATGTGTATATTTATAAATATTCTCTAGCTCATAAAACGCTGTAGATTTCTGAAAACCACACAAAAATACCATCCTAATATACAAAAAATACACAAAAACAATTTTTTAAATTCCATACGTCTGTTGTCAAAAGCAGAATTGTACATACATATCAATATGTATAACCAAAACCCATATACCATATACTATATAAATACATATACCAAACAGCATCAGCCTTTAATCAATTCCCTTCCAAGACGTGCCGCTTTGAATCATAATTACAGAGTATTGCTAGAAATAATCAACAAAAGAAAAACGTCATTAAATTGTCATTAATTGAGTGCTGCCTATTTATAAAGCTCCGCTGGGCGTGCAGGCTAAAAGCAGCGGGCATAATCTGTATTCCTATACAACTAGCACATAATTCATATTCACGCACACACACACGCACACACACACACATATACAAACACGCACATACATATAATGACAGGCACGTCAATAATGCGTAAATAAAACACAATTTGTCTCAATAAATTTTCAATTAGCGTTTTAAAAAATTCCGCTAGCCGAAAAGCCGCAGCGACAGGCAACAACAGCGAGGCTGACATGAGACTGGCCATGGGAGGCATTGGCCAGTGGGTGTGGCACAGCAGTGCGTCTAACGGTTTGACATGAAACAAATCAAAATTGAAATGGAAATGAGGCGAAAATGCGCAAGAGCCAAAAGTCAAATGTGCCGAAAAAGAGCCGAAAAGTCAGTGAAATAGAACGCAATAAAGGAAGGAGTAGGCGGTAAATAATGGGGCGTGACAACAAGTAAAAATAAATATAAGCTGACTGACCATAAGTTTGAAATGAGTGTACTTGAATTATTTTCAATTCATATACGAAATATAGCAAAGACAAACCAAACTTAGTCAAGTGGATTTATGTAGGTTAAAATTACACGCTGATCGATTTCGCCATCCATAAGTTTAGATAATGTGCGAATCGCAGGAGAGTATGGAATGAGAATAAGTTCAGTATGAATATCTAGTTTTGTTTCTTCTTTCGATAAATCATCTCATTTACTTTCTTTACGCTATGTTTTAAGCTCAAATGATCGATTCTCATGTTCAGATATTCATAGATAGGAATCGATAATGAAAATCGATAATATTAATATTAATGATCATTTGCAGTTATCCACAGACAAGAATCGATAATAGTTAGATAGGATTCCATACCGATGATTGATTCTCATTCTCAGATATATTAATCGATAATCAAATCTAGATATCTATATAAGTGAATCGAATGATAATTGATTCTCATATCCAGATATCGATAATAGTGATTGATTCTCATATCCAGATATCCTTACATAAAAATCGAATAACAGATAAATACACATATTTTGGATATTATGAATATGGGAATCCTTCCCATTTAACCACATTCTTAGCTGCTGATGCAATTGGAGCCATATCTCAACAGTTATCGAATAACATTAAATCACATAATGATATATTCATATACAATTTCTTATCTCTGCAGAGCTCTGTGAATGGCTAGCACATGCTTAGGTCAATGAGCTAAAATGCGAATCGCATTAATGACAACAAAAATACTTTCCACCCACGCTGAAGCTGCTATCGAAAAACACTTTAAATGTAGCCGAACCCAACTGGAAATCGTCAATCGAGTGTGCCCAAAGCAAAAAAAGAAATCACAGTTTATGACAGCTGAATGTAAAGCTGAAGCCCAGACACAAGCCCCCAGCTCTGGCCTCAGATTTCACTCTCCTTCTCCCCCTCACTCACTCTCTCTCTCTATCTCTTTGTCTCTGCTGCCTCTTACGATTTAAGCACTTTTGTCTGCATGCAATTGTCACTCGGTGCCCCCATCGAGCCATAGCCGGCTGCGGATTGTCCATTGAGTAGGCGGCTTCATTTGACAGATCAACAGGATATAATGAACATTATGTAATGGCGATGGTGCTGCAGCAGCGTGCGCTAAATGCGAGGGGATGATACGTGGGGATGGGAGGGGGCGGGCATAGTCCGACTACCCCCTTGAGCAATTGTGCCTCTGCCATTCACTCATTCACTCGTTCAGTCATTCATTCAGTTAGGCAAACAATAAGCAGCGGTTGCGACCTACCCACAGGAACTGCGCTGCAATCAACATAATCGCTGTGCAGGAAGCCAGACGCAGACTCACACTCAACAGATAGAAAGCGAAATATAAAATAAAAATAAAAAAAAAAAATAGCCAGCAGGACGGCAGCGGAGCCAAAGAGCCAACAGCGGGCATGACAATTTCAAATGAATGTTAAATACCAAAAGCAAATGCTGAAAATTGTGACTGGCAACAGAAACAACAAACGAGCGACGACAAACACAAGCAACAACAAAAGCAACAGCGGAAACAAAACAACAGACAGACAGGCAGACAGAAAGACAGACAGACAGTGAGGCAGTCGCTTATTTTGCCTGTAGCTGAAAGTCCGTGCCACATGCTGTGAAGCCTCAGCATAATACATGCAACACATAACACATAACATAGCGACGGCAAAAAGTTGCATAAAAGCGCGCAGAAGCAGGAGGGGGCGACGGCGCACAGGACTCACAAAAGGACAACAGGCAAATGGCGACAAGGCTGGCAGCATTCGCCGCTTGCGCCGCTGCCTGCAGCATCATATTGTTTGCCACATATATTGCAATTGCAGCAAGCGGCGCCGCGTCTCGACTCGCCTCGCTCAGCCCACTACATAATTGCCTCACGTTGCAAGTCCCTGCCCGGATATCAACTAGCAGCAGGAGACAAGTAACTCCCGAAAAAGAACAAAAAAATGGAACCACACTGAAAGTAAAAGGCAAGTTAAATGCAGAGCGAGTGGATGCTACCAGCTGCACGATACGCGCTCAGTAACGAATATTGATATGTAATGCCTCAAAGTGAAGGGACTTCTCATGCCGTCCTCTTCTCATTCCTAGGCTATAGGACTCCTTATGATGTGGGCCAGTAAAGGTCTGATGAGGATGGATTAGATAGATTATTCAATGAGCATCAGATACCACTGACCCAAGAAATCAAAGATTTACTTTGATTCTTAACTGTATGAACCAGAGATGGCTATAAGATCTCGCAGACATAAGATAAGAACTTAAGACACCCATTAGAAATCCTCAACAAAAGGAGGAAAAAAGAATATAGTATCAATTACTATATATATCATTATTACTATACCATTTTTTATATGCATCTCAAGAGAAAGCCACAGTCAATGGTGCTCTTGACAAATTCAAAGTATATAGATACTAGATATGTAGATATCTACAAAAATGTATCCATAAAAATGACCATTTGAGGAATTCTATGAATTTCTTCAACATGTCCCATTGAGGAACTCAACAAAATTTTAAAACTCTACTCACTCAACTACGATTCCCTGCTCACTTACACACAGCGAATATACCCGCTTGTCACGCGCTGGGCGAGCATAGAAATTGAGAAAATGAAAACAGAAAATGCAGCCATCGAAAAGCTAATTAAGCTAAAAGTCAACGCGCTTGCCGTGTTGCATGAGCTGCCGTGCTGGACAACGGCTATGAGTGCCACGCCTTCGCTGGCTACCCCCACGCCCCTTCCCTTAACCCTGTTGCGATCGCTATGCCAGCGTTGCATTGAAAAGCCGGAAACTGCTTGGCAAAAAAGTTTGCGACGCGCCAGCGAACGACATTCATTTAAAATTAATTAAAAGAAAATTCGCTCAACTGTGAAACTCAAAGACAAAAGAACAAGAACCAAAAAAAGAAGAAGAAGAAGCGAAGTATAAATTAAGTGTGGAAGAGGGGGCGGAGGGGAGTAGGGCTATAATGCTCTGGGCGGAGCGTGGAGTGAGAGCATGTTTTGTTGGCCCAGCTTCCATTGGCTTCATAAAGCGAGTCTTAAATGCTCTCCGATTGAGATCTCCATTGATAGATAAGTGACTAATTATAGGAGACTTATAGAAGAGGCAATTAGAGCGTTGTAATAATAATAATAATTGTAGTACATATTTTGTAGTTTTTAATTTTAATTTTAAGTGCTTCGGTGTAATACTTCAAAGCAACAAATAAAATAATTTACACTTGAGAGTTGGATTTTTAAAAAGGAATTTTTTAAGACCTCCTTAAGCGACTCATCATAGTGCATCTATCATAGTGCAGTGGTGTTCTTTCATGGACAGACACTACAGACTCTATTTTCATTTAATTGTGCAAAGAAGTAGATTTAAATAAAATACTTGAATGATTAATAAAAATTATACAAACAAAATAAAAATAAAATTAAAAAAATAGAGAAATAAAAAACTTGTAATATAAAAAAATAATATTGATTAATTAAAAGAAACTAATTAAAATACAATAAATACATAAAATTAATAAATGAAAATACAAAATATTAATTAAAAAATGTCAAGAAAAGGATTTTATAAATTTAATACATACGTTTTTAAAAATATTAAAAATTATTAAGAAAAAAATGTTGCTTTAAAAAGTATTTAAACGCATCACAATTTAAATTTTTAAAAAAATCTGGCGCTTTGTATAATAAAACAAATTTAATATTTTATTTATTATTTTTATCAGACACTTTATTTTTAATCAATTTACGGTATACACTAATAATAATAATTTAATATATTTTATTTGGACAAATACTTTTCTGACTTTTCAAAATGAAAATATTTTTTAAAAATTTTTAATAAATTCTATTTCTTTTTCAATACTTATAAATTAAAGCTTGTCAACTTAACACAAACTACCATTTCATGTTTCCTAAAAATATCCACTTAAAATGTCACCAATGTCTTAAAATATCACAAGCTGTTTTACCTTCCAACTGTACCCAACAATCCAGCCATGCCCAAACAATCCTATTGGCCATAAATCTCTATAGAAGTTACTCCTCACTCTCTTTCCCACTCTCACTCAGTATTTTCCAAGTGAGTCGCATCATCCACGAACTCCCCCTTGGCTATTACTCCTGGTTAGAGCATTCAAAAGCGCATCGTTGGCGCATTCGTAAGAGAAATGTTTTCTGTGGGGGAGGGAGGGGCGTGTTGGTGGATGACATTGGTGGCCTCTTGATGGGGCCATAAAAATGTTGTACAATTAATGTTTATTAACTGGCCGTTGGCCAATTGCTTACGCTGCATGCAATGTCATGTGTCCTGAGTCCCGGCCCCTGCCCGCTGCCCCCGGCCCAGGCCCACCGGATGCTCTCTTGGAGTGGTCTTCGGCGTCGTTTGTCGAAAAAGCGAGAGGACATTACATTTAAATTTCCATTTGCAGTGTCTCGACGGAAGTCTAGACGCTGACTCAGACAGCGAGTGGGCGTGGCGTCGGCGGCAGCGGATGATGAGGATGATTTAACTCCCCCGTCGGCCGTCAGCTCATGCGGGCGCTGCTTATGCTGATGTTGATGCCCCATTCAATTTGCAATTTGTGCAGCGGCTCAGCAGCTCATAAATCTTGTCGCAATTTTCCTTCCCTTTTTGCACATTGTTTTCCTTGAATTTCCGGCATTTTGTCAACATTTGTGCATAAAATATGTAGCTCAAGTCATGACCGAGAGAGTGAGAATGGGGGAGAGAGAGAGGCAGAGGGAGACACACACATCCTGCAATCATCAACAACAACAGAAATGTTGCCCTCGAGTATTTGGCTTGTTTCATTTTTGTGACTCGAGCCCCATTAATAATTATTGTTATTGCTGCAGCTCACTTGCGACTTAAGCGCGCCCCACGGCGCTCCACTGCATATTTGTTTACATTCAATTTACTTTCAATTCGGGCCACTGTCAGTCAGCCCACGCATATCCATGCGCTGTATATTGTTTCAGACAGCCTGCAGTGCAAACACTTTAATTGCGTTTAAAGTGGCGATAAACTAACAAAACATCAATTTTGCATGTGCATGGATAGATGTATTTAAGAGCTATATGCTCGTTCGAAATGTGCTAAGAGAGTATATAGGTTTGATGTCTCTAAGGCTAAAATAAGCAGCAAACGCTAAGATAACTCCAGATTATATATATTAAATACATAGTTGCAGTATCTACTTTTATCCGTCTCTTTCCATCTTCCTATCTATGCCTCGCACAGCCTTGGGAAAAGTTTCTCTGCGCCAAACCCGGCCTAGTTTTCTGGTGATTTTTAAAAGCGCTTAAAAGAGTTGTTCGACTAGTAAATACTCAACGTACAATTAGAATTTCAAGAGAAAAATTTCATGATAGTTAATAATTTCTATGCTACCAATGTAATAGTAGTAATATTATGAAGCGAAATATGCAATAAATAACAATAAAATTTTAACAGGTAATTTTTTCCAATTTTCAATTTAGCATTCACACATTTTTAATTTCAATTAAAATTTCGTGTTTTATGGGCGTTTGAAGTTAAAAAAAAAAAAAAAAAAAAAAAAAAAAACACGAATAGTGATGTTACTCACTGTATATATTATTATTAATAATAAAATTAAATAATTATTTATAATATACATGATTATACTATTAATAGTAATAATACTTTAAAATTATTTATGCATTTTTGTATATTGTGTATTAATTTATGAATATATTTACTTGTATACAAGCCCAATGCGATATAATCGTCGAGTTAAGGACACAAAGCTTCAACAAATGAAATAATTTAAAAAGAAATCATATATATATATCATATATTTCATATGGTTCTGTTAATTGTCAAATGTTAGTTTTAGCTGCAAGAAATAACAAAAAAAATTAAATAAATAAAATAAAAATTAATAACTTTATTTATAAAAAATTCATAATTAATTCACATTTGAGTCAATCTGAAATTGCAAACTTCAAGTCAATAAATCTCTAAATATATGCTGCTTTTCAATATATTTTATGTTTTTTTGGTATATCTCTTATAGATTATATTAATTCTATAAGAAATTCCTTATATAATATCAGCCCTTAGGTGCTACCTATTTTAAACAGCAATCAGCATTGCTCTTGCCTCCACACTCTGAATGTGTTTTTGGGTATAAAAATAGTTGCTTGCACAGCCAAAGAATGCACAAAGCACTAGAGAATTTTGACTGGCAACGACGTCGAGTCTCAGTTGGTTCTGCTTAGCTGTCAGATGAGCCAAAGCAAATAGAGTGAGAGATGTGGAGAGAGGGTAGAGAGAGAGACTGAGACCATGCAACATGAAACAGGCAACACCTACAGATTGCATACAATTAGCAGCAGCTACTGCGCCCGCATTCCCAACGCTAAACCTATCCGCAAACGTAACCGTATCTCTATCTCCATCTCTAACTGTATCTGCATCTGCATCTGTATCTGTATCTGTATCTGTATCTATGGCTGCGGTTGTATCTCTATATCAGCATCAGCATCTGCATTTTGCTGTTGCTGTTGCTCTTGTTCTTGTTGTTGTTGTTGTTGCTGTTGTTTGCCGTGTGGCTGGCATTCTAATTTCCATTTCTTGCCTCGACAGGTTGCAATTGAATTTTGACGCGGACAGCGTTGAACTCGTTCGCTATCTCTGGCCTACCTGTTCGGCCTGGCTGCTGCCCATTATTTGCACTTTTCATGCAGGTGCCGATGGCTGGGTGGGCGTGGCATGTTTAATGCATGCATGATGGAAGCCAAAAAGCGCGCGCGCCCCTTCGCAGTGTGCAACATAATGCTGCAACAATGCCGAGCCCCGAAAATAGATGATGATGAAGCTCTGCTGGCAGATTGCATCTTGCAGGTGGCAAGGGACAAGCGGCATGTGGCGTGCGGCATGCGGCATGCGGCATGCAGCATGCAGCATACAGCATCGACGCCTGTAAAAAGTATTCACAAAAATTTGAACTTTCGTGCGCTTCTTAACTTAACGACAAGCGAGTGAGGGCCGAGCAGGAGGCGGTGGGCGGGCGGGCGTGCGAGCTCAGTTACTGTGGCTGCGCCCGCATGTCTGCTGTTTATTTTATATGCGCCCACCATCAACCACAACCCAAGCCCCTCCACCGCCCTTTGCCAAGCCGCTTTGGCTTGCTATCTGTCGTCGCCTTACAGCGTGAAGCATTTTTGCATCTCTCTCTTGGTTTTTCTCGCTTCTCTTCCTCTTTTCTTGTTTTTTGGCTGATTTTGCAGCGCGCTGAAAATGCGATTTTCTTGTAGAATCGCACAATCCTTGTTGCCACCAAAAAAAAAAAAAAGAAGGGGGGAAAGTGGCAACACCGCCTCGCCTCTTCTCTAACCACAAGCTTCGACAGGGTTTCCCTCGCGTAGTCACACGCATGCAGATTTTTTGGAAGCCAAAATGCCAGGCGAATTTCGCTTACAGCTGCTAGTAGAGCTGTAACCTATAGCTCCCTCTGACTTCAGCTCCCTCTCACCCTGCTTGTCTCTTCTTGACTTTGACCACATCAGCACACCCTCTATCTCTCTCTCTCTCTCTCTCTCTCTTTGCTCGCTTTTCATTGTTATTGCTGGCTGGTTTTACTATCACATTCCATTGCATATTTTTTGGGCACGATTTTCGGTGCATACCCTGTAACCATAAAAATTTAAATTATTCGAAATATGTGCATTTTAGACACTTAATGTATATAATATAATAGTACTATATATTTCTTATAAACTATTTCATATCAGTAATTATAAATTGTCAAGTATTTCTGTTTCTCTGCTGAGCGTAAAATGCTTCAACTGGGATTGTCATAAAAATCAATTTTAAATAAATTCGTACGAAAACAATTTTTAAGTAAATCAATTAAATGAATATGGGCTACTATCAAATGCAAATAAAATTATATCATATAAATCAATTTATGAAATGTTTGCAAATATCTGAAATGAAATTGATTTGTGGCTTAAAAAGTCAATTGAACCACAGCATTCGCTGGCATCATGAATCGAATCACTGGAATTATTTGTTGAGCTTTGCAGTCATGCTTGCAAAATCTTTGAGTTAATAAATTAAAAAATTGTGGCTTTCAATATTTTATTATAATTTATATTTGAGGCTCAACTGGGACTCACAATGAGCAACTGGAAAGGAATTGAATATTTGACTTTTATATAGCCTTCTCTTTCTTTCTCTCTCATCCGTTTTACTCTCTCTTTCTATCGTTCTGCTTTTCTGTCTGCTCTCTCTCTCTCTCTCTCTCTCTCTCTCTCTCTCTCTCTCTCTCTCTGCTTTATATTCTCCATATCAATTTTTCTTAAATATTCATATAATTTTCAAATAATTTTTTAAATTATTTATTTATTTTGTTTATATTCATTTATTTATATATTTTTTCAATTTTATATCTTATTCATATTTATTCATTATTAATATTTTATTTAAATAAAAATTATTATAAAACTATATTCATTTATTTATATATTTTTTCAATTTTATATTTTATTCATATTTATACATTATTAATATTTTATTTAAATCAAAATTATTAAAAAAACTATATTCATTTTTTATATATTTTTTCAATTTTATATCTGATTCATATTTATACATTATTCATATTTTACTTAAATAAACTGAAACGTTCTCAAATATATTTTGTTTTGCCTCCACCTCCTCACAGGGTATACTGCAGTCTATCAGCTGCATTTAACTGCACTCTAGGCACTCTTTTTGTTTGGTTTAGCTTGACTCGTGCGGCGCATTAAGCAAATTTTTTGCCTTTTGCACTTTCTCTCGCCTCTGCACTTTTATCCCCGCTTGTTTTGTGGCCAATTATGTTTCTTTCTTTCCTTTTTTTTTTTTGTTTTTTTTGTTTTTTTTTTGTTTAATGCTTTTTTGCTCATTGTCCGTCACTTGTTTTGTTCGCTCCGTGCTGTTCGTTGCTCGGTGTTTGACTGCGCTTCAGTTCTAGTTTCGCCTCGTCTCGTCTCTGGCTTTTTCTGATTGACATTTGACATCTAAATGCCAAATTAGCTGGCAGCTCTAGCTTCAGCTTCGGGCTGCCAACTTCTGTAATTTTTTGCTTCTCCCTGTGTCTGTGCTTTAAGTTCGAGACACGAAAAAGTTGCTGCACCAGCGGCAACTGTTGCAGCTGCTGAGAGTGTAATGAGTAGAAAACTTTTTCGAGCAGCAGCCGAATATCGAATGACACTGCCGCACAGAAAGTTAAGAAACGTAAAAAATGCGAGTAAGTGAGAAAGAGAGAGAGATGGATAGAGAGAGAGAGAGGAAGAAAGTAATGTAAATACATGAGGGAAATCTTTTCAAACAGTTTGCAATTGCAATTGGATCTCGGTTTTTTGCTTGCACTGAGCTCGTTTTTGTTTCTCAGCGAGTGACAGCAATTGAAAAGTATTTCACGTTTCACTTAAGGGATCCATACGCCGTATAACAGTTGGTAAACATCAGAGTTCGACCAAAGGAAATTTAAATATATGTTATATATACTTTTTAAATTTCGTTCTTAATTTTATTTGTAATTTATAAATTTTTGTAGTTTATTGTACATATGATTTTATTTTTTTTTTATGATCTTTTTTTTATTTTATTTTATTTCATAGCTTTTATAGCTTTGTGAATTTTTTTGTTGTTAATTATTTAGAAATAATCGTAAAAATATTATTTTATACTTATTTTGTTCACTTATTTTGATATTAATTTTTTCACTTATAAATTATTTATTTTATATGTACTTATTATATATACTTTTTAATTTTAATTTATTTCTTACACTACTATATTTTTATTTTTATTATTAAAAAAAAAAAAATATTTTTATTATTTTTTAATGTTGTCTTTTTTATTTAATTTATTTATTTATTTTTTTTTTTTTAAGTTGTTCATAAATTTGAGCTTTATTGAGGGAGAAATTTTTTTTTTTTTTAATCAAGCTGGCTAGTTTAACATAATTCATAAAACATTTTAAAGCAAATATTTTGCTCTATTCATAAATCATGTTGATGCATTTGCAATGCATTCACATACATTTATTAAAAATTGTATACTGAAAGCATTGGCCATACAATTAGATATTTTGCCAACTATAAAATGCATTAAATAGTATTTTCTCTCTCATTCAGTGCACAATAAAATATTTCTGTATGTTTCAGTGCTTTGTGGCAATTGAAAAGCAAATAATACTGCAAATTGTTTTTTCATTTATCTATCAAATATGAATGCAGAATGCAATTGTTGTTCGCATATCAAATACATGAAATGAAAATCATTTAAGTGCTCGGATACATTGCAGCTTTATGCTGAGAAAACACATTTAGCATAGTCTTGAAATAAGTTTTATACTTTGGCGCAAAGTTTCAGACTTGACGCAGTTTATCAACTAAATGAGCAAAAATTTATGCAGAACAAAAATAAAAAACATTTTTAAATATCAATAAAAGCTAGTTTTATTGCAGCAGACAGGGAGAGGGAGAGGGAGAGGGAAAGAGAGAGGGAGATATTATACGGTTCAGGTGTGCGTGTGTGCACAGTTAACGAAACAGAAAATGAAGCAAAGGCAGTGCACAGTGCACTTGCATTTGGAGTTGCAGCTAGGAGCTGCATACAACAAGTCACAGTGAGTGCAGAAAGTTCAACTACATAAACAAGTCACGTGCCTGGCAACGTGCGAAGCGCATCGAAACGCAACGCAAGCGCCAGGTGGCAGCAGCAGCAGTTGCATAGATGGAAAAACAGCTGGAAAACTTGTGAAAATGAATGAGGAGGAAGAACAAGAACAAGCAGAAGACGCCGCAGCAGCTGCGAGGCAGGCAGAGTGAGAGAGCTCAGGTTGTGGCACCTTGAGATGGTTATATGACGCGCGCCTTTGTTTCAGCTGCGTTGCGTTGGCACTCGCGTCTGCATTGCATATTTCACACCATGTGGCAACGCTGCCACAAGAAGTTCTGCACCTAGCAGGAGCTGGCCCAACACCAGCAATGCCAAATGAAATAACCGCAATGCCAAAAGCACAAAAAGATTTACTACTTGTCCAAGGTGGCATGACTCTACCGACTCCCACAACGTCCCACCTGCCACGCCCAGTTTATGGCAAACTATTCCCAGCTGGCAGTAAAATAGTAACTGACGGCATGCAAATTTGTTTGCATTCTGAGACCAACAGCAGCTAACTGAAGAAAGTCAACAGAGCGACTGCCTAGAGCTGGAGTTGTATGTGCTGCACGATACTCTGGCAATCATATGAGAGAGCAAGGAATTGAGCAATTAATCGCTTCTATTTGTAAAAAGATTTATTTAAAATGCCCCATATACTTATATAGAAGAAAAGTATTTATGTTATACGTATTAAGGATATACAAATATTTATTTCTGCTTATTATTAAAAAAAAAAAAAAAAAAAATAAATCGATTATACTTTTTATATATTCATATAATAATTATATGTTCATTAGATATTTGTTTTTAATATATTGTCCACTAACCAAAATCGTTTATTCACTATGCATATCTAATATATATATAATTTGTTAAATATATATCTTTATTATAATTCTGTTAAATATTATCTTATTAATTCAGTTGAGCTATATGTAGATTAATTTATTTTTTATCTCGTATTATAAATTATTTTACAATCCTAGGAACGTGCTAAAAAATTGTATGCTTTATGAATCCATTAAATTTTAGTTTCTGTTTATTTTATGCTTGGACAAAGTATTTGCACATTTTTATTTATTTATTTATTTATTTGTTTATTTATTTATTTATTTATTTATTTATTTATTTATTTATTTATTTATTTATTTATTTATTTCATTATTAATTTTTTTTATTTTTAATTTTTTTTTTAATTTTTATTTTTTACTAAAGCCTGTTTCTCAATTAATTTTTAAAAATTTTATTATGAAATGATATGCTATTAAAATAAAAAATAAATATATATATATGTAGCTAAAATATACCTACTAATTCATTTATGCATAAATATTTATTTTTATAGTTCTAGATTTATGTTTAATAATATTACAATATGCATTCTTTTACTTTGACTTACTAAAATGATCGTCTAATATCATGACAAAAATATTTCCCTTATAGTATGAGTATATGTACAATATGAGCTATTTAGCCGACTTTCGCGTCCACCTTAAACACTTTAGATAGTTCAGTTCAAAGGGTATTTAACAACAATGGCAACAAGCAACAGCAACTGCACAAAATGGCAAAATGGCAAAATGGCAACCTGCTGGCTGCCTTTTATTATTATGGCTACTCGCTGCTCTCTTTCCCCCTCTCTGCTCGCAGCGCGTTGTTGGTGGCTCGATTCTCGCTTCTTCTTCTTCTTCTGGCTGCCTGCATGTTGTTGTCGCATAAATTTTGCGGCTTCTTAAGTCGCAAGCAATAAAATAATATTAGCTGCATACTAACCGAGTAGCAGGAGTCGAGGATGGGGCTGGGGATGCGGCTGGGTCGCAGGACCCGGGGCGCCGGCGCCGAAAAGTATGCAACACGACACAATGCAACATTGGCAATGATTGTGGCAGCTACATATATACGGAAATGGCCACGCCCCCAAAGACAAATGCATTTGTCGTATAATTTATGACAAGGCAGTGAGAGAGAGAGAGAGAGAGATACGGAGAAAGAGAGGGGGAAGGGAGGGGTCTGGCTGTCAGCTGGCAGCTGGTGCAGTGTCTGACTTGGTCGTTACCTTTCGCTTTGAAGTGTTGCATGTTATTTATGCGCTTGGTAATCAAAATGCATGTCAAACCCATAAACATCGCAGTGGCCATCAAACTGTGGCTCGAGCGTGCGAAATGCGGCCCGTAATCAAAGGCAAACACAATAATAAAAAACATTTTATTGACGTGCACATGCACGCAGCACCTCCGGCTGACCACTCCGGGCGCCTCTCAAACTGCACGCTTATTAGCCGGAAGTGCTCCTTAAACTGCAGTTAGATGGCTTTTCTCCACCAGTACGGCCCCACGGCGCCGCGCTATAAAGTAGTTTAATGCCTTTTGACTAGGTCTGAAATGAAGGAGCGAAAACGAAGGAAACGAAAAAATAAAACTCGATTTGAATTTGGTTTATTATCATTGAAATTATCTTTAGAGGTTTCTAGAGAGGTTTAGAGGCTCTCAGGTCAGTTAATGTCAAACTGGTTGTTAAAAGTTAACTAGAATAATTGGAGGTCATGTTAGATGGTTCCTCTTGAGTTTTATGATGGGGCTACAAATAAATAATAAAGAATATCTTCTTAAATGCATGTCAAACTGTAAAGCTGCAGCTCTATATAAGCCATTATGTAAACTTTATGTTAACTAATTGTTCAGTGAATGTCAAAGTATTATATATAGGCATATGTCTCTTATTATCTTGCTTATCTTGCTTTGATTTATGTTCTGTGTAGTGCAGTGTATTTGCATTTCATACATATATGCACACACATACATATTTCAACATCTGTGCCATCAGCTGCTCGAGTACATGTGACAGCGAGCACATAGAAATGTAAATTTAATGAATGCCGTTGCCTATTTATAAACAGCAGTGCCTCTCAAACTGTGACACACGGCAGACTTCCCCCGTTCTATTTGTGAGTGCAACTGAGATGGCGCCACCCACAGAGTGCAACGCGCTTGAGTTGCTCTCCTCTGTTCTCCTCTGTCAGCTGTCACAGCTGTCCAGCACTCTCTCGCTCTCCATCTACCTACTCTCTCTATCTCTTTCTCACGCTCTTGCCGAACTGTCATTATGGGCTCGAAGATAAACGACTCTGACAATTTTTGTGCCACATTTTGCTCTAGTTTGTGTTTTTGTTGCAAGTGACTGCAGCAGCAGGAGCAATTGCTGCAGGAGCAGGAGCAGGAGCAGCGGCAGGAGCAGCAGCAGCAGCAGAGACACTCGCGTTGACTTTTCATATGGCCGCGCTCCGTAACAATTTAAACTTTTGACTATTAGTGAGTGAGAGATGCCCGCCGGGTGTTCTTCATTGTCCTGCGTCCTTCCTGCTTCGCCCTTCGCCCTTCGCCCTTCGTCCTTGCTCCGTCTCTCGCAAAATAGTTGCAAGTTTGCGACATCAGGCAAAACTTTTGGCCGCTTAAGTTTTTTTCTTCCTGTTCCGGACTGGCCCGCCCACTCGTTACAGTGAAGCGTGGCCATCGATTGACATTCGCAGCGAACCCCGCTGTCATCAATCTGGGCGCAAACTTTTGTCTCAGCTTTTATGAGTGCTTGGTGGCGGTCGCTCTTTGCTTATGACATGTCAACGCCTAATGACGCGCCCATTTGTCATTCGCCCACCAGATAGTTAGCTGACCCACCAGCTGGACCACTGTATCCACCACTGTATCCACTGACACACTACCATGCCCAAGGGCCAGCTCCAGCACAGCTCGAGCAACTCTCAACTCCAGCGACTCCTCCATTGACGTCAGCCAAATATTGACTTTCCTCTACATTGAGCGTATTCAAATTTGGGAGCTGCGTCAACTTTGGAGTTGATTAGGCGAGTGATTCAGTTAACAATCAAAAACATTCCGAGAACTTGAATCTGAATCTGTAAAATTATTTGAATACTTTTGATTGAAATCTGGATCATCAATTAGTCGAGTCTGGTCTATGTCGATTCCAGATGGAGAGTTGGCTTTTCTTTGCCCAACAGTCCTTCAAGCAGTATTATTATTGTAGTGTAGTAAAATTCATATCCTTATACCCTGTAAAATGCATTAAGCATAATTAAGTGTAAGCTAAATATTCTTCTGACAATTTATTATCATATGAAAGGAAACATAAATTATTTCAGTAAGTCTTAAAAAAAAAATATAAAAAATAATAGGAATAATTTTTCAAAAAAAAAATAAAAATAAAAATAAATAAAAATAAAATAAGATTTTTTTTTTTGCATATTATAAAAAATTTTTGGTTTTAAATAGAAATACCTATAATATACATTTTTTCAACAACTTTTGGTTTCCTACAAAGTCTTCTCCAAAATCCAAAGCTGAGAAACCAACTAGTAACTAACTTTAGTAAGTATAGCATACTTATTGAAAATATTACTAAATGTTCTACGCACATGCCTCACACTAACCTCACACATATGTATTCCTTTAGCTCCTGAAAATACTTGACTCTATAACGCCCTGTTCAAATCTATCTTGCTTGAAAGCTGATAATGATGAATCAGGAGTATAAACGACGCCCTTCAAAGATACGCAGAACGATCTGCGATCTATATTAAGCTGTCTGTCAAGGCTCTCTCTGGAAAATCTCAACGAATGCGCTGTGGCATGTGGCACGAGGCGTGCGGCATGGTGGGGCGGTGTGAGGCGCATGCAGGAAACGTTTAGGTTGGAGCAGCTCGTTGCGATTGGGCAAGATAAATGGGCAATTCGGTGGGGCAACAGGGAGTCGTGTGTTGTAGGCGTGTTCGTTGTAGCTAAACTGATTTCATGCAATTTGGCTGCACAGTTGGCTAGCTGCCCTCTCCCGTCCCCTCCTCCATCTCCTGCTTCCCCTTCGACAGAAAAACTAAAAAAAAGTTGCAGTTGGGAAACCGTAAATTTAGCAGGCAGCAACATTTCGACTTCCTGGCACAGTTTTCAGCTGTTAGCCAAGGCCAGAGCGTGTGTGTGTGTGTGGGTGTGGGTGTGGGTGTGTGTGGACTAAAAATCAGAGCATAAGTGAAAACTTTGGCCAATTAATGGCATCATTGAATTTCCACTTGACTTTTTCAGCTGCCAAACTGGCCGATGACTGGCCAAAGGGCGTTCAATTTTATATCCTCTCCCAGTTCATCCCGTTTCAGCTTCCTGTGTGTGTGGGTGTGCGTGTATGTGTGTGTGTGTGTGTGTGTGAAAAGTTTGCCAGTGAAAAATGGCCCTTCGCATAGATCTTGAATGGGTGGGCAGGCGCTAGTCAGTCGGTCGCCACGCTTTGAGCTTGAGCTGGAGCTGGGATAAAAGTGATAAATGAATTTTCACAAAAGTAATTAAAAGTAAAGTAACTAGCATCGTGTGATGTCTATGCCAGAAAGAGATAGAGACACAGAGGGAGCGAGAGAGAGAGGGAGAGAGTGGGCAGCATTGCCAACGGCAACAGCAGCAGCAACCAAAACTTTGCCATAAAAGCAATCTAATAAGACTTTTTAATAGTTGGCATGAAGTTAATTTTTAGCCAGGCGCCAAATACAAAAGCAAACAAATGCCTCAAAATTGATGGCAAAACAGCTAGCTGACATATATCTCTGTCTCGCTCTTTCTCACCATAACCCTCACTCTATCTGTGTTTGTGGTTAGGCTAACTAACTGTAGTGCAAGTCTCTCTCCATTCTCTCCCTTCTCGGTTGCTGTGCTGAATTTTCAGCTGTTAATCACGACTAAGAGGAACGTGTGCATAATTTTTCAAATCATAAAACATAAGAATTTTTGGTAAAGAAAATAATGTTGATAAATGATATATTTACATATTTGAATAAACTTTTGTTTAGTCATGTTGTTACTCATTTGTTTAATTTTCTTTCTATTTCTTTTTCGTTCGCTCTCTCTCTCTCTCTCTCTCTTTCTCTCTCTTTCTCTCTCTCTCTCTCTATCTCTCTGTTTTACACTTTCCATATATCTCACAGTTGCATATTTATTTATAGTTCTCGCATCTCTCGATCTCCCTCATTAAGCTTCTATCCCCAATCGTGTCTCTTTGTCGTTCTCAATCTGTCTGTTTCTCTTATTCCCATTGTTTTTCTGTCTTCCTCATTTCTTTTCTCTAGGTTGCTCTTTCACTCGTCGTCCTTTTCTGTTTGTCTCTTTCACTCTTCAACCCTCTCTCTTTCTGTCACACTTCTTCTACGTGTTTATTCTCTTCTGTTGTTCTCTTTCGCCTGTCCTCGCCTTGTCACTCTTTTTCTTTCTCTTCCTTTATTTATCTTACTCTGTCTCTGTTGCTGTTGCTGTTGCTTAAATCGAAACACTTTCTATTCATATTTGTAGTAGTAGTACATCATTCAATATTGATAAATTATGTACACACGCTCACACACACACTCGCATTCACACACACTTGCCTTCTCTCTCCTTCTCTTTCGCTCAGTCAGTGCAAGTCTTTGGCTTTCAATTTCCTCCTCAATTGTCTATCAGTTGTTCATCTTTTGACTTGGATTTGAATTGATGTTGATTGATGATCTCATGATGCTTCAAGTAGTCAGCCAGAGAGAGTGAGAGAGAGAGAGAGAGGGAGGGAGGGAGAGTGTGTGTAGGCGCTGAAAAGCTGATGCGTTCGCCAGTTGGCAAAATGTAAAATCATTTACTTATTAAATCCTTTAGACAAACATTAATTTGGCAGGCCAACGCATAAACAAAGGCGCTCACCTAACCGAAAAACAAGTTGAACAAGCGAACAAATAACACAAAGTGCTTTTCAGGGGGGCGTGGGCAGGGGAAGGTGCGTGTGGCAGCGAAGGCTTTTTAGAGTTGTTCCACTCTCAAGCCGAGTCTAGGCGAATTGAACCGCACCAAATCGATGCAGACAAAAGCGCAAATTAACAGTTTGATTTTCACGCTAAACAAAACGCAGCGAAAAATCAACAAACAACGCGAAATCGATTTGAGGCGAGTAGAGTCGAGTCGAGTCGAGTCGCTGCTGATGACCAGGCCAAGAGCCATGCAATGGCTTAGCTGGGGGGCAAATGGCGCTGGCTCTGGCATTGGCGTTGGCGTTGTTGCTGGGGCTCAGCTTGTTTGGGGTTAGAGTTGGGGTTGGGGTTGGGGTTGGGGTTTGGGGGCGCCGAAAAACACTTTGTGAAAATAAACGAAAACAAAATCAAAGCACTATTGAATTTTCTAAATGGGATTTTGAAAGCGCCAGCAACCAACCAAAAATACACAGAAAACAGCAACAACAACAACAACAACGACAACGGCAACATCTGAGCGGATTCGAGAAGTCATAGAAAGGTGAAAAAGGTGTTACGAAATGGCAACGCGTTCAGAGTATGCTTTGACATGTGCTAAAAGGGTACACGAAAAAAAAAGAAAACAACAACAAATAAACACAATGCCAAATAACAGCAAAGAGCAAGTGAAATGAGCCAAAGTCGAATAGGAGATGCACTCAATTGCAGCTGTTATACAAGTAAACAGTTATACTTGAGTACGAATATGCTATATATAGTGAATTGATGTGTTACATAGATATAATAAATGATTGATTTTTATATTATGACACAAATTACAATGAAATTCAAGTGTTATACTTAACTTGTAAATGTTATATGTACGTATATAACACTATATTATATATGCATAGATGTATTATGCATTGTGTTATAAGTGTTATAACTATGTAGTATATCATGTTATATATATGTTATAATACATACTGTTAATGTATTAAATACATAGTATGTAATATAATAATATAACAGTTGGTTGATAGATTTATATTTTCTTGGCAACTAATTTTTTTATTCTTAACAAAAAAATTTTTTTAATGGAATATATTCGAAATATATATATATATTTTTGTATTAAAAATTCATATTTTTTAAATTATTATTTTTTAGCTTCAAAATTTTATTTTAAAAATATTTACAAAAATATATATATTTTTTTCTTTAACTTAGACTGTTTATTCATTCACTTAGAATTATATGAGAATTAAATATGTTTCATATTTAATATATTATATTAAATATATTTCATATTCATATATTTCATATATTAAATATATTTCATATTTAATGAATGGCATATATAATAGAACCATCAATCGAGTCGAGTCAAGAACAGACTTCTTTTACATAACTGAACTACCCTGAGCAAGTGTAACAAAAGAAAGAAAAACTCCGCAAATTGTTTGGGCGACGCTGCAAAATATGTTACAATATTTCTGTTACTTTTTTGGGGGCAATATTTTGACCACACACACACACACACACACACACACACCCACACACACATATACATGCCCACTTTGCAGTGAGTTGGAGGTGTCATGTGTCAGCGGCATAATCACACCCCTTGCACGGTCTGCCAACCTTTTGGCAGGTAAACGAGGTCTCGACCTTTGTCAACGTATTTCGAGAATGTAAAGCTTTTAGTTCTATTTTCTCTTCTTTTTTTTGCTATCTTTAGCCAGGCTATGTTCGTGTTTGTGTGTCTATGTGTGAGGGTTAAATAGTTCTGCTTTCCGCATTTATTTGGCTTTACAAGTTAACCAGCTTCGAATTGAAGCGCATTAAATGAAATTCAATGAAAAGTCCGTATAAGAACTATTTATATTTTATTTTAAAACCACTTAAAAGCATTTTCATTCACATGTTAAATTTAAAATATATATTGATATATATATATATAATTTGTTTTAAAATATTTTAACAGGCAGAAAACTGTGTTTAAAAAACGTTTCATATTTTTTTATGAATGATCAAAGTTCGCTTTTATGTGAAAATTTGGCCGTTTCGACTTCAGTTTTTTTCTCACTTTTTTTTTTGGCAATGTTTACGCATAAAAGTTGTCGCTGCTCACAATTTTCAATGGGTGTAACGGAAACGGAAACGTCATATGCTTTATATATGTGACGGAGAAAGAGAGAGAGTGAGAGAGGGAGAGTGAAGCGCATATATGGCAAATCTATATAGATATATTCTATATAAAATGGCATTTTCTTTGCACTCTCGCGCGCTGTCATGCCAAAAATAACGGGCCACGTTTCCTACCAAATTTGTTTGCGTGCCAATTTGGCCGCCAGTTGCATGAGCCAGCGGGCCACTAGGCAAGGAGTGGGGTGGCTGGAGGCGGGGGCAAGCACTCTGTATGGTATGGCAGGAAAAGCGAGAAAAACTGTGCCAGTCATTACATTTATTGCGAACACATTCAATATTGAATGAATGGCCCACAAGGATTTTCTATTTGAAATTAACAATTCAATTTCATTTGCATTTCAATGGCAAAATGTGCCAGGCCGAACAACAACAACAACAACAACAACAACAACAGCAACAACAACAAAAACTTCTGTTCAATTGCGATGGCTACACAGGCTGAAACCTGAAATTGTTCGTTCGATAGTTCAATTGAATTTTACTTAGTAACTTATGTAGCTCATGTGCCACAAAAATCTAGACGATGTCAGCTTTAACGCCTCGACTGACGCTGGCACGACATAGAATTTATTTGAATATTTTATAAGACATTTCACTTAAAATGTAAATGAAATGCAGTTTCTTTTTGTTGCAAAAGAAACTTTAAAGAACAAATAATTTATTATTTGAAAATGATAAGTTTTGGCTCGTTAATTTTGAAACAAAACTTTTACTGAAGATATTCAAGAAATTTGGTATTTAAATATGATTCAAAATTCAACATATTAAACAATTTACAAGATTTTAGTTTTTGATTTAAGCTGAATTTTCCTTTAAATGGAATGTATTATTAAATTAAGAGTTAGGATAATATTAATAATTTATGCAAATTAAATTTCACTTCAAAAGTACATTTTAGAATATTTTAAATATATTTATAATATTTCAATTTTTAAATTTAAAAACCAAAAAATTAATTTACAAATAAAGTAGAAACTTAAAATTACACATAAGCTATTCAGAAAATTTACAAAAAATCGATATTTATTTAATAAAATCTATATTCATATTAATCTTTCATTGCACGCTGCAAATTACGGCAAATTTTGCTGAGTTATTTAATGCATAGCTACAAATTACAATATCGATAGTGAATTCTAGTGTGCGTAGCCAAATTTGAATTTAGGCTAAAATCAAGTTGAATGCCAATCATCAAACAACGCAAACGCTCAACTATTCAACATATCACGCACAGCTTGCTCCGGACTGATAAAATATGCACACGTGAGGCACAGCAGGCATACGTTTATTAATAGATGCGATAGCTAGCGAAACTGTTATGCAATGTCAGATTAAGCTGTCAAATAAAACATTGGCAGGTGTTTTATAACAAAAGTCAAATATAGGCATATATTTATATACATGTGTTGCATAAGAGGTCTGTTCAAAGGGTAAAGCATACCTTGATGGAATTAATTTGAATGGACATAACAAAATATTCATGATATACATATATTTATGTATGTATTGCACAAGCGTACAGCAAACTTTGATTTTAAACAAAGCTTATTTATTTGATGGAAATTACTTCAAATGAGCACACAAATTTATTCATGATTATATATAAAATTTTTCGAAACAAACTTTTTAAACTGACCTCGTAAATACCCTTAGATTTATATTGAAATTGTATACGCTCAGCTCTCGGCTGCCAATGTGCTGCTCATTAGCCGCATTGTAAATTATACAAAACGTTGTAACAACAATTGAAAATTTTAGCATAATTAATGCCATCAGCACAGTTTGGCAGTCACTGCCCCGGCGAATATCATGAATATTTAAACCGAGACAAGACAGCTAATACCCAGCACTCACGTCACTCAACTCACACTCGCACTTCCGCTCTCTTTCTCTCTCTCTCTCTCTCTCACTCTATCTCCCTCAACTTGACTCCTTTTCTGAGTAGGTGTGTGGACTCAATGTTCAATTATTCAACGAGCAAATGAAGCATACACGAATATTTTGACTGTTGAGCAGGCGTGAAGCTGTAAACCTCATTCGCAAAGATTTCTCTTGAAAGCGAGCAAACCAATTACAAGAACTTTTGGTATGCATACGATGCAAAAAAAAAAAAAAAAGAAGTATAATTTACATGCGGAATTGTGCTGACTATTAAATACCCTACAAAATGTATTTCGTATGAAGGAATAGAATTGGTTGGGCCTGGTAAATTAAAGAAACAAGAAACAAACAAAAACCAAAAATAAAAACAAGTCAATTTTAATAACTCCTTTTGTGAGATAAATTATTTTTCGCATAACTATCGTATGCACATATTTTGAGGCTGTCAATTCGATCGTATTCCATTGTAATTAAAAAGCCATGTAGCTGTGACCAATAGCGATGCCGCGTTCAATTCGGCCATTGAATTTATACCTGACCTGCCCGTTGCGTTGAAGTGTCATCTCGCTCGCACTCAGCAACTCCCAGGACTCTGTTCAGCAACAGCTATTTTTATCTTTTTCTCGCTCTGTCATGGCGGCCAGACGTTGAGCGCAGACTCACTGGGATGAGTTTTTGTTTACAGTAACTTTTGCAAGCTCTCAGCTGCTCACTGATACGAGTGCAACAGTAACAGCCAATCACGATCAACCTTCAACTGAATTAGTCGAGTGAGAACAGTTTACTGTTAATTTTACAATATCAAGAGGTAGTAGACCCAATGGGCTGAGTTTAACTTTAAGTTAGTTTCATTTTTAAATAAATAAATGAATTTCACTTATCACACAACTATCACACCATAACTGTGTGACATATTGTGTGAATACCCTGTTTTTATGAACTGCCTTAGCCAGGGTATTCACTGCAAAAGTAATTTGATGTTGCTTTGGTTTCTGTGCTATAAAGTTTTCTGCCAGGCACGACTCATTTATGAATTTTCATAATTTTCATTTCATGTTTGCGCCTCTCCAGCTCTCTCTCTGTCTGGCTTATGGTACAAAAACTTTTTCAATATTTTATGTGTTATTTGTATTGCGTTTTGCCTACTGTTTCGCCACTCCACTCTACACTCAACCTGCTGTTGTTAATTGTTACAACAACAACAACATCAACTGAGAGCAACAAATGTCGGCAAGTGGAAACTTCAACTTTCTGGAGCCGAGTGATTTTATGAAGCGCATAATTACGCAAATTAGCATAAAAGAGTGGCAAGCAGCAAGTCCATCGCACTCACATCCGCTTAGTCCTCTCTCTCTCGCTCTCTCGCTCAGTTGCTGTCGTACTTCTAACTGATTATAGAAGGCACAAAAAGAAAGAAAAAAATATATATGACGAAAGTATGCTGGGTAATGTTTAAAAAGCTTCTTTTTTTTAAGTTGGTAAAAAATTATTTTTGCAAATTTTATTTAATGCCAAAAGCAAGGAAATTAAAACAAGTGATGAAACCGGGCTGAGTTGAGAGAGTTGAAGCAGCTGGGCAGGGAGCGGGGGCATTGGGTAGGGAATTGGGGCTATATTTACCGAGCCGAAACATTAAAATAACTCAACGCATGAGAAAATGTTCGTTGGCTAGCAAAAGCAAAAAGTCATTTCAAATGTTAATGAGCCCGTGTAAATAGACAAACAATGGCCCAAACGGATTCACAGCCAAGGACTATCAAATGCTCCAGGCCAAATGGCAAAGCAGAGAAAGAATGAGCGAGCTAGAGAGTGCAAGAGAGAGAGAGAGAGAGAGAGAGAGAGAGAGACATGGGGAATGGGCAGTAGCGTCGAGTGCCTTGCAAAAAGTTGACTCAAAAAGTAGTTAAAATTTACCAAGTGAAATTTGAAAATGAAAATGTTGCCGGCTCGCATTTTATAGCTAAAGTCATCAAATTTGCATATTAAGCAAGCGCACTGAATGGCCCACCAGAGAGAGAGAATGAGACTGCCAGAGTCAACTAGAGAATACAGAGAGAAACGGCGCTGCCAGACTGAGAACAACGCGAAAAGATGATAATGAGAGAGGGGGAGAATGGTAGACAAAAAGAGACATGGAGACTGCAGCTGCTCGAGATTTATATGAATGGGCAGACAGAGAAAAAGTTGGGGAGAACTATATAGAGCAACCTTGCGCTGAAGAAGTTGGTGAAAAAAAAATCATTTTATGTAGGTCTTTGGCTTGTTTTAGTTTCTTCTATATCTTAATTCATTATGTTTGTAGAGTAATTATGATTCTGTTCGTTAATATCATCGTGTACCTTTTACATTTTACGGCGTACATAATCGTCCTTCAGAGACGGCTAATTCGAGTAGAGTTTGTTTTTAACGATAATGCGTATCCTGTGAGACAAGCACTTAAAGTCTGAACACCTGAACACCTGAGAATTGAACAGTCAAAGTTATATAAGCGAAATATATTGAAACATTAATGACAAAAAGAAATACAAATTTAATATTCGAGAATCCATTCATCCTAAAATAAATTTTCGAATATTTATTATGAGAAGTATATGAGAATCTTAATAGTTTATGCCGTATTCAATACTAAAGACTTGACATTATCTCAAACCATGTTCATTCTCATCATATTCTCATACTGTCATATTCGTACCCCCTTTACCATAAGATATATCCTTCGTATATATACCTATTCTCTAGCTCATTAAACTATTGCGCTGTGGAGTCGCAATCGAGTGCGGCTTTCCAATTATGCTCACAACTAAACCTAATCCCCGTTTTCGGATGCCTCGCAAATCTATTGACCAGGAATTCGCAAAAGCATAAACCTCTCAGGCAGCTCATCATTCAGCTGCGCTCAGGCATAATTAACTAACCCACAATGAGGGTGGCCACAATGCACCACACATACACACACACTCGTGCACACACATACGCACGCACATAAATCATTAAAGCCGCGTTAATTGTTTTGGCCAATGCTTCTTAGTTCTGGGCTGTCAAATGGGCTTTATTGATGGGCCGCCAGCAGCATAAATGATTTGATTTACTCTGCTTTGCGTTCGCATTCGGCTGCAGCAGATCTTGGCCTGGCGCACGTGTCGTATGCGCAATGCGAATTCTTGCCTACTTTGATTTTTGGCGCCGCTTCTCCCAGCAGCCGATTCAACAAATCATGTGCCGCAAATGTTGTGCAATGTTAACAGCGACAATAACAACAACAACAACAACAACAGCAAGAGCAAGAGCAACAGCAACAGCAATAATTTAACACCCAACAACAACAAGAAGAGGTAACAAGTAGCAAGAAGAGGTCAACACATGTTTTAGCTGTTAATACAGAACACGACTCGAGCGCAACTCCGTCGAGGACTGCGCCAATGGTAAATGTTGTCTAATAATTCAATTTGGTGTCATTTGTAGGTTGCGTTTCTTGTCTAATTAAATTGACACATTGACAACTTCGTGCTCATTAGCTTTGCCAACACCAACAGCAACAACAGCAACAGCAACAACAACAACAACTCGAAGTTGCAACATGACCAAAGTCATGTTAAATGTCGCTTGTAGCTGCCAGTCGAGGCCAACTTCCACCTCTCTCTCTCTCTCTCTCGCACACCTTCTCTCTCCCTCTGACTCTTTCTGAGTGTCTGTTTGGTTATGCTCAGACATGTATTTAGTTTTGTTTAGTTTATAGATTTGCGTTTATTTATTGTAACAAATACAATGGCCCCCCGAGGGTAACCAATGAACACACACACACATACATGCATACAGAATACACACACACATGAGCAGGCATACGTTAATAGGCCACACATAATAAATCATCAGAGACACCACACGCGCTCAGGTCAGCTGGTGTCCGTGTGTGCGTGTATATATGTGTGTGTGTAAATGCGTGAGTATGAGTATATCAGTGCATAGTTTTAACGTACGTCATACACAAAAAAAAAAAAAAAAAAAAATTTAATAATAATATAATAAAATTATAAATAAAATAAATTTATTAAAAGAATTAACAATTTTAAAAATATATAAAAATTAAAAATATTTGCTAAGTAAAAAAATAAAATATAAAGAGACATAAAGAAACATATATGGAATTGCTTCGACGCACCTATTTTTGCGCAGTGTACAACTAACGACAGCAACAACAACAACGATAAGGCTGACCAACTTTTGGCCAGCCGCTGCCCAAAAGCAAATTATTTATATAAAAAATGGCATACAACATTTTGTGGCAGTGGGAGAGAGGGAGAGGGTGGCGATATATGAGGCTTGTGGGGAGGAGGTCAGAGGAGGCCGCAACAAACGCGTGATTTATTTACTAAACGTGCAAAAACCTCAGCAAAAATTACAAGTGTCAGAAGTAGGAGGCGAGGGATCGCCTGGATGTTAGGTGCTAAGGCAAAGCTAGGAGGAAGGAGGAGGAGGCGGAGGCGGAGGCGGACAAAAAGAAGGCGTTCATTGTCTGTGTGCGTTGGCTGGTTCATAAATAATATTTCTAAGCCGCCAACATGCACAGGAACATATGTTATGTGATGCCAAGTTGTGTGTGTGTGTGTGTGTGTGTATGTAATTGTGTGTATGTGTGTGCGTTTGGCGTATAAGCTGGCGAGCGTATTTGTCACAGTTGAACGGCGTTAACAATGCTGCCGTCACTCATGCGCCCAGAGTGTGCCGGAGTGTTCACCTTAATCAGCAAAAGGTGGACAAAGGATATATGTGGAGGTTAAGGTGGCAGCCAGGGGGCAAAGGCACCATTCGCTCTCCCTCTCCCCCTCTATTCCCCTGCCACTTCCTCTTCGACTTCCTACACATCTCTCTTAAGTAGTTTCGACTGTTTTCGGCGGCTTAATGCAGGCTCCTCCCCAGCCGGCTCGGTCGCCGCATCGCGTTGCTATGTTTGCAGTGTGCTGTTTGCTCCAGGGATGCGAGTCCTGATTGTTTATCTTGGCCTGATTGAGCGGATTGTGTAAGTCCTTGGGCTGGGGCGAGAGACCAAGCTGAGCCATATGCGCACCAGCACACGCTCCATTGTATAGCCCAAGGGCTAGATAATTTGCTTAATCAGCGATTGTCGGCGTCTTGGGTTGGGTGGGCGGCGCATATCTGATGCAATCGGCTCGAGCCACTGCGGAGGAGTCTGTGCTATGAATATAATAAAATGTTATAAATAACGTTAGCTCTAAGCAGCTTTTGTTTGTTGCAAAAAAGAAGATGAAGAGAAATAAGAAAGAAAATCAGATTTTTATTTAACCGAAATGAATTCAACTTTAGTTGTGGTGGAATCCTGAAGCAAATAATAAATAACAGGAATGATAAAGAAAGACACTGTTGTGAAGCAACTGACTTTAGGCTCATAAATTTCTGAATTCTGCTGTATATCTTTCTAATATAATAAATATCTAACATAAAATATAATTGTTGTTGATATGTTAACCAAAGTTATTGTAAATTTATGTGTGCTTACAATTAATTCTATTATTTCTATTTAATTTTTGTTTTTTTTAATTTAAAATATAAGAAAACTATTCTATTTTGATTTTCAATTTTTAAAATATTTTTTTATTCTAATTCTAAATTCTAATTCGGATTTTGCTCAACTGTTTCTCTTGCAAAACTGCTATGAATATTATCAATACAAAACTGAGCTGCTGAAAGCTGACTGCCATGATTGTATCAGTCAGCCAGTCGAAAGCTGATTTTTATGTGGTTGATTTAAGCTCCAATCGAAAATTAGTTTTTGATATGATCTGACAGAGCTCAAACCCAATTGATCAAAAATAATAATAAGCAAAGATTGTGCATAATAGCTAAATTGTTTATATATAAAATTTCTATGCGTAATGTCTTTATTGCATGTCTAGCATCGTATATCAGACGACAAGAATGTGTCTACAGATAGCTTCATAAATAAATGTCATTGTACAGACACTATACATGTATATGCCACTAGAGCTGTTGATCTAACGAGATTTTACGAGAGATTTGAGCTCACTGTATGTTCAATTTATTTGTCTATTTAGTTGAGTAAATTTTATGTTAGCCGCAAGCAAACGACTGAGACAATGAACGTCGTGCTGTTCGATACTAAGGCAGAGTGTATGTATATACATACATATGTAGACACTAGGCAGAGTCTTTTGCCTCTGCATATTGTCCATACATATATGCACATATAGTAAACCCGCAGCGTTACTAAGCTCACAAGATTCGGAATCCAATTATGCTCAAACTACAAACGCCGCAAGATCAAGCAGATGTCCTTCGGAGAAGGAATTGATAGAAAATGCACAAGCGGGTAGAACTGTGGTGGAGGCTCTTTAATATAATGATAGTGAATGTATTGAGTGATATCTATACTTATATACATGTGCTGCTATACCTATGTTTACTGCTGCTCTTTGCATTGTCAAAATAAATTTTATAGTCAAAGTTTTCGAAACTTCTAGATTCTTACATACCTGAAAAATGAATTTATATTTCATGTTGATAACAATTGGTTTTTTATACTATTTCACACAATCATATAATTTTCTTTCGCTATATGTATACTTATTTGGTATTACCTTTGGCATAGCTAACATTAATCTTTCCCAATTTATTTATATTTTATGTTTAGCTTTATATATAAAATATGTTTAATTTTGACATATTGCAGATGTCTCTCCTGTGCTCCATTTATAAAACACGCCCACTTCCGCCTCTCACCTTGGACCCCAGTTGACATTACATTTATTTAATTGATTCCGTTGGCCTATCTATCATTTGGAGCATTGCGTGGCTACAGTGCTTACTGCCTACTATTCAACATTTTGAGTAATACTTTCGGCGCAACCTCAGGCAATGCTCGAGCTCTCAATCATCCCAGCTCTCAATTGTATTAGCTTTCCCTCTGCTTCTTCTTCTAGCAACACAAAAAATAGAGGATGAAGGTGAAGAAAAACAGAACGAATTCTGTTCCTGGTGCTGCTCCTACGGCTCGCTCATCAGTGGAGGCCATTATTTATCTTGCACTCCTTTGAAGGCGGCCGCACAGCACACACGCTCAGCTGGTACCCAGCTGTTGTTGTTGTTGTTGCTGTTGTAGCTGCTGCTATTTCAGTTGCTGTTGTTGTTGTTGTGCTCATTTTGAAAAAAACATTGCGTAGGCTTTTGGCGGCTGTTTCCTATGGCGAATTTTTATGACAGCTTTTGCCGAGCCAAGCCGGGCCCGGTCCTCGCCAAAACACGCGCGCGCAAAAACAGGGGCGCAAAGCAAGAAAAACATGGCAAAATATCATTGAACTCGCTCGTGCACACAGCTTGAAACAACATTTTGTTCCCAGCCATTAGTTTAGCTACGCTTGGCTCGGCTTAGCTCCATCTACAGCCTCAGTTTCGGCTTGCCTGCTGTGCATGGGAGACCACATCCACCCACTCATACACACACACACACAGCACACACACATACAGACACGCGCACACCTTCAGCTTAAAACCCATTGAAAAAAACATTTCGTAGCCATTTTCCGCACGATTTTGCGCCTTAAACCCTTTTCAAAGCCTAAAAATTGACAAATCTCTAGGCGTAACGGCAGTTCTCGAGTCTAATTATGAGCCTACTGAGTTATATATAGCAAATGCTTGAATTCTGTGATCTAGCACGGCTAGATGCAGTGCAATTTGTATGCTCGTTTGCAAAGTGTTGAGCGGGTATATTGGTTTTTTGCAGTGTTTGTCTTGGTTTTATCCGTCTGTCTCTATGATTGCAAAGCAATTTCCTGCCAATATCTAAAATTATTCTTGTTGACCGAACAGCTAGTATAGAGGAAAGTTGTCCTAGATACTCCGTTTGCTAAAGGCTTAATGATCAAAATTCCCAAAATTTAAATTGAATAATTTTGTATTGCTTATTTAGCAAAAAAAAAGAAGAGGAAACAATTTAGTTTAATTTATGTGATTTATTTTGGATATGTGCATATTTCCTTACAAATATAAAATTTGTAAATCAATTTGATAATGTTATTTCTAACAAGCCTTATGAGGCCTAAGCCAATATTACATAGTTTGAAAACTAGAAAACTAGACAAAAGCCCTCTTATCCGACTTATCCAACTCCATCCAACCCATTTTAAAGACGTGTTCAAGTTGTTGAAAATATCATCTGTAGCAATGCGATATGTATCGATATGAGATAAGATATATGTATCGGTAAAGACATTTATCACATCTATGTAATATGATACTATATCTAAGTTAGTCACAAAATATCCGTTGTTGTGACTCACTATTGCTATTGCTATTTTTATGTCTCAAAACCTGGCAACACTGGTTGTGAGAGTACAGCCGGTGCGGTTTTCTATCTTTCAATTTAGTAGGTAGGAACGAATTTCTACCCAACACTCTCTAGCTGGAATTCTAAATGCTCTTCAATGTACATACATATATAAATTTTACAAAAATTCAGCAATTGCTATGCAAGCATTATGCAATCGGTCAGCCAGTTTCTTACTTATTGTGCTGAGTGCATTTGGAGGTAAGAGTTTGGGGTCACGTTTTTGGCCTAAATATTTGTGCTGGCGTCGCTGGCGGGCCATGTGTCATTTTGGTCATTTGTTTTTAGACAAAGCTCCCCAGTGAACTGGCCTAGCTTACAATGCACAGCAGCAGTTATTTCGCTCTCTCTCTTTCTCTTCCTTTCTCTCTCTCTCTCAGTCGCTGGTTGGCTGGTGCAAGTGCATTCAATTGTAAACGAGCTGCATTGGCCGCAAAACAACGACAACAAAAAAGAGAGCGCAACACACACACACACACACACACACATACACAAAGAGCCAAAAAACAACTGAAAAACTAAAAAGCTTAAAAACTTAAAACACAAAAATTGCGGCCTGGCCGCCATCAACGCAACAACAACAACAACAACAACAACAAGAACGAGAAGAACAGTCGCAAAAAAACAGAGAAGAGAAATAGCAGCACTCGAGCTGTGCTCTAAACTTCAGCGACAGTAAACCTCTCCGTACTCTATAGCCTAACCCTATCGCTATATACCCTGTATAGGAATACCCGCCCACCTCCGCCCCCTATGTAAGCCTGCCCCACTCTGCAAATATGTTCAACATGCCGCAGAACGGCTGCTGCCTGGTCCATTGTCCCTCTGATCCTGATCACTGCGCTGTGCACTTTAACGCTGAGTTGTTTTTCACAGTTTTCTAATTTTTTCCCTCTCTCTCTCTCTCTCTCTCACTCTTGCTGTTTTTCTCTCCTCCTCCTCTGCTTTGCTTTGCTCAGCTTTGCTTTATTTCATTTTACTGTATTTTTATTTTATATATATACCCTGTGATTTGTATAGCCTCGTGCTGGGTATTTAAAGTTGTGAAGTTGTTTATATAGCGAGAATATGAGGCGGCTGTTTGAGGGTTTCTGGTTTGCATTACAGATGCTGCTAATGAGAGAACATAGTAAATCCATTAGAAGTGCTCAGCAGCAGATAGAGCAGAGTCCAGACAACAAGCTGAATGCAGTAGACCATAGAACATGATATATAGTATTAATTATATATAATATTAATTATATAGTATTATATTCTGCTATGATAAATAATCTTTTATGATATGCACTTAAGTTACAGAAAGTAATATAATAAAAATAATTATTATTATTATTCATTTGATTTAATTTATTTTTCTTTATATTTTTTTTCTTGGTTTTTTTTTTTTTTTTTTTTTTTTTTTTTTTTTTTTTGTATTGAGTTTTTGTTTATATTTTATATTTATTTACATTATTTTTTTTCCTATATATTTATATTTTGATATATATGTACATATTTTAAGGTATTGTAGTTTATATATTATATACTTGTTATATATATTTTAAGCTTTCTAGAATGTTAATGGAACCAAGCATAGCATAAATTCCACTTGAAACCTGTTTATCTGCAATTCTCATTCATATTAATAGCTCAGCTCCAGGCAGGGTATTCCCTAGCCTGCCTTAATATATCGCAGCTATTTTTCTACTTTTCTCAATCTCCTTTTTGTTTCTTGCTCTTTTGTTTTACTTGCGCTTTAACTTTAAATGAATTTCTATTATTTTTGTGTTTATTTGAGCTTTGCAGTCAGCCAGTTTTTCCCCTCATCTCGCTCTGTTTGCCTTACCCTTTCGCCCCTCCCCCTCCCCCTCCCTCTAACTACCACCCTAACCCATAGCCAGCTTATCGTCTGTTGTCGTCTGTAGCTGTTTTATTCCGTACTCATTGCTGCTTTGCTCATGCTTGTTGCTGTTGTTGTTGTTGTTGCTGTATTTGTTGCTGTTTGAACAAAACTAAATTGGTATATCCGTTTTTATTAAGCAACATTTCCGGTTACTCTTCGAGTGTTTTGCAGGCAATGGCCATGGCCAAAGATGCCTGCTGGCCATGTTTGGCGAGTTCGTCTCTTCTCTCTCTCTCTCTCTCTCCCTCTTCCTCTCTCTCTCTTGCTTTCTCTGTGTCTCTTGGTTAACTCTCGGCCAGTGACAATTTTTCATGCTGTTGTCAGTTTTTGTGCTCGAGTGGTTCGAGCTGCTCCACTTGAGTTCGTCAGCTCGTTAGTTTTTTTTTTTCTCCCTCTTTTTTCTCGGCTCTGTTCGTGTTTTGTTCAACGCTTTAATTTGCTTAACTGTCTTCTTCTTCCTTTGTCTGGCTGCTTAAACAAAGGCTCATTACGTATACGCCACCGAAACCGAGGCAATTGATTCGTCGCAAAACTTTAGCTATGCTGCTCCTACTGTGTGGGTGCGTGTGGGTGGGCGTGGCACTTTAGTTGGGCGTTTGCACATTTAAATTAAATTTGTTGTCAATAAAAATGCAAAAATTTAAACAAGACCAACAAAAAACAAAATAAAACCAAAAAAAAAGGCAAGAGCTGGGAAAGGTTCTCTGCGTGTAGCCGCTGGGCAATCGCTTGTTGCCTAAATGCCGGCGCTTATCTCAATGGAAATCCACAAGGACCTCATAAATATGTATGTTTGGGTCGCTCGGTTTGGTTATGCAGCAAACCTTTTGCTGTGGTCAAACATACTTTCTGAATACATACATAGACATTTACACATATACATACATATACATATATATTTATATATTTATTTTTTATAGCTATCTCTGTCCGCCTCGGACTGCGTCAAGGCGCCAGATAGTTTCAAAAGTGATTTGGGTACACTTTTGGGATTTGGTTTTGTCCTGGCTGCTGCTGGTGCTGCTGGAGCTGCTGTCTGTCTGCTGTCTTCCGCTCCTCGCTCGACGGCATATTAAATTAAAGCGTTCAGGGTATCACCTCATTCGGCTCAAACGAAAGGGCTCCCTTTTCGCCCCGGGCCCGCATCCACATGGCCAAGTGTCAGTTGCAAGTGTCAAAGGTGCCTGTTTTTAAATTATTCGCACAACAACGGCAAAAACATGACAAAAAATTTGTGTTAGAATATGCGTTTAGCCACAAAATTTGAGATAAGCGTCGTCCTCGTCCTTGTCCTCGTCGTCTTCCTTGTCGTCCTTGTTGTCCTTCTCAACTCCTTTCGTCTGCTGGGCAGAGGCCACTGACAGCCCAAATGGATGAAACAGAGCGGAGCAAAGCCGGCCAGAGCAGAGCTTGCCAGATGCCAAATTATGCAGAAAACCAAATATGACAGCTACAAAAAGCTGAACACAAAAATATATCTATGCAGAAATATATATATAGAGTGCGGAATAGAGCGAGATAGAGATGGAGAGGAAAAAACTAGTGCAAAGAGAGCAAGCGAAATGTAAAAGTTTTAAAATCTCTGAAGGCTTATGCTTATGAAATATGCATATGTAAGTATTTTAGACGACTTTTTTTTGCTTACGTTAATGGTCTTGACTCCAGAGATAAACAAGTTTGCGTTGCAATTGAATAAACGAAAGTTCCTTTTTATACCAAGAGCATAAATTCACATAGATAATATGAGCTACTGTTGCTACTATTCTTTCGAGAGCAGGGTGAAAGGTCAGATGTTTCTTTTACATGGTCTATATAGTACCTATGTGAAATATGTTGCTTTTGTTGCATATGTTGTACATGTTGCACATGTTGCATATGATGAATATTTTGCACATGTTGCATATGTTGCACATGTTGCATATGTTGCATATGTTGTATATGTTGCATATGTTGCATATATTGCATATGTTGTATATGTTGCATATGTTGTATATGTTGTATATGTTGCATATGTTGCATATGTTGCATATGTTGCATATATTGCATATGTTGCATATGTTGTATATGTTGTATAAGTTACATAAGTTGCACATGTTGCATATGTTGTATATGTTGCATATGTTGCATATCTCCTAAACTGTCATTAATCTATTCACACAAATATTCAATGAAATTTAGGCAATACTGAAACCCTTAAGGACATTAAATGTTCTTAATTATTCTGAGTGAACGAATTTCGACTCAAATTCTTACAAAAATGTATCAAAGTAAGTTTACTAGATATCTATAAATAATTTTGCATAAACAAAGGCGAAAAGTTGTTAATTAAATTAGAGCAATCAAAGAGCAGGCTGCAAAAATGTGTTTGTGGCAAGGAAATGAAGAGCCCAACACGAAGGCCTAATTAAAAGCATAATTTAATTAAGAGGCAGCAGCAAAAGCAGCAGCAGCTGCTGGCAGCAGCAGCAGCAACAACAACAATGAGGACAACAGCAAAAGGCTGCAGCTAAAAGCGACCTCTGTCGCATATGCCACAAAACAAGAACACAACACGGCAAAATGGTCAAGTTGCGCAAGTGTGTGTGTGAAAGTGTCTGCGTGTGTGTGTGTGTATATTAATGCAGTCATAAATTGTGTGGCTGCTGCTGCAGTTGTTGCTGCTGCTGCTGCTGCTGCTGCTGCTGCTGCTGCTGCAGTTGCATGTTTCGCAAAGTGTCGCATGAAAGTATGCCAAAACCAAAATCTCCGAAAACAACAGCACAAATGGTTTGGCTTTTATTTAATGTACAACAAATTACGTTTCATGTTTAACCACATGATTTATGCACTTGCCCCGCCCCTGCTCAATTGTTGCACAATTTATGACAAATTAAATGCCCATCAATGGCTGGGCGAGGCACACAATCAAAGCCAAGTAATTTGATCATGCAGCAAATGTTGCACAAAGCATTCCTTGCCTTAATTGAGTCACCTTCACAGCTAGCTGATTAAGTTGCACGGCTTTTGAATCAGTGTTCGGCAAATAATTCGAGTGAAATTTATTATCACATAATAAATTAATAAATACCTACATGCATATATATTAAATTACATGCATATTCATATCATTCATATTAATAAGTCAAAGTGAATGAAGTTAAGCATATGATTTTGTGGACAAAAGCCGATTCATAGGTAGTGCGAGGGAAAGAGAGAAGGAGACAGACAGAGAGAATAAAGAGGATTCCTTCTCACTAAGATATAGATGTTGCATATATTGTATATGTTGCATATGTTGTATATGTTGTAAATGTTGCATATGTTGCATATGTTGTATATGCTGTATATGTTGCATATGTTCTATATGTTCAATATGTTCTATATGTTCTATATGTTCTATATGTTGTATATGTTGTATATGTTGTATATGTTGTATATGTTGTACATGTTGCATATGTTGTATATGTTGCATATGTTGTATATGCTGTATATGTTGCATATGTTCTATATGTTCAATATGTTCTATATGTTCTATATGTTCTATATGTTGTATATGTTGTATATGTTGCATATGTTGTATATGTTGCATATGTTGTATATGCTGTATATGTTGCATATGTTCTATATGTTCAATATGTTCTATATGTTGTATATGTTGCATATGTTGTAAATGTTGCATATGTTGCGTATGTTGCATATGTTGCATATGTTGTATATGTTGCATATGTTGTATATGCTGTATATGTTGCATATGTTCTATATGTTCCATATGTTCTATATGTTCTATATGTTGTATATGTTGTATATGTTAGATATTTTCGATATGTTGTATATGTTGCATATGTTGCGTATGTTGCATATGTTGTATATGCTATGTTTCATATGTTGTATTTGCTATATATGTTGCATATGTTTCATAAGTTGCATATGCTGCTCATGTCGCATATGTTGCATATCTTGCATATGTTGTATATGTTGCATATGTTGCTTATGTTGCTTATGTTGCATATGTTGTACATGTTGTATATGTTATATATCGCATATTCTGCTTATGATGTATATGTCATATATACAACGTTGACATTAGCTGTTTTCTCTACAAATCCTTTCTCATTATCCTCATGAATCTTTGTCTTAGGATTAAATCCGACTCTTAGTCCCTTAAAGTACCGCAACTCTTATATCATCATTTGTGTCGGCTTCTTCTGCTGCTTGTATCGAGTAAGCTGTGGTTACACGACTTCAGTATTAGTATGCTGCCCTCTCTCTCTCTCTCTCTCTGTCTCTCTCTCTCTCTCTTTTGTTTGCCAAGGTAAACAAGTTGTGCTATCTCTTTCGTCGCGTGCGTGCCCTATTGACTTGCTCTAGCTGAGCCGCATTGTCAATTGTGAGCAGCGATGCAGAGGGCGAGCCAGCTGGACATGGGGACACCTTGTACATAGCCAGCATTCAGAATTGGATTCAGAAATGGAATCAGAGCTATATCTCTGCCTGCTGCGCTGGGTCGCAGTGTGAGCTGTGAACTATGCGAACGTTGATTTTTCATCAGCACTGGGAGATGCGCTGCATTTCGCTCAGCTCCAGCCATATGGTACAGTCGGCCACAGTCAGCTTTTCCTGCACTATTTGTTCATTTGTCTTGCTCTAGCTGTCTTTATCTATCTTTAAACCCCAACTGTGGCTCTTCGTCAAGCTAAAGTCATGTTTACCCTGACGCTGGCCGCATATAAATCCAGCTGCGTGTTAGTCTGTCATGGCATCCACTGTCATCTCTCTCTCTCTCTCGCTCTCATTCAATCTCTCTGTCTCTGGTTCCCTCTCTATGTGTGCTAGGTAAGCGAACGCAGTCCCAATCCCACTTTCTTCTTCCCACTGCCACTGCCACGCCCATGCCTGCCCCACGCTTAAGTTTCCTGTGTGTGCTCTAACTGTTGTTGATACGGTTTCCGTTTGTCTAAAGCTCCATGCGGCACTTAAGTGAACTTTAAACACTTTTATTAATGGCATATTATGTAATATACGTGCCCGCCCCCCACCACGCACACACATACACAATTGTTCGCTGAAAGGGTTGCTCTCTGTGTGTGTGTGTGTAATGGGTATCTCGGCTCGGCAACTTTGCAACATTACTAGCTGCAAATGGGAAAGGCACTGCGAATGTTTTAATTAAAGTGGAATTGGGTATTCTGAGTGGCAATCCCCAATCCACAATCCGCAATCTCAGCTCTGCCAACAGTCAACAGCCGGCAGCCAGCAGCGAGCAGGAGTCAGCCGACTTGAGCCTTAGCCAGATGTTACGCATACGCAGCGTCAAACTTTTGAATATGCTATATATGTACGCAGATCTAACGGCTTTGTAGGCGCTTCTGCTCAAGTAAAAGCAAAATATGGAAAATTGTTGGAAAACTTTTCCGAATTGAATACCAAAAATTGCCAAAGAATTTCATTTACAGCTGAAAAAGCCGCTCGAGGAAGCCAAAGCAAAGTAAACTAACAAAAGGTTTCAGCTGGAAACTAATAAGATTTCCTATTGGAAATGGGGCATGCTGATTGGAATATGCCAAAATTTTAAGCATTTTAATAGATTCAATTATTGGATTTTTTAAATATTTTACTTGAGCGTAAATTAAAAAAATTAAAATAAATAAAAAAAAAAAAATATAAAATAAATTAAAATAAATTCAAATAAATTAATAATAAATTGAATAATATTTCGAGCCATTTTGCCAACTTCTTCTTTAATCTATTTATTTATTTTTATTTTATTTAATTTTTATTTTTATAATCTTTTAAGGAATAAATAAATAATTTTTCTACAAATTTCGTTGTTATTTTTTTTATTTTTTTTTTTTTCTAAGCAAATTTAGACTAGTGCTTTATCAGTTACTCATCTTTAATAATTTTATGAAATATTTTAAATATTTAATTCGCATAGTTCAGCTGCAGCGCATTTTCAAGTCGGCTTCTCGCCCTACTGAGAGCAGCGCCTCCATCTATCTCTATCTCTCAATTGCCATAATTGCCAGCTTAGTCGTCATTCTCATCAGCCTTTTAGCTCTGACTCACTCCGGGTAGCTTTACCTTTCCGGCTTTTACCTGGATTGGGCTGGAGCGGGGCCGCTTGGCTAAGCAAATACTTTGTTCAGTCTCTCTCGCATATTACGCATACGCAACGTTTGCAGTTAATTTGCAAAATGTTTCACATGCTGGCATTTTAATGAGTTGTCTCGGCACTTTAAGCCACGCCACTGCCCCGCCCACTCCCCACTAGAGGCCGCCGCTGCTGTCGCTGCAGCCGAGGGACCACAAACAGTAGCTCGTGTATGCTGGGGACAGGTTTCATTAAGTTTCTGAGTTGCCTTTAAGCGATTGTTTGCCCATCGATTGACCTGCAATTGTTTCAATTGCACTGCTTACTGTGCACACACAGTAAATACATGTATGTGTGTGTGTGCGTGTATATATATTTGGCTGTATGGCTTATTATGCTTTATGTGCGGCAAATATTTGTCACAGCAGCAGAAGCTTTGCTTGAGCCTGCCTGGCCGGGTGGCTGCCTTTTGTTCTGTGTTCACTCTGTGTTTGCGCATCGAGTGGCAGTTGCCTCATTTGTTGCAGCAATAAATGCGACAATGCTGCAGCATGTACATCTGTCTCACTCACACACAGAGAAAGACAGAGAGAGAGAGAGAGAGAATCGCTTCGGCTCTACTCAGAGCCTACATCTAAAGACTTATGACATTTGGCCACTACATCAACCTACAGCTGAAAAACAACAAAGCCAGGCATGTCGGCAGCACATTACACATCCCGTTATTTATATATGTATGTGTGTGTGTGTGTGTGTATAGAGTGTAGTTGATTTTTGCACAGCAATTGCCGTTGTTGTAATTGTTATGAGCTAAAATTACGGTCGACGGTCTACGAGCGGGCGTCAAGGCGGTCGGGGCAGCGGAGACGAAGTGCAGCTAAAAAGTAATATATTTTACAACAGCAAAGGGCGAGATTGCATATTATATTTGTGCCGTTATGCCACACAACAACAAACAACAACAAACAACAACAAGCGGCAACAACAATTGCAATAGCTGTTGTTAAAAGCAGAAATTCGCATTAAGCTGAAAGAAAAGCAAAAGCTTGCGGAACATGTGGAAAACGAAGAAGAAGCAGCAGAAGCAGCTCGTGGCGTTGCAATGTGTGCGGGCGCCGACAAGTTCAGGCCACAAGTAAACGAGCCAAGCAGCTTGTTTTAAGTAGACAACAAGCACACACACACGCACACACACTCACAGACATTTATGGCCATGTGTGTATGTGTGTTTGAGAAACTTACATTAGTTGGCAGGCAGGAGGCGACTGCTGGCAAACATCTTCCTGTTGTTGTCCTGTCGCTTGTTTTGGCCTCGGCGTTCTAGCATGAAATCTTTTTAAAAATACACACACAGACACACACCCATACACATGCAGAGAACATACTCCCACACACATACACTGGTGCAATACAAATAACAACTGGCAGCATTGCCATAATTCTTGTCTACGCACAAAAGTATGCTACACTTTATGCGAGTATGAAATAAATAATTACAAACAAGTCAAGCAAGCCAACCGAGTGTGTGTGTGTGTGTGTGTGTGTGTGTGTGTCGAGTGCTTGTAGTAGTTTCTGATATAGTCAGTTGCAGGAAACATATGTCGACGCCGGCAGTGCTAAAAGTGCATTACACTGCGGCCGGCAACGGGCTTCAAGTTGTGTATGCACACACGCACACACGCACACACACACACTCACTCACACTCGCACACGCAGATGCTCGAGTATCCTGTTTAAAGAATATTTATTTTTTCTTCTTCTTCTTCTTCTTCGCCTTTCTTTATTTGTTTGTGCCGAGCTATGTTTGTTATGTGGCTCGTAATGAACACATCTTCATCATGTCTTGTGGCAACAGCAGAGTTTGAGCCAAGCGAAATAAATGTGCGTAGGTGCAAGCCAGCAGCTCGAAGAACCAGCTCTTAACAACATCAGCTCTGTCTGTATGCCAAAAGCAAACTCACTTGAACAAATAGATTTAATTTGTATAACAAAATGCATCGCTTTCTTGCATTTTAACAAAAATCATATTTACAAGAAATTTATTGCTGCGATTTGTTTTATATATTACATTTATTTTCTTAAAATTTTCATATTCCATATATTGACTTTAACTTTAAATAAACTAAAACTAAACTAAAATACGTATAAGGAAATATTTTTTATATAAATATGTTGTTAAAATATTTTTTAAAATGTTTTTTTATTTGGATTGAATTTAAATTCAATAAATGATAATATTTTACTTTATTTTTTTTTTATTTATTTCTTTAATATAGCATTGCATACATTTAAATTGGTAAATTGGTTATACATTCCATTTACATGCTTCATAATTTTTTGGTTCCTTTTTTGATTAGGGCTTACGTTAGATAAACTAAAAGCCAGGCTGCTGATTTTATTGACACCTCGGATTAATTTGTTATGAAAAGCTTTGCCTGGTCCTGTTTAAATAGAACTTTTTCGCATTTAGTTTTCAAACAAATTTGTGCGTAAATAATTTGTTGACACATTTGGTTAAGTGCGAATTATGATATTCATTTGAAACAATCAAAATTAAATTGTTTATCTAACAGCTCGGATCTAATGAAGAGCAAATATTGGATTTCAATAAAATTGTACTTTTTTTTTTGATAGAAATACAATGGTTAATGAGCACAAACTACCGAATGAAAATTAAGTTAAAATAAACTAGAAATTTAATGAAAAAAAAAATAAAAATAATAATAATAATAATAATAATAATAATAATAATAATAATAATAATAATAATAATAATAATAATAAATAAAATAAAAATATATAAATACATAAATAATATATTAAACTAATTAAGAATTATATTTGTAACCATTTTGTAAAATTTAAAGTTTTCATCATGAGTTTATGATAAAAATTTATAGGGGCAGAAGTTAAGCAAACAGAAATACTAAAAGTCTTTCATTTTGGTATAGAATATTATTAAATATTTGACATGATATCTTCAAACTTAAATAATAATAAAAATCTGGATATAATTCTAGAGATATTGCGTAGTTCGTAATTCTGAGCATATTATGGGAAACTTTTCCTTTTTCAACGGAAAAATCGCCTGTTCATTTGATTCATGTTTGGTATATAAATACTTAAAAAATATATATATATATTTTTTTTAATAAATATATATATGTATATATTCTAACTTTAAGTTATGCTTAAAGTTAAATTTATCCACCAACATAAACACTCTGCTTCTATATGTATGTATGTATGTATGTATGTATGTATGTATGTATGTATGTATGTATGTATGTATGCGTCTATATCTATATTTAAATAAAGAAAAAGTAGTCGACATCATTGCGTATTCAAATCGTATACCGTTTTTCGTTCAGTGCATTCCATGTACGTTTATGATGTTATTTACATTTCTGTTTTGATTTCGTTTGCTTTATGAAGACATCGTATACTCTCCAGTCCAGAGCGGAAACCTCAGGCGAAACACAAAATTGTGTAAAAAATGCAAGGCAAAAGTTTTTCTTATTGCTGCCGGTTGTTGTCTGAGTGTGTGTGTGCGAGTGTGTGTGTGCATGTATGTGTATGTGTGTGCGTATTTAATTTTTTGTTGCTTTGTTTTGTTTTGTATTCAGTTTGTTTTGTTTTGGTTGCATTTCGTAGACTTTTGACTTGTGCGGGCATCTCTGTGGACCCAGGCAAATGAACCAGCAGGACGACAACCTCAAAAGTCAAATCATTCTCGACTTTTCCACCCCTCCAGCCGCCTCCTGCTGGCTCCCTGCGAGAAGTGCTACTGAGCTGTGTGCACTTGCATTTATGAATGTTTAAGCACTCGCAGCTCTGAAAGGAGCAGCAGCACAATTGAAAAATTCATAAAGCCACCAGAGAAATGCATAAATGAGTGAGTGTAAGAGAGATGCCAGCATGACAGTGTGTGTGTGTGCGTGTGTGTGTTGGTGGGTGTTAAAACCCTAATAATGTCTAATTATTACAGGTCGTTTGTTAAGTCAAACCAGCTGAGATGTTTCTTATTATTTTATTACATCAAATGAGATTTTTGTGCATTTTCGGGGCTCAGCTTGGAGCTGTATAATCTATAAGAGGCAATCAGTATCATGTGGGGGTAAACAGCTGAGATTAATACGAATATAAATAGCATTGAAGTCCTATGACATGCCTGAAGTTTTACCTATGCCAACTGTATAATTATTTCTTGGATCATTAAATTCCCTAAATCTGTAATCGAATTTCTAGCAACTCAACACACACTAAATTTAATTGTTAAACCTTTAATGGCCCATTTCAATACATACACACCCACACAGACACACACACATGGCTAAATACATAGTCAAACCATTGCGAAAGTTAATCGAGCGTCTAGAGTTAATTGCTAATTTAAAGCTGATCAATCAATTTAAAGCACGGCTTGTTAGGGGCGCGCAAATAAACGGAAATTTAAATGTCTATCACAGCTTGCACTGAGAATTTTTATAAAATTGATTGTTAAATTGTGAAAATTGAAATTGAGTTTGGCCTGCAGCCGCCGTTCGCTGTATCAAAACAGAAATCTGTTTACATTTCAGCATTACAGCAAAAAACATACATTTTACGAAAATAAAGCGAAACAGAAGAAGAGAGCAAAAAAAAAAAAAAAATCTTCACATAACAGAAAACTTAAATGCAGCGGAAATGTTCTGTTATTTTTTATCAGGGGAATATTTTAATTTTGCGAAAAAAAAAAAAACAACTTAAATTAAGCAAACGAAAACTTTATTAAAATGCATATGAGGTTTACTTAAGCGCAACTGCGCGCTAGGGCAGGGCAGGGCAGAGCAGGGCAGAAGGCGTGGCACCTGTGGCTATGGCCAGCAAACGTTCATAATTATTTGCTTGGCACTAAAAAAATATATGCAAATCGCTGAGCCAAAGTCGAAATGTAGTTGGATAGCTTCACATTTGCTTTGGCTCCTCTCTTTCTCCCTCCCATTCTCTCTGTCTCTCTCTCTCTCTCTATCTGATATCTGAAGAGAGCAAAACAGTTAAGCTGAGATTACAAATGAGATTGCGGGCGTTTAATATTATTATCTTATGCTTTGAATTGTTTAAGTCTCACTTGATATGCAGTTAATGTAATTGCTAAAGAAACAAATTTAAGTTAAATTAAATTAATTTTTTTTTAAATTAATTATATTATTTCCGCTGCTCTGCTTCTGAACTTATACGCTTCTCCATCTGCTCTTTCTGCTTAAGCAATTCACATCTCCATATCATATAGATGGTGATATATCCATAGTTGTATATCGATAGATATATATCGATGTATGTATATCTAATCTCTTATTGGCCTACTATAAGATTTGAGTCAAAGTTGATTCATTTAAGTAATAAATGAAGCTAAGTATCGCTACGTGTATATCGATAGCTTTGTATGTCGAAATACGTATATTGATAGCTATGTATCGATAGCCGGGTATAGATATATTGATGTATCGATTGATATATATCGATAGTAATCTATCTATTATCTAATCTAAGTAGTTAAGTTCAGTTCAAATCTTGCATATATCAAATGTGTCGAAGTTTTTCGCATAACTCTCCACAAAGAGAATCAACTCTTGCTCTCTCTCTCTTTCTCTCTCTCTCCCTCTGGCTTGTTCAGTTGATAAAACTGATATCCCTTAATGCCAGTAGTTAACAAATCAAGTCAATCACAACAGTAATCAAACAAAAACACAGACATTGCATATAGATATTTAAATCTAGATGAAAAACTACAAATGCAGAATATGAATGCTCGCAGTTAGACAGAGAAATGCTGGCATTTACATCGCAGTTTTAAACAATTCACTCCATTTTAATATTTCTTTTCTTTTGTTGTGTAATTTTTTTCTTTTGATGGCCGGCAACAATCGCAATGTTAATTACAATAACAGAGAGCGGACGAGTTGCTACAAAAAACTCGAAATGCGAAAAAAACTGAACGGAATGTAAAAAATTTGTTGCGGGCTGCAATTGAATATGCAGCAGCACCGACCGCGCCTCCCCCGCCCACCTCTTGCTGTGCGGGTTTTATTGAGCTGTTTGTTTTATGCGGCAGAGTGAAAAATCTCAACACAATATCAAATGCATACACTGCGCGCTTAGTTTGCTTACTTTTATTTCGATTTACAGAGCGAACATTGAAAGGTTGCTGGAAAAAAAGGATATAGAAATAAATATATATACAAATATCAACTCATATATATATATATATATATATATATATATATTGCACGCACACACACACACACACTCACACAGAACAGATTTGCGCAAACAAACTACATGCGGGCGGCCGTGGGCGTGGCTGCTGTGATGGGTTTAAAAAACTGCAAGCAGACAAATTAAAACTAAGCGCTCCATGTACAAACAGCTCACCCGAGGGGCCCCAAAAAGTGGGTGGTGCACTCGACCCAATGGCAGCCACTCGACCATTTGCTCCATTTAGTTGTAAACACACACATACACACACACATACATGCACAGAGAGAGACAATTATTCGCTTGGCAGTGCTGCTCAAACTGTAGGAGCAACCACAGCAGCAGCTCAGCCAGCGAAGCTGCCAACAATTTTCCCATTTGATTTCCCAAAACAATTTGAATTCGTTACACAAAAGTGAAAAATCGATTTCTTCGCATTTCCAACGAATTAATTTTTGCAACAGAGAGCTGAGCGAATATTAAACACAATTTTGCCCTTATGCAACACTGGCACTTACATACATACATTAATGCGAACTGTGCCGTAATCAGCTTTTGCTCAGCTTTTTAAGAGCAAAAGTTTTAAAATATTTGTATTATTGTGAAAGGTGAATTTAAAGAGAAAAGATTGCTGTATGGGTAATTGGTTGATAAGCATTTAATTTCAGTGTTGCAAAATGTTGAGTGGTGCTACTATAAGACTTCCTCTTTTTGGGATATTCTCAATAAAAGCACTTCTCTAAAAGAGGCTTAAGTAACTATGTTAGATCTTTTTCAGCAATATATACACAATATATACACATACATTCAAAATACTCCTAATATCCAGAAATGTTTCTCATATTTTCCAACATCTATCTTTATTCATAAAATATGTATGGGAATATCCATTAACAAATGGCTTTAAAAAGTACTTCACTTTAAAGCTAAGCTGCCTCTGTCTATGCCAAATACAAACTAAATACAACCGTATTTGTATCATTTATTCGTGCGTTCATTTATTCAGATCGTTTTCCAATACTAAACAGCTTCTAACATTTCCATTCATATTCTATAACAGATACTTGCATGAATTATTAATTCGCCGCCCTACAATAGACTAGCTCTAACTAAGCTCCTGCCACTGCTCCAACCTACAGCATATTCCCATAACTGCTGCCTCATCCTTTTCCAACACTGGCACACCTAACGAGCACTTCAAATGCTGTACCTATTACAATTTTATAATCAACTACAATCGAAATGGAGCTCAACTTCCCAGCTCGTAACCGCCACCCACACACACACAAACACACACATATACGCACACACCCACACACATATATAGAGAGAGTGGAACCTCTATAAATAGTAGCTTGTGAAATGTTAATGCAATTGAGTCGATATCCATTTGTGGAATACAGCGAAGCACAAATTTATTTCTAGTATTTCAGCACAATTTTCTAGCTTCTCTCTCTCTCCCTGTGTGTGTGTGTGTGTGTGTGTGCATTATTTATTTGCTGGCTGAGAAGTGATTTACAATTTTTCAACAATTCTAAACGAAAATTTGAACAATATTTTGGCGCATTGATTGGCGCCGCTTGCGACTGTTGTTCCGCTAATAAAATAAATCAAAGTTCGCAGCTTTCTCTTACTCCCTCTCTCTCTCAGTCTCTCTCCTCCTCTCTTTCTCTAGCTTGCTGTACATTTTATGGCCACTATTTCTATGTGGATTTTGGCTGCTGCTGTGGGTTATCTTTAATTAAATGTTGCGCTGCGAATGTGGGAACGCACGTTACACGTTCTCCATTAAATCTTAACTCAGCATCTGTTTTATGCTCTCATTCTCACTCTTTCTCTCTCTCATTCTCTCTCTGTCTTTGCAGCCTGTTTGCTGTGTGGCGTGGGGCGGGCGGACGAGTCGCTGGACACACGTGAAGGCGTCGATCTGGTGCTCAAGTGCCGTTTCACCGAGCATTATGATTCGACTGACTTCACCTTCTACTGGGCGCGCTGGACCTGCTGCCCCACATTGTTCGAGAATGTGGCCATTGGCGATGTGCAGCTCAACTCCAATTATCGGTAAGTTCAGTGCGTGTGTGTGTGTGAGTGTATGCATGTGTGCGTGTGAGTGTGTGTCCTGTGTGCAATGGTCTGATAAATCACAGTCAGGCTCATAAATTCAACTCTGATGGCCTGTCAATAAGCAGGCGAAAAGTTAAAACCCTGTCTCACTCTCCCTCCCTCTCTCTCTCTCTCACTCCCTCTGGGAAGCTGATTGCACATTTATTTAATTGCCTGCCTGACATCGAGACTCAACTGAACTCAACTCCCTTTCTCTCGCGGCATGTTTATTGATAAAAGATGAAAGATGCGAAAGTTTCGCGATGCGTTCAGCTGTTAAATTTATTAAAATTGCCAATGACTGTAAGGACAACGCCATCAATGCCATCATCTCCGTTCGCTCTCTCTCTCTCTCTGTGTATGTGTGTGTGTGTGTGTGTACATCATTAAATGTTCATCTGGCAGGCGATAATTCATTGCCTCTGGCCACGCCCACAAAGATATCAGTGTAAACAAGACGAAGCTGGCCCCCACGAGCTGCGCTGCGCGGTTCACTAGATCCCTAGATTGGGATAAGGATAAGCGAAGCGCGCGGACCATCAGCCGCAGCTGTGCACAGGCGAAATTATTATTATGGCATCTTTGTTAAAAAACAATGGGAAAAATACACAAAATAAATTGTTTCTACAAAATTGACCAGCAAAATGCCAACAACAACAAGAACAAGTAAGAAAGCTCTAGTCGAGACTACTCGACTACGAGATCCCCTGAACCCTTGGAGTAATAGCTATTTCAATAATTTTTCGCGTCTTTCAGCTTACACAAGAAACACGCACACACACACACACACGCACGCACACACAGGCATACATACACACACATACATACACACACATACATACACACATACACACACACACACACACACATACACAAACAATTACATACATATACACACACAAGCATAAACACGCATGGGCGGCAGTGAGCGCTTACTATGAGAACTTAATTGCTTAATAACTTTTTTGTGGACGTACGATCTTCATGAAACATTCAGATTATGATTATGACATGGATATGCATGTAATTGCTAAAGCACAAGTCTCTAGTATTTGAAATACGCTTTTTACAAAAGTGAGGGTGAGGGGGTGAATTTAAGGGTGGGGGGTAAATTTTAACAAAAACCGAAATTGTATAAATTGCATATAGGCATACATTAAAAATTTGGAGACTCTAGCAATAAAGGTGTAGAAGATATAATTTTATAACTAGTTTTCGATAAGGTTTTTTATCGATAAAAAAAGATCGGGATGAGTTATCGATTTTTAATGATAAACTTGATATGCGCGCTGTAATTACGAACATTTTAAAAAAAATTTGAAGTCTCTAGCTCTTATATCTTCTGAAATCGACGCGTTCATACATACGGACAGACGGACAGACGGACAGACGGACGGACGGACAGACGGACAGACGGACAGACAGACGGACAGGGCCAAATCAACTCAGCTCGTCGCCCTGATCAAGAATATATATACTTTGTGGGGTCTGCCACGCCTCCTTCTGCCTGTTACATACATTTCAACAAAACCATTATACCCTGATTTCCCATTGAAAATGGGTTCAGGGTATAAAAACAAAGGAAAAAAGAACACGATTAGGTTAAGCAAAACATGTGGACAATTTGAATAATGATTGCAACATAATAGAAAGAAAACTTGGCGAAACCTGAGCGGGGACAATAGCAAAGGGAATGTGAAGAGGCGGCAAAAAATAATATTCAAAAATAATACAGCAATTATTTAAGAATATTGAACAGTATAAAATAATACAAAATGTAAAAACTGATTAAAAATAAAGTGTATAATACATATACGAATTAATGTTTAATGCAATTAAATTAAATGAATATTGAAGCTGTACTTTTATTCCACAGTCAATGATAGTTTATAGAAATAAAGTTTCTTTTTAATATACATATAGAAAAAAAAATAAATAAGTAAAAAGAAAAACAAGTTGAACATTTTTATAAATTCAACATAATAATAATTAATTGTAAATGATAAAAAAAAATATAAAAAAAAACAGAAAATTGTTAAACAATATTATTTTTTGAACACGTTCAATTAATTTTTATATAATTTGCTTATTATTTAATTTAAAATAATATTAACGAAAATAATACAAATAAATATTTGTATAAATTATGTTATTTTCATCCATTATATATATTTTTTAAATTTAATTATTACATTATTTTCATAAAATTTTGCATATTTTAAAAACAAGAAATAATATTTGTCTAAGCTAAGTTATTTGAATTTATTATAATGATTTTTAATATGTTAATATAATCAATTTTCTAATCAAAATGACTAGTTGAGCTCAAACTAACATTCATAATAAATCAATATCAATTTTATGCACAACTATAGCAATTTGTGCCATAGTTCATAATTGGCAACACATTGCGTATACGCAATATGATTAAAGCGCCGACAGCGCGTCAAGCATTGAAGGCCCTTTAAACGGCTGTTGGGAAAATGTGCTGAAATTTCCTTATTGCTGTTGTTATTACTGACGCTGCTGTTGTTGCTGTTGCTGTTGCTGTTGCTGTTGCTGTTGCTGCCTCGACTGCCTATTTATTTATTAATCATAATAATCATTTTGCAGCGCATTTTAAGCGTGAAAAAACATTCAATGCGGCGTATGCCGCAAATCGTTTGGAAAATGTTCAACAGTACACGCCCACACGAAGAGACAATCACGCACCAAAGACACGCTCATTGGCCAGATACATTATATATGTATATATATACACACATTTATAATATATGGAACATGCAAACAGAGAGACAGAGAGTGCGAGAGAGCGAGAGCGAGAGCGAGAGCAAACAGATCGCAAACAAAGGAAAATTATTGTAAAATTTTGCTAATCGCGCGTTAAACAATTTGCTTGATTTATGTGAGCCCAAAGATTGGGCCGGGCTAATGGCGTTGCCACAAAACACAATAATAGCGCCAACAGAAACAACAACAACAACGACAACTACAACAAAGGCCATTAAGAGCGATAGCAAGTTGCGTGATGAGTATAGAACAAGGGATACCCTGTAAAAACACTTACAACTTAAACTAGAAATACTACTACTAGATACTATTGTACTACTGCTACTTAATACTATTAGACTATATACTACTACACCATTATTATATAAATTTATATAAACTACATTTACTATGTGTTATACTCTATTTCTGTGTCATCAATTTTTATAAATTTTTAATAGGTCAAAATTATATCTGAAATTTAGGTTAGACTATGGATAGCCTCAATAAATCTTGCTGGCTTTTCAAGTATTATATATTATATTCAATTTATCTTCACTTTTTTAGCTCTCAGCCAAGAATAAATCGTATTAGACTCTAAGATACTCTACATATACATTCGATATTTCAAAGAAGCTTCGTGAATCGTTTTGGCTGACTCTATTAGCAATTGGATAAGCATCGAATAGGCAGCTAAAATCTTAAGGACTCCGTGTGTCGTATCAGCAGACAATAAGATAAGAAGAAGATAGTGTGCTAAGATGTAGCTTATTCACAAAATGCTAATGATTCATCTATGCTGAGAGGAGTCTGATGTGATCTACTATGACATTAGCTAGCCTAGGGAAGCCTTCAGAGAGAGGCATTAGCAAACAGCTGTTACAATTGAACAACGCATTCAAACCTTAATCGTTTCTACTAGGCAAAAAGACATCAAAGAGAGTTTACTATTAATATTTTGTTATGCGTCGGTCCTTTGTCGTCATGGGAATTCAAAAGGCGCTTCAATATTATATGAGACCATACAATTTGATTACCATTTGATTGCGTTGATAGCTCTTGGTCTGGCTGATCAATCTTCAATCAAACAATCAATGTAGTTGCTGCTGATTATGTATTAATACTGCAAATAAAAAAGTTATGTACAGACTCTGTACTACAGAGCAGGAAATAAGTCTTTTGAGTTACAAAAAAGTATGCTCTATAATATTTTCAATAGGTATAAAAAACTCTAAGATGTTTTCGAGCAATAAATAATCTGAAAATTATAAGAAAATATAAATATAAATATAAAAAAATATAAAATATAAATATAAATATATAAATAAGTATATATAATGAAATTTAAAAAGAAGAGAATATATAAGAAGAGACTATAAATCAAATTCTATAGAATTACATAATATTCTAAATATTTTATGTGTATAAATATATAATATAAATGAAAAAATATAAATAATTATATAACTACTTTTCAAATTTAGGTTCTTCAAAAATTAAGAATTACAATTGGTGTATGAAATATTAAAAATGTTGCAAACAAATTAATCTATGTACTTATAAATACTATATAATAAATGCCCTAGAGAGTAGGGTATTTGATAGGGCGTGCTGCATTTAGAGGAATATTTTATAAAGAATTTTAATTTTTTTTTTTTTTTTTTATTATTAAACAAGAGCTAAATAAATTGCTTTGCTTTGCAATTCTTTTGCCTTAGTTAAACGGGCTTATCATTAAAAGCAAGTAATTCTATGCGCTTTAGTTCTACATTACTATATAGAGTACAGTACTCCTGTTGAAAGCAATTAGGTTAAAAGAAAATTTCATTTGACAGCTTGCTTTTGAATGCAAAAATTGTTGTCTAATGATTGCGCAATTCCCATTTGCCAGCAACGTTTTGCAGCATTCAATCAACGCCGTCTCGTTAAATGCTAGTGAAGCCCCGTTGTTGTTGTTGCTGCTGCTGATGGATGCCAGCTGTTGGCTCCACAAGTTGACCCCCAGTCAACAGCCAAAAAGAGGGGGAAAAAAGGAATTGAAAAGGTATAAAATGGCATGTTCTAAGCAGCAACCTCAGCTGCTCCTACTCCTGCTCCGTCTGCTGCTCCATTCTCCTCCCGCTGCCCCACATGTTTTGGGTGTCCATTTGCACTTTGAGCTCTTCAAAAATGTTGTCATCTAGATGACATGAAATTTGCTTTAACTACGCATTCACATAGAGGAGCATTGTGTGCTCCACCTCTTCAGCTGTCAGATTCCATTCAAGCTGCTGCTCCTGCTTTTTTTACCTCCTCCTGCTACTGCTGCTGTCTGTTTCTTTTACATTTTTCTGCCATGATATTGGAATTTTGTGTTCGAGTGCCGCCAACATTTCGGAAACAATCAAAAAACAGAAAAAAACGTTTCTTTTATAATTTTTTTTCTTCTCATTTTTTTATTCTTCTTGAAGCAGAAAAAAAAATTTTCATTGCGCCTCTTCAATTGTGTTAAGCGCAAAATTTAATATGAATTTCATGTTGCGCTCTCGTAACATATCGATTTTTAATTTTCAATACTTTTTTTCTGTTTTTGCTTCGGTTTTGGTTTGCTCGGCCACCAGGGGGCGCCACTTGGCTTTGTTGTGGTTGCGCCCGTGAAAAATGCAAGAGTTTGGCATTTAGCCAAGATATTGGCTGATGTGTGCTGCGCCAGATGTGGGGCGTGGCTCAACATAAAATGAGCCGACAGAGCTGTCTGGCTGGCATTGAGTTTCTTGGCTGTTGCGATGCGCCTGGCAACATTTGCAAATGCTCTGTTTGATTAAGTATTTCTTAGTAAGTGGGGAGATTTGTCTGTTCAGCTGCGGCTTATATAAGTTATGCGAAAAACCTTGAATTTTGATTATAAATTTTGCTAGACCGGCTGAATGTAACTGAGATCTACTATAAGAATTTCGGTTCTGTTTTAGCATTTTAACGAAATTTCTTTGTTCTACACTAATCTACTTCCAGCATAGTCTTGGCGCTTTTTTAATGCATATACATTTTTAGAAATACATAAAATATATAATATACATACATATAAGCATATGAGATTTAACATAAAAGACTTACATAAGAGACTTAACATAAAGGACTTAACACAATAAAATTACATAAGAGACTTAACGGGACATAGAAATTTTACTTAAAAATGTAATCTTACATAAAAGACTCAACATAGAAATTTTACTTGCAATTTCAAGAGATGATTCGGCCAGAAAAACTTAAAGTTGTTCACAAAAGAACTTATATTAAGTTAATTAAGAAGCAACTATCATTGAAGACTTACATAAAAGTCAAATATTAAAAACTGACTATCTGTATATGGAGTTATAAAATGTAATCTTCTTGTTATATTCATTTGCATTACATATAAGCCGGGCCAATGACACAAATAATTCTTGCTAAGCCAAATGCATTTTACTTCAGCTCAAATTGAGCCTCTGTTCTGATAAAGCCATTGCCTTGGCTTAAATTTGGATTCAAATTGAAAATCTGTACTGAAACTCTATATGCGAATCAGTTCATCTTTAATCCATTTCAGTTTCAGTGTTTGCTATATATACATGTATATATATACACACATATGTATAAAGTATAAAACATGTTTGCAAAACTCAAACGTAACTAAAATTCGTTTTTCATATTTCTTTTATATTTTCATTTTTCCGGCAAATCGAATCAAATTCTTTCTATTTTGTTGCTTTTATTGTTGCCGTTGTTGCTGTAGCTGTTGTTGTTGTTGTTGCTACTGCTGCTGCCACTGCTGCTGGTGTACGCCAGGCCAAGCTGACACATTTCCCATTTTGTGATGGATGTGGCAATAATTTTTGCTATTTATGCAAAAGTCGACTGTTATCAATAGCCCCAAAAAGCTCGGCGTGCCGTGACGTTGCTCCCGGGACAAGGGAGCAAACGAATTCGGCGTTTGGCCATGCCTCGACTTTTCTATATATCCTTCATGCGAATGCGGGTCAACAGTTAACCTTTACCTTGTGCACACACACACACACACACACACACACACACACAGATAGAGGCAGAGATACAAATGCATAGATCAAAATATGTGGCAACACGTGTTGGTTCCGATTCGTTTGACTTGTACTCCTATACACACACACACACACACACATGTCCCGACGTGGGCGTAACATCTATCAGCAGCCATGAGCATATATATTTTATATGTGACTACACTGAAAGAAATACCAGCATAGCCAGCATAAATTTCACCAAAATATACAACATTCATTTTTATATCAGACAAAAGTCGAATCAGCTTCAGGGAAAACTTGCACACAGAATGGAAAACCTAGCACGAATGGAAGGCCATAGTTAGGCCGCAGTATTTTTCGCTCAGTGTACATCTACATATTTTTTTGTATACATCTCTACATGGTTATGGCAACACTTATGCAAATTGAAATGCAAATAAGCCTGGCAGCCAACTGTCTGTCTGTATGTCTGTCTGTCTGTCGTTTTGTAGGCGTGCTTTGGATACAATTCGGCCACGCCTCTTCAGCGTCTCTCTCTCTCTCTCTGTCACTCTTTCTCTATCTGCTTCTCTATGCTGGTCTACCACAAAAAGTCAGCCGTTATGCGAATTTCGGATTCTTTGTTGATTCTCACGCTTTATTGAATTCATTTAAAAAGCAATTTTTCATTCGGTAACAACAAGAGCAGCTGGCATAATGCCGACTCCTGAGAAATATGCGCGCCCCTTTATTTTTCTGCTGTTGTTGTTGTTGTTGTTGTTGCTGTCTTGCCTCTGCTCCTTAAAGCAGGCTACGACTAACAAAAAAATGTGAAGAGGAGAAAAAAAAAATCAAGTATATGTCTGTGTGTTGACTTCTGCTAACATTCCAATTAGCCTTTTGTCTGGTGTCAATGCAGCACAAATAAAAAACAAAAGCTGAAGGGCGTCGGTGCACGCCCTCCCGATATATACAGGGCAAGGCATGAAATCAACAGAGTAAGGAAAAGGCAACAATCGAATGAAAACTGAGCTGCAGTCAGTCCTTGACTACTGCTGCTCTCACTCCCTGTCTCCCTCTCTCTTTCTCTCTCTCTCCCACACACACACACACACGCTCTGTGTAGATGTTACATGAAATGCCTTGCAAAACTGTTTGCAGCCTTGTTTGCCTTTTGCTCTGCTGTTGTCCCTTGGCCTTTTGTTTGCGGCCTACCAAAAAGACAATTAAACTCTTGTTAATGGCCGAGCACCAATAACAAGCGAAAAATGAAAAGAATGAGCTAATGGGGAGTGCCAGACTAGCAAATACCCTAAGCAATACTGAGACTGAGACCCGAGCTGATCTTGCTCTTTCTGCGTCTTTCTACGAAGCGATGTCTCCTATGGATGTAGCTCAGTTTGCAGATATTGCGTCTTTACTGTTGAGCTACTAGATGTAAATGCTTTTATATACGTTACGATCAATAGGGTGCAGAGGATATTATGTTCATGGGCCATGGCTCGACGAGTACTCAATAGAATGGAGTTTAGTTATTGCTATTATTCAATTAAAAACTGACATTATAATATTTTCGATCACTTTCATTTAATGCACATATCGCATACCTCGCTATGCTGACCCTAAAATCTGTGCAGGAGTCACATTTCTCAAGGTAGCTCAAGAGTGCTCAACTGCAGCACCATTGCACTTCAATAGCATTATAAGAACATACTTATTAACCACGTTTAATTTAAAACGAAGTGCAACCTTCTGTTTCCGTTTCGAATTGATGAAGCTTATACATTACAGATCTGCATGAATGTATTCATTTCCAAAGTCATAGTGCTGTACAGTAATAAAATGTGCTTAAAAATACTGTACTCGTTCCTTGCTGTACAGTATATTCAACTGTCAAAAAAATTCTGTACAACTTTTCTACTGTTCACACTTACAGTGACTGACAGTAATAGCTGTACTCTTTTTAAATGAGTACAATTTTTGTCTCTTTCGCACACGTTGTACACCAAACTTCAATATGAGTATAGTAAATGTGATTGAGAACAACTGTAAAGATATTTTGAAGTGCTCTGTTAAGGCTACTAATGAGAATGATGCATACACAATAATATACATATAATACAATATACAATATACAATAATATACATATAATACATTCATATATATTAAAAAAACTCATAATAAGTTTAACTATAATATAATACAAAGGTATACGCATTTAATTTTTATTTTTTTACAATATTTATTTATTTATTTTATTTTCTTATTTATTTTCATTTTTGTGTAGATTGTTATTAACAATCATTATTTGATCAACTCATATAAACGAGTAGACAGCTAGACGGGCTGATGTCTAAATAAACTAAGCTCTGATCAAAAACATGCTTTATATTAAGCATTATCTATGCAGCCGTGCCATAAACGTTTGCCTGTTGCATATGCATGTTCAAGAATAATATACCCATTATGCTATTTACAATGCTCTCAGTGTACAAAGTACAAATAAAAAATGGACAATAGATAAATTGGACGCATTCAGAGGAGCTATTCAACAGGCAATAACATAAAGTGCTTATATGACTGGCGACATGCCTTTGCTTTTATACAGATATGCAGCTATGTGTGTGTGTGTGTATACTGTTAAGTTTCAGCTTGAATGATGGCTGAATGTACATAGTTATGCATCATAAATCACTCGAGTGGCTCACATATTAAATATTTGATATACGTAAAGAAAATTTATAAATACCTTCAAGCAGCTTAAATTCTTTTCTTAAATATCTATATACATTTATATAAGTGTTCATCTACTTTTTTCCGTCTCATCAAATTGATCAAATTTGGAATTTCAAAGCAGCTTAAGTGCTTGCATAACATTTATAAATAGTTTTAATTCTAAATGTTTTTTATTTATCGAAAAAATACACGAAAATCATCAAATTTAGAGTTCAATATCAATTTATTTATTTACTTTATTTTAATTTAGTTTATTTTTGTTGTGTAAGGATTTACGAAAAATATTTATTTTATCTAACTAATAAGCGCCTTTAGCAATTGAATTTTTTTTTAATGTATTTTCTGAATGATTGCGCAAGAGTAAAATCAGTCTTAGCGAAAACAATTGAGGTTATCGAATGGCAAAGGTAAGCTTAAAAAATAGTATATATGTACATATGTATATGAAAGCAGCAATGTTTAGAGTGGTTTTGCTTAAACAATCGAGTCTCCATAATTTGAACCCCGCTAAATCGAAAATCGCGATAAATCGAGAAAAAAGTGTTATACTCTTGAAAGAAATTCGTTCTCAATAATTATCGATAGTTTTAATTTGTGTGTAAATCGAAAAAAGTGATCCCCTTGCCATTTCGAATTATATTGTATTGGTATCTGTAGGTGCTTATGAGTTCTTATTGTGTGATGTGATATGAGAGTGGATCAAAATATCTTCAGCCTTTCCATCTCTTTTCCTTTCCTTTTCCATAGTTATCTTTCCTTCCCCATGCTGTCTTCAGTTTCCATGAGTGGGTTCTCCATGTGGATCTGTTTCTTTCGATCGCAAACAGCTGCAGAAGCTCTAAAAACACAGTTGATCAGCTCGTACATGGCTCAAATACCTCGAATGCAGCTAATTGCATATACATATGTACATGCGTGTCTCTAAGTGCATTCCCATTGCTATTGCAGCTGTTCCACATACAGCACCATGTGTTGTTGTTGTTGTTGTTCCAGCTACCGTTGCTTTGTCCTTGTTTTACAGCATGACCAGGCGTAAATTAATTTTAGCCACTAAGCTTAATTTAAAGTTGGCTTAAGCCAACAAACACGGCGCACACACACGCGCGCGCTTTGGCCATAACAACTGGAACAAGTGACCTTCTATGCAAATACGCAACAATAACAAGTGCCGCTGGACTGGTAGCCCAGGCCGACCTCATGTGGAGTTCATAAAGTTTCACGAGCGACCGCAAAAGGCAGCACCAGAAGAAGCAGCAGCAGCAGCAGCAGCTGTGGGAGCAGCAGGAGCGAAGGCGACGCCGACGCCGGAAGTTGTCCGCTGTACGAAGTGCGACTTGTCAACGTGTACTTCCGGCCGCCGCCCCTTGCCGCACCACAGACGCAGCCACACAGCAGGCGAGAGGGGGAGTGAGAGAGGGAGAGGCGAACAGGAAGCAGTTGGCAGTTGGCTCCACCTCAACCTCAACCTCAACCACAGCTCCCCCTCTGCCTCCTGCTCCTGCTTCTGCTCCTGCTCCGTCCCGGTCTCTGCTCCACTTTATGAATTATTCAGTTGTATTTTTGCAACTGCACTTTATGCCTGGGCACATGCCTCGCTTATGCATTATGAGCCACATGCACTTCACAGCAAATCAAAATACGAGCTGCCACAGTCAGCGCACAGCTAGACGGAGAAGCAGTCCGTTTTGATTAATTTAGACTGCATATTAGAGTATTTAATAAGGCCATATTGATGTTTATTCAAGCTCTGCTGAAGGAGCAGGCGTAAGGCCAATTTGAAATGAGCTAACTCAAATATGAAATTGATTAGAGTCGTTTCTGAACTGAAAATTATTTCCCAGAATTATATCACTTTACATATTATGTGTTATGATATGCTGTCTTCTTAGCAGTTATATACAATTTATATAGAGTTGGAATAGGATTATATTGCAAAGAGTCCTTTATAAATAAATAGAGGAGCACATAGTACATTATCGATATTTGTAATTTAACTTAATATTTAATATTGCGATTCATAAAAAAAATACATAAATAAATAAAATTAAAAATAAAAATAATAATAAATAAAAAAATAAAAAATAAAAACATTTTTTGCATGTAATATAATAGTATAATTACAGCAAAATAATAATTTAATATTTAACATTGCAATTTATTGAAAAAAAAAAGAAAAAAAATAGAAATAAAAAATGGAAACAAATAACAATATATAAATAATTAAAATATAAATATAAATAAAAACATAAAATAAAATAAATAAAAAGAAATTTATTGTATGCAGTATAATAGTAGAATTACAACTAAAAAATAAATTAATAAAAAATTAGGTTAATTTTAACCTTTAATACTTAAATAGTAATGAAAGGGCTTATAATATGTATGGGCAATAAATTAAAGCTCATAATATAATAAAAAAAAATCCGTTATAATTCTACATTTCAATGAAAACATATATTCCTAATAGTTAGTATGGTTATCAATTTTCAAAATTGAACTGTAATTTCAAGACTTTTCCGACTGCATGGCTTCTCCCATAAAAGTGCCGTTGCTCATATTGCCGTATATCTAACAGTGAGAGTTAAGAAAGCCATAAAATTCCCTTATATGCAACTCTTTTGATTTCTCTCTCCTCCGCTAGCTCACGCCAAAAATGTCAACAATGTCAAAAGTTTGCTTTAAATATTCATCACGAAATTTTGAGCTCGACAAACTAATGAAATATTTATATAAATTTTGTTAATTACTATTTATAAAATTAGCTCAAGTTGCGTGCCTCAGTGGACCTCACGCCGTGCCACAGGCAATCGTTGTTGTTGTTGTTAATGCAAAATTACGCATACGCCGCGTGCTGCATTTGATGTCAACGCAAATTTTGATGTTTATTTGCTTCACTCGCTGTTGTTTATTCATTGTTGTTATTGTTTATAAATTGCTGTTGTTGTTGCTGTTGTGGTTGTTTGTTTCTGAGTTTGTTGTTGTTGTTGTTGTTATTGTTGTTGTTTTAGCCGGCAGCCAGTTTGACAACATTTGTGTTTCAGCTGCTCAGCTGGCGTCTTTGTTGCCTTTGCCGCTGCTGCTGCTGCTGCTGCTGCTGCTCCTTCTGCTGCTGCCGCTGTCGTTGCTGTTATGTTTTAGCGTAAGTGATTTTGAAACACCTGCTTAACATGTTGCAAGACAGCCTCAACTCCACAGGCGCATACACCTACACACCAACACACACCTACACACCTACACACACACACACACGCACACGCGCACACCTATGCTTTGCCTGCTCAGCTCCAGCTTTTGTGTCGACATTTATTAAGCTTGTTGTTGCTGCTGCTGCTATTTGCGGTTGCCGCAACACACAGTTTAGCTAACTTTGAAGCACACACAGCAATACAGCTCGAGGAGTTGTAGAGGCAGCAGCAGCAGGAGCAGCAACAGCAGCAGGAGCAGCAGCAGGACATGGCAGCCTTGAAAGGAAGCCATTAACAGTCTTTTGGGAGCTTCTTCTTCTCTTGTTAGCTGCTGCTTTAGATACCCTCTGTGAGGCGCAAGTGAGGTATACTCGAATAAAGTAAAGCTTGAGCGATTATGTTTTAGGAATAAATTAAATAACATATGTGAAGAAAGATGGAGAAAGTGATGAACTTCTTGTGAAAATAGAGAATTAATATTACATTCCATTTAGCTCAGATTTGAACTGATTCTTAACTTAGCTACACGAGTTTATCTGAGAATTCTAGAGAGAAAGAGATGGAGACTGTTGAATTCGGAGAGCGAGATGGGGAGAGAGAAAGAGAGGTACAAAGACAGAGAGAGATAGAGAAATTGAGGATGCCTCCATTATACATAAATTCAGAAAGGGACATGGAAAGTGAGAAAGGGAGCGAGAGACACCGCGACAAAGAGAGGAAGAGGGAGAGAGAGAAAGAAAGATAGAGATTGAGAAATTGTTTATGCATACCATATCTCATAACTAAACTAGTTATCGATAAATATCGATTTCTAAAAGACTACGCATATTGCTTTCAAAAGAAGAGAGCAGCATGTAGAGTCAAAGCAATATAGCAATGCTTGTCTTCTTATCTTCCTTTCTTCTATGCTTGTCAGTCTTCTCTCAGAGACTGTTGTATTATGATTCCTTCAAGGATATCTCTGCGTCCTCGCATAGTGCTCACATCTGCTGATGGCCATTGTCTGCTCGGCTCTGTAGCTGCTGTCTGACAGTTGCCTCGCCCGGGGCCTCTGCCAACTGTCGCCTCACCTGTCTCCTCTATCGCACCTGTCGCCTCTTTTACTTGTCGCCTCTCGCTTTCCCTCTCTCTCTATCTCTCACTCGCTCTATCCGTCCCGCTCTTACAGTTTGCTGATGGCCATAAACTTTCTTCTTGTCGCTTGTGCAACTAACATAAATTTTATGTAATAATTTTTCTAATCATAAAATGAATACACCCAGCTACACGCACACTCACACACCTGCCACTGTCTCTGCATTATTTTTTAAATACATTTTTAAATGGTGGAAAAAAAATGGAGGGGAGAAAATGTGGCGCGTGCTTCTTGCTGCCTGTTGGCTGCCTTTGTTGTTGTTGTTGTTGTTGCTGCTGTTGCTTGTCATTCACCGTTAAAATCAATTTACGACAAAATAAACACACGCACAGCGCGAACAGCACGCCACGCCCACACTGGCAGGCCGCCCATTTTGAATGTTTACACTGCTGCTGCCGCTGCTGCTGTCGCTGCTTTGTTTGTTTCCTGTATCGTCCTGACGTCGACAACGAGCAGCAAGAAGCGTGCAGTGGGCGGCGGGCGGCGGGCGGCGGGCGGCGGGCGGCGAGCGGTATAGACGTTGTCAACGTCTGCCGCTGTCACCTTTAATGTAGAAATATTTTTTGCTTCTTTTTTTTTTTTGATTTTTTTGCCCCAGCCCAGAGCATTGACAGACAATGAGTAGCAGGCGTTGCCAGCACACACACACACATAAATAGCAATACACCTGCATACACACACACACACACACACACACACACATATATATATATAGAGGCAGAGATTGTAGCACACAAAATACCCGCACGAAATTTCACTCTCGCTTATCAAAATTGGCTTAAGGACATTCGAGAGACCTACAAAAAACAACAAAAAAAACTCATACACGAGTGTAAGTGTGTGAGTGTGTGTATTTAGGTGTAGCTGAGCTTAAAGCCAAACTAGTTTAAAGGCGAATCAATGGGGATGGAGACGAGCTCATTAACCGAAGCGAATGCCAAAACTAAATGCGGCCAAAATGCGGGCAGTTATCAGAGAAGGAGATGAAGGGAAGGAGATAAAACGAAAGAGTGAATAAGACAGAGAAAGTGAGAGAGGGAGAGAGAGTAGAGAGGGGTAAAGCGTAAGAGAAAAGGGAGACTGGAGTGAGTGCTCATTAAAATGCAGCACGCAAAATTTGATAGCAACAACTCGCTTGATAATGATATAATACAGCAGCAGCAGCAGCAGCAGCGGCCAAAAATAGAAAAAAAAAGTAAATGGAAAAGCTGAAGCTGAAAAGCAACAAAAAAAATTAAATTAATTTTAAACTGTAAATTTAATTGAGCGAAGCGCAGCTCTTTGTGCTTCAGTTGCTTTAATTGAGGCAAGCAGGGAAGACTTAGAAAAGCCAGAAGAAAAATGTCGACAGCATAAAACTTGGCTAAAGTTCTACTGAAGCTAATAAATTGATAAATGCTTTCACTGCTAATGCCATCATTCGTGTTTAAAGGTTCTTAAAAGCATGAACACAAATAACAATAAAAATCGAATTAAAAGAAAATTTTTTTGTGTATTAGAAATTAGGTTTAAATTACAAAATAAATGAAATTGTTCGATAAGCTTTAAATTGATACAGCAGATTAATATATATGAAATTGCTTTATGAGCAGAGAGCCTTTTTGAGAAAGAACCTAAGCTAGACTTTAGTCGTTAACATTTGATTGAGCCCAACTTCAAGAGTTTTACTTGATTCATCCAAATCTTGAAATACTTCAGGTAGTTTACATAAATGAAATTGTGTCCCTCTTAAAATATTGTGAGAATACTGGAAATATATCAGACGAGGAGACTGATGAGTATATATTTTAATTATACAAAACCGATATACCCATTTCACTACTTGAATGAGTATACAACAATACTTGTAACAGTTATCACGGAATGATATTTAAAAAATATATTATTTATATATAGAAATAGTTTGTATGCCTAAATCATTTTGCAACACTGAGGAAACCAGTGTTAAAGACTGCTCTTAGTATAAGAAAAGAAATTTTGTTTATAGATTTCACAGAATTTTAACAAAGCTTCAGTATCGCATCACAAATAAGCAGACAGTTAATGTTGCTCACAAAATCTCTTTACAACACTGTCAAAATGTGTTGAGAGCGTCGACAGAGTGGAATGAATGTATGAAGAAGCAGCAGACGCTTAATTAAAAATTCAACGCAAAATCAACAGCAAAAATCTGTTAACTGCTAAATGTAAGCTGTTACCAATCAGGGAAAGAGTGCGAAAGAGAGGAAGAGAAGTAGTGGGAGTCAACTCAAACAGCCGCAGGTGCAAATATGTTGAGAACTGGTTGAGTTACAACAACAACAACAACAACATGACGAGCTGGAGCAAAGGGAAATAAATACAGGCTGGCACAAACAATGATGATGAGGATGCCACAAAAGGGGGCGCTAAACAGAAGGCCATGCGGGGGTTGAGGGGGCGTGGCATGGCAGCTGCTACTGCTACTGCTGCTGTTGCTGTTGCCGAGTGGCAGACATTATTGCTCCCGCGAGCATTGGGCAAAGGCAAATAGTTTTGGCAGACGATTGCCCCAAAAGGCATCAAGACGGCCACTTTTGGCTGCCTAGGGTTAAGGGCTGGCACGCCCACACACACACAGACACACACACACACACACATACATACATACACTCTCCCTCTCTGCCTTCGGTTCGCTCTTTGTGCTGATGGCGATGATGATTAGAAAACTGCGCAAAGGCCTCCAAGGAGCCAGCCACCAGCCGGTTTTCTGTCCATTGCCTTAATTACGTGCAGATAAGAAACGCAAATATGAAATGTCCCACATCTACCATTCAACCAGCCCCTACCACCTCCACCTCTACTGCCACGCCCCCAGCCGTTGCTCGCTGTGGCGCAACAGCTGCGTCACTAAACGCCCAGCGCATAAACATAAAAAGTCTATGAAACTGTCATAAAGCAGGCAATAGAACTGAACGACCAAACTCGTCGCTTGACACACGCCCCCCCGCCCAAGCTTGTCCGCCACCCTCTTGCTTCCACCCTCCCTGGGGAGCCTTGACGCTTGGGCTGAAACTCATTTGTAAGGCGAAAGCCATAACAAAAATTGGCCAACAGAAATTAGACGAACTTTAGCATCAACTGTTGTCCAGGCGCGCACTTTAAAGTGGCCGAAGAGCAAAGCGGAACCGGTACCGGTACCGGTACCGGCTACCAAGCTCCGGGCACCGTCAACCGAGAGCTGCAGAACCGGGAACGGGCGGACATGGCTAGAATGGCATCGTAGGCTCTTTTGAGATGCTACAGTGAAGATTGGCCAATGCAAAATGATTGAAAAAGTTCCGAAATGATCAAATATGATGCAAAGCGTCCTCCTTACTTCATATTATACTATTTTCTTCTCATGCTGAAAGCAAAATTCCTCTCATCCCTAATTGCATGTTTTTTATTACAAGCTGTAATTTTTTGTACCTTTGGGCATGCTAAATTCTTCAATACACACAAGTACATACACATGCACGCATACTTACACACACACTCACACACCGACACCCACAAATTCCAACTCGTTATCAAACTTTGCATTGTCTTTAACAATTTTTGCCACCCAGAAAATTCCAATCACTTTGAAGTTAATAAAGAATTCGCTTTCAAAACCAAAAGTTTAGTTCTAGCGAAGTTTCACTGTAATGCGCTAGCCAAGCGCAAAATTATCTAAAAGCATGCCACAGCATAGAATAGTGTTTAGCGGCGAGGAAGCAGAAGAAGACATGGACAGCAGCTTAGAAAATTTGTGGTAGCAGGGGCTGAAGGGGCGAGGTCAGGGTCAGCGGCAGAGGTCTTAGCCATTTCATTTTTAGACTCGTTGTCTAGGCTATGTGTGTGTGTGTGCGTGTGTGTGTGTGTTTTGTGAAGATTATGCGCTTATAATGGGGCGCAAGTTGCCTCAACGGGGCTCCCGTTACCAAAATCTCTACAAAATTGGCTTTTGAGCGCACATAAAATGTGTAAAGCGGGACACCGAGTGTTACAACTGTTAAGCACAGGCCCAAAAGCAGATAACAACAGCACAAGAGCCAGCGAGAGGGGCAGAGGGTGGAGGTGAGGGTGTAGGGATAGAAGTGGGAATGAGAGTGGAAACGGGAGTGGGAGAGACCATAAATTAGAAGAGAAACGAAGTTGAGTGCATTGTGTATCCGCATTCGCATCCGCATCCGCATATAGTCGTGTATATGTGTGTGCGTGTGTGTGCTATATCGTATATGGCGCAACCATGTGTCCCGACAGAGTCGTAAAACGAAACATAATGAAACATTATAAAAATCGTAAAAATCATAAAAATCAACATCATATTTATGCACAAGCTGCAGAAAACTGCTGAAACCCACAAAAATATGCAAAATATAGCAGACAGACAGTAAGAGAGAGAGAGAGCGCGAGAGAGAAAAGAGAGGGGAGAGGAAGAACAAAGCCAAGCATCAAAGTTCAAAAGAACTGTAATAGAAAGAAACAGTCCCCTCTGGCTGGCTGGCTAACTGAACAAGTTATTAGCAACATATATATTATTATAGATGAAGCTAAATTATCTAAATTGACATAGCCATAAAAACTAAAAGTAAATAAATACAAACATCTTAACAAATTTCTAATATCTGGCGCTGTCCCTATAAATATGCACACATGTGTATACAACTCGTAAATATGCGGCCGCAACAATATTGAAAGTGTGACAGAGAAGGGCAGCGAAAGTGCGAGGAGCGCGCTTTGGTCGTAAATTTGGCGTAACACGCGACGCGCTGCAATTTCTTTCGCACAGATTATAACTTATGTGACGCGGTCGAAGAAGTGTGCGAGAGAGAGTGAGAGCAGAAGAATGTTGCTGGTAAGAGTATGCGAGTGTGCGAAAGAGTGCGGAGTGCGGAGTGTGTAGAGTGTGGCAAGAGGTAGTTGAGTAAGTAGCCGTTGCTTTTATTATGTATATTACGCCAAATAGAAAAGCAAGCGAGTGGGAGGGAGGGAGACAGAGAGGGCCAGCTAGCTGGTGCTTGTCCGTTTCGCACATGCTGTACGTGCTATCTTTGTGTGTGTGTGAGTGTGTGAGTGTATATACACAGTCTTATCAGAGACCACACGTTTCTCTACACTCTCCAATGTCTTGGCATATTAACATTTATTTTTCACAGTCATTTTGACTGCGGTGACAACACAGCACAAAAATTTTACTGCTGCAAATAAAAACTGACAGAAGACAAAAAACAAGGAAAAAGGATTCGAAAAGAGTTGCATAAACCGCAAGCACAGCTGACAGCGTATCTATATGTACATATCTACATATGCATATGTGTGTGTGTGGGTATGCCACTGACGGTTTTTCTGACTTTTGCTTAATACCCGAACCGAAGCAGCCACGATTTATGATTTATGCATATTCCACTGTGAAATCTATTGAGAAATCAGTGACAGGCAAAATATGCATGAACCACACACTCTATCTCTCCCTCTTTCTCCCTCTCACTCACACACAATTCTGCATAAGACGCTTTGCAAATAGAATTGATGCATTGCACGTCAAAAATTCCCTTTCCAATCGCTGCCATTCACATAAGCACTAATAGTATCTATATATGAAAAGTCATTCCAAGACTTTTCCAGAATGCGCCAAAACACTTTACGTGCACAGCAACAACAAAAGGAACTGCTGTAACTTATTGAATATACTTTAAAAAGCATCAGCTTTCTAATTGGAAAGACGTCTGGCCGCTTTGTTAAGTTTAGCGTGAGAGTGAAAGGGATGCCACTAGTAGAGAGTCCAATTCAACGCTAAGCAGATCACCATGTGTTTTCCTAATTTCAACATGGCCGCCTATGCGTAGCATAGGCGAAGGAGTGAAAGGGACGCCGCATGCTAAGCCAATAACCATGACTGCCCAGCTCATTTGCAATTGGGCGTTGATCAAGTGTACTGTTATTGTTTTTGTTTTTGTTTTCTATGCATTTACTGCTCTTGTACGCACACACAAGATGGCGCGCCCATGCATGCTGACATATGCAAATGCGTTTATGCGAATGCATGTCAACATGGCTGCTACCTGGACATGGATTGTGTACCAAAAGGAATTGTGTACCAATAGGAACTAGTAATTGTACCTAAACATTTTTGATGTTATATTATAAATAGAAATAAACTGCTATAGCTATAATTCTATTTATACTAAAATTTATTCAGGATACATCTGCCAAAATGTGGGGGCACTGCACGATGAATTGCAAGAGGCTATGCAAATTCTTTTCGCTCTCGTACTGCAACACATCGCTCTGCATATCTCTGTCTCTCCCTCTTTCACTCTTTCACACGATATTTATCTGAATTGGATTTGGAGTGACGTCACGCGCGCAGCCTGTACTGCATTTGCACTTAACAGATGCAAAAGCAAACAATTTGATTAGCGCACGGGCAAACATTTGATTAGTGAATGTTGCGAGTGTTGCGCTCACATCGGCTTTGACCTTTGTCCTTGCCTCCGACACCTGCTGCTGACAGTGACACAAACATACAAAAAAAAAAAAAAACGAGGAAAAATGTTGAAGAAGAAGAGCGAAACCTCTGTCAAGGATAACACATTTGTGTGTTGACATGCAGCAGCTGCTGCTACTGCTGCCGCTGTTGTTGTTGCTGTTGCCTTTTCTGTCACTCACACACACATACACTTTTACCGTTAAAGAGCGATACAAGAAGCAAAAAGCAGCAGAGAAAACTGTTGCGAAAGGCCTCGCGCAAACACGTAAATAGTTTAGCAAGGACACATACAGACGCACGCACACACACACATAGCTATACACACATTTCATTGAATTTGTGCTGGCATAAAGAAGATGACATCAAAGAGTGGGCGGGAGGAGTATTGGGGCTTGAAAGGGAAGTACAGATAAAGCCAAATACGGCAGCAAATTTGCTATGGGAGCTGCCTGGGCAGGGGGCAGGGGGCAGGGGGCGTGACACTGGCTAAGGCATTTATAGAAATTTTCCACAAGCGAAACTCAAATAAATAGCTTGAATGAAAGTGGTTCGATGGAAGGAGCAAGAAGAGAGCGAGAGAGACAGAGTGAGAGGGACTCATATACCAATAAGCATGATGGATATAAATACATCCAACTATCTCGCTCGCTCTCCCTCACACTCTGTCAGCCGCTGGCTCCCTACTCTCGTTTGGCATGAATGTCTGTCGCCTTTGCATAACAAATGTTAGCAACATGTTTCCATAATGAGCAGACGCTGAATGCCTCCATCCAGGCCATCGATAGCTAGAGATGGTCAGATAAGAGATACATATGTATGTATGTAAATGCATATATCGGTAAACTAGGTTTGCTATTAATTTCTCCATATGTATGCACACACATATATGTGTATGTTAAGCATGAAATGTAATTAGCTCTCCGCAATAGTTGCTAGAGATGGGTTGCTGTTATTAGTGATTCATCGGATCAGTGATATGTGATATGTGAAATAGGATAGGGTATATGAACCAATTTTAGTTAACATATGAAAATTGTCATCGATTATGTAAAATATATGTTGAATAATTAGTTTGCAGGCAAAATGTAACATATACATACATACATATATATTATGTAATAAGAAAGCCATATTTTTTAAAGAAAAAAATAAATAAATAAGAATATAAATTTATACCTTATTAATTCACAACATTTATTGTCTTCAATAATCTTTATCTATAAATTTTTAAAAATTTCGGTGCTTATTCTACAATTTTTTGTACACTGATTTTCATTAGAATCGCATGATTGCAAGTGATATAAATTACGATAGTTTTGATTGACATCACTATTTTTACGGCACTCTTTGCCCTGACACGATTGAGCAATATGCTGAACATCTCTAATGTCACAACGCGCCTTCCTCCAGCTCTCACGCTGTCTGTCTCTGTCTCCCACTCTACACTCTCTACTCCTTCCCATTTCCCCCCCTCGACCACAGTGCCTGCCGTTTGGCCTCGGGCTCTCAGCCCTTTATAATGGCGTCGCGTCTGTGTTTCTGACTCCAATGCCAACTGTGACTGTGACTGTGACGTTGACTGCGACTGAGACAGTGTCCCAGCTCCAAATTAATCGCTTTCCACAATACGGTTGGCATTCAAGCCCCTACATTGGCCAGCCCCCAGTCGTCCCTCTTTGTCTGTGTGCGCCTCATTTGTTATGGTCATTTGCATAAATAAGTCACTGGCAGCGGCATTTTGGACCAGTCGAGAAAACCACTGAACAACTGGACAACCGGACAACCGGACAGCCAGACAACCGGACAACGGGACAGCGGGACACTGGAGAGCACAATGCCCCAGGGGCAGGAACATGACGGACGTGGGGACCTACAATTGAGCGGAAATTGTGTGAATAACTTGATGAATGCTGAGGCCGTCGCGTCGAGTTGGTTGTTTCATCATTTGCTTCGCTTGTTTTCGTGTTTCATCTCTTGCTCTCCCCCTGGCGCTCCCATCTTCATCCGTAATCGATTGTTGTAGGTCAGGGCATGAGCCGTCAAATCCTAATCATATCATTCCCGCTCTGTGGTCTTACTAAACGATAAGGACCAAAAGTCACTCGATTATGGTGTAAACACAGTAAAGCCAGCTTAACTTGATCAGCGCTGTGTGTGGGTGTGTGTGTGTGTGTGTGCGCGCGCACTTGTGGGAAACTATTTGGCAGCTTTTCTTTATGACCTGCCCTAACAGCTTTATTAGCTGCCTGTAGTTTGTGTGCTTAGCGATAGTTTGTGGATGACTAACGGTGATATTTGCTTCACTGTACTTATGCAAAATGATTGATAAGGATAAAGCAGATACGATATTAGACCTGATTTAGATCTGTTAATGTCTATAAGGAATTCGAGCTGAATTTGTGTAGATACTGTTAGACAAATCCAGTTAAGCTTTTACGTTACTGCCAAGATCTTATTACCATATAGCAAGGCTTTGCTATAGGTTAAATCTTAACTTTCGAAATCTTTATTCATTCATAAAGGAACATTTCCCTCAAGATTGAATATTAAATGGATTTTTCTCTTTCAAATTTTTTTTTTTTTTTTTTTGCTCATTCGTTTTATCTTTAACACCATTAGTCGTTAATCTTTAATCCCCTTTACGTTTCATTTTAAGCTTCACATTTTTATAGCCCAAATTCGTAGGGGATTCAAGGCATATTGGTTTTATTAGGTTTTAAATAGCTTTATTACCCTTATTACGATCAATAACCGTATCGATTGAGATCTGCATGTCCTGTATTTGTTAACTAGAATTTCTTAAAGTATACAAAAATATATATTATTTCACTTTTCAGCTTTGTCTAACAGCTGAAGGATATCTGCTAGTCGTTCACACCCGACTTTTCAGTTTGCTTTAATCAAATTCCAAATTAGTTTCAATTTCTTAAACAGATTTTGAAATTTCAAGGCTTCCGCTTCCCAGCTACCTTTCTCTTTCTCTTTTCCCACTCCTCTCTCATTCTTTGCTCGTCACATATCCTTGCATGCACCATTTGTTCGATGGCAACAAGGAATAAAAGAAAAAAACAACCAAATTTGGGTAAACAAAACCCAAACCGTGTTTGTCCTTGAGCGGGCAGGCGCTTGGACCCTCTGCGGGTGCTGCTCCCCTCGTTGGTGTCCTGCTGCAAGGATGCGTGACAATATGCCGTTTAATTATACGCAGCGACCCTTTTTGCAGCTGCGCGCTGTCCTCGTTGTTGTTGTGATATCACACACACATTTTAAAAGTCAATTATCCGCACATAACGCACATCGTTGACATGCTGTAGGAGCTGCCGTGGCTGGGGGCCGCTGCGAGTCTCGAGTCCTTGCCACGCGTCAATTTTGGCGCGCGCTTTTTAAACTTTCTCCAGAGCGATGGCAGCCACAGCGAGAGGAAAAAGTTTATTATTTTTTATGAGACGGCGCTTTGGCATGCGAACGGCAAACGCACACAAGCCAGCCGAACCCGCCCCACCCCCCTGCCTCGTTCAGTTCGCCCAATTGCATAATGTGAAGTAGAAGAATATAGAGCCTTGCTGTGGCCACCTGCGCACCGCAGCGCCGCCCTTCAGCCCGCTCGCCTGTGCCGTCTGCCGACCCGGCACTCGATAATAATACCGATAATAACATAATCTGCCAGCTATTCGGCATGCCTCAGGCTGCAAGGGCAGCAAGGAGCAGCAAGAGAGAAGATGAGAGGGTGGGTGAGGGGGTGAGAAGGAGAGGGAGAAGAGGCCAGCTGCGAACTGTAGCTATCTATAAAATTGAAGTGGCCTAACCAAAGCATCCGTTGCATATGCGAATGCTTTAAAATAGCTTGATTCTAACTCTTATATAACCCGAATTTTTATACTTACTGTTCACTAAAAAACTTCCTCTCTCTGGGGCTTACCTTGCCATCAATTGTTATACACCTTCTATGTCCTTTGACTGAACTTTGATATCCCGGTCTCAGCTTTCTTTGACTTTGACCTATGCTAAAAATTCATAAGATCTTCTCCTAGCCTCGATCTCTCTGTCTCAAGCGTTACATTAAGATCTCCACTTAGATTTCTCATACAGTTTTTAAGAAGTTTATATATACACCTTATGAAGTACGTGAAAGATGCATCATAGAATCCATTTCCAAATAATGTCGCTCCTGCGTACAGAGATCCTAGATCTTTCCCAGGACCAGGGCACTCTATACCGAATTCAGACTTTTATTTCATAGTCCTTGATCAGTTGATGAGCTCTATCCTAATACCTTGCTGAGAGATTGCTGTACATTTTGCATCACAATTCAACGAGTTGCAGATCGATTAGGCTGTTATCGACTCAAATACCAAAGACAAGAAACCACATCAAGCAACTCTTCAATGACAATGTTAATGGCAAAGGAATATCGAATTAATTCAATATGCATCGCTAATGTCACTTATCAGCAACTAATATGGTATGATTTCCTACATTAACATCTTTTTTTCTGCATAAAGTTAGGCAATTTCTCGAGTCGTAAATATTTAAAGTGAGTTTCCCACATGCTCGAAATCAATCAGAGCCCGCAAATTGTGTGCTTCAGTGTAGTTGCTCATTGAGTGCAAAGGAAGTAAAGGAAACTTCACTTATGTACGAGTACTTATTGAGAGTTATGCTGTGTGGGGTGAGCGAGCGAGCGAGCGAGAGGAAGAGCAGGCGGATGGGCATGGCTGGCGGGCAGGCAGGCAGGCATTTGCCATGTAATTGGCTGCAATTTGCATAACAATTCTGCGACTGTTTTGCATAAGTCCTGCGACGATGCAACATAATAACGGAGGCAGCACTTATTTTCACATTAGAAATTCCTTTTTGGTCCTGCCCGGGCGAAGGACATGCTGCGGCAGCACCAGCTGCGACTGAGGCGCGGACGGAGCCTGAGACGGAGCCTGAGACTGAGACCGAGACTGAGACTTAGACTGAGACTGAGTCTGAAGCAGAGGCTGAAGCAGAGGCTGAGGCAGAGGCAATTATGTGCTTCGCTTGAGCTGCACCACTTGGCACACACACACATACATACACATTTATATATGTACCGTTGCGATACAAAACTCAAGATGCAGCCTCGTAAAAGTCACAGCCGGAAATGCAACGGCAGGAAAATCAAGTAAGAGTATGTCAGCTAAAGGTGCTCGACTAAGAAATACCCTGAAGTTGATAGTTCTTTTACGTGAATTTAAATGAAGTATATTCAAAATTAAATTGAATGTCAGATAGTAATATAAATCGAGCTTATACTTATAGATTAAAATGTTATAGTAAATGTTATATCCCTGAGAACTTACTGGCTTACTACAAGATCGATAGTAATCGATTTCTAAAACTATCGATAACAGGTAACGGTCTTTTACCTACATAATTTAGGGGCATAGGTAAAATCGAACTGAGCTTCTTGCAGTACACTTAGCAACTATTTCAACATATAGGAATTGTAAATTTATCGATAACAAGTGAAGCCTATATACATATATAACATACATATATACACGAGATGTCTTTAAAATCCGTATTCTGAAGTAGTAAGAAGTTATCGATAACAATAAAACGTCTTATACCAATCATACATAGAGGATATCTAATCAAGCGCATTGCATTGTCGGCTAGCTTCCCTTCGCTTTGCCTTTGACCCACATTCTGTGCAAGCATCATTATACCCTTATTTAGGCATTTTATATGTACCGGGCATACGAAATGAAGGGAAATCTCTGGCAACGGTAAAAATGCAGCCATTTCCTTGGGCCCAGCAGCTGTAAGACTGCAAAAACAGAGCACAACCGAAATGCTATTTGAGCTAGCAGAAACGGAAGTGCGCCGCATTTGGCTGAACAACGGCACATGTGTGTGTGGTTTCGCACAGCCGTCCCCCACCCTTCAACCCAACCCCTTCCCCTTCCCCTTCCCCTTGCCTCTGCCAATGGCTGCCTGCAAGTCGACTTTGCCATAAAAGTTATCAAAATTGAAATTTTATTTAAAAAGTTTCTCGCTTTGCCCTCGTCTGCATGCATATGCACTCAAGAAGTTTATAAGATCTACTTTAATAATGTCGAGTGCATGATTTATATACCCCCAGCTCACACACACGCATACACTCACACACACACGCCGCCGCTGAATGTCTACAACGTTTGTGGTTGCAACAGAGAAAAAATCTCATCAAGAGAAATTAAAACTTAAACACAAAGCATTGCGGCGGCTGGGCTAAATAAATGACGATGACGTTGATGAAGTTAAGTGGGGGTGGGCGTGGCAGGCTGGAGGTGGAAGCCAGCAGAGCTGCAGCACCTTTTGGACTAGGCACTAAAAGCATTTCCTTGAAATACGCGACAGACCCACAAAGTATTCAACAATTTCGAGCTATTACGCTTGATTGAGTTTCGCCTGAGCGCTACACTCAGCGAAAAAATGTGAGCTGCAACTGGGGTAGACTTGAAACTGAAAACACATTGCGAGCATTTGTGTGTAATAATTTTAGCATGATTAGAAATACTTTTAAAAAGACTTTCCCTTTGCTGAAAGGTGATTGCAATGCCAGAGCTTGAGGTGAATTGAGCTGCGATTGGAGTGGAGTATGGCATCAGAAATAATTCCTAATATTTTATATATATATATATATTTATCTATTTATGTATATTATATATTTCCTTTCTCAGTGTGGTTGAGCTTAATGCTCATACATAAATTTTGACTGAATAGAAGATATAAAAAATAAAATGGAAAATAATTTTGGTTCACAACCTACCTAAATGACTTTTTAAATTTAATATTTAACTATGATATTTTGATTTGAGATATGCACAGATAATCTGAAAACTTACCTCTTGTAAATGAAATAATTCAAAATAAATTTAATTTTCCAAAAGTGCTTAAATATATACATTTATGTCTAAGTTTACGCTGGGTTGAACTGAATTTCAATATTTACTCCATATTTATGTGCTTTATATTTCACTTATTAAAATTGTTAAATGCAATAATAATATTTAATAATTTCTTCTTTATATTTTGTAAATTTTAAGTATAAATATATTTTTTAAATTTGTAAACTATTAGTACAATACATTTTTTATACCCTGAACCCATTGAAAATGGGAAATCAGGGTATAATGGTTTTGTGAAAAGTATGTAACAGGCAGAAGGAATCATCGCAGACCCCATAAAGTATATATATTCTTGATCAGGACGACGAGCTGAGTCGATATAGCCCTGTCCGTCTGTCCGTCCGTCCGTCCGTCCGTCCCTCCGTCCGTCCGTCCGTCCGTCCGTCCGTCCGTCCGTCCGTCCGTCCGTCCGTATGAGCAAAAGGATCTCAGAAGATATAAGAGCTAGAGAGCTGAAATTTGGCATGCATACTCGTGTATACCATAGGCAGTACGAGTTTGCTTTATTTTTTCGATAACTCATCCGATAACTTTTTTATCGAGAATAATCGAAAAATCGACTTGGTTTTTTCAGCCTAGTTTGAACACTTTTAAACCTAGAGACTTCAAATTTGCGTTGTATATAGAGTTAATGGACACAAAGATTTTGTAATTTACAGATTTTGGATACCACGCCCCCTTCGCCCCCAATTTGTAAAAAACGCATTTCAAATACTAGAGACTTGTGCTTTGGAATGTACACACATATTCATCATATGATTACACTCTAAAAGTTTCATTAAGATCTTATGTCTACAAAAGTAATTATTAAACAAATAAATTGTCATAATATTGCCCACATTGCAGCGCAGCCCAAGCGCAGCCGCTACTTACTGCGCAGTTAGCAGAGCGCGTGCTTATAAGTGCATGTGTATGTATGTGTGCATAGAAGAAATGCAGAATGATTAGAATATCAGCTTGGAGGGTTCAGGGTATCTCCTAGTCGAGCAGTCTCGACTGGAGCCTTCTTACTTGTTTTATTATATTTTTAATTTTTTTACTTATATTTTTATCAGTTTTTCATTTATTTTTTTTTTTATTTTTTTTTAAATTTTTTTTATTTATTTATTTATTTATTTATTTATTTATTTTATTTTTTTATTTTTTTATTTTTTTTTTTGTATATTTAGTATTCTGTTAATTTTTTATGCCAACTTGTATATATTGATATATATATATATTTTTTTTTGTCATTCATTTCATTTTTCCATTTGCATTCCATATTTTGTTTAGTGTCTTCTCCGCCTCGATTTCATTGGCAGGTAGCAACTGCCAGAGCCAGCTAACAAAAAATAAAAAATATATATACTAAATTAATCAAAATGTAATGCGCTGGGCCTATGGCAACCGTGGAATAAGTACAGGAATAAGAAGCAGCAGAAGCTGGTCCCCCGAAAATTAAGCTAATAAATTCACAAAAATGAGTTCGACGCTTAATTTGCCATGAGCATTTTTCATTTTATTTCGCGGCCTCGTGCTAAACTCCGCCTAAGCCACACGAAAACCGAAATGTTTCACACAAAAGCCAGAGCATAAAATAAACAAACAAACAACAGGAAGAAATGACGAGGGAAAGAGAAAACAAAAAAGCAAAAGCAACAAAAGGAAACAAGTGCACAAAACTGGACGAAGGAAACAGCAGGCAGGATACGCGCAAAACATGGCAAAGGCCGAGCCAAGCCACTTTTAATGAAGAGAACTGCGATTGTTGACTTCGAGATGCTCTCCGCAGCTATTTCGTTGCGAATGACTTAAATAAATTCGTACATAAATAGAAGGAATCCAAGCATAGCTTAGAATACTCTTAAAGGACTTTTCATTATTAGCTAAATTATAGTATGAAATATTTTAAAATATTTTTTGATAGTTGAGTCCAAATTTGTGGAGGGCGCAAAAGTATTTTTATATTTTAAATGTATTTCTGTTGAGATTCATAAGTGAAAATAAATTCTAATATGGCCAAGGATGTGTTTAGATTGAAAATATTTTATAGTCTTCAAAATATTATTTAGGTTAAAATTATGATGCTCTAAGCCTCTAACGCTAAATAATTAAGTCTTAGGGTAGTTGACTTGACTTTTGTACTCATGTTACTTAAATCTTTCTAAAACTAAAATATATCATCATATATGAAGATATCAATCTGAAATGTTTAGCTTTTTTCGGCTAACAAAATGGATGAACTCATAAGAATTCTTTCATACATAAGTTTCAGACTTCTGAATCTCAATATATCTACTAACTATATATAAGCCATTTATATATATCACATCTATCACATCATGCACATAACACCAACAAAGTTCTATTTCAGCCTTAGATCCGAAATTCCATAAAAATAATGTTTATTTCCTCACAAAAGCAAAACACAGAACGATAACAATTGATTTAGCTCAAATATTTTTATAGTCAAACAAGAAATAATAAAATAATACACACCATATATACCCTACCTATTTATAGCGTTGTAAATTAACAAAGTATGGCGGCAGTTAATTTACATAAAGTGGAAAATATTTTGTTCTCGCTTCTGCTTTACGCCCTATAAATCGCCCTTTAATTCACTGCATTTCCACTCTCTCTCTCTCTCTCCCTCTCTCTCTCTCTCTCTTTCATTCATTGTCTATGTATTTACTTGTCTCTTTTTGTACTTTCATCCCTTGCAGACTTGACTTTCGGCCGGGTCACGGCATTTACGATCTGCAAATTAAGAACACCTCCTACAATCGGGACAATGGACGGTTCGAGTGCCGCATCAAGGCCAAAGGCACCGGGGCCGATGTGCATCAGGAGTTTTACAACGTGACAGTGCTAACGGCCCCACATCCGCCAATGGTGACGCCCGGGAACATTGCGGTGGCCACCGAGGAGAAGCCACTCGAGCTGACCTGCAGCAGCATTGGCGGCTCACCGGATCCCACGATAACGTAAGAGCGCATAATTAATGAAAGTTCATATTACTCGCATTTAGAGGGGACGAAATTGCGTTACTTATTATTTTTGGAGAGGGGGAATACGCTTGCAGAGCGAGCGTAGTTAACTTATTTATCTGATTTGTATAAGGAGTAAAGTAACAGACTAAGTTTGTCTAATGAGGCTTCCTGATGGATAAGAGTATATAAAGCAGCTACTGTGGTTTATGTTTCAGTCTGATTAACAATCAGTGAGATATATCAGTATAGGTGTAGGGAATTATTAGAGTATTACAGAATAGCAGAATGTCGAATATAAGCATAGAAGATATAACATATTAGTGTGCTAAAAGTCTATTAAGTTTGTGAATAGAACAGTATAACAGTCTAACACTTTATCAGTATAACATTGAATGAGTACAACATTTTAACAGCAAAGCAGTAAGGTATTTAAAAATATACGAGTATAACAGCTAAAGAGTCTTCGATCATATTAACATAACTCGGCAACATTATAACAGTAGCATTATGTATAAGAGCTTAACAATATAAGAGTATACCAGCTCAACAATATACTAAATTTAACATTATAACAATGTTAAAGTTTAACCATTTATCAGTATAACAGTCCAAAAGGGTAACTGTATAACTGAACACGAATACATCATAATATTAAAGCAGTATAGAAATCTTAGAGTATGACAGTTTAATGTATAATAGTTATTACAGTATGACAGCATTGCACTAGAAGACTATAGCACTACAGCCGAAGAGAAACAGATCAGTATATGAGCATATAAGTATGACAGGCTAAAAGTACAGCTGTATAACACTGCACGAGTTAATCAATTTAAAAGTATTGTTATATTATAATGTTACAGTGTGCAAATCTTAGTTAATCTACACTGCAGAAGCTTAACATTATAATGTATAGGAGAGATAAAGGAGAACAGTACATATATCACTATATCAGAGCACTGCATACAGTTACAGCGACAGATTTAGGTCAGAGCTAATGAGTAAAGCTGTAATACCAGGAGAGAGTAGCTATGCACACTGCGTATACGCAATGTAGCAGACAAACTTATCATTAAGGACAGCTGTTAGCTTGACTCTGTTTTAAGCTCTCTGCAAGCGTATTTTAATTTCGACTTGCCGATAATTTAAAATATATTTTTTGAAATACTTTCTTTTTTCATATAAACATTTTTTTTATTTTTTGGGCCCACAGCTGTCGTCGACGTTGTGGTCAGCGACAGTTTAAGCACATCCGGCGGCAAGTAAATCACTTAACTGCTCGCCTTCATTAATAATCCCAGCCGGCACATTCCTTCTTCTCTTTTTTTCGGCACTAAATCGCTGTCGCCCTCTCTCTCTCTCTGACTCACTCCGTCTCACTTCTTTATATGTTGCAGCTGGTTTCGAGAGGGCAGCAAAGTGCCATTGCAGTCGTACGCGCTGAAGGGCGGCTCCAAGAACCACTACACGAATGCGACGCTGCAGATACTGCCCAGACGGGCGGACGATGGTGCCAAGTACATATGCGTCGTTTGGAATCGTGCCATGCCCGAGGGCCACACGCTGGAGACCAGCGTAACGCTGAACGTCAACTGTGAGTACCGAACGGGGGGCAATTGGGGCGCTCACAGGGGGAGCTTTCGAAATGGAGCCAAAAGAAGCGCTGGAATAGTAAGAAAGAACTGTCTGCCATAGACCCCGAAATTTATGACCTGTCCAGCAATACTAAAACGGGTTTTCTTTCTTCCTTTCCACTTTTGGTGGCTCTTACCAATTTTGTTGTGGCTTTTTGTTATGAAGTGAACCATATTTACGTTTGCCCGATGATATATGCTTGTACGTGTGCCAGAAACAGATTCAGAAAGTGTATCAATAGATTTCGTATAGAGCAGCAGGCAAGGAACATCTAAATATAGGAAACACAAGAAATTTGGAATGGGAATTGTTTAATATAGAGATAATCTCGAATGTATATTTTTGTAAAATAATGATTTTACTCAAGTTTTATGGTTTAGTTAAGTATAAGTATTAAGTAAAACGAATTAACGATTCATTCTGAAGCCGATTGGTTAATTATGATCTTAACAATATACATATACTGATACGTCTTCAGATTATTTACAATTCATTTACTATCTGCAAATGTATTGATTGATAGACCTAAGAATTACATCCACATATTTTTCATAATTTCAGAAGCTTTGGCTTTCTAGCCAAATATGTTTGTATTCCTATTTTCAACTATAATAAAACTTTTTCCAACATGATTGTTTCCCCTCCTAACCAAATTTCAAGCTGAGTCTCTATAGAAAATTTCAAAAAGCCAAAGCTTAAGCTCTGTCTAGTTGCAGCTACCATTACTCATTGCTTCCCAGTTCAAGTGCGTGGCACTGTACTTTCTTCTGTAGCCGCTCTTCTCTCCCTTTCTCTGCCTATCTCTTACCCTCTTTTTTATTTTCAATTTTTTGTTGCTGTTGTTGTGTGTCAGTTTTTGTAATTAAATGCTGCAGTTTGTTGTACAAATGTTGCCTGTCCAGTTGTCGCATGATCAACGTGACCCAAAAGCCGCGCACATGACAGACCCATAAAGTGTCTGGCCGTCCCACACACACACACACACACACACACACACATGTAGTTGATTGTTAGTTATTGGTTTCCACGAGAGCCCGGGAAAAGCTGCTCCTGCGGCAACGAAGGCGACTCAAGACTCAAGCTGTTATATTAGCTGACAAGTCTTTAGGGGAACTATTTGTGTGTGTGTGTGTGTGTGTGAGTGTGCGTGTCTGCGCGAACATGGCAACCATTATAACCGATTTACCATTTCAGCATTATTAAATTTCATACAGCGGCCCACGCAGCGTATGCGTAATAAACTCGTCAAGTTAGTTGCATTTAATAAAAATCACTAAAAATGACAACAAATGAAATCTGCATAAAATTTATGCAATCAAATAGAGTAACAGTTAGGACTTATAGCCTCAGCACCTCAAGCCACTGAAGTAGCTCGACGGGAAACGACAATCTCTATATAAGTATGTGTGTGTGTATGTCTGTGTATGTGGAGCGCGCAAATATATTCATAGGAAAACATAAATTGCAGTCATTTTTATGCCACACGCTGGATTTGTAGACGCGAAAGTAGACAAACAACAACAACAGCAACACACAGATATGCGAGTGTTTGTGTGTGTGTGTGACACATGCAGCGCTCTTACAACGTCAGCGTAACAAATATTTATAGTCCTTGCTATTTGGCACAGCCACGAAACCAAAAGCCAAAACAACTACCCAAGAGAAAGGCGAAAAATGTCACCGAAAAAAGTAAAGCTTAAGTCACAATCAGCAGCTAATGCTCTTTAAATATAATGAAATACTATATAATAAATAATGTAACTTAATCAGGGACAATGACAATGACATTGACATTGACAATGACAATGACAATGACAATGACAATGACAATGACAATGACAATGACAATGACAATGACAATGACATTGACAATGACAATGACAATGACAATGACAATGACAATGACAATGACATTGACAATGACAATGACAATGACAATGACAATGACAATGACAATGACAATGACAATGACAATGACAATGACAATGACAATGACAATGACAATGACAATGACAATGACAATGACAATGACAATGACAATGACAATGACAATGACAATGACAATGACAATGACAATGACAATGACAATGACAATGACAATGACAATGACAATGACAATGACAATGACAATGACAATGACAATGACAATGACAATGACAATGACAATGACAATGACAATGACAATGACAATGACAATGACAATGACAATGACAATGACAATGACAATGACAATGACAATGACAATGACAATGACAATGACAATGACAATGACAATGACAATGACAATGACAATGACAATGACAATGACAATGACAATGACAATGACAATGACAATGACAATGACAATGACAATGACAATGACAATGACAATGACAATGACAATGACAATGACAATGACAATGACAATGACAATGACAATGACAATGACAATGACAATGACAATGACAATGACAATGACAATGACAATGACAATGACAATGACAATGACAATGACAATGACAATGACAATGACAATGACAATGACAATGACAATGACAATGACAATGACAATGACAATGACAATGACAATGACAATGACAATGACAATGACAATGACATTGACAATGACTAGCTAATTCCTATGAAAATAGGCTTTAGAGACGTTGCAAGCCGATTGAAAAATTTGAAGACACACTTAAACAACATGATATAGTTTTAGGAAAACCTGGTTAAAGTTCTCATTCGGTGGATCCCTCTTCGTAAAGCAGACACAGAACAGACAAATGAACGAGACGAGAAGAATAAATGGAATATGAGAAAACGAACTAGACACCAAATGAGAATTCAAGCTGAAGGCCAAGTCTGGACTCGAAGCAAAGCGGATTGTAACACACAGCCAACAACGAGGCACAAGTATGAGTGTTTGTGTGTGTGTGTGTGGGCGTTGGAGCAATTTTGGGTTTAGTATTTATGATGCTCATTTAAAATCCATTAGCAGCATAGGCCAGAGCAGCAGCAGCAAATAAAGGCATAGACACAAACACTGACACACACACTCTCTCTCTCATATATATGTACATATATATGGATTAGATAATGTGTGTTTGGGCTGCGGGCCAAAGTCAAAAGTGCCTCCAAGGTACATTTAGCTGGAAGCCAAATGTGTTTTATGCAGGCCACAATGACTGGGCCGCCAGTGGACCCCGGACCATTGAGGGACCACAACCTGGCCAAGACGTTTAACAACAATTGAATTTAGAGCGTAGTTCAGCGCCTCGAACGGGCCAGTCAGCAGGCAACAGGCCAAAAGGCGGCACCGTTTGAGATCCATTTTTGGCAAGGGGCAAGAGTTAAAGTTCAAGTTTGTGGATATAAATTTGCAGCCAGCACAGTTTCGCAGTCACCCACTCACACACACACACACATACAGTTTGGCAAGCACTGTTCGACTATAAGCAACATATGAATGTATTTGACAAGCAAAGACGACGTTGTCTCATGTCTAATGCTTGACTGTGATTGTGATGGATAAGCAATTGGCAATATTGGACACAGAAAACAGAGACAGCTACACACACACACACACAAAGAGAGTGAGAGAGAGAGAGAGCTGTGTGTGCTGACAAATGGCAAAGCAATTTTTAATTGAAAATGTTTGCATGGATTCTTGGCAATGGGATGTGAGGCATAGATGGATAGATATACCCAGCTCAGCTCAGGCCCTTCGCCCCGCCCACTCCGGCGGCTTCTGATCTTTGTGTGCATTGCGTGCTGTGCCTGCATTTGATTGATTTATGCGACTGCAAAGCCGCTGCATGAAAAAAAGAAAAGGAACAAAAATAGAAGTAGAAATGGCAACAAACACAAGCACCAAAAAAACTGGGCGCAGAAAAAATCTTTGACAAACAAAAAAAAAGAAAAGTGAAATAATATTCGCTGGCATTTCAAAAAATAAACTTCCAATGCGTCATGTCGTCAGCAACATCGAGTGCCGACAGACGACTGACGACTGACGACTGCCAACTGCTGAGTGTTGAGTGCTGAGTGTTGAGTGTTTTATAACGTGCGCAAATCCATTCGAATGAAATTATTAACATTTTTTGGCAAATGCCAAATCTCGTTGCGCCACTCTCGTTCTGTCTGAGCTGGCAAATTAAAAAGTGCTGCATACTTTTGAGCGCTCTGCGAATTCAGCTCGAAATATAGCTGGCAAATCGCGCATACGCAGCGTAGACGCGCACAGCCAATAAAATAACAAAGTAGAACTAGGTGAGAGACGGTTCACTTTTTAGACTTTTAGTGTGTGTGTGTGTGTGTGTTTGTGTATTATCACATAAATACTCTAGAGTAGAGTATAAAGTTTACATTTTAGAGGTAAATTTGGATATTAAAAATATATATATATATAGAAGTATATATATATATATATATATATATATATATATATATATATATATATAAACTTGGAATAGACTCAATTGAGGATAGGAGAGAAAGAAAAGACAGCTAGAAAAAATGTTCATTAAATCAAATGGGAGAGGTAAAACGAGAATGAGTAAGAAAACACATCAACTTCTGGAAAATCTCTCTCCCGTATTTTCATTTTTCATTCACAATAATTATTATTCGACATTTGCTCAAATCCTTATATAGTATCATTATCCATGACAGACGATGGACTTCGTATAATATTCTGCCTTTACTACATAATTTCTGTGAAGTTTATGGCAATTTCAATAAATATAACGTGTGGATGCAGCTGTAGATATACCCATACACGTTATGCGTGAAAAAAAAAAGAAAAACAAAACAATTTTCAATTTATGCTAGTCAAATATACACGAATTAGATAAAAGCATTCGGTTCGGTAGTTATGCCAAGAGTAATATAAATATTTATCAAATATCTCTCGCTGGCATGCGTTACACAAGCCATAACAAAATAATTATGCCCCGCCGGCGAAACTACAGCAGCAGCTCGAAAGCAAGAGCAAATAGTACTAGAAAAGCGACGCGTGGCATTAACTTGGCATAGTTTTTTTTTTTTTTTTTTTTTTTTTTTGCGATTTGGCGGCTGGCACGTGCGAGGCACGTTTTCACATATTTTCAGTTGCACTAGAAATTCAAAAATATACAAGTGTGCGTGTGTGTGTGTGTGCACGTGCGTTGCTGTTGTTGTGGGTGTGATTGCCTGTGCAGAGCGCGTGACTTTTGTGCAGTTGCATGCAGCTCACGTAATGGAGCCTGCCTCCATTTGCAGCGCGAGT